>NC_058088.1:15620533-16225533 GCF_014858855.1 Bufo gargarizans | reverse complement strand
TTCCTTGCTGGCTTGATTCTAGGTGACCCTGACTCCCTCCGTATTAAGTGCAGGGAGCCGGTGGTTATGTCCCCTCACTATTATAGGGTTTTCAGGTGTCACACAGTCTTAGGTACGTGGGCATGCAATCGTCTACCATTGAGACCCTTGCATGGGCATAGCAGTCAGGGAGAGCTCTTAGGGTTTTATAGGGCTCACTCATATGCTCCTTAGTTTGGGATCAAGCCAGTCGGATGTTTATTTATAAGTTCCAGCTATCTGCAACATCATCCGTCACATTATAAACCTTCATAACCGTCTTAAGCATGGATCCGGTTTCAGCCTTGATTGACCGCATGCAAGGTCTTTCGCTGGAGGTAGCAGATCTCTGTAAAACTGTGTCTCAGTTTCAGGTGACCGGTTCTGCTGGTGTTCATGGAGTTTGTTCCGAGCCTAAGATCTTGCTTCCGGATACTTTCTCCGGGGGTAGTGAGAATTTTGTTCGCTTTAGAGAGGCTTGCAAACTCAATTTCCGCCTACTTCCCCATTCCTCTGGTGATGAGGAGCAGAGGGTAGGGATCATCATCTCGCTGCTTAGGGATAACGCTCAGTCTTGGGCCTTTACTCTGCCGGTGGGGGCACAGCCCCTCCGATCGGTGGATGAATTTTTTGTAGCCCTGGGGCAGATATATGATAACCTGGATCGTATTGCTCTGGCTGAATCTAAACTGCGTCTTTTATGCCAAGGTAAACAGTCCGCAGAGATATATTGTTCTGAATTTCGGAGATGGGCAGCTGATACTGGTTGGAATGATGCTGCACTCTGAAGTCAATTTTGCCATGGTCTTTCGGAAAGATTGAAAGATGCATTTGCTTTTCACGAGAGAACAGCCTCGTTAGACTCTGCCATGTCTCTAGCTGTTCGTATTGACAGGCGTCTTAGAGAGAGAGAGGAGACTACTCCTGTCATATTCAACCCAAGGACAGTGGGGCTGTCTCATTCAGTGCGCAGGGGTCTCAGTCTCTCTCAATCCCCTCTGAGGAGGAGGCCATGCAACTGGGTTTGCTTGTCTCTGATAGTAGAGGATTCAGCTCTCAGAGGAGGGTTTGTTTCTGTTGTGGGGGTATAAATCATTTGGCTAATGTTTGCCCCTCTAAGAACTTTCCATTGGCTACTATTGGCAAGGTTGATGTGGAAATTGAAGGTTTGCCGTTTTCTTGTAGTTCCCGTTTTCTCCTACCTGCAGGGGTGGCGCTAGACAGCAAGAACATTGTGAGATTTTTGTAGATAGTGGAGCAGCTGTCAATCTCATTGATAATCAATTTGCTATAACGCATGGTTTCCAGGTATGCACTTTGGAAAAGGATATACCTGTTTTTGCTATCAATTCCGCTCCACTTTCTCAAAAATCGTCAAAGGGCATAGTTTACAATATCCGTTTAACTGTGGGTGACGCTCATGTTGAGGATATGTTGTGTTTCGTCCTAAGCGGATTACCTACTCCTCTAGTGTTGGGGCTACCCTGGCTCACTAAAACATAACCCCACCATTGATTGGCAATCAAGACAAATAAATGGTTTGAGTGAGTTTTGCAGAGAGAATTGCCTCACGGCATCTCTTTCAGAGGTTTCTACCAAGACTGTACAATCTTTTCTCTCTGAAATTTCGGATGTGTTTTCCGAGAGTGATGTCCAGGAGTTGCCCCCTCACCGGGAGTACGACTGCCCTATTAATCTCATCCCAGGCGCCAAGCTGCCAAAATCACGTTTATACAATCTCTTCCGACCTGAAAGAGTCGCTATGCGTACTTATATCTCTGAGAGCCTGAGAAAGGGACACATCCGACGCTCAAAGTCACCTGTTGCCGCAGTTTTTTTTTTTTTGTTAAGAAAAAAGATAATTCTTGAAGACCTTGTTTGGATTTCAGGGAGCTGAACCATATCACAATTCGTGACCCATATCTGCTTCCTCTGATCCCGGACCTGTTTAACCAGATTGTTGGGGGCTAAAGTTTTTTCTAAGTTGGATTTGAGAGGGGCATACAACCTAGTCAGGGTCAGGGAAGTGGACGAATGGAAGACAGCCTTCAATACCCCTGAGGGTCATTTCGAGAATTTGGTTATGCCCTTTGGTTTGATGAATGCTCCGGCCGTCTTCCAACATTTTGTGAACAGCATTTTCTATAATTTAATGGGGAAATTTGTACTGGTGTATCTAGATGACATTTAGATTTTTTTCTCCTGATTTCAAGACTCATCGGGACCACCTATGTCAGGTCTTGCTCATTCTGCGGGAGAATAAATTGTATGCTAAACTGGAAAAATGTGTGTTTGCAGTTCCGGAGATTCAATTTCTTGGTTTTCTTCTCTCCGCTTCTGGTTTTTGCATGGACCCTGAGAAGGTCAGCGCTGTGCTTGATTGGGAGCTTCTTGAGAATCAGAAGGCGCTGATGCGATTTTTGGGTTTTGCCAATTATTACAGAAAGTTCATTTTGAATTATTCCTCTGTTGTTAAGCCACTCACTGATATGACCAGAAAGGGGGTAGATTTTTCCTCATGGTCGGTAGATGCGCTTAAAGCCTTTTCTAGTATCAAAGAGAGTTTTGCTTCCGCTCCCATTTTGGTACAACCTGATGTCTCTCTACCTTTTATTGTTGAGGTGGACGCTTCTGAGGTGGGTGTGGGTGCAGTCTTATCTCAGGGTCCCTCTCCTGCCAAATGGCGACAGTGTGCCTTTTTCTCAAGGAAACTCTCCTCTGCAGAGAGAAATTACAATGTGGGAGATAGGGAGTTGTTGGCCATCAAATTAGCTTTTGAGGAATGGCGCCATTGGTTAGAGGGAGCCAGACACCCTATTACCGTGTTTACCGACCATAAGAATCTGGCCTACTTGGAATCAGCCAAGCGTCTGAACCCGAGACAGGCCAGATGGTTTTTGTTCTTTTCTAGGTTTAACTTTGTTGTCACGTTCCGCCCTGGGGTTAAAAATGTGAAGGCAGATGCCCTGTCACGTTGTTTTCCGGGAGGGTGGAACTTTGAAGACCCGGGTCCCATTTTGGCTGAAGGGGTGGTCGTCTCTGCTCTTTATCCTGTTTTGGAGGCAGAGGTTCAGGCAGCCCAGGCAGAGGCTCCTGATCTTTGTCCTCCTGGGAGGTTGTTTGTGCCTCTCGCTTTACGACACAAGGTTTTTAAGGAGCACCACGATACTGTCCTTGCTGGGCACCCGGGGAGTAGAGCCACAGTGGATCTCATTGCTCGATGATTCTGGTGGTCGGCTCTTCGTAAGATGGTTGAGGGTTTTGTGGCAGCCTGCGAGACCTGCGCTCATGCCAAGGTCCCTCATTCACGGCCATCGGGTTCTCTCCTCCCGTTACCGATTCCTTCCCGTCCTTGGACACATCTGTCCATGGACTTCATTACGGACCTGCCTCGTTCCTCGGGGAAGACTGTGATCCTGGTGGTAGTGGACCATTTTAGCTAAATTAAAGAGCAAAGTGTATAAGGTACACGTCCCTGAATTAAGTAACCGAACAATATTATTACCAAGGACGTTAAAATGGAGCAAAAATAATAAATATTTTATTGTGCTATTAATGGGAAGGGGTGAGACCCTACAAACTTAGTGAACCTAAGTCTCAACCGTCTATCCAGAATAATGACACCTAATCATAATATGTCCGTGACCCTGACCATATTGGTGTATACAGGACCACTATGGGTATCATCAGTGGATAAACGGACTAATATGTGTAAATAAAATATAGATACAACCACCGCACTGATGATCGGATATGGTCCTCCAACAGGCAAAGTGCTGCCTAAGACTTATTATGTGCTGGTGGAATCAATACTACAAGTGTGGTAGATCCTCTGGGAAATACAACTGTATCAATTAGCCCAGAACAGATACAGGAGATACCACACGCAGCATACACAAATAAGCTGCCCTGTGAACGCCGTATCACTGAGCAGTGACAGTTAGTGAGAGGAGCGGCTGTGCACTATGCCGACTCTCAAACACTAGCCCCCAAGTAGGTGCGTAGACAACACAGATATTTGCTGGTGTCGGTAAAGACCCAGCAAATCTGCACACACTGAGCTACGGCTCTACGCGTTTCCGTGCAACTGGTTAGTGCACTTCATCAGGAGCCAACGTAGCTACTTAGCTGTCTAAAGCCGATACCCTACACTGGGGATCGGCGTGCTCCATAAAGATGTTGTTAGGTAGCACCGAATCCTGGATGTGGGAGACGGTGTGCTGCTTTTTACAAACATAGTCTCGGCTCTGTAATGGCAGCCAGACGCCGTGATTTAAAGGGCAAACACCACGACCCCCGTGAACACACCTCCTGTCGGCAGCCAATCCACCACATGAATCATTCATACTGGGCTGGTCCACTGACGACTGTGGAGGAATAAGGATGTGTCCCGGAGGACAGCGCACAGGCTCTGCATCGTAACAATGTAACAGGGAAACCATCGGCGGCTTTAAATATGAATAGGCAGCAGTACTGGAAGAGCAACATAAGAGATCCTGAAATAGAGAGATCCTAAAACAAAGCAAGACAGTAGTACACCTATAGTGACAACGGCTATACAACAGTGACGACTGGTGAGATGTATATAATACCGGCTTGTGACCAGATATAAATAAACATACAGTAACATGGTCTTATCACTCATTATCGGTGTGTCTTGAGATTTGCTAATATCAGACACATGTTCCCCTATCCGTCGTCTTAGCTCCCGTATCGTTTTACCGACATATTTCAGGCCACATTTGCATGTCATTAGATATACAACGCCAGTCGATTTACAATTCACAAATGGTCTAATAAAAAATGTTCTGTCAGATACATTGCCAGTAAATGATTTGTTCTTATTAATATAGCCACAAAACTTACAAGTCCCACAAGGAAAGGTGCCTGAGACAGGATTATACAACCAGGTACGTTGTTTGGGACTCTGATACATACTGTGAACTAAGATGTCGCGTAAGTTCTGGCTGCGGCAGAAAGTGATTGCTGGTTTATCAGGGATGAGATGACCAATATCCATGTTGGATCTGAGAATGTCCCAGTGTTCTGATAGTATATGACGTACTTGATCATGGGCACTGTCAAATGTTCCAATGATCCGTACATTATCCATCACTTGTGGGTTTTGTTTGGGGGATAGTAACAAATCCCTATTCAAGCTCAAAGAATGCTGATAGGCTTGTTTAAGTAGCTGGGAGGGATATCCTCGAGATAGAAATCTGTCTTGAAGGTCAGCAGCGGCTTTTCTGAAATCCGATAGTTGGGAGCAATTCCTACGGGCTCTTAAATATTGTCCCTTGGGGATGCCTCTTTTGAGAGCTTTAGGGTGACCAATTTCCCATCGTAATAAACTGTTTGTAGCAGTAGATTTTCTATACATGCTGGTTACAATGTCACCAGAAGTATTGAGTGCAATGGTCAAATCCAAGAACGAAATCTGGCTCTCATTAATTTCAGAGGTGAAAAATAAACCCAACTCGTTATTGTTCAGAGCAGCCACAAATTCATGGAACAAAGCAATACCGGTCCCCCAGAGGATCAGCACATCATCGATGTATCTGATCCACAGGGGGATAGCTCCAGTAAAATGCTCCATGTCATCCGTGAAAACCAGTTCCCTTTCCCACCAGCCCAGGAAGAGATTCGCAAAAGTAGGGGCCCACGGACTACCCATCGCGACTCCCCTGAGCTGGTGGAAAATCTTACCGTCGAATAAGAACACATTACGTGTCAAAATGAACTCAAGAAGCTCCATAATGAATGCATTATGCCCCACCAGATGTTCACCCCGCTGTTGTAGGAATGAGAGAACCGCTCTACAGCCCAGATGGTTAGGAAGAGAGCTGTAAAGGGCCTCAACCTCTAAACTGGCCAGCTTGGTACCTTTCTCCACAGTGGATACCATTTAGCCATGCTAGCACGTCCATGGTGTCTCTCACATAGGACGGCAAGCTGCTAACAAAAGGTCTCAAAATGGTATCCACGTATGTGCTGATATTCGCAGTAAGACTACCGGTACCAGAAACAATTGGCCTGCCTTTCAATGGGTCATAACCTTTGTGTACTTTAGGTAAGCTGTAAAAAGTGGCCAGAACAGGATGGTCAGGGAGCATGAAGGCAAATTCAGCTTTGTCAATGAATTTATTGACCAAAGCCCTCATTAGGATATCTCGTAATTCCTGTCTGAACCCCACTGTGGGATCTGATGGGAGTTTTCTATATGTGGATTCATCGCTAAGGATGTTGAGACACATCTTATGATATTTCTCATGTCCCAATACTACAATGTTCCCCCCTTTATCAGATGGTTTGATAACCAGTTCCTTATCCATCTGTAGTTTTTTCAAAGCTTCCCTTTCTGGCCATCCTAAATTCTCTGCATAACAATTGTACGTATCCATATGGCGGAGCTTATTGGTCACAACCGACACAAAAATGTCAATGTCAATGGGTGTATTATCATTTAGAGGGGGCATCTTTTTGGAGGGAGGGCGCAAGTCCGTAAATGGGCCCTCACCTGGATTCCGCAAGGCTTCGGAATATAGATCTGTCAAAGTTTGCAAATATGGGAGATCATCCAGATCTATCCCCAACTCTTCACATTTGTGTCGATTGTGAGTAGCAAAAAATTTTCGCCACTTTAACTTACGAGCGAAGAGGTGCAAATCCTTTACCCAACCAAACAGATCAAATCCGCGGATGGGCACAAAAGACAGTCCCTTGCAAAGCACTTGGGTTTCCAAAGTGGTAAGGGGGCGAGGTGACAAATTAATAACTTGTAGTTCTTCCATATTAGTGGAAGAAGGAGTATGAGGTAAGACTAAGGTCTGGTTTTTACTGAATCTTTGTTTCGAAGTAGGTACTGAGACACCGGAGGAGTATTGTCTAAAAAACCACCCCTTCTACTCGTATTGCCTCCCCTACCTCAATTTGTCCTTTACCTTTACCTCTACCCCTGCCAGCTCCTTGCCTGAGTGCTTGACACTATAATCGAAAACCTTCCCCTCTCTAAAGTCTTTTATGTCTCTATTAAAAAGAGAATGTTTCTTCTCCTTTAATTGAGCAGTGTATTTTTCAATATACGACTGCAGGAGGGCTTTTTTTTTTTAACAAAATCAGAATGGCTGTTAAACTTTTTAACTGCTTCAATGTTCTCCTTTAGTTCACTTTCTGCTAAGGACAGAACTTTCTTCTCTTCTTCTAGCAGTAAGGTCATCAGTCTCAGAGAAGACTCCACCGATTCCTTTTCCCACTTCTTAATAAACTCAGGGGACCTCAACCGAAATGCTGGTATAATCAGATTACGTAGACCCCTAGGCACGATTTTATTTCTGAGATAAACCTCCAAGGACTGCACCTCCCACCACGATCTGACAAAATTTTTATAGTTGCGAGTCACTTGTTTAAAAGCTGTAGAGATACTAATTGCTTGAGAGGAGAAAGAAATCTCCTTCTCAGAAAAACCCAATGCTAAGACGTTGGCGCAAGCGTTTGTTGATGACATTGTTAAATTGCATGGCATTCCTTCAGACATCATTTCTGATAGGGGCACGCAATTTGTTTCCAGATTCTGGAAGGCCTTCTGTTCTTGCTTGGGGATTCGGTTGTCGTTCTCTTCTGCTTTTCACCCGCAGTCGAATGGGCAGACCGAACACGTCAATCAGAGTCTGGAGACATATCTGCGCTGTTTTGTGGCGGAGAATCAGGAGGATTGGTATTCTTTTTTGTCCCTTGCTGAGTTTGCTTTAAATAACCGTCGCCAGGAGTCCTCTGATAAGTCACCACTTTTTGGTGCATATGGGTTTCATCCGAAGTTTGGGACATTCTCTGGAGAGGGGTCTTCTGGTTTACCTGATGAAGAGAGTGTCACGGATGATGTTGCAGATAGCTGGAAGTTATGAATAAACGTCTGACTGGCTTGATCCCAAACTAAGGAGCATATAGGTGACCCCTATAAAACCCTAAGAGCTCACCCTGACTGCTAAGCACATACAAGGGTCTCAAAGGTAGACGATTGTATGCCCCCGTACCTAAGACTGTGTGACACCTGAAAACCATATAATAGTGAGGGGACACGACCACCGGCTCCTTGCACTTCATACGGAGGGAGTCAGGATCACCTAGAATCAAGCCAGCAAGGAAACACAATACATGAAAGGACTTATCTGAACAAGCAGCAGCAGAAGCCTCCAACAGTGAACACTTCAATCCAGGAAGTAGTATAAACCGCAAAGTGAGGCAGTATGGGAGGGAATATAAAGGAAAGAGGATTAGTCTAAATAGGTGACACCTGGGAGAAGAAAATGAGATGAGAAAGTGAAACCAAAACAAAGAACATCATGCAAGAGGTAGAGAAGGACGTCTGTCAGACCTTCTCACAGAAGTGGCGGTGACAGAGAGATTTTCCTCGTCTTTGTCATTTATTTGGCAAAAGATTCAGGGTAATCTGAAGAGGATGAGTGAGAGATATAAGCGTGTGGCGGATAAGAGACGTGTGCCTTGTCCGGACCTGAATGTGGGTGATCTGGTGTGGTTGTCTACAAAGAATATCAAACTGAAGGTTCCCTCCTGGAAGTTGGGTCCTAAGTTTATTGTGCCTTACAAGATCTTGTCTGTCATCAATCCCGTTGCCTTCCGTCTTGATCTTCCACAGACTTGGAAGATCCATAATGTTTTTCACAGGTCCCTAATAAAACCGTATGTCCAACCCACTGTACCCTCCTCTTTACCTCCTCCTCCGAGTAATGATGGTAATCTTGAATTTCAGGTCTCTAGGAGTGTGGATTCTCGCATTATCCCATAGGGTTATGGTCCTGAGGGAAGGCTGTGGGTCCCAGTGGCGGACATTAAGGCCACTCGTCTCATCAGGGCTTTCCATAGGTCTTATCCTGAGAAGGTTGGTTCTGAGTGTCCGGATTCCACCCGTAGAGGGAGGGGTACTGTCACCGCCACTTCTATGAGAAGGTCTGGCAGAAGTTTTTCTCTGCCTCTTGCATGACGTTCTTTGTTTTGGTTTCACTTTCTCATCTCCTTTCCTTCTCCCAGGTGTCACCTATTAAGACTAATTGTCTCCCTTTATATTCCCTCCCATACTGCCTCACTTTGCGGTTTATACTACTTCCTGGATGAGGTGTTCACTGCTGGAGGCTGCTGCTGCTGTTTTCTCAGATAAGTCCTTTCCTTTATTTGGGTTTCCTTGCTGGCTTGATTCTAGGTGATCCTGACTCCATCCGTATTAAGTGCAAGGAGCCGGTGGTCGTGTCCCCTCACTAATATAGGGTTTTCAGGTGTCACACAGTCTTAGGTACGTGGGCATGCAATCGTCTACCATTGAGACCCTTGCATGTGCATAGCAGTCAGGGAGAGCTCTTAGGGTTTTATAGGGCTCACCCATATGCTCCTTAGTTTGGGATCAAGAAAGTCGGATGTTTATTTATAATTTCCAGCTATCTGCAACATCATCCGTGAAAGGCGAATGTATCCCGGACGCTGCCAGGCTGCCTGAGCCGGTCAGGGTTTCTACCTTCTTCCACGAGGTGTGGGAAACAGGGTTTGCCCTGGTGTGTCACAACACCTCTGTGACCGGTGAGAGGCCCATGATCCTGCCCAGCCCCTGGAACTGCTGGTCGGGTGCGACAGTCAGGTTCGCTCTCATTCACGGTCCTCTCTCTCAAAACGACAAAGTTTGACCTTCTCTGCCAGCGGGATGAGTGGGGGACTCCTGCCCAGGCCCCTGCAACTGCTGGTGGGATGCGCCCACCCAGTTCACCCCGGGGGCCTCTCTACCTTCTTCCGCGAGGTGTGGGAAACGGGGTCTGTCCTGGCATGACACACCACCTCTATGACCGGTGAGAGGCCCCTGGACCTGCCCAGCCCCTGGAACTGCTGGTCGGGTGCGACAGTCAGGTTCACTCTCATTCCCGATTCTCTCTCTCAAAATGACAAAGTCTGCCCTTCTCTGCCAGTGGGAGGAGTGAGGGACTCCTGCCCAGGCCCCTGCAACTGCAGGTGGTATGCGCCCACCCAGTTCACCCCAGGGGCCTCTCTACCTTCTTCCGGGAGGTGTGGGAAACGGGGTCTGCCCTGGCCTGACATACCACTTCTGTGACCGGTGAGAGGCCCATGATCCTGCCCAGCCCCTGGAACTGTTGGTCGGGTGTGACAGTCAGGTTCTCTCTCATTCACGGTCTTCTCTCTCTCAAAACTACAAAGTCCAACCTTCCCTGCCAGCGGGAGGAGTGGGGGACTCCTGCCCAGGCCCCTGCAACTGCTGGTGGGATGTGCCCACCCAGTTCACCCTGGGGGCCTCTCTACCTTCTTCCGTGAGGTGTGGGAAACGGGGTCTGTCCTGGCATGACACACCACCTCTGTGCCCGGTGAGAGGCCCTTGGACCTGCCCAGCCCCTGGAACTGCTTGTCGGGTGTGACAGTCAGGTTTACTTTCATTCCCGGTTCTCTCAAAACAACAAAGTCTGTCCTTCTCTGCCAGAGATAGGAGTGAGGGACTCCTGCCCAGGCCCCTGCAACTGCTGGTGGGATGTGCCCACCCAGTTCACCCCAGGGGCCTCTCTACCTTCTTCCGTGAGGTGTGGTAAACAGGGTCTGCCCTGGCGTGACACACCACCTCTGTGACTGGTGAGAGGCCCCTGGACCTGCCCAGCCAGTGGAACTGCTGGCCGGGTGCGAGAGTCAGGTTCACTCTCATTCACGGTCCTCTCCGCAAAACAACAAAGTCCGACCTTCTCTGCCAGAGGGAGGAGTGGGGGACACCTGCCCAGGCCACTTCAACTGCCGGTGGGATGAGCCCACCCAGTTCACCCTGGGGGCCTCTCTACCTTCTTCTGTGAGGTGTGGGAAACGGGGTCTGCACTGGCGTGACACACCACCTCTGTGACCGGTGAGAGGCCCATGATTCTGCCCAGCCCCTGGAACTGCTGGTCGGGTGCGACAGTCAGGTTTACTCTCATTCCCAGTTCTCTCTCTCTAAACCACAAAGTCCGCCCTTCTCTGCCAGTGGGAGGTGTGTGGGACTCCTGGCAAGGCCCCTGCAACTGCCAGTGGGATGCGCCCACCCAGTTTACCCCGGGGGCCTCTCTACCTTCTTCCGCAAGGTGTGGGAAACGGGGTCTGCCCTGGTGTGACACACCAACTTTGTGACCGATGAGAGGCCCATGATCCTGCCCAGCCCCTGGAACTGCTGGTTGGGTGCGACAGTCAGGTTCGCTCTTTTTCACAGTCCTCTCTCTCAAAATGACAAAGACCGACCTTCTTTGCCAGTTGGAGGGGTGGGGGACTCCTGCCCAGACCCCTGAAACTGCTGGTGGGATGCGCCCACCCAGTTCAACCCGGGGGCCTCTCTTTCTTCTTCCATGAGGTGTGGGAAATGGGGTCTGCCCTAGCGTGACTCACCACCTTTGTGTCCGGTGAGAGGCCCCTGGACCTGCCCAGCCCCTGGAACTGCTGGTCGGGTGCGACAGTCAGGTTCACTCTCATTCCCAGTTCTCTCTCTCAAAATGGCAAAGTCATCGGTTCTCTAAGTCAGCGGGAGGAGTTTGGGGTCTCCTGCCCAGCCCCTCACACTACTGGCAGGATGCCCCTATCGAGTTCTCTCTCAGCAGTTATATACTTCAATATCGTAAGTGAAAAGTTTTATTAAATATGTGGAGAAGGTCGGGGGTCTCCTGCCCAGCCCCGGAAACTGCTTGCAGGATGCGCCCCTCAACTTCACCCCCCGTCATGGTCCTCTCTCTCAAAACAGCAAAGTCCGTGCTTCTCTGCCAGCGGGAGGAGTGTGGGACTCCTGCCTAGGCCCCTGGAGCTAATGGTGGTATGCGCTCAACCAGTTCACCCCGGTGGCCTCTCTACCTTCTTCTGCGAGTTGTGGGAAACAGAGTCTCCCCTGGAGTGTCACACCACCTATGTGACCGGGGAGAGGCACCTGGACCTGCTCAGCCCCTGGAACTGCTGATCAGGTCCGCCAATCAGGTTCCCTCTCATTCACTGTTCTCTCTTTCAAAGTGGTACCCCCCACTGGAAGTCGCGTCGCTCGGACCCCTTTCGAGCTAGAAACACAAAACTTGCAGGGCTTATAGAAGATGTCTAAGGCTACAAGAGGAGCCATCAAGCTAGTCTGAGGCACATTCATTTGAGATAGAAAAATATTGTTTATTTTCTTTACACATACATATTAATCACCGATGCTTGAACTGTTGGGCAAACATTCCATCTCCCTCTCCACCACGTTGAGTTGTATCTGGGGGGCAGCAGCGGCTGGGGTCTGACCCTCATCACAACCACCAGATCTCTTCACCAGCTTGTAGCCATGACATATGTCGTCCAACACTTTCTTCCGGTAGTGCCTCTCCGCCGTGGCGTTCGTGTGCGCTAAGTACTTGGCAAACAGAGACTTTTCAGGATCAGTGTACCTTGCAAGCGTCCAAGTTTCACAGACCTTCCTGACCACCTGACTGGAGATATCGGGGAGGTAATACCTGGAGACGAAGGGGACAATAAGCTGAAGATCGGGGCAACAAAGAGACAGAGAGCAGGGATGACTACTTGGGCACTACTCACTTTAATTGGTAGCTCTTGAGGTCTCGGGAAACACTGTGTCTCTCAGTTCCCAGTGAAGAAAGGGAGAATTTAGCCTTTGGATCGTCTGTGTCACTGTTGATTAGCAATGGCCGGACTTTTTCATAGTAGGCTTGGAACCACTGGGGAGAGAATAAGGGTACAAAACATTTAAATGGAAGGTGGCGGGTGCTTAATACCACCCGGGAACCCGCCAGGGGCATCTGCCCACACTCACCGACTCTTCATCCTTATCCAGCGCGAAAGCAGCAACTTGTTGAGTAGAGGTCTTGTGGGTTCTTACACCGATTACACATAGGTTTTTTCCCCTTCGTACTCATGGTACATCCTCCCCTCCCACTCTCCCACCTGCAAGGAGAAGGAGACATGAGGAACAGCAAGTGGGGAAAAAGAACCCCACATACTAAACCAGAAAAGCGGCTTACAGGACTACCCCCGGTCGCTGAAAATGCTCCAAGACAAGAAGGCACTCTAGGTAAAGGATGATTTCAGTTTGCTGATAGGAGGTTGCGCAGTTCGCCCGGGCTTGGTCTATACACTTCAAGAACATGTTCTTGGCAATTCTGAGGACTTCTCAGCAATCAGACAGGGTGGGTGTTTTTTGGCTCACGGCCATGTACCTGTCTTGTCCTGCTCAGGTTATGTGCGGAGGTCTGCCAGGTTAGCAGCACATGTGTAGTTTGTTTTGGGTTTGGATTTGGGCTGTATCCGTCTCCTTTTAGGTGCACTGGGTGGGGTCGTTTGTATAAGTTTAAATTACGCCCCTTCCCAGTGTCCTGTGCGGGTTATAGCTTTTATCTTGCTCTGAGGAAGGAAGGAAGGAATCACTGTTTCTGTTCAGATACAGATAAGTTGGTTTATTTTCTCTCTTCTGTTCTGTCTAGGCTGTTAAGGAGACACCTGCTCCTTCCTTGCTTGAGGAAGCAGGCTGTCTCTTTTCCCCTTTTCCACCATCTTAGGGATTTCAGGGTTTCTTCAGTCTTAGACACGGGGGTACGTTTATTCCCATCTTCAGGGTCTGAACGTGGGCACAGAAGTCAAGGGAGAGCTGGTAGGGATTTGTCAGGAGGTGATCTTTATCCCCAGCTTCTGGCCTAGACACTTGTTTCATGGTTTTCTGTGTTTCTATTGTATCTTGTATCCTACCCAGTGTGACAGTACCTAAAACAAGGGGAAAAAGAAGACCAGAGAAGTTAGGTACCCACCAACGGAGAGTGGGGGTAGGACCAACAAATTACTCCACCATCTCAGTCCTACCCCTGGCCCCACATTCACCTCCTGTCGACCCAGTCTCTGGAGAGCCCCTTGGATAGGATCTTCTGGATGTCTTCAGTGGTGGTGATGAAGAACTTGCACGCCCTGTACAGGTCTGGCTGCTTGATGGAAAGGTTGGTGGAATGCATGTTGCACTTTACAAACCGCTGGATACGCTGGATGCAGTTGAGCCGGGTTTGGTGAGAGAGCTTTGCTTCCAAGAGCTTGGCAAAGTAAGAGTGAACCTTCTCAATGTCGCTGACAAAGTCCAGGCAGGCACGTTGTGGGTTCATAAAGTGTAGGAACCGGGCAACCGAATCCACCTCCTGCTTGTGATTGTGCAGGCCCAGCGTAGACTTCAGGTAATTGGAGTAAGGTTTCAACAGAGGATCCCCAGTGGGATGACGGTTGTACAGCTCAGCGTCCTGCATCCTCTTCTGTGCAGCCCCTTTCCCTGTGGTTCTCAAAGTCCTAGAAACAGAGGAAGAGGATGATGAGGAAGAGGAAATGGTGCTCCCATGAAAGTCAATGTGCACCCCAGAGGGTCATGTACCCACCTGGGAGTGCATTGAGAGAACATCTCATCATCTACGTTTTCATAGGGGGACTCGGTTACAGATAATAGGTCCACGGTTCCTGAAGGAGCCAGATCTGTCTCCACTAGGCTCACAGTTCCTGAAGCACCCTTCTCCTCCACTGGGCTCATGGTTCCTGAAGCACCCTCCTCCTCCACTAGGCTCAAGGTTCCTGGAGCACCCTCCTCCTCCACTGGGCTCAAGGTTCCCGGAGCACCCTCCTCCTCCACTGGGCTCAAGGTTCCTGGATCACCTTCCTCCTCCACTGGGCTCATGGTTCCTGAAGCACCCTCGTCCTCCACTAGGCTCATGGTTTCTGAAGCTCCATACTCGTCCATTAAGCTCACAATTTCTGAAGCTTCATCCTCCCAATCACTGCTAATCTGGTAAACAGTTCCATGATCGTTGTTGGTGGAAGGTGAAAGATGCTGGTTTGCCTGGGGAGGAGGAGTAGGAGGACCAGACATCAAACTGGCAGCGTTATAGAGAGAAGAAAAATCGGGTACATAAGTCAGCAGAAGGGTGTTGGGGTGGGAAATACAGGCCCACAACACATTACAGCACCTTACCAGGGATAAGGGGACTTATCGAAGATCGTGAACCCTCTGTCTTCTAGGAACTGTACTGTGTCCTCAGTGGATTGAAGGGAGGCGACCTGATGGTAGCTGATGGCTGTAACGTGGCTGGCAATGTTCTTTAGGGAGGTCTCGGAAGATAATGTAATATACCACTACATAAATGTGATCAGTACTCAAGGGTGAATTGGGTCACGTTGTTCCCCACCTTTTGTGGAACATGGTCATGGTATTTTGTATTGCATTTTAATGTATGTTGTCATGTTATCTCCTGTGTACCAGGCCTGTTAGGGGTGTAGTTCCTCCTCCTAGGCAGTAGAGGGAGCTAGGGAACCCCCTAGTATATATAGTCAGGTACAGTTCAGGGAGAGTTAGTGTGTGTGGTTAGAAGCCAGTGTGACTTTAGCCAAGTAGTAGCTGAAGATCAGCTTCTAACATGCAGCTAGATAGCCCAGGTTCCTAGCTTGCATCCAGGGGAAGAAGTTTCCTCCTGAAGATATCTAGCATTTTGTAAAGTACAGAGCAGAGCCAATTTTATCCAGCCAAGTAGAAAGCTGAAGGGCAGAAGGATATTTACAGCAAGAGGATTTATACCAGAGGAAGGTTTCCCTACCCAAGGATAAAGCCAGCTATAGGGCATATGGGCCTTGGAGAAAGCCAGACAGGATCTGAAGAAAGTACAGCCTGATCTGTGAGTGTTATTCCCTCTGAGTATCTTGCAAAGACTTTGCCTATCATTTATGTGAAGCCTGCCTGTTTCCAAGACCCTGCATATGGAACTAACTGAAGCCTGCATATAGTTGAACTGTTTAGTAAAAAGGAGTTCTGGTTCACTACAACTGTGTGTACCTCAATTAGGGATCTCGCCATGGCACACTAAATCTACAACACCCAGGGCACCTCACCTACCACCAGGCCTGGTCCCTATACCCAGAGAGTGCCCCAGAGGATCTATGTGCCAGCCTCTCCATCACTGCGGTACGCCTGCCCAGGGTATATTAAAAATCGTGAGTACCACTAGCACCGCTCGGTCTGTTAACTGTCCCCTGTGACCTCACGTTCGCTCACTCTGCAGGACTGGCGTATTGTAATAGACTGAATTGGATCTCAGCGTCTGTGCAAAGTCGCATGCAGCATCTCCTCAAGTGCATGGATAGGTCTTTGTACACTTTGTGACAGACGGCACAGGTGAGGACAGTCCGGTTGTGACTTGGAAGAGAGATAAAATTACGATATAAACATGGGTTTGACAAATCACACACGCCGGCTTATTTCTACTCTCCCAGGGTCTGTGGGGTACATTCGAACCCCCCACCCTTCTATTGGCAGGCGCCTCAGACCATGCAGCTACCAACGGTCTGTCTGAAACAGGCTGAGCAGTGGCCTGGGGGACGCGGTGTCCCGGGGGAAACTTGTTGACTAGTTGGGAGGAGTCTGGGATGCACTTGGCAGCCCAGAGGATTTGGCGGACACTCGGTTGGTTGCCCATAGCCTTTGGAGGACAATCGGCTAGCAGCCACCCCAAGCTTTGGCAGACATTCGCATGGCGGCCCCTGGGCTGGTGGCCCCCAGGCCTCGGCGGACACTCGCATGGCGGCCCCTGGGCTGGTGGCCACCAGGCCTCGGCAGACACTCAATTGGCAGCCCCCAGGCTTCAGCGGACAGTCGCCATGCGGCCCCGATGCTGGCAGCCCCCAGGCCTCAGCGGACACTCGCATGGCAGCCCTGAGGCTGGCAGCCCCCAGGCCTCAGCGGACATTTGCATGGCAACCCTGAGGCTGGCAGCCCCCGGGCCTTGGCGGACACTCGCATGGCGGCCCTAAGCCTCGACGGACACTTGCCCGGCGGCTCCTCTGCAACCCACCCAGCAGAGGGGGAATCCCATCCGTGGTTCATACTCACGATATGCCTCTTCTACGGCTGATAGGTTTATACTTCGGGTAAGGGAACATGTCGAAAAACAAGTGAGGAGCAATCTGCAATCCCTCATGTGGCTTGTAAAATGAAAAAAAAAATGGCAAGGGATATTTATTTCCTGGAAAAATGACATGCCTGCACAATCAGCTGCACCTGACGGCCCTGGTGGCGCCTGGTCCGGCTGCTGGAAAGCACCTGTTGGAGGTCAGGGTCCGTATTAAGGTAAGTTTTATGGTTAAGGGTTAGGGTAAATGTTATAGTCCGTATTAGGGTCAGTGTTAGGGGTTAGTATTGGGGTTAGGGTCAGTAATAGGGTTAGGGGCCAGAATTAGGGTAAGTTTTAGGGTCCTATTGAGGTTAGGGCACATGGAGAGAAAAGGGGAGGGCAGTTTCTACTCACCTGTCCCGATGTTGTCCGATTATGCAGTGATGCAGACCTGGCTTCTTCTGGTAGGTCTGTTCCTGTGGAATGACGCAGGCAGCGCGATGATGTTATTGCACCATCTTTGTCACATCGATATTGCAGGGCAGGGAACCAGTGGTTCCCTTGTCCCCCTGGCGATTCCACAGGCTCAATTGTGGCTCAATTGTATCTCCAGTGAACGCAGATACAATTGAGTTCACTGGCTGCATAAAATGGCGGCCCTAAACACCTACTGGCTTGGGGGTCATATTCTGCCCTTCCCCGGCCCAGGCCACTCCTGGGCTGGGGGCATAGTTACCCCTAGGAGAACTCTCCTTTCCTACTAAAATGTTGAGAGTAGGGTTGAGCGAACCCGAACTGCAAAGTTCGGATTCATACTGAACTTTGCGAGTTTGGGTATCCAGACCCGAACCCAGACTTTTTCACTGGGGGTCGGTGTTCGGGTAATTTTATTATTTTCCATTATAACATGTACATATCAGTAGGCCAAGAAGCCGCATTGCAGGAATGGCAGTAGAGGAGGCAGGTGGATGGCATCAGGCGGGTGGCAGCACCACGTGGCCAGAAGTAACGGCAAATTTTGAAGAAAATATTTCAGTATGGTAGCATACTACAGTATGATCATCAGAGGCAGAATTATATATTCTGTCACATCAGGAACCAGTGTCTGGAAATCCTGGTTGATCCATGCCTGATTCATCTTTATGAAGGTAAGTCTCTCAACTAGGGATGAGCGAACCCATAGAAGTTCGGGTTCGCCGGGTTCGGCCGAACTTCAGGTCAAAGTTCAGGTTCGGGACCCAAACTTGACCCCAGACCCCATTAAAGTCAATGGGGACCCGATCTTCACTTTATTATTTTCCGTTATAATATGGTTATAATGGAAAATAATAGCATTCGTAAGACAAAATGCTAAATAAAATGGCTATTGAGGGATTAAAAATAATAAAAAACTCACCTCATCCGCTTGATCGTGCGGCCGGTGGTGAGCACGTGGTGAGTGCGGTGACATCATCGCAGGTCCTTTTGCAGGTCCTGCAGAAAGAAGAGGATACCGGCTCAATGGACATCGGGTCCCCATTGACTTTAATGGGGTCCGGGCTTGGGGTCAAGTTCGGGTCCCGAACCTGAACTTTGACCTGAAGTTCAGCCAAACCCGGCGAACCCGAACTTCTATGGGTTCGCTCATCTCTAGTTGAGAGACTTACCTTCATAAAGATTAATCAGGCATGGATCAACCAGGATTTCCAGACACTGGTTCCTGATGTGACAGAATATGTAATTCTGCCTCTGATGATCATACTGTAGTGTGCTACCATACTGAAATATTTCATTCAAAATTTGCAGTTACTTCTGGCCACGTGGTGCTGCCACCATTATGATGCTGTCACCCGCCTGATGCCATCCACCTGCCTCCTCTACTGCCATTCCTACAATGCGGCTTCTTGGTCTACTGACATGTACATGTTACATTTTTACAAGGATATTCATACCACTGGGCCTTGCTATCACAATGCTGTTGTTGGTTGGGTTCTGCTATATGGCTGTATGCCAATGCCCTCCCCACCCCTTTCCACTCTGTCATGGGTCCGCTATTGTCACTGTTACTGGGGCCAGTACTTGAATATTGGTGCACTGCACAGTTATGTACACAGTGATAAATTGTAGTAGAGCCTGTAGTTCAGCGGTCTCTTACACTCTCCCTGCACCAGCGATTTGTGATGAATTAATTTGGAACAAATCAATTTTCTTGGCCAACTTAGGCGAAGCTGCCGAATCAAATTTTTCTAAACTTCGCTAATCTTTAGTTCTAATCAGGAAATATAGGAAGGGACTACCAAGAGGAGATTAAACAACCCCTTTAAGGGTTACATCTGCATCCGAAAACATTGTAGAAGTTTAAAGAATAAAGTTTCAATAGTTACCTATATTCTGAAGTGAAAAGTCTATTCTCCATTGTATACAGATATTATCTCTACAAGTTTACTTTTTCTTCTTGTTAGTTTCTGTAACTTGTTCAGATCGCCAGAGATTTGATCCCACAGCTCAGGAAAGCGTATAAGTGCTGATGTCTTGTGTGTCACAGAGAAGCTCCTGCCTTCCATGTTATATCCGGATGTGACTCGCGTACAATGTTTTATAGTATTATGTTTTATTGTGGATTTTCTTTCACTTTATCTTGTATCATATTACATAAGGTAAATGATTTCATCTTATTGTCCTGTTCCTACCGTATGTCATGTAATGTGCTGGTTTATTACAGTCTCGGGTTATACATGGAGCAGCTCCATATTGATTGTTTTTATAAATTAATATTTGTTCTGTATTATTATGATAAGAAGAGTTTACATTATGACATACTTGCCTCTTAAAGGGGTAGTCCATATTTTAGATATTGATGACCTATCCTCCACATAGCAAACACAATGCAGCTGCACTCTGCAACCAGTGAATTTATGGATTATGCATTTTACTAATGCTATATATACAGTACAGACCAAAAGTTTGGACACACCTTCTCAATCAAAGAGTTTTCTTTATTTTCATGACTATGAAAATTGTAGATTCACACTGAAGGCATCAAAACTATGAATTAACACATGTGGAATTATATACATAACAAACAAGTGTGAAACAACTGAAAATATGTCATATTCTAGGTTCTTCAAAGTAGCCACCTTTTGCTTTGATTACTGCTTTGCACACTCTTGGCATTCTCTTGATGAGCTTCAAGAGGTAGTCACCTGAAATGGTCTTCCAACAGTCTTGAAGGAGTTCCCAGAGATGCTTAGCACTTGTTGGCCCTTTTGCCTTTACTCTGCGGTCCAGCTCACCCCAAACCATCTCGATTGGGTTCAGGTCCGACTGTGGAGGCCAGGTCATCTGGCGCAGCACCCCATCACTCTCCTTCATGGTCAAATAGCCCTTACACAGCCTGGAGGTGTGTTTGGGGTCATTGTCCTGTTGAAAAATAAATGATGGTCCAACTAAACGCAAACCGGATGGAATAGCATGCCGCTGCAAGATGCTGTGGTAGCCATGCTGGTTCAGTATGCCTTCAATTTTGAATAAATCCCCAACAGTGTCACCAGCAAAGCACCCCCACACCATCAAACCTCCTCCTCCATGCTTCACGGTGGGAACCAGGCATGTAGAGTCCATCCGTTCACCTTTTCTGCGTCGCACAAAGACACGGTGGTTGGAACCAAAGATCTCAAATTTTGACTCATCAGACCAAAGCACAGATTTCCACTGGTCTAATGTCCATTCCTTGTGTTCTTTAGCCCAAACAAGTCTCTTCTGCTTGTTGCCTGTCCTTAGCAGTGTTTTCCTAGCAGATATTCTACCATGAAGGCATGATTCACACCGTCTCCTCTTAACAGTTGTTCTAGAGATGTGTCTGCTGCTAGAACTCTGTGTGGCATTGACCTGGTCTCTAATCTGAGCTGCTGTTAACCTGCGATTTCTGAGGCTGGTGACTCGGATGAACTTATCCTCCGCAGCAGAGGTGACTCTTGGTCTTCCTTTCCTGGGGCGGTCCGCATGTGAGCCAGTTTCTTTGTAGCGCTTGATGGTTTTTGTGACTGCACTTGGGGACACTTTCAAAGTTTTCCCAATTTTTCGGACTGACTGACCTTCATTTCTTAAAGTAATGATGGCCACTCGTTTTTCTTTACTTAGCTGCTTTTTTCTTGCCATAATACAAATTCTGACTTCTCCACAACGCAACTGATGGTCCCAACCCCATTTATAAGGCAAGAAATTCCTCTTATTAAACCTGACAGGGCACACCTGTGAAGTGAAAACCATTTCAGGTGACTACCTCTTGAAGCTCATCAAGAGAATGCCAAGAGTGTGCAAAGCAGTAATCAAAGCAAAAGGTGGCTACTTTGAAGAACCTAGAATATGACATATTTTCAGTTGTTTCCCACTTTTTTGTTAAGTTTATAATTCCACATGTGTTAATTCATAGTTTTGATGCCTTCAGTGTGAATCTACAATTTTCATAGTCATGAAAATAAAGAAAACTCTTTGAATGAGAAGGTGTGTCCAAACTTTTGGTCTGTACTGTATATATCTATATGTAACTTATCTGAATGAATAGTAGTTGTTGTCGCAGAGTGGTTCACTGTGACTCGGGTTGCCATATTTGCTCACGTTTGCTGCTCTGGCATACTGACCGCAGGCTTCCTGTGTAGGTAACCTGTGTGTGAACTGTCTCTTGTCCTTGCATGCTGCCCTCCCTGTTTGTCTGGTCCTTGTGGGGTTAATGTTCTGGTCTGGGTGTGTTTGCTAGGTGGTCAGATCACCTTATATCCTGCTATATTATCTTGTTATCTGTGGGTCTGGGGTCAATCAGTCTCCAGCTTTGCTGGGTGCAGCATCTATGCACCTGACCTGGGATTATTCCATCTGCCCTCTCCGGTGTGGTCACCTAGCGAGACATTAAGGTCACCTTGTCTGTTCTCCTGTTTAGTCCCTGCTTGATGTTTCCTCGCATGGGGAACAGGCATCTGCTAGTCTGGTTCGATGCTCTCATAGAGAGGGCTCCTGGGTTCTGGAGAGGGAGGACATTTGTTCTGCATGCGTTTCAGGCATCTGTCTGCAGTCTATTGCTTCCTTGTATAGCTTGCCTGCTTCTCTGGGTCCCTGTCTTGTTTTCAGGTTTCCGTTATGTCCTGCCTGAACTGTGTACTGAGTGTATGTTTGGGTTCCTGTTCCTGTGCCTGTGTTCCAGTCTGCCTCATGTTTACCTGGACAGCTGGTGATTGCACCAACGTCAGTCTTTGCAGGTAAGTGGCCAAGTGCATCGGGACCAATCTGGAGGTGCAACCAGTGATCCCTCAGCCAAGTTCATCCCCACCATCAGGGACTCTGTGAAGAACGGGGCTCACTGAGTCTTCCCTCTCTGGGTCCAGTGGTATTACCTGCCACTTTACCCTTACCTGCTGGTCCAGCTTCCTGTCTTGTCTGGATCTCTGTTAATAAAGTATTTTTATTTTGGTCCTTGCTTTGTCTGTCTGCTTGCCTTGGTGTTTTATGTTTGAGAGATGTCCTAGGGGTCCATATGAACCTTGCTAGAACAAGAGTTACTTAGTAAAAATATTTTGATCAAAATCATTTGTGTCCTACCACCACGACAAGAACTCTTTTAGATGTGACCCTACTCTACAATTACTCTTCTCATAATAATCCATAGAAATCTAGCAGGTGTCATCATCAGTGGGTTAATGCATTACCATGGCAGGAATTATTTTAGCAGTAGCTACATCTGTATATTCAGTGTTTGCAGAGTTGCAGCGTATGCTGTTGCATTGTGAGCCACTGTGACGTGTACCTGCACATTTACTTTATTGTATAGTGTGGACTGGCTAATTTTATTTTTGCATTGTGTATGTGGAAGTGTGGCTACCTTCATGTTGATCCTTCACCCGAGCCACCCATCTTTGCAATGTTGTGCAGTAAATAGTTGGATCCTACTTTCCCTAGATTTATTTAAGGTCTTTGGGCACCGGGAGAGGAGTTATAATTGACTAGGTCACCTTTTTGTGGTGGATGGGCAGAAATGATTTTGATCAAAATATAATTGCTACCCCCAGTGATCAGCTGTTTTTGCAGTTGACAGCACCAAAAATTAAACAGTGGAGAGAGCTGGAAGCATGCGTCTTCATCCACTGTGCAGTGGCCATGCCAGGTTACATTCAAGTGAATGGGACCAGAGCTGCAGGACTTTGGCACGGCCACAACATAGTGGACGGAGCCTTCTGCTTCCAGCTATGTCCACTGTTTCCGGCACCAGAGGTTGAGGATAGATCATCGATATGAAAAAGTTGGAATACCCTATTAAATTGGCAATTATTCTATGAAGGTTTGGATTTTGTTTAATTAGTGTAAAACCGTCCATATACTGTATTCCTAATCTATAAAATTTTTTATAGTTGCGGTTATACCAAATATGTGTAGTTTCACCACTTTTGCACACTAAAGGTATGCTTACAGGTCCATTCACATGTCCACATAAATTGGTCTTCTGCAATTTTGCGGAACTGGTGCTGAACCATTAATTTCAATGGGGCCGCAAAAGATGAGGATAGCCTCACAAAAAAGTTAGAGCATGTCCTATTCTTGTCCGCATCCACAGACAAGAATAGGTATTTCTATCATGCCATGTGCGGTCCATGTGAATGGATCCATGATCAGTGCGCACCGCAAAAAAATAAAGCATGTTCTCTTGGTGCGGGGGCGCAGATAGAAACGCCACAGAAGCACTCCGTAGTGCTTCCGTAGTGGTTCCGTGCCTCCGTTTGCAACGCTCCTTCAGGATTGCAGACCCATTCAGGTGAATGGGTCTGCATCCGTGATACAGTGTGCACACAGCCGGTGCCCATATATTGCAGACATGCTGTTTGGGGGCTGCAATGCGGGCATGGCCGGGCAATGGCAGTGTGTATAAGCCCTAGGGTTGTGCCTCATCATTTAAGTTCCTATTTTCTCCTTGCCAGCTTCTTTGTCCGTATGTGCTATGACATCTATCTTCTGGGGAAAACAAACGACATCCCATTGCATACCACCCTGCCCATTACACGTGCACATATATTTAGTTTTTTGCAGAAAAGAAAACTGGTCCATCCATGACTACCATAAACCAGACCACCATAGCGGGATTTCGACTTAAAGGACCGTCAGATGTTCCTGAACTGCAAGTTCTCATCTTCCTTATGGTTCTTCTCATTTATCTCATTTCTCTTTTCGTAAATCTCTCCATTCTACTTCTGGTTTGCTTTGATCTCCACCTGCACACTCCCATGTACTTCTTCATCTGTAACTTGTCTATCATAGACATATCCAGCTCTACTACAACGCTACACACGCTTTTTCTGATATTCGTTACGCAAAATCACATGGTTTCCACCTGGTCCTGTTTGACCCAGTTACAAATTTTCAGTTCATTAACGTGTAATGCATTTTCAATTTTGGCCGCTATGAGCTATGATCGCTACGTGGCCATCTGTAGGCCTTTACATTATCACTCGGTCATGAGTTGGAGACTCTGTGGTCTGCTGGCCTCAGT
Source organism: Bufo gargarizans (assembly GCF_014858855.1). NCBI lineage: Eukaryota > Metazoa > Chordata > Amphibia > Anura > Bufonidae > Bufo > Bufo gargarizans. The sequence continues at coordinate 16,201,107 of NC_058088.1, read as the reverse complement.
CAGCTCAGGTTTTGGGTTTATGGAGGCACTTCCAATCACAGTCCTCTATTCAAAGTTCACCTGCTACATTTCCAAGGAAATTGATCATTATTTTTGTGACAGTATGGCTATCCGGGACATTACATGTAATGATATTACAGATTTAGACCTTTACATTTAATTTTTGGCAATGTGAGTCTAATTATTCTACTTTCTCTGACTATAACTCCATATGTTTTTATTATTGCTTGTATTTTAAGGATAAGCTTGAGTGCTAGCAGACGTAAAGCCTTCTACACATGTTCCTCACACATCACAGTGGTTGTCACCTTCTATTCTTCCATCGTCATACAGTACATAGGAAAAGTTTTCAGGTAACAACATGGGTTCTAACAAAATACTCTCTCTCTTTAACACGGCCATTGTCCCCATGATGAACCCACTGATCTACAGCTTGAAAAATAAAGATGTAAAATCTGCCCTACAACGAAAACTTTATTTGTGTGGAATAAAATATTAAAATGTCTAAAATCTTATCTGAACCTTTTTGAATTCTGTTGGCAAAGCTGAGAATCAGGATGTATCTTGTTCCCCTCTGACACACATTTATTATGGAGAGGGATAGTGGAAGCCAAACGGAACTGAGCAATTGTAGGAGAATGAGGTAGACTATTCCACAGCTTGATTATTCTTACTGTAAAGAACCTCTTTCTAAGCTGTAGATTAAAATCTTCCTTCGTCTGCGAGTGGCTGATGTCTCTGGTATAGGGGTAAATTGCAACCAACACACTTGACCCCTTACAAAGTTCTATTGTTGTTTGTTGCATTACGATAATGTTCATATACCGTAACTGAATTGTGATGATATTTCACACTGTATGGTACTCGTGAGGCCATGTACCCACGGTAAATGCACCCCATGATGCATTGTAGCTAGTAGCAAACCGATGTATCAGCAATGTTCATATTCCTGTTTTAGTTGATGAAACCAGGAACGATATTCCTGGATGTCATTTTTCAGGTGGGGTGTAGGTGTCAGAGGGGACAATTTTCCAGTTGCCCTACATCTGACCTGATGGTTTGGCATGTCTGCAAAGACTTATCAAAACTGGCTCTTTCTGTGCCGGTCTTAATATCTCCAGTGCTGAAGGAGGATGAGTCTAATTTATGACAAGGTGCAAGTCTTGTCGTAAATCAGGCACATCATCCTGCAGTCCGTGCTCCTAACCAAAAATCTACAACGGCTCAGAGCTGCCATAGATTTCTGGCTTTATTTACACCAAAAAACTGGCATAAATGTGGATACATCTGTCAGGGCGGCTGGCCAAGCCCTCTTCCCCGTCCTTGCCATGCCCCCTTTTAGAACATTTTAACAACACTTTTTAGGGCAAAGGCAATGATAAATCTCCCTCAATGTGTGCAGTACATGTGCAGTACCCAATACCTGGGGGTGTCTGCAATTGTTATGTTTTGTGTGCATTGAAATTAGAGATGAGCGAAGTTTAGAAAAATGTTATTTGAACGATTCGCTGTACTTCATCACGACTTCTTATAAGTCAGGTATACCCAGTGTGAAAGCTTGGAAATTAAAACTGCACGGAGACCGCAGGGGGAGTGCAGGGAGAGTGCAGGGAGACTGCAGGGAGAGTGGAGGGAGAGTGCAAGGGGAGTGTATCGCTTTATTTTATCCATTCTGTAGGTACTGTGTACAGTATTACAGGCAGCTGTAATTTATTGCCGTCTACATCACTGTGTAGAGCACTAAGAAAGCGTGTGTAGTACCCAGGAGTAGGGCACTACCATTTTGTCACCTGACTATTGTTTCCGATGTCTAGCAATGTGTTCCATTCCTATATTTATTTCCAGGTCCTCTTATTCAGTGACTGTATTTTGGTACGCAACTGTTAATTTATTTTGTTATATGCAATGAGCTTTGTATCTTTAGTACCCCAGAGCGGGCACTACTGTTCTTACACCTAGCTATTGTGTCGAATAGCTAAAAAAAAAACTTCATTCGGTTCTTCTTATACTGTTCCTTAATAATACTGCTATGTAACTTATGTATTGTATTACATGTAATGTGTGTGGTTGTCCATCAGGCGGCAATGTCTCTGGCAGAGAGAGTACCTTTAGATAGAATGGAACTTACCATTTCATTGTCCCCCTTTTGGGCAGAAGTGGGCTAGTCCTGCTTCCCATCCTCCTCAGGGCTCAGGTGGCCTTGAGATATATGTGCCACATTCTCTTCCATCGCAAATCAGATTTGTCAGCATCCCCTCCAGGACATGAAGAAGTGGAATGACATCATTCATCCTGTAGTTCTGCCGACTAATAAATAAAGTGGCCTCCTCAAAGGGCCTGAGTAAATTGCATGTGTCATGCATGATCTGCCACTGCATAATTTGGAGGTCACGCTGGGGAGTAGACCCATCCATCTCCTGCATTAAGAAATCATTGACCACCTTCATCTGCTGGCGGTCTAACATATGGAGAGTGGAGCTCGAATGGGTGGAAACGTCGCTTATCAGGCGATGTTGGGGAAGAGCATTTTGCCTTTTCAGCTCAGGGAGGGCATGTTTTGCATGGTATGAGTGGCTGAAGTGCATGCACAGTGTTTTGGACATTTTAACAGCTCTTGCAATTCGGTGAAAGACTTGAGAAACCAGGTGACAATGAGATTGAAGACGTGAACCATTCTTCTTCCCATTATCAATAACCATGGTTCCTATCTCCAGTTTGATTTTTATACTGCTGATTCATAGCAGTCCCTCCCCAGTGTGGCTCGGTTTGCCCAAGCTGACCAGGTGCAGAAACATGTGCCAATGTATAGCTTTGCATAGATGATATGTTGGAGGACCACTGTGAACTATTCCTACAAGGTGGAAGATGAGGAGGCAGAGTAGAGCATTGGTGAAGAAATTCCAGCATTACAACACAAAGGCAGCATTGCCATCACCTGTCCTAGTTGCTGGTGTGCTTTGTCTAGAACCTTATTTACCCACTGGGATATGAATGACATATATTTTCTTGGACATAGTTTTAACTCCTGTAGCAGAGTACCTGGGGTGGTGGTAGACGGGGGGTACGTGCCACCGGGGGTCCTGGCCCCTGGTGGAGTAAGAGCCAGAAAAGTGCATTTTGCAGCGGTTAGGCTGTTAACATAGCTGATCCGGGCCGGCTCTTATTGGGAGCAGGCAGATATGCGGGCGGGTGCTTGTCTCCCCACGGTCCAGGCCAGGTTTTGCAGGGAAGGGTTAAAACCTGACCAGCAACAAGGGTGTGGTGTGCAATGTGGAGCGTGTGTTCTCTGGCTGTAAAAGAGTAAGAAGTGGAGGTGAGCTGGGCTGTGTGCTGAGGCCTGTAAAGGACTGTGCAGGATCCTGCAGCTGAAGCCAGGAGGGATCCGTGTTCCGTGGCTAGAAGCAAGACCCATGGACTTACTTCACCAAGGAGAAAAAGGTGACATTACTCCTGGCTTTAAATAGACTTTGCTTTATGTGACTGAAACAGGCCTTAAGTAGCCTGCAGCAGGGACTTGCTTGTGTTTTGCTGTTGTGTGTGACCACCCTCCCTACGAACTGCACCGTCTTTCACTTGTATGCACAGTGTGAATAAACAAAGCATCGTGTTTTACACCAAGACCGGTCTGTGTTGCCTCTATACTGCACTCACTACCACTGCCTACCAGAGCGGATCCATACAATTGGTGGAGGATTCGGGCAAACGGCAGTGAGGCCGAAAATTGTGTTGTTTGGACTGTATGTCATATATTAAGCCGGCAAGTTTTGTGGCTCCATATAAGATGGAGGAGGCCATTAGACACTTGGTGCAAAGTAATGAGGAGGCTACTCGGAGACATGAGGGAGCCCTGAGAGACCAGCGGCAGTTGAATAGTCTACTGGCCCAGCAACTGGCGACTATGCAGGAGTTCATGCGTGTGTTACAACAACAAGCCGTCCCGGGGGGGGGGGCCGCAGTCCTACCTGCTGCCCGGGATAAGGTGCGCTCAGCATTAAGAAAGATGTGGGCCCCGAAGAGGATATCGAGGCGTTCCTGATGGTCTTCAAACGCACTGCGGAACAGGAAAGGTTACCGGCAGAACAGTGGGCCGAAGTAGTGGCGCCATTTTTAGTGGGAGACGCACAAAAGGCCTACTTCGACCTCAGTCAGGAGGAAGCCAAAAGCTATAAGAGGCTGAAGGGGGAGGTGTTGGCTCGTCTTGGGGTTAATACCTATGTGCGTGCACATCGAGTCTACCAGTGGGCCTTCTCCGAGTCCCGGCCTGCTCGGTCCCAGGCCTATGACCTGTTACACCTGGTAAAAAAATGGCTGCAGCCTGAGACATTGAGCCCCTCGCAGATGGTGGAATGGGTGGTGGTCGATCGTTTGGTGCGCACACTGCCAAGGGCCATACAGCGCTGGGTTGGTCAGGGAGACCCCGGCAACCTGGATCAGTTAGTAAGCCTAGTCGAGAGGTATGTGGCAACCCAGGACTTGGTGCGGGACTCAACGCAGGCGCGGGAATCCAGTCGGGCTCCCTCTCAGGCTAGGGATCCGGAAAAAGGGACCCAACCACAAAGGGGGGGGAGGCTAGTCCTACTCCAGGGAAGAGAGACCGGGGAGGGACCACGGGGATTCAATGTTGGCACTGCCACGGCCTGGGACATAGGGCATCGAACTGTCCTCAAACACCTGAACCCATGGACTGCGGGTTCGCTCGCCGGTCCTCTTTCTTTGCCCGGCCTGTATGTACCGCGGATGCCTGGCCGGCCACCGATATGCCACCTCTGTGCCAAGTCTTGGTCGATGAGCATCCGATTAATGCTTTGCTGGACTGTGGGAGCCTGGTGACCCTAGTGCATGAGTCCTTAGTGTCTGAGACACTCCCAGAGAAGCAAACCCTGTCCATTGTCTGTATCCATGGGGACCGCCGGGAGTACCCCACTGCCAGGGTTACCATGTCCGTGCTGGGCAAAGAGGTGCAGCTTGTCGTCGGAGTGGGACACCAAATCTCTTATGCCGCCATACTGGGAAGGGATTTTCCTTTGTTCTGGACTCTATGGAAGAGCCATATGCCTTCCCTTAGGGACAGATGACAATCAGGCCCAGTGCCCGAGGATCCCGATGCGGGGATACCAGCTGTAGGGGTCACCACATCACCTGTAGAGTGTCATCCCGATAGGTTTCCCCTAGAGGTGTTAGCAGGCGAATCCGTGGAAACCCCGTCCATCCCGGACCTGGGGGTATCCCGTGACACGTTCGGGACCGCCCAGCTCCATGATACGACATTATTGCGGGCGAGGGAAGGGGTGACAGTGGTAAATGTGGTGGCTCAGCACCCAGGGGCTGACTCGGTGTTTCACCATCTGGCTTTTAACCAGGAACTGCTGTATAGGGTGGACAAAGTACAGCATGAGGTAGTGGAGCAGCTGGTGGTACCCCAGCCATACCGTCGTGTGGTACTGGACTTGGCCCACTCCCACGTGCTGGGAGGACATTTGGGCGTAAAAAAAAAACAAGAGCGGATTCTGCAAAGGTTCTATTGGCCCGGGGTTTATGAGGAGGTCAAAAGGTTTTGCCAATCCTGTCCAGTGTGTCAGATGACGAGCCCCCAGCCCCACTATCGCAGTCCCCTAGTACCCATGCCCATCATCGAGGTCCCCTTCGAAAGAATAGGGATGGATCTGGTAGGCTCCATAAACAAGTCGGCCAGAGGGCACCAGCATATCTTGGTGGTCTTAGACTATGCCACCAGATATCCTGAAGTGATCCCACTACGTCATACTTCAGCTAAGCTCATAGCTAAAGAACTCATGGGTATGTTCGCAAGGGTGGGGATTCCAAAAGAGATCCTGACCGACCAGGGGACGCCCTTCATGTCCCTCAGACCGACGGACTAGTGGAACACTTTAACAAAACCCTAAAAACTATGCTTAAAAGAACCGTAGCCAAAGACGTAAAGGATTGGGACCTGTTGCTGCCGTACGTATTGTTCGCAGTGCGAGAAGTGCCCCAGGCATCTACGGGATTCTCGCCCTTCGAGCTATTATACGGTCGACGGCCAAGAGGGTTGCTGGACATCGCTAAAGAGGCGTGGGAGCAACAGCCCACCCCCCACAAGAGTTTTATAGAGCATATATAAAAGATGCAGGACCGTATAGAGACAGTCCTACCAATCGTCCGGGAACACATGGAGGCCGCCCAACTGGCACAGAGCCGGGTATACAACCGGAGTGCCCAGGTCCGGACATTTAACCAGGGTGACCGGGTACTGGTGCTAATCCCCACCATTGACAGTAAGTTTTTGGCACGGTGGCAAGGTCCCTACGAGGTGAAAGAGAAGGTAGGGTCAGTGAATTACAAGATATCCCAGCCAGGCCGGCGGAAGCCAGAACAGGTATATCATGTAAATTTACTGAAATCGTGGAGAGATAGGGAGTGTCTCGTTGGGGACGGCCCAAGCACTGTCTTGTCTGCGGGAAAGATCCCAGCTCCACCCGAGGTCCCGGAGGGCACCTCCGCTGTAAAGATAGCGGGTGGTCTGTCGACCAAACAAGCTCAGGAAGCCAAAGAGTTGGTGAGTCTAAATAGGGACGTATTCTCTGAGCTTCCTGAAGTAAGGTCCATGTTGAGGTTAGGGGTGATTGAGGAGTCAAGGAGCGAGTGGGCCAGCCCCATAGTCCTCATCCCAAAACCTGACGGTACTCTGCGCTTCTGCAATGACTTTAGAAAGCTCAACGAAGTGTCGAAATTCGATGCCTACCCCATGCCCCGGGTAGACGAGCTCATAGAACGGCTAGGGAAAGCTCGCTATTTCTCGGTCCTCGACCTCACAAAAGGATAATGGCAAGTGCCTCTCACAGAGGCGGCAAAGGAGAAGACTGCCTTTGTCACCCCCGAGGGGTTATTTCAATGCCAAGTTTTGCCCTTTGGCCTACATGGCGCTCCAGCCACCCTGCAGCGATTGATGGACGTCATCCTACGGCCCCATCGTCCATATGCTTCGGCATATCTGGACGACATCATCGTGTTTAGCCAGGACTGGGAGAGTCACCTGCCCAAGGTACAGGCCGTAGTCGATTCACTTAGAAAAGCCGAACTGACGGCCAACCCAAAAAAGTGTTCGCTCGGGTTCGAGGAGGTCCGGTACCTGGGATACGTGATTGGGCGGGGAGTTGTCAAAACCCAGGTAGACAAGGTTGAGGCGATCAAGAGCTGGCCCAGACCTCTTACCACCAAGCAAGTACGTTCGTTCCTAGGGATGATAGGATATTACATGCGCTTTATCCCCAACTTTGCCACAGTAGCGGCCCCATTAACAAGACTTTTAAAGGGGAGGAAGACGGTGATAGTCCGCTGGGATGAGCAGGTGGAGGAGGCATTCTCCAGTTTGAAGTCGGCTCTGTGTGGGTCCCCGGTTTTGGTGACACCCGACTTCACACGGGAATTTGTCGTTCAGACGGACGCCTCTGGAGTGGGCCTAGGGGCAGTACTCTCTCAGGAAATCAGTGAGGAGGAACACCCTGTTGTCTTCCTGAGTCGCAAACTCACCCCAGCGGAAACCAGGTACAGCGTGGTAGAGAGAGAATGCCTGGCCATTAAGTGGGCTCTCGAGTCCCTTAGGTACTATCTGTTAGGGAGAAGGTTCTGTCTGGTGACCGACCATTCCCCTCTCCAGTGGATGAGCCAGATGGTTCTTGTCCCTCCAGAATTTAAGTTCAGTGTCGAACACAGGGCAGGCCGTTTACAAGGGAATGCCGATGCCCTATCCCGGGTACACTGTTGTACATGTGTCCAACCCCTCAGGATTGAACAGGGTGTGCAACCCTTCAGGGTTGAACAAAGGGGGGGATATGTAGGAGAGTACCTGGGGTGGTGGTAGACGGGAGGTACGTGCCACCGGGGGTCCTGGCCCCGGTGGAGTAAAAGCCAGAAAAGTGCATTTTGCAGTGGTTAGGCTGTTAACACAGCGGATCCGGGCCGGCTCTTATTGGGAGCAGGCAGATATGCGGGCGGGTGCCTGTCTCCCCACGGTGCAGGCCAGGTTTTGCAGGGAAGGGTTAAAACCTGACCAGTAGCAAGGGTGTGGTGGGTAATGTGGAGCGTGTGTTCTCTGGCTGTAAAAGAGTAAGAAGTGGAGGTGAGCTGGGCTGTGTGCTGAGGCCTGTAAAGGACTGTGCAGGATCCTGCAGCTGAAGCCAGGAGGGATCCGTGTTCCGTGGCTAGAAGCCGGACCCATGGACTTACTTCACCAAGGAGAAAAAGGTGACATTACTCCTGGCTTTAAATAGGCTTTGCTTTATGTGACTGAAACAGGCCTCAAGTAGCCTGCAGCAGGGACTTGCTGTGTTTGAACTATTATTTTGCTGTGGTGTGTGACCACCCTCCCTATGAACTGAACCGTCTTTCACTTGTATGCACCGTGTGAATAAACAAAGCATCGTGTTTTACACCAAGACCGGTATGTGTTGCCTCTATACTGCACTCGCTACCACTGCCTACCAGAGCGGATCCCCACACTCCATACGTCAGCACTGGTGTGAACTCTACCAGACACAGAGAGGCCCAAAGACTGTCCCACCTTCTGCTCAACATACATGTGCAGGGCTGGTACAGCTTTTTTGGAAATGTAAGGCCAGCTTGGGATTCTCCACCTTTGGTTGGCAAAAGCCATCAAGACGTGCAAAGTCAATTACATGGAAAGGGAGGGACTGTAGTACCAGCAACTGGGCCAGGAGGTTGGTCACCTTCGGCGTCGTTGGATGAGTGCACGCATACTGTTGTCTTTTAGCAATCAATTACTGATGAAACAAGTTACAAAGAGTAGAAGGAGGAGAAGCATCAGGAGCAATAGGGACAACAGCCTACTTCTGTTGATGTTGTCGAGCCCTGACTCCTGGAGAGAGGAAGTGGGCCATTGGGATATGCAGCAGCTGCTGCATCAGGCTGTGACACGTTTTTCCCTATACACTTTTTGGTGCGCCTCACCTTGTGTCCAGATATTCTGCATACCGCCATGTTAACATCCCCCAGCGACTTATTGAAAAATTCCCACACTGCAGACTATGGTATTTTCAATCCACCACTGCATGAGGCCTGCCTGCTGCTGCTTTTATGAACCTATGAATTGCTAGTGGGTTCCATACAGGTAGTCTCCTGAGTAGCAGATGGTGTAACTCTCCCACTTTTGGCTGCAGATCTTCCACTGCTTCCACCCTGCTATCTCACAGGCACGCTGCCACCCTGCTGTCTCATAGGCATGCTGCCACCCTCACCCCCTGATGATGACAATGCCCCCTCTCCACCCGGCTCCCACGTGCTATCAACTACGTCGTCATCTACATCGGTTTGTGCCTCACTAATGTCACCCTCATCTGTTTTTTATGCACCTCCCTAACCTCTCTGAACATGTGCTCCCACCCGACTGCTATCATCCATAGTTGCACACCTAGAGGAGTCCACAGTGGACCTCTTTTCCTAATCTGTGCTGATCTAAAAATGCTGGCTGTCCTCAAAAATCTCATCCTAGCTGAAAAGCAGAGCAGAGCAGTTGGCATATGTTACTTGGCTAGCAGAAAGAGCAGCAAAAGCAATAGTCAGGTTCACAACAGGTGAGGTCACAGAGGCAGTTCCTGGGCCATACCAACTAAGTGTGGTATATCTGTTGTCACTAGATTATGTTGAAGAGCAAGTCAAACATACCGGTACAGCTGGATTGTTGGTGAAAACATGAACAGAAGATGACAGTGGTTTCTCTGGCTTGTTGCTGTGGCTGCTACCACCAACCCTTCTTCTGCTACTACTTGTGACGACTACAGCAACATTTTTGCCACTGCCTATTCCTTTGGAGGGCCCAGGCAAATGTCTTATGGCCATAGTGTACAGTAAATGAATCAGTAATGTAACAGATTAAGTTTGAATGGCGCAGCAGGTGAACAATATAAATATGGCAATATACTAGACCACCTGTTGAGACTGAGTTTGACACACAGCAAGTCTATGTATAACAGTGAACATTAAGAACAAATGGTGCAGCAGGTGAACAAGATAAATTTGGTGATATACTAGACCGCCTGTTTATACTGAATCTGATGCACAGTAAGTCTATGTATAACAGAACAGATTAAGTATGAATGGTGTAGCAGGTGGACAAGACAAATGTGGCAATATATTAGACCGCCTATATATTGAAACTTCGTTTTGCTCAAATTCGCATGAGTCTTTGGTGAATTAATTCGGTATTCATTTCTGCAGCTTTAAAATTAGGAATCCGAAGTTGGGTTTGTTACCGGCTGGTACCTAGATACCAAACCTGATTCAGATTCCTAATTCGCTACCACGAAGCGTGAGGAAATTAGCATTTGTTGCAAATCAAATGTTTCCTAAACTTTGGATCGCATACCATCTTGGATGCTTCGATTCACTCAACACTAATTGTAATGTTAATCATTAATGATGAGCGAGCATGCTCGGCCGAGTACCGTTTCGGCTCAAGCATCGCTATGCTCGGCAGATCCGAGCGCTCGGCCAAGTACCACATGTGCTGGAGCGCTATGCTCGAGTCTCCTCCCCGCACGTTTGGCGGCTTCTAAGCAGCCAATAAACATGCTGCTAAGTATTGCCATCACTGTAATGCCATTAGCCATGTTTTCTACTGGCATTACAGTGATTGGCTGGCCGGAACACGTCATCGGGTGCTATATAGCACCCGGTCACGTGGGTTCAGCTCATTGCGAGTCAGGGAGAGCTGCCGTTAGGAAGGGACAGACAGTGTAGGGGAGATTGTGATCTCAAATTACTCTTTCTCAAGACGTTTCAAAGACCCAAAAGTCCTTCTGACATCTGTGCAATACCTTCTGTGCATCAGGGGCATAGATAGGAAGAATATCAGTGAAAAAAAATTTGGGCCCAGAATCTGACCACATTTTTGCTGTCATCTGTCTAACCCATTAATCTCAGTGCTCTGCATTAGAATACCGTCTGTGCACTTTAGGGCCATATATTGGGATATAGTGAAAATCAATATATATAAGAATTTCACTGAATCTGCACACAGTTTTGTTGTCTGCGATAGAAACCGTTTATCACAGCGCATTGCATTTCTATACCGTCTGAGTTCTTCAATCCCATATATTGGGAAAAAGTGAAAATCAATATATATACAAATTTCATTGAATCTGCTCACAGTTTTCTTGTCTGCGCTAGAAACGGTTTATCGCAGCACATTGCATCTCTATACGGTCTGAGTTCTTCAGGCCCATATATTTGGAGAAATTGAAAATCAGTGTATATACACATTTCACTAAATCAGCAACCAGTTTTCTTGTCTGCGGTTTAAAAAGTTAATCGCAGTGCACTGCATTTCTGTACCATCTGTGCGCTTCAGGCCCATATATTGGGAATAAAATAGTCATAAATATAAACAACATCATAAAACAGTGTCTGTACTGCAGATTACAATAATCTTTGGCTAAAATACTGTCCAAAATCTGTGCTGTTCTGTGTCATATACTACTCTGTATCTGAAAACTGTCTTTTGTGGACAGTAAAAAAAAACAGTGTCACAACCAGTAAAAAATCCATAAATATGAAGAAGGCCAGCACTAGGGACGGGGAAGTGGGCGTTATGCTAATGGGTCAGGCAGAGATCGTGGAACTGGGCGCAATGAAACTGTGCCTGCTGCCAGTGCACCAAAAAGTAAAAGTAATAAAACCGTACCCAGCTTCATGTCCAACTTAGCTAGGGGGCGCATGACAACACTGTCCAAGTCAGACCAGTGCGAACAGTTGGTCGTTTGGCTTGCTGTCGATAATGCTTCCAGTCGGCTAAGCACCACCCTCTATTCCACCAAGTCCAGTCTCTGTAGCCAAGAGTCTGGTCAGCCAACTCCACGCTCAGATCATCCTTCCTCCCACCAAGGAGAGGCCTGCCAAACGAGTGATCCCACACTCGGATATTCCCAGGAGATCTTTTCAGCTCCACTATTATATTTTGCCCTTGCGGCCAGCATGCTTGAAGAGGGACCTGAGATATTGTGCCCTGATTCCCAACCTCTTGAGCATTCACAGTCTTAAGAAGAGGACGGTGGTGAATGTCAATGATTAGTTCACGAGGTGGATGACGATGAGACACAGTTGTCAATCACTGAGGTTGTGGTTGGGTCAAGACAGGAGGATGATCAGAGTGAGGAAGTGGAAGAGGAGGTGTTGGACGATGAGGTCATTGACCCAACATGGGAAGGTGAAAAGCCGAGAAAGGACAGCAGTACAGAGGGGACGGGATCCGCAGCACCGCAACAGGCTGGAAGAGGCAGTGGGGTTGAAAAAAGGGAGAAGTCAGCCCACACCAAACAGGCCCGCAACTGTTACACCAATCACCCTCATGCGTAAATCAACCTTAGCAAGGGGTAGGTGTTCCGCAGTATGGCGCTTTTTTGAGGAAAGTGCAGAGGACAAAAGAGTGGTAGTTTGCAACCTGTATGGTACCAAAATGAGCCGAGGCATGAACACTAGCAACCTCACCACCGCCAGCATAATCCAGCACATGGCATCCAAGCACCCTACTAAGTGGGCCGAACGCCTGGGTCCACAATCTGGATCTGCGGGTCACACCACTGCCTCCTCTTCCCCTGTGTTACGTGCTGTTCAATCCCCTGTCCAAGACGCCGGCCCGGATGCCTCTCACCCTGCACCGGGACTTTTGAATGAACCAGCAGCAACAACATCCACTTTCCTGTCCCAGTGCAGCGTCCAAATGTCCATACCACGCAAGCGCAAATACCCACCCACCCACAGGCCATATCACTTAATTGCCATCTTTCAAAATTACTTGCCCTTGAAATGTTGCCATATAGGCTTGTGGACACTGAGGCCTTCCGCAGCCTGATGTCGGCCGCGGTCCCTCGGTACGTAGTTCCCAGCCGCCACTATTTTTCACGGTGTGCCGTGCCCGCCTTACAACAGCATGTGTCCCAGAACATCACCCGTGCCCTGACCAACGCAGTTACTGGGAAGGTCCACTTAACCACGGGCACATAGACAAGTGCTGGTGTAACATCCCAGAGTATGTTACTAAACTCTGTCTCCCTGCTACAACATGTCAAGTGTATATTTATTGCCATTTTGTGTAATCTAACTTTGCATTTTCCTGTTTCATATATCATGCTGTAATTTCCCTGTATACCAGCAGGTGGCGGCAATGTGTGATCAGGTATATAGTCATTTTAGCATATCTAGGCCTGGAATAGTTCATTCCAGCCTAGTCTCCCCAGTCTGACCAGAAATGGGCTGTTCCCATGTCCTGTCTCATGAGGAGGAGAAGGAAGTTAAGTTAGTGTATCAGCCACCCCTGCCAGGGGTAGGTTGTGTTGGTAGGAGCTCCCAGTTACAGGGATCCCAACCTAGGATCCAGCCTCGGCTGAGGCCAAGGATTCATCTTCCCAGCCTGAGTCATCTACCTCAGCTGTTGACAAGCAAGCAACCCTTCAGAACTACAGATCTCCAGCAAGACATCATTCCCTGCGAGCAGTCCTGTGATTACTTATCCAGAGTCCAGGAGAAGCCAAATACCTCCTCATTTAGTCAGGCCCAAACCAAGCAGAAGACAGACAGAGCAGAAGATAAATACCTGCCAGATACACTAGGCATATGACAAGAAGCAGAATATATATAAATTCCTGCCCATATTGCCAATACCTGCTGGGACCTAAAGACTAAAGCTGTAACTCATATGGATATCTGTTGCCATTCAGTAAAGACAAGTTGGATTATATCTCCTGTCTGGATCTCAATCATTCCACCATTACTCTTATTAACAACACTCAATTTATTGCAAGTGAGCCAGGATTCAGGAGTCCAGCCGTACAAAGGTAGGAGACACCGTTGACACTACCATATCTGCTATACAGAGACATTATCCCCCTCTGGCATTCCTCACTTGGTACGTGAGCTATAACAACTTAACCCCATAGGGACACAGCCTTATTTCACCTTAAGGACCAGGCCATTTTTGAAAAATCTGACCAGTGTCACTTTAAGTGGTGATAACTTTAAAACGCTTTGACTTATCCAGGCCGTTCTGAGATAGTTTTTTCGTCACATATTGTACTTCATATGAAAAGAAATGTATATAAAAACAGGCACTCACCCACTGGTATGTCTATAGTAGATAGTTTATAATTACTAAAAATCACACATAAATGTAAAATATATCATAAAACAATGTACACTGAGGTCAGTAGTCTGGGTACATGTGACTGTCACGTTAACTATATAGCTGGGTAGCAGTAATTTACATAGAAATAAAGCTGTGCATAAGTTAGTGATAAATGATAAACAATAAATATATAAGGTATGATATCCTGTGAATATAAAATAATAAATATCCTGAGAAAAAAATATATATAAATGTTCTGTGAAGGAATGAAGATAGGATTATCCTGTGAAAAATTCTGTGAAAAAAAACTTGTGATAAAAACTTGTGATGGAAACTTGCAGAAATGTGGTATCTTCTTATGGAGATATTATATAATATAGCGCTAATATAGCAGTGAATTTAGTTTTCTTGCATGGAAACTGTGTCCAATAACGCTGCTATAGCAATACAGAACCTCCGGTTGCACCAGCGTGCAGAGTCCGCACTCACGATTCAATAAGGCTTGTATTAGTTTATAAAAGGGAATCGGGTTTAATAAATGGGGCGTCCCCCTATTCATCAACCCTCTTACCTTGCCTTCAGAGTGTCTCTCGCTTGTATAGTTGCCGCTCCAATACTTGCTAAGTCCCACCTGAACCCGAGCTAAGATCCACTTACTATCGGTCACTAGAAGATTTCTATGTTGATCCGTACGCTAGTAAAACAGCTGGCCTAAGCTATCGCGAGACTACGCGATTCCTGCTGAGTGCTTCCTGGAAGGTGAGACACAACCATACCACGTGGAACGCCGTGACCTGAGAGCACCAAGCAGCACATACAAAGTATCGGATCTCATACTAAGTGATACAAAGGACTTAGCAAGTATTGGAGCGGCAACTATACAAGCGAGAGACACTCTGAAGGCAAGGTAAGAGGGTTGATGAATAGGGGGACGCCCCATTTATTAAACCCGATTAACTTTTATAAACTAATACAAGCCTTATTGAATCGTGAGTGCGGACTCTGCACGTTGGTGCAACCGGAGGATCTGTATTGCTATAGCAGCGTTATTGGACACAGTTTCCATGCAAGAAAACTAAATTCACTGCTATATTAGCGCTATATTATATAATATCTCCATAAGAAGATACCACATTTCTGCAAGTTTCCATCACAAGTTTTTATCACAAGTTTTTTTTCACAGAATTTTTCACAGGATAATCCTATCTTCATTCCTTCACAGAACATTTATATATATTTTTTTCTCAGGATATTTATTATTTTATATTCACAGGATATCATACCTTATATATTTATTGTTTATCATTTATCACTAACTTATGCACAGCTTTATTTCTATGTAAATTACTGCTACCCAGCTATATAGTTAACATGACAGTCACATGTACCCAGACTACTGATCTCAGTGTACATTGTTTTATGATATATTTTACATTTATGTGTGATTTTTAGTAATTATAAATAGAGTTGAGCGAACACCTGGATGTTCGGGTTCGAGAAGTTCGGCCGAACATCCCGGAAATGTTCGGGTTCGGGATCCGAACCCGATCCGAACTTCGTCCCGAACCCGAACCCCATTGAAGTCAATGGGGACCCGAACTTTTCGGCACTAAAAAGGCTGTAAAACAGCCCAGGAAAGAGCTAGAGGGCTGCAAAAGGCAGCAACATGTAGGTAAATCCCCTGCAAACAAATGTGGATAGGGAAATGAATTAAAATAAAAATTAAATAAATAAAAATTAACCAAAATCAATTGGAGAGAGGTTCCATAGCAGAGAATCTGGCTTCCCGTCACCCACCACTGGAACAGTCCATTCTCAGATATTTAGGCCCCGGCACCCAGGCAGAGGAGAGAGGTCCCGTAACAGAGAATCTGTCTTCATGTCAGCAGAGAATTAGTCTGCATGTCATAGCAGAGAATGAGGCTTCACGTCAGCCACCACTGCAACAGTCCATTGGCATATATTTAGGCCTAGCACACAGGCAGAGCAGAGAGGTCCCGTAACAGACAATCTGGCTTCATGTCAGCAGAGAATCAGTCTGCATGTCATAGCAGAGAATGAGGCTTCACGTCACCCACCACTGCAACAGTCCATTGGCATATATTTAGGCCTAGCACACAGGCAGAGCAGAGAGGTCCCGTAACAGACAATCTGGCTTCATGTCAGCAGAGAATCAGTCTGCATGTCATAGCAGAGAATGAGGCTTCACGTCACCCACCACTGCAACAGTCCATTGGCATATATTTAGGCCTAGCACACAGGCAGAGCAGAGAGGTCCCGTAACAGACAATCTGGCTTCATGACAGCAGAGAATTAGTCTGCATGTCATAGCAGAGAATGAGGCTTCACGTCAGCCACCACTGCAACAGTCCATTGGCATATATTTAGGCCCAGCACCCAGGCAGAGGAGAGAGGTCCCGTAACAGACAATCTGGCTTCATGTCAGCAGAGAATTAGTCTGCATGTCATAGCAGAGAATCAGGCTTCACGTCAGCCACCACTGCAACAGTCCATTGTCATAAATTTAGGCCCAGCACCCAGGCAGAGGAGAGAGGTCCCGTAACAGACAATCTGGCTTCATGTCAGCAGAGAATTAGTCTGCATGTCATAGCAGAGAATGAGGCTTCACGTCAGCCACCACTGCAACAGTCCATTGGCATATATTTAGGCCTAGCACACAGGCAGAGCAGAGAGGTCCCGTAACAGACAATCTGGCTTCATGACAGCAGAGAATCAGTCTGCATGTCATAGCAGAGAATCAGGCTTCACGTCAGCCACCACTGCAACAGTCCATTGTCATAAATTTAGGCCCAGAACCCAGGCAGAGGAGAAAGGTCCCGTAACAGACAATCTGGCTTCATGTCAGCAGAGAATCAGTCTTCATATCATAGCAGAGAATCAGGCTTCACGTCACCCACCACTGCAACAGTCAATTTTCATAAATTTAGGCCCAGAACCCAGGCAGAGGAGAAAGGTCCCGTAACAGACAATCTGGCTTCATGTCAGCAGAGAATCAGTCTTCATATCATAGCAGAGAATCAGGCTTCACGTCACCCACCACTGCAACAGTCAATTGTCATAAATTTAGGCCCAGCACCCAGGCAGAGGAGAGAGCTCCCGTAACAGAGGATCTGGCTTCATGTCAGCAGAGAATCAGTCTGCATGTCATAGCAGAGAATGAGGCTTCACGTCACCCACCACTGCAACAGTCCATTGGCATATATTTAGGCCTAGCACACAGGCAGAGGAGAGGTTCATTCAACTTTGGGTAGCCTCGCAATATAATGGTAAAATGAAAATAAAAATAGGATTGAATGAGGAAGTGCCCTGGAGTCCAATAATATATGGTTATGGGGAGGTAGTTAATGTCTAATCTGGACAAGGGACGGACAGGTCCTGTGGGATCCATGCCTGGTTCATTTTTATGAACGTCAGCTTGTCCACATTGGCTGTAGACAGGCGGCTGCGTTTGTCTGTAATGACGCCCCCTGCCGTGCTGAATACACGTTCAGACAAAACGCTGGCTGCCGGGCAGGCCAGCACCTCCAAGGCATAAAAGGCTAGCTCTGGCCACGTGGACAATTTAGAGACCCAGAAGTTGAATGGGGCCGAACCATCAGTCAGTACGTGGAGGGGTGTGCACACGTACTGTTCCACCATGTTAGTGAAATGTTGCCTCCTGCTAACACGTTGCGTATCAGGTGGTGGTGCAGTTAGCTGTGGCGTGTTGACAAAAGTTTTCCACATCTCTGCCATGCTAACCCTGCCCTCAGAGGAGCTGGCCGTGACACAGCTGCCTTGGCGACCTCTTGCTCCTCCTCTGCCTTGGCCTTGGGCTTCCACTTGTTCCCCTGTGACATTTGGGAATGCTCTCAGTAGCGTGTCTACCAACGTGCGCTTGTACTCGCGCATCTTCCTATCACGCTCCAGTGCAGGAAGTAAGGTGGGCACATTGTCTTTGTAGCGTGGATCCAGCAGGGTGGCAACCCAGTAGTCCGCACAGGTTAAAATGTGGGCAACTCTGCTGTCGTTGCGCAGGCACTGCAGCATGTAGTCGCTCATGTGTGCCAGGCTGCCCAGGGATAAGGACAAGCTGTCCTCTGTGGGAGGCGTATCGTCATCGTCCTGCCTTTCCCCCCAGCCACGCACCAGTGATGGACCCGAGCTGCGTTGGGTGCCACCCCGCTGTGACCATGCTTCATCCTCATCCTCCTCCACCTCCTCCTCATCCTCGTCCTCCTCGTCCTCCAGTAGTGGGCCCTGGCTGGCCACATTTGTACCTGGCCTCTGCTGTTGCCAAAAACCTCCCTCTGAGTCACTTCGAAGAGACTGGCCTGAAAGTGCTAAAAATGACCCCTCTTCCTCCTCCTCCTCCTCCTCCTCCTGGGCCACCTCCTCTTCCATCATCGCCCTAAGTGTTTTCTCAAGGAGACATAGAAGTGGTATTGTAACGCTGATAACGGTGTCATCGCCACTGGCCATGTTGGTGGAGTACTCGAAACAGCGCAACAGGGCACACAGGTCTCGCATGGAGGCCCAGTCATTGGTGGTGAAGTGGTGCTGTTCTGTAGTGCGACTGACCCGTGCGTGCTGCAGCTGAAACTCCACTATGGCCTGCTGCTGCTCGCACAGTCTGTCCAGCATGTGCAAGGTGGAGTTCCACCTGGTGGGCACGTCGCATATGAGGCGGTGAGCGGGAAGGCCGAAGTTACGCTGTAGCGCAGACAGGCGAGCAGCAGCAGGATGTGAACGCCGGAAGCGCGAACAGACGGCCCGCACTTTATGCAGCAGCTCTGACATGTCGGGGTAGTTGTGAATGAACTTCTGCACCACCAAATTCAGCACATGCGCCAAGCAAGGGATGTGCGTCAAATTGGCTAGTCCCAGAGCTGCAACGAGATTTCGCCCATTATCACACACCACCAGGCCGGGCTTGAGGCTCACCGGCAGCAACCACTCGTCGGTCTGTTGTTCTATACCCCGCCACAACTCCTGTGCGGTGTGGGGCCTGTCCCCCAAACATATGAGTTTCAGAATGGCCTGCTGACGTTTACCCCGGGCTGTGCTGAAGTTGGTGGTGAAGGTGTGTGGCTGACTGGATGAGCAGGTGGAAGAAGAGGAGGAGGAAGCCGAGAAGGAGGAGGTGGCAACAGGAGGCAAAGAATGTTGCCCTGCGATCCTTGGCGGCGGAAGGACGTGCGCCAAACAGCTCTCCGCCTGGGGCCCAGCTGCCACTACATTTACCCAGTGTGCAGTTAGGGAGATATAGCGTCCCTGGCCGTGCTTACTGGTCCACGTATCTGTGGTTAGGTGGACCTTGCTACAGATGGCGTTGCGCAGTGCACACTTGATTTTATGGGATACTTGGTTGTGCAGGGAAGGCACGGCTCTCTTGGAGAAGTAGTGCCGGCTGGGAACAACATACTGTGGGACAGCAAGCGACATGAGCTGTTTGAAGCTGTCTGTGTCCACCAGCCTAAATGACAGCATTTCATAGGCCAGTAGTTTAGAAATGCTGGCATTCAGGGCCAGGGATCGAGGGTGGCTAGGTGGGAATTTACGCTTTCTATCAAATGTTTGTGAGATGGAGAGCTGAACGCTGGCGTGTGACATGGTTGAGACGCTTGGTGACGGAGGTGGTGGTGGTGGTGGTGTTGGTGGTACATCCCCTGTTTGCTGGGCGGCAGGTGCCAACGTTCCTCCAGAGGCGGAGGAAGAGGCCGAGGCGGCAGCAGCAGAATAGGCCGAGGCGGCAGCAGCAGAAGAGGTAGCAGGGGGAGCCTGAGTGACTTCCTTGGTTTTAAGGTGTTTACTCCACTGCAGTTCATGCTTTGCATGCAGGTGCCTGGTCATGCAGGTTGTGCTCAGGTTCAGAACGTTAATGCCTCGCTTCAGGCTCTGATGGCACAGCGTGCAAACCACTCGGGTCTTGTCGTCAGCACATTGTTTGAAGAAGTGCCATGCCAGGGAACTCCTTGAAGCTGCCTTTGGGGTGCTCGGTCCCAGATGGCGGCGGTCAGTAGCAGGCGGAGTCTCTTGGCGGCGGGTGTTCTGCTTTTGCCCACTGCTCCCTCTTTTGCTACGCTGTTGGCTCGGTCTCACCACTGCCTCTTCCTCCGAACTGTGAAAGTCAGTGGCACGACCTTCATTCCATGTGGGGTCTAGGACCTCATCGTCCCCTGCATCGTCTTCCACCCAGTCTTGATCCCTGACCTCCTGTTCAGTCTGCACACTGCAGAAAGACGCAGCAGTTGGCACCTGTGTTTCGTCATCATCAGAGACATGCTGAGGTGGTATTCCCATGTCCTCATCATCAGGAAACATAAGTGGTTGTGCGTCAGTGCATTCTATGTCTTTCACCGCTGGGGAAGGGCTAGGTGGATGCCCTTGGGAAACCCTGCCAGCGGAGTCTTCAAACAGCATAAGAGACTGCTGCATAACTTGAGGCTGAGACAGTTTCCCTGGTATGCATGGGGGTGATGTGACAGACTGATGGGGTTGGTTTTCAGGCGCCATCTGTGCGCTTTCTGCAGAAGACTGGGTGGGAGATAATGTGAACGTGCTGGATCCACTGTCGGCCACCCAATTGACTAATGCCTGTACCTGCTCAGGCCTTACCATCCTTAGAACGGCATTGGGCCCCACCATATATCGCTGTAAATTCTGGCGGCTACTGGGACCTGAGGTAGTTGGTACACTAGGACGTGTGGATGTGGCAGAACGGCCACGTCCTCTCCCAGCACCAGAGGGTCCACTAACACCACCACGACCATGTCCACGTCCGCGTCCCTTACTAGATGTTTTTCTCATTGTTATGGTTCACCACAACAACAAATATATTATTTGGCCCAATGTATTGTATTCAAATTCAGCGGGATATAAATTTGAGGCCTAGTATTTAGGCGCTGGGTGACCGGTATGGATTTAGTGACAGAATTAGACTTGGAAATGCACAGAAGCGTGTGTGTGTGAAGTTATTCTGAATGACCCAATGTGCACCTTGAATATTATATACCCTTTTAGGGATAGATTTCAAATAGCTCTGATATAGCAGAAACCACTAAATTATGAAATTGCTAAATTGGGAATTGTACTTCAACCCAGAACAAAAAATGTGCTTTGACGGGCACTAAATAACTTTCCCAGCTACAACAGGACAACGGTAACGAGAGATTTAGAGGGATTTAAATTTGAGGCCTAGTATTTAGGCGCTGGGTGACAGGTATGGGTTTAGTGACAGAATTAGACTTGGAAATACACAGTAGCGGGTGTGTGTGAAGTTATTCTGAATGACCCTATGTGCACCTTCAATATTATATACCCTTTTAGGGATAGATTTCAAATAGCTCTGATATAGCAGAAACCACTAAATTATGAAATTGCTAAATTGGGAATTGTACTTCAACCCAGAACAAAAAATGTGCTTTGACGGACACTAAATATCTTGCCCAGCAACAACAGTACACCGGTGGGTAACGAGAGATTTAGAGGGAATTAAATTTGAGGCCTAGTATTTAGGCGCTGGGTCACCGGTATGGATTTAGTGACAGAATTAGACTTGGAAATGCACAGAAGCGTGTGTGTGAAGTTATTCTGAATGACCCAATGTGCACCTTCAATATTATATACCCTTTTTGGGATAGATTTCAAATAGCTCTGATATAGCAGGAACCACTAAATTATGAAATTGCTAAATTGGGAATTGTACTTCAACCCAGAACAAAAAATGTGCTTTGACGGGCACTAAATAACTTTCCCAGCTACAACAGGACAACGGTAACGAGAGATTTAGAGGGATTTAAATTTGAGGCCTAGTATTTAGGCGCTGGGTGACAGGTATGGGTTTAGTGACAGAATTAGACTTGGAAATACACAGTAGCGGGTGTGTGTGAAGTTATTCTGAATGACCCTATGTGCACCTTCAATATTATATACCCTTTTAGGGATAGATTTCAAATAGCTCTGATATAGCAGAAACCACTAAATTATGAAATTGCTAAATTGGGAATTGTACTTCAACCCAGAACAAAAAATGTGCTTTGACGGACACTAAATATCTTGCCCAGCAACAACAGTACACCGGTGGGTAACGAGAGATTTAGAGGGAATTAAATTTGAGGCCTAGTATTTAGGCGCTGGGTCACCGGTATGGATTTAGTGACAGAATTAGACTTGGAAATACACAGTAGCGGGTGTGTGTGAAGTTATTCTGAATGACCCTATGTGCACCTTCAATATTATATACCCTTTTTGGGATAGATTTCAAATAGCTCTGATATAGCAGGAACCACTAAATTATGAAATTGCTAAATTGGGAATTGTACTTCAACCCAGAACAAAAAATGTGCTTTGACGGGCACTAAATAACTTTCCCAGCTACAACAGGACAACGGTAACGAGAGATTTAGAGGGATTTAAATTTGAGGCCTAGTATTTAGGCGCTGGGTGACAGGTATGGGTTTAGTGACAGAATTAGACTTGGAAATACACAGTAGCGGGTGTGTGTGAAGTTATTCTGAATGACCCTATGTGCACCTTCAATATTATATACCCTTTTTGGGATAGATTTCAAATAGCTCTGATATAGCAGAAACCACTAAATTATGAAATTGCTAAATTGGGAATTGTACTTCAACCCAGAACAAAAAATGTGCTTTGACGGACACTAAATATCTTGCCCAGCAACAACAGTACAGCGGTGGGTAACGAGAGATTTAGAGGGAATTAAATTTGAGGCCTAGTATTTAGGCGCTGGGTCACCGGTATGGATTTAGTGACAGAATTAGACTTGGAAATACACAGTAGCGGGTGTGTGTGAAGTTACTCTGAATGACCCTATGTGCACCTTCAATATTATATACCCTTTTTGGGATAGATTTCAAAGAGCTCTGATATAGCAGGAACCACTAAATTATGAAATTGCTAAATTGGGAATTGTATTTCAACCCAGAACAAGAAATGTGCTTGAACGGACACTAAATAACTCGCCCAGCTACAGCACTAGGGACAGATTTAGCTGGATATAAATTTGAGGCCTAGTATTTAGGCGCTGGGTGACAGGTATGGGTTTAGTGACAGAATTAGACTTGGAAATACACAGTAGCGGGTGTGTGTGAAGTTATTCTGAATGACCCTATGTGCACCTTCAATATTATATACCCTTTTAGGGATAGATTTCAAATAGCTCTGATATAGCAGAAACCACTAAATTATGAAATTGCTAAATTGGGAATTGTACTTCAACCCAGAACAAAAAATGTGCTTTGACGGACACTAAATATCTTGCCCAGCAACAACAGTACAGCGGTGGGTAACGAGAGATTTAGAGGGAATTAAATTTGAGGCCTAGTATTTAGGCGCTGGGTCACCGGTATGGATTTAGTGACAGAATTAGACTTGGAAATACACAGTAGCGGGTGTGTGTGAAGTTATTCTGAATGACCCTATGTGCACCTTCAATATTATATACCCTTTTTGGGATAGATTTCAAATAGCTCTGATATAGCAGGAACCACTAAATTATGAAATTGCTAAATTGGGAATTGTACTTCAACCCAGAACAAAAAATGTGCTTTGACGGGCACTAAATAACTTTCCCAGCTACAACAGGACAACGGTAACGAGAGATTTAGAGGGATTTAAATTTGAGGCCTAGTATTTAGGCGCTGGGTGACAGGTATGGGTTTAGTGACAGAATTAGACTTGGAAATACACAGTAGCGGGTGTGTGTGAAGTTATTCTGAATGACCCTATGTGCACCTTCAATATTATATACCCTTTTTGGGATAGATTTCAAATAGCTCTGATATAGCAGAAACCACTAAATTATGAAATTGCTAAATTGGGAATTGTACTTCAACCCAGAACAAAAAATGTGCTTTGACGGACACTAAATATCTTGCCCAGCAACAACAGTACAGCGGTGGGTAACGAGAGATTTAGAGGGAATTAAATTTGAGGCCTAGTATTTAGGCGCTGGGTCACCGGTATGGATTTAGTGACAGAATTAGACTTGGAAATACACAGTAGCGGGTGTGTGTGAAGTTACTCTGAATGACCCTATGTGCACCTTCAATATTATATACCCTTTTTGGGATAGATTTCAAAGAGCTCTGATATAGCAGGAACCACTAAATTATGAAATTGCTAAATTGGGAATTGTATTTCAACCCAGAACAAGAAATGTGCTTGAACGGACACTAAATAACTCGCCCAGCTACAGCACTAGGGACAGATTTAGCTGGATATAAATTTGAGGCCTAGTATTTAGGCGCTGGGTGACCGGTATGGATTTAGTGACAGAATTAGACTGGGATATGGCCAAAAAATGAACAGACTATTGCTGGTTAAATGCACTTGGTGTGACAGCTTCACCCTGATGTAGGCTTTAGCCAAAAAACAACCACACCATTGAGGGTTAAATGCACTTGGTGACAGGCGCAGCTTGCCCCTGATTTTGTATATGGCCAAAAAATGAACAGACTATTGCTGGTTAAATGCACTTGGTGTGACAGCTTCACCCTGATGTAGGCTTTAGCCAAAAAACAACCACACCATTGAGGGTTAAATGCACTTGGTGACAGGCGCAGCTTGCCCCTGATTTTGTATATGGCCAAAAAATGAACAGACTATTGCTGGTTAAATGCACTTGGTGTGACAGCTTCACCCTGATGTAGGCTTTAGCCAAAAAACAACCACACCATTGAGGGTTAAATGCACTTGGTGACAGGCGCAGCTTGCCCCTGATTTTGTATATGGCCAAAAAATGAACAGACTATTGCTGGTTAAATGCACTTGGTGTCACAGCTTCACCCTGATGTAGGCTTTAGCCAAAAAACAACCACACCATTGAGGGTTAAATGCACTTGGTCGCAGCTTGTGCTGGCGCACCACAAGACACAAAATGGCCGCCGATCACCCCAGAAAAATGAGACTGACAAACGGTCTGTGCAGCCTAAAAACAGTGAGCAATTGAGGATCAGCAGCTCAATGATCCACAGCTGCAGATCGATCAGTTAATCAAGTCCTTTGGAGGAGTTAATCTGCCTAATCTCGCCCTACTGTCGCAGCCGCAACCTCTCCCTACGCTAATCAGAGCAGAGTGACGGGCGGCGCTATGTGACTCCAGCTTAAATAGAGGCTGGGTCACATGGTGCTCTGGCCAATCACAGCCATGCCAATAGTAGGCATGGCTGTGATGGCCTCTTGGGGCAAGTAGTATGACGCTTGTTGATTGGCTGCTTTGCAGCCTTTCAAAAAGCGCCAAGAAAGCGTCACAAAAGCGCGAAGAAAGCGACGAACACCGAACCCGAACCCGGACTTTTACGAAAATGTCCGGGTTCGGGTCCGTGTCACGGACACCCCAAAATTCGGTACGAACCCGAACTATACAGTTCGGGTTCGCTCATCCCTAATTATAAACTATCTACTATAGACATACCAGTTGGTGAGTGCCTGTTTTTATATACATTTCTTTTCATTTGTTGGTTATATCGGATGAACAGGTGATTCATCCAAAAACAGAGCACCTTTACCATATCAGCAGATACGGGTTAGCCACGATATAAATTTAACTAATTTCTGATATTGTACTTCATGACACATAAAAATTACCTAATTTACCAGAATTTTGGAAAAATTTGCAAATTTCAAAGTTTCAGTTTCTCTACTTCTGTAATACATAGTAATACCCCCAAAAATTGTGATGACTTTACATTCCCTATATGTCTACTTCATGTTTGAATTATTTTGGGAATTATATTAAATTTTTTGGGGATGTTACAAGGCTTAGAAGTTTAGAAGCAAATCTTGAAATTTTTCAGAAATCCAATTTTTAGGGACCACTACAGGTCTGAAGTCACTTTGCAAGGCTTACATAATAGAAACCACCCAAAAATCACCCCATTCTATAAACTACACCCCTCAAGGTATTCAAAACTGATTTTACAAACGTTGTTAACCCTTTAGGTGTTGCACAAGAGTTATTGGCAAATGGGGATGAAATTTGAGAATTTCATTTTTTTGCCTAATTTTCCATTTTAACCCATTTTTTCCACTAACAAAGCAAGGGTTAACAGCCAAACAAGACTGTATTTTATTGCCTTGACTCTGCCGTTTACAGAAACACCCCATATGTGGCCATAAACTACTATACGGCCACACAGCGGGGCGTAGAGTGAAAGGTGCGCCGTTTGGTTTTTGGAAGGCAGATTTTGCTAGACTGGTTTATTTACACCATGTCCCATTTGAAGCCCCCCTGATGCCCCCCTAGAGTAGAAACTCCATAAAAGTGACTCCATCTAAGAAACTACACCCCTCAATGTATTCAAAACTGATTTTACAAACTTTGTTAACCCTTTAGATGTTGCACAAGATTTAATGGAAAGTAGAGATACAATTTCAAATTTTCACTTTTTGGGCAGATTTTCCATTTAATTTTTTTTTTTCCAGTTACAAAGCAAGGGTTAACAGCCAAACAAAACTCAATATTTATGGCCCTGATTATGTAGTTTACAGAAACAACCCCATATGTGGTCGTAAACTGCTGTACGGGCACACGGCAGGGGGCGCAGAAGGAAAGGAATGCCATAAGGTTTTTGGAAGGCAGATTTTGCTGGACTGGTTTTTTTGACACCATGTCCCATTTGAAGCTCCCGTGATGCACCCCTAGAGTAGAAACTCCCAAAAAGTGACCCCATTTTAGAAACTACAGGATAGGGTGGCAGTTTTGTTGGTACTAGTTTAGGGAACATATGATTTTTGGTTGCTCTACAGGTCCTTCTCAAAAAATAAGCATATTGTGATAAAGTTCATTATTTTCTGTAATGTACTGATAAACATTAGACTTTCATATATTTTAGATTCATTACACACAACTGAAGTAGTTCAAGCCTTTTATTGTTTTAATATTGATGATTTTGGCATACAGCTCATGAAAACCCAAAATTCCTATCTAAAAAAATTAGCATATCATGAAAAGGTTCTCTAAACGAGCTATTAACCTAATCATCTGAATCAACTAATTAACTCTAAACACCTGCAAAAGATTCCTGAGGCTTTTAAAAACTCCCAGCCTGGTTCATTACTCAAAACCGCAATCATGGGTAAGACTGCCGACTTGACTGCTGTCCAGAAGGCCATCATTGACACCCTCAAGCAAGAGAGTAAGACACAGAAAGAAATTTCTGAACGAATAGGCTGTTCCCAGAGTGCTGTATCAAGGCACCTCAGTGGGAAGTCTGTGGGAACGAAAAAGTGTGGCAGAAAACGCTGCACAACGAGAAGAGGTGACCGGACCCTGAGGAAGATTGTGGAGAAGGACCGATTCCAGACCTTGGGGGACCTGCGGAAGCAGTGGACTGAGTCTGGAGTAGAAACATCCAGAGCCACCGTGTACAGGCGTGTGCAGGAAATGGGCTACAGGTGCCGCATTCCCCAGGTCAAGCCACTTTTGAACCAGAAACAGCGGCAGAAGCGCCTGACCTGGGCTACAGAGAAGCAGCACTGGACTGTTGCTCAGTGGTCCAAAGTACTTTTTTCGGATGAAAGCTAATTTTGCATGTCATTCGGAAATCAAGGTGCCAGAGTCTGGAGGAAGACTGGGGAGAGGGAAATGCCAAAATGCCTGAAGTCCAGTGTCAAGTACCCACAGTCAGTGATGGTCTGGGGTGCCATGTCAGCTGCTGGTGTTGGTCCACTGTGTTTTATCAAGGGCAGGGTCAATGCAGCTAGCTATCAGGAGATTTTGGGTCACTTCATGCTTCCAACTGCTGAAAAGCTTTATGGAGATGAAGATTTCATTTTTCAGCACGACCTGGCACCTGCTCACAGTGCCAAAACCACTAGTAAATGGTTTACTGACCATGGTATTACTGTGCTCAATTGGCCTGCCAACTCTCCTGACCTGAACCCCATAGAGAATCTGTGGGATATTGGGAAGAGAAAGTTGAGAGACGCAAGACCCAACATTCTGGATGAGTTTAAGGCCGCTATCGAAGCATCCTGGGCCTCCATAACACCTCAGCAGTGCCACAGGCTGATTGCCTCCATGCCACGCCGCATTGAAGCAGTCATTTCTGCAAAAGGATTCCCGACCAAGTATTGAGTGCAGAACTGAACATAATTATTTGAAGGTTGACTTTTTTTGTATTAAAAACACTTTTCTTTTATTGGTCGGATGAAATATGCTAATTTTTTGAGATAGGAATTTTGGGTTTTCATGAGCTGTATGCCAAAATCATCAATATTAAAACAATACAAGGCTTGAACTACTTCAGTTGGTGTGTAATGAATCTAAAATATATGAAAGTCTAATGTTTATCAGTACATTACAGAAAATAATGAACTTTATCACAATATGCTAATTTTTTGAGAAGGACCTGTATATTACACTTTTTGTGAGGCAAGGTAACAAGAAATAGCTTTTTTGGCACGTTTTTTTTTTGTTATTTACAACATTCATCTGACAGGTTAGATCATGTGGTAATTTTATAGAGCAGGTTGTCACGGACGCAGCGATACCTAATATGTATACAATTTTTTTTATTTATGTAAGTTTTACACAATGATTTCATTTTTAAAACAAAAAAAGTTTTAGTGTCTCCATAGTCTAAGAGCCATAGTTTTTTCAGTTTTTGGGCGATTATCTTAAGTAGGGGCTCATTTTTTGTGGTATGAGATGACGGTTTGATTGGCATTATTTTGGGGTGCATATGACTTTTTGATCGCTTGCTATTACACTTTTTGTGAAGTAAGATGACAAAAGGCTTTTTTTACACCGTTTTTATTTTTTACGGTGGTCACCTGAGGGGTTAGATCATGTGATATTTTTATAGAGCCGGTCGATACGGATGCAGGGATACCTAATATGTATACTTTTTTTAATTTATGTAAGTATTACACAATGATTTCATTTTTGAAACAAAAAAAATCATGTTTTAGTGTTTCCATAGTCTAAGAGCCATAGTTTTTTCAGTTTTTGGGCGATTATCTTGGGTAGGGTATGATTTTTGCGGGATGAGATGACGGTTTGATTGTTACAATTTTGGCGTACATGCGACTTTTTTGATCACTTTTATTACCTTTTTTGGGAAGTAAGGTGGGCAAAATTTCAATTTAATCATAGTTTTTTATTTTTTATTTTTATGGCGTTCACCGTTCGGGTAAAGTAACATGACCGTTTTATAGATCAAGTCGTTACGGACGCGGAAATACCAAACATGTGTAGGAAATTTTATTTTTTTTCATTTTTAATTAGTGATAAATGTCTTTTTTGATTTTTGCATTTTTTTTAAAACTTTTTTTAACTTTTTTTTTACCCAGACCCAGTGGGTCTGATGTCTGTATAATACAGTACAGTACTCTATATAGGGTACTGTACTGTATTTTACTTACACTTTGTCTGAACAGATCTATGCCTTTAGCACAGATCTGTTCAGCACCATGGACAGCAGGATGCCTGAGAAGGCTGCTATGGGGTGGTGAAACATATATATTTTTGGCATTATAAAGTTACTGATCCGCGGGGATCAGAAACGGCAAAAAGCGCATCAAACCACAGGTCTGAATTGACCTGCGGTTTGTTGCGATCGCCGACATGGGGGGGTCACTGGACCCCCCCCCGCGCATTTAGCCTATGTGCCTGCTCAATGATTTGAGCAGGCATCTTGTTCCGATCACCGCCGGCTGGGCGGCAGTGATCGGAACAACACATGACGTACCGGTACGTCATGTGTCCTTAAGTACCAGGACATCATGATGTACCGGTACGTCATGTGTCCTTAAGAGGTTAAAGGGCCCTGCTACAGTACCTGCGCAAGCTGCAATTGGCGTCACGATCTAAAAACTATTAATTTTGCGCCAGTGTGCATCAGTACCAATCCGGCTTACTACATATTTTGGCGTCACGAACAGGATCGGATTGAATTGTATGCCACCCCTGAAAACAGAACCGGATCCAATTGTGTGTTAAAACGGATCCCAGCGCGTGTTTCACAGTATTGCAAGGGCTGAAGATTGTGCAAAAACGTTAAAAATGGACTTTATTACTTTCATTGCGGGCCCAGAAAACGCTGCATTGTGCGTGTCAGCACTACAAGGGTTAATCAACCATGTTTCCCTCATGGCAGCCAGGATTCAGAAGTCCAGCCGTACCAAGGTAGGAGACACCGTTGACAGTACCATATCTGCTATATAGACATTATCCCCCTCTGGCATTCCTCACTTGGTACGTGAGCTATAACACCTTAAAGGGCCCTGCTACAGTACCTGCGCAAGCTGCAATTGGCATCACAAACTAAAAACTATTAATATTGCGCCAGTTCACATAGTCACCAAGCCGGCTTACTGCACTTGTGGCCAAGGACGCTACATTTCCTTGACCGCACACTGGGTTAATGTGGTGGAGGCCAGGAGTGAGTCGTACCCTGGGATGGCACATGTGCTACCAATGCCCAGGATTGCGGGCCCTATGTCCATCAGGGTCTCCGCAAGCAGCTATGTTACTGGCTCCAACCTCCACTTCTCCTCCTCTTCTGCCTCATCCTCCACCACTTTCACCTCCAGCAGCAGTCAGCCATCAGTCGGTAGCTGGAAGCAGTGTAGCACTGCTGTGGGGAGGCGTCAACAGGCCATGCTGAAGCTGATCTGCTTAGGGGACAAACAGCACACTGCCGCAGAACTTTTGCAGGGTATAAGGGACCAGACCGAGCTGTGGCTCTCTCCACTCAACCTACAGCCAGACATGGTTGTGTCTGACAATGGCCGTAACTTGGTGACAGCTTTGGAGCTCGGCAATCTGACACACATCCCATGCCTAGCCCACGTCTTAAACTTAGTGGTTCAGCGGTTTATCAAAACATACCCCAATTTGCCAGAGCTACTAGTGAAGGCGTGCACGTGTGTGCCCATTTCCGCAAGTCGTCCACAGCTTCAGCCGGCCTGTCAACGCCGCAGCAGCGCTTGCAGCTTCCAGCTCACGACTTGTGTGACGTGAGCACGCGCTGGAACTCCACATTCCACATGTTGGCCAGGCTTTGTGAGCAGCAGAGCGCAGTTGTGGAATACCAGCTGCAACATGGTCGTCGCCTTTCAAGTCAACTGCCACTATTCACAAGCAAGGGGTGGGCATTGATGTCAGACCTATGTGAGGTTTTAAAAAACTTTGATGGAGGGGGCGGAGCCAGCGTTGAATGTGGATGGCTGTGTGAGGCGCTGCTCTGTGACCAGATATCCCTTATAGCACCTTATTATCAGCTAACCAGAACGGCAAAATGGTCAAAATCGGTGGACAGAAGCCCACTGACTCTACCGGACTTAACAGATCGACAATACAAGCAGGAGATATGGAGAAATTCATCAAAAAGGCTGCAGCCGCATATGTGGCTAAAGAACCTAAGATGGCGCCGGAACGCCGAGATCCTCCGGCCATAAACAACAAGCTCCTTCTGGTGCCGAGGGAGGTAGGGACGACTCCCTTGATCCTGATACCAGGCCTATATCTCGGAACTTTCTAAAGGAGACACTGGCTGAAGCCCTTGAACCCCTGAGTTCTGAAATGGCAGCGATTAGAAGTGACATACGGCATATAGGCACTAGAGTAGAATCGCTTGAAGAAAATCAATCCAAGCTTACTACTCATCAAAAGGAAATGTCTTCGAATATGGCAGATCTTCATGCGCATATAAATATGCTGCACACGGCCATAGAAGACCAAGAGAACAGGGGGCGAAGAAATAACCTCCGATTTAGAGGAATACCTGAATCTGTTGCCCCAAGCGATATACCAGAAACAATGATGCAGGTCTGTCTGCAACTCCTGGGTCCAGACACAGCTCACGAGGTTACCATCGAAAGAGCGCATAGGGCCCTGAGGCCTAAACCGCAACCTAATGAACCTCCTCGTGACATTATTTGCAAGTTTCTTTATTTCCCTGTCAAGGAAGCAATCCTCTTAAGCGCCAGGAATAATCCGTCCTTGAATTGGGAAGGCAACGATATCACCGTCTTTCAGGACTTGGCACAATCGACGCTGAAAAAACGCAAGGCTTTAAAACCACTTACCGACTGGCTGCGAGCTCACAAGATCCTGTATAGATGGTCGTTTCCGTTTGGCATCTCTTTCTCCCATGAGGGATGTCGCCTCTTCGCTTCCTCATTCAAAGACCTGGAAAAGATTTACCAACAATTGGATACCCAACCACTTCCGATTGAAAATTGGGATCCGTTTCAGGGGATGACAGCCCTCCCTGAGGCGAGGGAACATTTCTACCCCAAGAAGACTTCCACTATCAGAAGACGGACCAGCTGGAGTCTCAGCATAGCAGATAAATATGACTTCTCATATCTGAATTTATCTCTTATAATACTATGCTTCTTTCCGATATATAGAAGCCTAACTGGAGTTTGATTTCCCACCCTTTCCCGCTGCTACTTGTCTGATTAGAAATATTGCATAATCGCAAGGGTCGGGGGCACATTTCTGTTTGCGAGGAGGGAAGCTGGCTAATGGCGCATCGGAAGGAATTTTGTTTTCTTTGTTTTCTCCGTTATTAGCGCATAAGATCTCTGAAATGAAAGATTCTCAAGATCTGCGGCTACTTCCCTTATCGCAAACGAAGCGACTTATCTCAGGTTCTTGACAATAATATATACTCAACCCCCTGTCATTCGCAAAGTGGGAGGAAATATTTGTCTGTTATACATTTTATTGGGTTTGCGGTGTTTATGCGGGAGATTCTCAGGCTGTGTCCGCACAGTCACGCGACTGTATTATAACTCAAGCTAACTCACACTTCTGAATGCGATCTTTTAGAGAGGTCTGGTCTGGGGGACCTCCCGCATGGATCATCATGTCATGCCCCAGAATATTTAGCTGAGAATATGTTAATCGCTTTACACTGTTTGTTCTTATATCTTTATTGTTACTAGAACCATTTATGCGCGTAATTTTATAAGTGCGCATATACTGTTAGATTTGGTCATGGAGCTATGGGAGCAATTAACATTGGTTTGAGACCAAATTAAGGTCTGGTATAAGTTAGACCCCAAAGGGATAGGTCTAGGAATTTTAGATTTTCCCCCTTAACTAACTTGTAGAGCCTTTATGCTCTACCTTACTAAAGAACACTTTGTTCTTTTTTCTGTTATGTTTTATTTAATGTTCTCACTTTCTTCACTCATTGATGTCATACTCGCAGGTATTTTGACATATAGTCATGATCTACAGCTCAGTTATGGACCTAAGGGACGCCCTGATGCTTCGCCCGGGGAGGCCGAGCGCTTTACGGTACCTTGTTACAATATTCCATTCTGCTCTTTGTCAACGCTATGCTATCTAACTTTATCTCTTGCATTGAGATATGGCTAGCATCCGCGTGGCATCCTTCAATGTGAAGGGTTTTAACTCCCCATCTAAACGTAGCCAGATCTTCTTTTATTTGAAAAAGGAGAAATGCTCGGTCATATTTCTCCAAGAAACTAATCTTACACACTCTCTATTTCCTAACTGGTATCATTGTGGAGCGGGATCCTCGGCCTCTAAGGGCGTAAGCATAGGTATAAGAAAAGACCTCCCTTTCTCTTACATAAACCATATCCAGGATACTGACGGAAGATATATTATGCTTAAAGGGTCCATTGCTAATCAGGTTTATACTTTTGTCAATATATATGCCCCCAATACTGGCCAGGTTGCTTGGATTACAGAATCCCTTGCTAGGTTAGAGTCACATAGGGAAGGGATATTGATCCTGGGAGGAGATATCAATATGGCGCTTGAGCCAGAAATAGACTCCACCTCTGAAAGATCAGCCATTTCGAGCAAGGCTCGCAGACATCTCAAAAAGTACCTACAAAGCTGGTTCGTTTGTGATGTCTGGAGACTCTTAAATCCAAAAGTCAGGGATTACTCCTTCTATTCACCAGTACATGGATCTTACCATAGAATAGACTATTTATTCTTATCAAAAGAATACCTCCAATTTTGCAACCTGGCTAGTATTGGCTTGATGCATCTGTCAGATCATGCACCTGTGTTTTTTACTCTTGACCTACCCACCTCTGAACCTCGACATTTTAGATGGCGACTAAATGAACAGTTGGTCTCACCCGGAGATCATTTATCACTTACTCAAAAAACACTGGAAGAATTTTTTTCTCTGAACAAAGGCTCAGTATCCTCTCAGCAAGTGCTCTGGGATGCTCACAAAGCATACATGAGAGGTCACTTTATTGCCATGGGTGCTAGGATTAAAAAAGCTAGGAAAATTCAGATAGATAATTTACTATCAAAAATTCAACACTTAGAATCCCTGCACAAACAATCCCTGTTAAAAACCCACTATAAAGACCTAACTGATACACGTGAAGCCTTAAAAAACTTACTAAACTCGGCCTCAGCTAAATACTATCTACAAGCCCAATTCAGATACTATGCTCATGGTGACAGAGCCTCAAAATTCATGATGCAACGTATCAAAAAAAAGGCAATCACATAACTATATTAACAGAATTAAATCAGCGGATGGGAATATAGCCTTTTCCACTTCATCTATAGCTACAAAATTTAGAGAATTCTACCACGCGTTATATAACCTGAAAAAATCTGAGCCCGTCACACAAGTGGGAATTTCTACACCTGATAATATGTCTGCTTTCTTAGACTCACTATCTCTTCCTACACTTTCCGAGGAACAAGCTCTGTCTTTAAAAAACCCCTTCACCCTGAAAGAGTTAGAAGATACCATTAAACAACTCCCCAGAGGCAAGTGTCCAGGCCCAGATGGTTTCTCAGCCCCATATTATAGATCACTGTCAAACGTACTAGGCCCCCATTTACTAGACGTCTGCAATAGCTCACTACTGGGTATCCCAATGTCTGTAGACATGACCAGAGCTCACATATCCTTGATCCCTAAGGAGGGAAAAGACAGCTCAAACTGTGCAAATTATCGCCCAATCTCCCTGCTAAACTTAGATCTTAAAATTCTGGCAAAAATGATGGCGACACGTCTTTCAAGGTTGCTTCCTGCATTGATCCAAAAAGATCAGGTAGGCTTTGTAAAGGGCAGAGAGGGCAAACAAAACACTTCTAGAGTCCTCAATTGCATATACATCGCAAAAAGGAATAACCGTCCAATGATCCTTCTCAGCACAGATGCTGAGAAGGCATTTGACAGAGTCAATTGGGAATATATGAAGAAGGTTCTAGACACCTTTGGTATCCCAGACCCATTCATTAAAGCAGTATTTTCCCTTTACTCTAACGCATCAGCATCGGTCATTGTGAATAACTCCATCTCCAGCCCCCTTGCAATTAGTAATGGGACGAGGCAAGGATGCCCCCTCTCTCCCCTACTATTCGTCTTAGTTATGGAAACTCTGTTGCAGGCTATTAGGAGAGAGAGGGAGATCCATGGGGTACGAATGGGCGAGTTTGAACACAAAACCGCGGCTTTCGCCGATGACCTACTTATTATGGTCACCAACCCTAAAATAGCCTTACCACATATATACCGTATAATAGAACAATTTGGCCTTTTCTCAAACTTTTAAATTAATATGAGTAAGTCCCACATACTAAATGTAGGTTTCCCTAATTCACTCATCCAGAAACTTAAAGTCGAATCCCCCTTCAACTGGGATACCCCACATATCACTTGCCTAGGTATTAGGATAAGCTCAGACCCAAGTGCATTATTCAATCTAAACTACACCCCATTACTGAACTCACTGAAAGAACAGCTAGCCTCCCTTGGTAAGCATATCTTATCCTGGTTTGGCAGAAAAAACATAGTAACGTCCCTAATAATTCCAAAAGTAACATATCTTCAACAGGTACTACCAATCCTGGTACCTAACACGTTTTACAACAAGCTGAACCAAATGATCAGATCATTTATTTGGGCTGGAAAAAAAGCTAGGATAGCTCTACAGACTCTGAGTAAGCCCAAAGCCTATGGTGGAATAGGAATGCCTAATCCTGAATTGTATAATAAAGCAGTTCTACTTGCTAGAGTGGTAGGATGGTTTAAAAAGCCAACAAAGGAGCTTTGGGTCAATCTAGAACAATCGCAAATTGAGCTCATGTTTAGAGGTCTTTTGGTGGGAAACGTTATACCCAAATACATGAACAAAAATCCTAACCCAATAATAAAATCTACACTTAAAGCTTGGGATTGGTTCCAAACCACAGAATATGCCTTACCCCTACCATCCCCATTGCTTCAAACTAGGGATATACTCACATTCGCTCCCAAAGCACTTATCAACAGCCTCCCACCGTCGGTGAGGAACTCAACACACCCAATTGTATCTCTATTCAATGATAGTGGGACCCTACTGGAACCTAAACTTTTATCTAAAGTCTTTCCAGAATGCAAATTTTTACCTTCTTTAGTATCTTTCATACGTTCATTTACATCCAAAAACATCACATGGAGCTCTCTAAATAGACCGTTAAACTGGTTGGAAGACTTATTAACAAACTCAAACACGAGGCCAAAACTGATCTCATTGATCTATAAAAAACTGTCTACCCCTACCACTATGCCTAAACCTGCATTCATTAGACAATGGGAAAAAGATTTAGATTCAGCCCTCCCTCAAGAAACAATATCTAAAATTTTAATAAGACCCCATAAAGCGTCAAGATGTATAAGGATACAGGAAAACGCTTACAAAATCCTTACAAGATGGTATAAAACCCCAGATGTGACCAAAAGATATAGGGCAGACAACAATGATATATGCTGGAGGTGTTGTAAAGATAAAGGTTCTTTTCTCCACATTTGGTGGACTTGCCCTCTAATCAAAGAATGGTGGTCAATAATATTCGAGGAAGGTAACAGGATGTGCCATTCTAAAGTTCCCTCATCGCCACTCCTGGCCCTGTTAGGAATACACACCCCTACTACTAAGGATAGACTTCACCCTTTATTTAGCCATCTCCTTGACGCAGCGCGTTTACTAATTCCCAAATTTTGGCTAAAGAAAGAAACTCCCTCCTTAACTCAGTGGATAGCCAAGATTGACCAAATATACAGATTTGAGGAATTAGCATCATGGGAAAACGATAGAAATAGAGATTTCAAAAACACTTGGTCACTTTGGTCAACTTTTAGAAATTTCTAATTTTGTAAATGCCTTATGTCTCCTACAAAAAGAGGCAATGGGAAAAGAGATTTGATATATTCTCTCTGACTTCTCTTACGAACCTGGTCCTTACAGAATCATCAAGTAATGAGCATAATAAAAGTGTTGCTTTAGATCAATGATGATAATGTCATACCAACACTGTATTGTCATACCCGCATTGTATCTGTGAAGAAAGTAACTTTTTATTTTCTTTTTTTGTAATGTGTTATTTACCTTAGTATGTAATGCACATTTTTCAATAACAGAATAAAAAAAAAAAAAAAAAATTTGATGGATCTACACAGATGGTTAGTGGCGATAATGCTATTATCAGCGTAACCATCCCACTGCTGTGTCTACTCAAACGATTGCTGCTCACAATTAAGGATGACGCTTTGAATGTAGCACACTAGGAACTGGGGGAGGACATCTCACAGGGTGATACCCAGAACACCCACAGTTCGTCTTCTCAGCATGAATTGAACCGTGAAGCGGAGGAGGAGGAGGAGATGGAGACTGTTGCCTCTGCTACTGAGGCTAGTACCCATGGAACTTTAATTCCATCTGTTCAGCGTGGATAGGCCGAAGAGGAGGAGAAGAAGGAGGAAGGGGAGATGGAGAGTCATCCTGATGTCGACATTTTGCCTGTTGGTACTCTGGCACACATGGCTGAATTCATGTTAGGCTGCCTTACCCGCGACCTTGGAGGTGTTGGCCTGCCCTGCCAACAGCGTTTTGTCTGAGCGTGTATTTAGTGCTGCTGGTAGCATCATAACAGATAAGCGTATCCGCTTGTCCACTGTCAATGCTGACAGGTTGACTCAGATAAAAATGAACAAGGTCTGGATTGCCCCTGACTTCTCCACTCCACCAGAAGAACACTGAGCTAAGTAGGAACAAACACGCAATTTAAATGTATGCTTTGCAATGTACTCAATCCACAAGGTTCAGATGTACCCTTTTCACCTCCAAAAAAGGGTATATGTTTGAATCTTGTTTACTCATCCTCCTACTGTTCCATACAGTATATATGCCCTCAGTACAATGTTTCATACGGTCTGCTCACCTGTAGGCCCTCACTCCAATGTTTAATACAGTCTGCTCACCTGTAGGCCCTCACTACAATGTTTCATACGATCTGCTCAGCTGTAGGCCCTCACCTCCAATGTTTCATATGGTCTGTTCAGCTGTAGGCCCTCACTACAATGTTTTATGGGGTTTGCTCACCTTCAGGAACCTCACGTCCAATGTTTCATACGGTCTGCTCAGCTGTAGGCCCTCACTACAATGTTTTATGGGTTTGCTTACCTGCTCAGCTGTAGGCCGTCACCTCCAATGTTTCATACGGTCTGCTCAGCTGTAGACCCTCACTACAATGTTTTATGGGGTTCGCTCACCTGTAGGCCCTCACTACAATGTTTTATGGGGTTCGCTCCCCTGTAGGCCCTCACCTCCAATGTTTCATACGAACTGCTCAGCTGTAGGCCCTCACCTCCAATGTTTCATACGGTCTGCTCACCTGTAGGCCCTCACTACAATGTTTTATGGGGTTTGCTTACCTTCAGGAATCTCACGTCCAATGTTTCACATGGTCTGCTCAGCTGTAGGCCCTCACTACAATGTTTTATGGGGTTTGCTTACCTTCAGGCCCTCACCTCCAATGTTTCATATGGTCTGCTCAGCTGTAGGCCCTCGCTACAATGTTTTATGGGGCTCGCTCACCTGTAAGACCTCACTACAATGTTTTATGGGGTTCGCTCACCTTCAGGCCCTCACCTCCAATGTTTCATACGGTCTGCTCAGCTGTAGGCCCCAACTACAATGTTTTATGGGGTTTGCTCACCATAAGGCCCTCACTACAATGTTTTATGGGGTTTGCTCACCTGTAGGCCCTCACCTCCAACGTTTCATACGGTCTGCTTAGCTGTAGACCCTCACCGCTAATGTTTCATAAGGTCTGCTCACCTGTAGGCCCGCACTACAATGTTTTATAGGGTTTACTCACCTGTAGGCCCTCATCTCCAATTTTTCATACGGTCTGCTCACCTGTAGGCCCTCACTACAATGTTTTATGGGGTTCGCTCACCTTTAGGAACCTAACGTCCAATGTTTCATATGGTCTGCTCAGATGTAGGCCCTTACTACAATGTTTTATGGGGTTTGCTTACCTTCAGGCCCTCACCTGCAATGTTTCATACAGTCTTCTCAGCTGTAGGTCCTCACTACAGTGTTTTAAGGGGTTTGCTCACCATAAGGCCCTCACTACAATGTTTTATGGGGTTCGCTCACCTTGAGGTCCTCACCTCCAATGTTTCATATGGTCTGCTCAGCTTCAGGCCCTCACCTCCAATGTTTCATAAGGTCTGCTCACCTGTAGGCCCTAACTACAATGTTGTATGGGGTTCGCTCACCTTCAGGCCCTCACGTCCAATGTTTCATACGGTCTGCTCAGCTGTAGGCCCTCAATACAATATTTTATGGGGTTTGCTTACCTTCAGGTCCTAACCTCCAATGTTTCATATGGTCTGCTCAGCTGTAGGCCCTCGCTACAATGTTTTATAGGGTTTGCTCACCTGTGGGCCTTCACTACAATGTTTTATGGGGTTCGCTCACCTTCAGGCCCTCACGTCCAATGTTTCAAATGGTCTGCTCAGCTGTAGGCCCTCACTACAATGTTTTATAGGGTGCGCTCACCTTCAAGCCCTCACTTCCAATGTTTCATATGGTCTGCTCAGCTGTAGGCCCTCACTACAATGTTTTATAGGGTTTGCTTACCTTTAGGCACTCACCTCCAATGTTTCATACGGTCTACTCAGCTCTAGGCCTCACCTCCAATTTTTCATATGGTCTGCTCACCTGTAGGCCCTAACTACAATGTTGTATGGGGTTCGCTCACCTTCAGGCCCTCACGTCCAATGTTTCATACGGTCTGCTCAGCTGTAGGCCCTCACTACAATATTTTATGGGGTTTGCTTACCTTCAGGTCCTCACCTCCAATGTTTCATATGGTCTGCTCAGCTGTAGGCCCTCGCTACAATGTTTTATAGGGTTTGCTCACCTGTAGGCCTTCACTACAATGTTTTATGGGGTTCGCTCACCTTCAGACCCTCACGTCCAATGTTTCAAATGGTCTGCTCAGCTGTAGGCCCTCACTACAGTGTTTTATAGGGTGCGCTCACCTTCAGGCCCTCACTTCCAATGTTTCATATGGTCTGCTCAGCTGTAGGCCCTCACTACAATGTTTTATAGGGTTTGCTTACCTTCAGGCACTCACCTCCAATGTTTCATATGGTCTGCTCAGCTGTAGGCCCTCACTACAATGTTTTATGGGGTTTGCTAACCATAAGGTCCTCACTACAATTTTTTATGGGGTTCGCTTACCTGTAGGCCCTCACATCCAATGTTTCATACAGTCTGCTCAACTGTAGGCCCTCACTACATAGTTTTATGGGGTTTGCTCATCTTCAGGAACCTCACGTCCAATGTTTTATACGGTCTGCTCAGCTGTAGGCCCTCACTACAATGTTTTATGGGTTTGCTTACCTGCTCAGCTGTAGGCCGTCACCTCCAATGTTTCATACGGTCTGCTCAGCTGTAGGCCCTCACTACAATGTTTTATGGGGTTCACGCACCTGTAGGCCCTCACTACAATGTTTTATGGGTTTCGCTCACCTGTAGGCCTTCACCTCCAATGTATCATACGGACTGCTCAGCTGTAGGCCCTCACCTCCAATGTTTCATACGGTCTGCTCACCTGTAGGCCCTCACTACAATGTTTTATGGGGTTCGCTCACCTTCAGGAACCTCACGTCCAATGTTTCACATGGTCTGCTCAGCTGTAGGCCTCACTACAATGTTTTTTGGGGTTTGCTTACCTTCAGGCCCTAACCTCCAATGTTTCATATGGTCTGCTCAGCTGTAGGCCCTCGCTACAATGTTTTATGGGGTTCACTCACCAGTAAGACCTCACTACAATGTTTTATGGGGTTCTCTCACCTTTAGGCCCTAACCTCCAATGTTTTTATATGGTCTGCTCACCTGTAGGACCTCACTACAATGTTTTATGGGGTTCGCTCACCTTCTGGCCCTCACATCCAATGTTTCATACAGTCTGCTCAGCTGTAGGCCCTCACTACAATGTTTTATGGGTTTGCTTACCTGCTCAGCTGTAGGCCGTCACCTCCAATGTTTCATATGGTCTGCTCAGCTGTAGGCCCTCACTACAATGTTTTATGGGGTTCGCTCACCTGTAGGCCCTCACTACAATGTTTTATGGGGTTCGCTCACCTGTAGGCCCTCACCTCCAATGTTTCATACGGTCTGCTCAGCTGTAGGCCCTCACCTCCAATGTTTCATACGGTCTTCTCACGCGTAGGCCCTCACTACAATGTTTTATGGGGTTCGCTCACCTTCAGGAACCTCACGTCCAATGTTTCACATGGTCTGCTCAGCTGTAGGCACTCACTACAATGTTTTATGGGGTTTGCTTACCTTCAGGCCCTCACCTCCAATGTTTCATATGGTCTGCTCAGCTGTAGGCCCTCGCTACAATATTTTATGTGTCTCGCTCACCTGTAAGACCTCACTACAATGTTTTATGGGGTTCGCTCACCTTCAGGCCCTCACCTCCAATGTTTCATACGGTCTGCTCAGCTGTAGGCCGTAACTACAATGTTTTATGGGGTTTGCTCACCATAAGGCCCTCATATCCAATGTTTCATACGGTCTGCTCAGCTGTAGGCCCTCACCTCAAATGTTTCATATGGTCTGCTCACCTGTAGGCCCTCACTACAATGTTTTATGGGGTTCGCTCACCTTCAGGAACCTAACGTCCAATGTTTCATATGGTCTACTCAGATGTAGGCCCTTACTACAATGTTTTATGGGGTTCACTCACATTTAGTAACATCACGTCCAATGTTTCATACGGTCTGCTCAGCTGTAGGCCCTCACTACAATGTTTTATGGGGTTCGCTTACCTTCAGGCCCTCACCTCCAATGTTTCATACGGTCTGCTCACTTGTAGGCCCTCACTACAATGTTTTATGGGGTTCGCTCACCTTCAGGAACCTCACGTCCAATGTTTCATTTGGTCTGCTCAGCTGTAGACCCTCACTACAATGTTTTATGGGTTTGCTTACCTTCAGGCCCTCAACTCCAATGTTTCATACGGTCTGCTCAGCTGTAGGCCCTCACTACAATGTTTTATGGGGTTCGCTCACCATAACTCCATCACTACAATGTTTTATGGGGATCGCTCACCTGTAGGCCCTCACCTCCAACGTTTCATATGGTCTGCTCAGTTGTAGGCCCTCACCTCCAATGTTTCATACGGTCTGCTCACCTGTAGGCCCTCACTACAATGTTTTATGGGGTTCGCTAACCTGTAGGCCCTCACCTCCAATGTTTCATATGGTCTACTTAGCTGTAGGCCCTCACCTCCAATGTTTCATATGGTCTGCTCACCTGTAGGCCCTCACTACAATGTTTTATGGGGTTCGGTCACCTTCAGGCCCTCACATCTAATGTTTCATACGGTCTGCTCAGCTGTAGGCCCTCACTACAATGTTTTATGGGGTTCGCTCACCATAACTCCATCACTACAATGTTTTATGGGGATCGCTCACCTGTAGGCCCTCACCTCCAACGTTTCATACGGTCTGCTCAGTTGTAGGCCCTCACCTCCAATGTTTCATACGGTCTGCTCACCTGTAGGCCCTCACTACAATGTTTTATGGGGTTCGCTAACCTGTAGGCCCTCACCTTCAATGTTTCATATGGTCTACTTAGCTGTAGGCCCTCACCTCCAATGTTTCATATGGTCTGCTCACCTGTAGGCCCTCACTACAATGTTTTATGGGGTTCGGTCACCTTCAGGCCCTCACATCTAATGTTTCATACGGTCTGCTCAGCTGTAGGCCCTCACTACAATGTTTTATGGGGTTCGCTCACCATAACTCCATCACTACAATGTTTTATGGGGATCGCTCACCTGTAGGCCCTCACCTCCAACGTTTCATACGGTCTGCTCAGTTGTAGGCCCTCACCTCCAATGTTTCATACGGTCTGCTCACCTGTAGGCCCTCACTACAATGTTTTATGGGGTTCGCTAACCTGTAGGCCCTCACCTCCAATGTTTCATATGGTCTACTTAGCTGTAGGCCCTCACCTCCAATGTTTCATATGGTCTGCTCACCTGTAGGCCCTCACTACAATGTTTTATGGGGTTCGGTCACCTTCAGGCCCTCACATCTAATGTTTCATACGGTCTGCTCAGCTGTAGGCCCTCACTACAATGTTTTATGGGGTTCGCTCACCATAACTCCATCACTACAATGTTTTATGGGGATCGCTCACCTGTAGGCCCTCACCTCCAACGTTTCATACGGTCTGCTCAGCTGTAGGCCCTCACCTCCAATGTTTCATATGGTCTGCTCACCTGTAGGCCCTCACTACAATGTTTTATGGGGTTCGCTCACCTGTAGGCCCTCACCTCCAATGTTTAATACGGTCTACTTAGCTGTAGGCCCTCACCTCCAATGTTTCATATGGTCTGCTCACCTGTA
This sequence comes from Bufo gargarizans, assembly GCF_014858855.1. Lineage (NCBI taxonomy): Eukaryota > Metazoa > Chordata > Amphibia > Anura > Bufonidae > Bufo > Bufo gargarizans. Next base: position 16,157,274 of record NC_058088.1, on the reverse strand, counting down.
GGCCCTCACTACAATTATTTATGGGTTTGCTTACCTTCAGGCACCCACCTCCAATATTTCATTTGGTCTGCTCAGCTGTAGGCCTTCACTACAATGTTTTATGGGGTTTGCTCACCATAAGGTCCTGACTACAATGTTTTATGGGGTTCACTCACCTGTAGGCCCTCACCTCCAATGTTTCATACGGTCTGCTCAGCTGTAGGCCCTCACCTCCAATGATTTATACAGGAGCGACAGGGCTAACGGGGCCAGAGGATTCCAACACATCAGCACGGGGAGCCACAGAGGGAGAAGCGGTGGCCACATCACACCGCCTCAAACCAACGGTGCACTTGTCCAGTGCTACCATGGATGCAGCGGTTGGCGGAGTCATGCCTGACATAGCCACACCTCCCGCTCCCGCTATTGGTTCCCTCCTGTGTTTCGGTCGCTCCCTCCATTTCCATCTTGCCGCCCCTGTTACTGCAAACAGGGACGGCGTCCAGCGCCATCTTTTTTACAGCAATATTCTCCCCACTCCAACGCTCCGGTTCCACTGCAGAAACCAGGCTAGGGGGGATAGTGGGGGTTACCCTCCAAACCAACTTTGCAGCCGGTCCAGAGGGCAACGGGTAAGCAACATACACCAGCTTTACCTCCTTTTGTTTCTGCTTCTTTGCCTTCTTTTTCCTCCTTCTTGCAGGTCCGTCCTCCAAGAGTTTGTCTCCAAAATCAAGACCCTCCACATGAGCCCGGGGGGACTCCAGGTATTTTTTTATCTGTTCCATAAGCTGTCCTCCCACCCCACTGCTCTCACTGTCCTCTCCGTCCACTTCATCCGAGCTTGTGGGGGGGGGGGGGGAGACGCACCTGTTCAGGCCGTATACCCGAGTCTACAGGCTCCACAGACTTGCCTCCCAGGCCCACTACCAACTCTTCCTCCTCATCCGAGGAGTCCATTTCTTGCTGCGTATCTGTTTTCCTTCCATTCCTAGAAACCTCTGCTTATTTCTTAATTTCTCTTCAAAAGGGCCACAGTATTTTAGACTAACAGCCCTCCTGTTTTCCATCTCACTTACTTCTCCCTTTAGCTCTTTAATTCTTGCCGCTATCCCAGGCCTTTTAACTTTAGAGGCCCGGCCGGCCTTTTGCCTCTCCAACCTAAGCTCATTTATAAGCCTCTTTAAGGTTTTCCCGGCCTCCTAGTACTCCTGGAGGTAGGCCGCGATATGGGAGCTATATAGGGTGACAAGCTCCTGGGGCCTCATGCTGCCCCAGTCAGCTTCCACCAAACCTGACCCACCTCCAGGAGCACCGCACATATCTCTAAGTGGGTTACCATCCACCCGCCCGGACTTGCCGGCGATATTCACGGCTTCGCCATTAGGGGCCACAGGGGTCACTTCAACATGACCCCTGATTGATCTTCTGACCCCTGGGACAGACTATGAAGCAGAAGCCAGTACTTTGCCTCCCCTACCTCCCGCCGGCCTACCCCGGGAAGCAGGATCCTGGGTCTTAGCTGGACACATGGCCTAAGGAGAGGCAGGGCCTGGGCTGGGGAAAGATTTTATTCTCCCCGCAGGTATGGTGATATCTTCAGGGGAAAAGATGGAAAAATCCCAGGAACTCAGCACTGGATACCCGAGCACGCTCTCCACACAACCTCTCTCCGCCTCTGCTGGCACCAGACTTGCCCTCCAATGGATCCTTGTTAGAGGATTTAAAGTGTACTCATTCTAATTACAGGGCCTCGAAAGAGTCCTGTATTGTTATTTTTTGTCACTACCTCCTTGAGTCGGGAGTGGGTAATTTGCACGCCTGCTGCCTTCCTTGGATGTGGTAGTCATTTCTCAGGCTCCCTCTCTGGAATCGAACCCTGATTCCCCGTTTCCCATGGTCACCATGGTAGGTGCAGAAAGTACCATCGAAAGTTGATAGGGCAGACATCCGAATGGATCGTCGCCGTCACAGGGACGTGCGATCGGCCCGAGGTTATCTAGAGTCACCAAAGCGGCTGGGGAGAGCGGGAGCGTGCAGGAAGCAAGGAGGTCGAAACTACCCCTGCCCACGGGCCCCGCCACGCCCGGGCCCCCGGATTGGTTTTGGTCTGATAAATGCACACATCCCTGGGGGTCAGCGCTCGTCTGCATGTATTAGGCCTAGAATTACCACAGTTATCCAAGTAACGGTTGGAAAGATCAAAGGAACCATAACTAACTTAATGAGCCATTCACAGTTTCACCGAACCGGCCGTGCGTACTTGCATGTGCATGGCTTAATCTTTGAGACAAGCATATACTAATGGCAGGATCAACCAGGTAGGCGACGGAGCGAGAAGGGGTTTCGAGACACAAAACCCCCATGGAGAGGGAGGAGGAGGCGGAAGGAAAGATCCGGAGTCTGACCACCGCCCCTAAAGGGCGCACGCACCACCGTGCATGGCCCTCTTCCTCCCCTCTTAGCTGCTGAGGCAGAGGAGCAGACGAGGGTGGGGTGAGAGAAAAGGAGGTGGTGGAGGAGGAGAAGCCCCCAGGGCCCAGACCTGGGGACGAGTAACCTGCCTCTCGCTCCTTGTCTACCACTTCAACCCCATTGTCTATCTTCTCTGGCAACACAGTGCTATGTGGCATGGATGATCCCACCCCCTGGCGGCCAGCCCCCATGGGCAAGGTCACTCAGAAGGCACAAGTGGATTGCACAGCCGCACCAGCCAGCCGGCGAGGAACCTGGCTGCAGAGAAGATGTGCCGCCGCCGCAGGGGTAACGCCGCGGGGATGGATCAACTCGAGTTACTGGAGAGTGGCAGAGGGCAGACATCCCACGCATCCCTTAGGCCCAAAACAAATCGGGTCACTGGGGAGCGGCGGAGGGCATACAACCCACGAATCCCCTAGGCCCGGAATGTCCTCCTGTGGTGAGACCACGCAACTTCAAACACATTTTTCTGCCCCTTTTGGTGTCCGGGTGTCGACTGCAGAGAAGATGTGCCGCCGCCGCACAGAGAATGCCGCAGAAATGGAACAACCCGGGTTACTGGGGAGTGGCGGAGGGCAGACACCCCACGCATCCCTTAGGCCCAAAATAAATCGGGTCACTGGGGAGTGGTTGAGGGCATACAACCCACGCATCCCTTAGGCCCGGGAGATCCTCCCATGGTGAGACCGCACAACTTAAAACACATTTTTCTGCCCGTTTGGACCGGGCTCGACAGGCCAGCCAGAGGGGTTCCTCCCAACACCCACCACCAGCAGCAGGAGCTGGGTGGGGGTTGCATGGATGAGGGGACCGCCGTGAGTACCGCAACCACAGCGTCAAACATGCCAAATCGATCTTAGGTGGAGGAGATAAACCACACAGAAAGAAGATCCGAGGGTGGAGAACGCACCTTTTCTAACTATAGATATAGAGACATACATAGAGGGACTTTGCTCCAACACCAGAAAACCTTCCGTGTCAGCGGGGAAGCAGGGAACCTCGAGTCCGGGCAGAGATGCTTGTACCTTGGACGCTGCCAGGCTGCCTGAGCCAGTCAGGGTTTCTATCTGCTTCCGCAAGGTAAGGGAAACAGGGTCTCCCCTGGCGTGACAAACAGCCTTTGTGACCGGGGAGAGGAAACTGAAGCTGCCCAGCCCCTGGAACTGCTGGTCGGATGGACCAGTCAGGTTCACTCTCATTCCCGGTCCTCTCTCTCAAAATGACAAAGACCGCGCTTCTCTTTGTCAGCGGGAGGAGTTGGGGACTCCTGCCCAGGCCGCTGCAACTGCTGGTGGGATGCGCCCACCCAGTTCACCCCAGGGGCCTCTCTACCTTTTTCCACAAGGTGTGGGAAATGGGCTCTCCCCTGGCGTGACACACCACCTCTGTGACCGGAGAGAGGCGACTGAACCTGCCCAGCCACTGGAACTGCTGGTCGGATGCACCAATCAGGTTCACTCTCATTCACGGCCCTCTCTCTCAAAATGACAAAGACTGTGCTTCTCTTTGTCAGCGGGAGGAGTTTGGGACTCCTTCCCAGGCCCCGGCAACTGCTGGTGGGATGCACCCACCTAGTTCACCCTGGGTGCCTCTCTACCTTCTTCCGCAAGGTGTGGGAAAAGCAGTCTCTCCTGGCGTGACACACCACCTCTGTGACCGGAGAGAGGTGACTGAACCTGCCCAGCCCCTGGAACTGCTGGTCGGATGCACCAATCAGGTTCACTCTCATTCACGGTTCTCTCTTTCAAAATGGCAAAGTCATCGGTTCTCTAAGGCAGTGGTAGGATGTCAAGGTCTCCTGCCCAGACCCTGGAACTGCAGGTGGGATGCCCCCATCGAGTTCTCTCTCATCGGTTATGTGCTTCAAAATCTCAAGTCCAAATTTCTATTAACCATGTGGAGAAGGTCGGGGGTCTCCTGCCCAGCCCCTAAAACTGCTGGCGTGATGCGCCCCTCGACTTCTCCCTCCCGTCAGGGGCCTCTCTACCTTCTTCCGCAAGGTGTGGGAAACGGGGTCTCCCCTGGAGTGTCACACCACCTCTGTGACCGGGGAGAGGTGACTGAACCTGCCCAGCCCCTGAAACTGCTGGTCGGATGCACCAATCAGGTTCACTCTCATTCACGTTCCCCCTTTTTAAAACGACAAAGACCATGCTTCTCTTTGTCAGCGGGAGGAGTTTGGGACTCCTGCCCAGGCCCCTGGAACTGCTGGTGGGATGTGCCCACCCAGTTCACCCCGGGGGCCTCTCTACCTTCATCCGCAACACAAAACTTGCAGGTTTTGTAGTGGAGGTATGGGGCTACAAGAGGAGGTCTGAGGCACCTTCCCTCGAGGGATGGCAGCGGGTCAAAGTCCGGGTTTGTTATCTGGGTTTCAAGCCACCATGCCTGGGTAAAGAATTACACAAAGTTACCTTTCTTGGGAGACGGGTCACTCTGACACCTTTCAGGCTAGGAACACAAAACCTTCGGGGGTTGTAGAGGAGGTCTAGGGCTACAAGAGGGTCCCTCGAGCTAGTCTGAGGCACCTTCCTTTGAGATAGAAAAATATAGTTTATTTTCTTCACACATACATATTAATCACCGCTGCTTGAACTGTCGGGCCGGCATTTCATCTCCGTCTCCACCACATTGAGTTTCATCTGGGGGGCAGCGGCGGCTGGGGTCTGGCCCTCATCACAACCACCAGATCTCTTCACCAGCTTGTAGCTGTGAAAGATGTCATCCAACACTTTCTCCTGGTAGTGCCTCTCCGCTGTGGCGTTTGTGAGCGCTAAGTACTTAGCAAACAGAGACTTTTCAGGATCAGTGTACCTTGCAAGCATCCAAGTTTCACAGACCTTCCTGACCACCTGACTGAAGATATCAGGGAGGTAATACCTGGAAACGAAGGGGACAATAAGCTGAAGATCGGGGCAACAAAGAGACAGAGAGCGGGGATGACTACTTGGGCACTACTCACTTTAATTGGTAGCTCTTGATGTCATAGGAAACACTATGTCTCTCAGTTCCCAGTGAAGAAAGGAAGAATTTAGCCTTTGGATCGTCTGTGTCACTGTTGGTTAGCAATGGCCGGACTTTTTTATAGTAGGCTTGGAACCACTGGGGAGAGAATAAGGGTAAAAAATGTTTAAATGGAAGGGGGTGGGAGCCCAATACCGCCCGGGAACCCGCCAGGGGCATCTGCCCACACTCACCGACTCTTCATCCTTATCCAGCGCGAAGGCAGCATCTTGTTGAGTAAAGGTCTTGTGGGTTCTTACACCAATTACACATAGGTTTTCACCTTCGTACTCATGGTACATCCTCTCCTCTCACTCTTCCACCTGCAAGGAGAAGGAGACACGAGGAAAGACATGAGTGGTGAAAAAGAACCCCACATACTAAACCAGAGAATCAGCTTACAGTCATGTTTCGGACTACCCCAGGTCACTGAAGATGCTTCAAGACAAGAAGGCACTCTAGGTAAAGGATGATTTCAGTTTGCTGATAGGAGGTTGCGCAGTTCACCCGGGCTTGGTCTATGCACTTCAAGAACATGCTCTTGGCGACTCTGGGGACTGCTCGGCAATCGGACAGGGTGGGTGTTTTTTGGCTCAAGGCCGTGTACCTAAGACAAGGGGAGAAAGAAAACCAGAGAAGTCAGGTACCCACCAATGTAGAGTGGGGGGAGGACCCAGAAATGACTCCACCATCTCGGTCCTACCCCTGGCCCCACATTCACCTCCTGTCGACCCGGTCTCTGCAGAGCCCCTTGGACAGGATCTTCTAGATGTATTCGGTGGCGATGATGAAGAACTTGCACGCCCTGTACAGGTCGGGCTGCTTGAGGGAAAGGTTGGTGGAATGCATGTTGTACTTTACGAACCGCCGGATACGCTGGATGCCGTTGAGACGGGTCTAGTGAGAGAGCTTAGCTTCTAAGAGCTTGTCAAAGTAAGGCCCGTTGTGGGCTCATAAAGTAGAGGAACCCGGCATCCACCTCCTCCACTAGGCTCACGGTTTCTGAAGCTCCATCCTCCTCCATTAAGCTCACGGTTTCTGAAGCTCCATCCTCCCAATCACTGCTAATCTGGTAAACAGTTCCATGATCATTGTGGGTGGAAGGTGATAGATTCTGGCTGGCCTGGGGAGGAGGAGTAGGAGGACCAGACGGCCAAACTGGCAGCGCTATAGAGAAAACAAGAATCGTGTACATAAGTCAACAGAAGGGTGTTGGGGTGGGAAATACAGGCCCACAACACATTACAGCACCTTACCAGGGAGAGGGGGCTTATCGGAGATCATGAACCCTCTGTCTTCCAGGAACTGTACTGTGTCCTCAGTGGATTGAAGGGAGGTGACCTGATGGTAGCCGATGGCGGTAACGAAGCTGGCAATGTTCTTTAGGGAGGTCTTGGACGATAACAGACTGGATTGGATCTCATTATTCTGTGCTAAGTCGCATGCAGCATCTCCTCAAGTGCATGGATAGCTCTGTACACTTTGTGACAGACAGCACAGGTGAGGACAGTCCGGTTATGACTTAGAAGAGAGATAAAATTACGATATAAACATAGGTTTGACAAATCACACACGCTGGCTTTGTTCTACTGTCCCAGGGTCTGGGGGTACATTCGAACCTCCCACCCTTCTACTGGCAGGCGCCTCAGTCCATTGAGCCACCAGCAATCTGTCTGAAAAAGGCTGAGCGGCGGCCTGGGGGATGCAGTGTCCCGGGGGAACCTGTTGACTGGTTGGGGGGAGTTTGGGGTGCACTTGGCAGCTTTTAGGATTTGGCGGACACTCGACTGGTGGCCCGTAGCCTTTGGAGGACACTCGGCTAGCAGCCACTTGGCTGGCGGCCCCCAGGCTTTGGCGGACACTTACACGGCAGCGCCTAGGCTGGCGTACCCCAGGCTTCGGCAGACAGTCGCCCTGCGGCCCCTAGGCTGGCGGCCCCCAGGCTTCGGCGGACACTCACATGGCGGCCCCTAGGCTGGCGGCCCCCAGGCTTCGGCGGACGCTCGCCCTGTGGCCCCTAGGCTGACGGCCCCTAGGCTTCGGCGGACACTCGCCCTGTTGCCCCTAGGCTGACGGCCCCTAAGCTGACGGCACCCAGGCCGCGGTGGACACTCACCCGGCGGCCCCTCTGCAACCCACCCAGCATATAGGGATCCCATCCGTGGGTGATACTCACAATATGCCTCTTCTACGGCTGACAGGTGTCTGCTCTTTGCTTGTTTTTCGACATGTACCTGTACCCGAAGCAATCTGCAATCCCTCATGTGGCTTGTAAAACGAAAAAAAATGGCAAGGGAGATTTACTTCCTGGAAAAAATGACACACCTGCACAACCCACAATCAGCTGCACCTGGCAGCCCAGGTAATTGGCGGCAACAGAGCCAGCAGCTAGAGAGATGGAAAGCACCTGCTGGAGGTCAGGGTCAGTGTTTGAGTCAGGGGCCAGCATTAGGATTAGGGGTCAGTATTAGGGTTAGCGATTAGTATTAGGGTTAGGGGTCAGTATTAGGGTTAGGGGTCAGTTTTAGGGTCAGCTTGAAGTTATTGGGCACATGGAGAGAAAACGGGAGGGCAGTTTCTACTCACCTGTCCTGACGTTGTCCAATGATGCAGTGATGCAGACCTGGCTTCTTCTGGTGGGTCTGTTCCTGTGGAATGACGCAGGCAGCGCGATGATGTTATTGCGCCACCCTTGTCACATCGATGTGCCGGGAATGGCGGGGCAGGGGACCAGTGGTTCCCTTGTCCCCCTGGCGATGCCGCATGCCCAATTGTATCTGCGTCCAGTTGACGCAGATACAATTGAGTTCACGGGCTGCATAAACTGGCGGGCCTAAACACCTACTGGCTCGGGGGGCATATTCCGCCCTTCCCTGGCCCAGCACACCCATGGGCTGGGGGCACAGTTACCTCTAGGAGAACTCGACTTTCCTCCTAAAATGTTGAGAGACTTACCTTTATAAAGATGAATCAGGCGTGGATCAACCAAGATTTCCAGACACCAGTTCCTGATGCGACAGAATATATAATTCTGCCTCTAATGATTAGTGTTCAGCGCGAATATTCTAATCGCGAATTTTAATCGAGAATATCGCCACTTTGAAAGTTTGCGAATATTTAGAATATAGTGCTATATATTCATATTCGCAAAGTGTTGATTGCAAATATTCTAATCGCAAATTTATCGCGAATATCGGCACTTAGCAATATCCCTAGCGACCAATAGGAAAGTTGCCTACCCCTTAGTGTTGATCGTGAATATTCTAATTGCAAATTTTTATCGCAAATATATTACATTGCCAATTTTTGCAATCAAGAAAATAATGACTGGAGATCACCAATTCTCGTATTTGCTAATTTATGGCGAAAATTCGGCCAACAATTTGTGAAATATTGCGAATTTGAATATTGCCTATGCCGCTCATCACTACTAATGATCATACTGTAGCGTGCTACCATACTGACATTTTTTCTTCAAAATTTGACGTTACTTCTGGCCACGTGGTGCTGCTACCATTCTGATGCTGTCACCCGCCTGATGCCATCCGCCTGCTGCCTCTACTGCCATTCCTACAATGCGGCTTCTTGGCCTACTGACATGTACATGTTACATTTTTACAACGATATGCATACCACTGGAGGCAACTTCTAAAATGTAACTTTTATTCTACATACATAAGATAAAATATTTAATTCAATCAGGATCCTGATAATTGTAGTACCTCAATAGAAAGCTGTGAGTACAATAAACGGTCAGAGAACTCTGGGTAAATTATGCATCCAAGGACCCAAAGTATTAAATAAATCTGTCCCTGTTTGTGCCTATAAACAACTGCTGAGTCCAGAGATGCACTACAAGAGCAGGTGCACTCTGTCAAGTTCCCAAGCTTTAGTCTCACATGATAACCCAAAAACTATAAATATAGTGTACAGTGGCAAGAGTAGAGATATTCTTATATAGATCAACAAACCAAAAGTGATTGAATAACTGTCCCTATTCTGGGCCTTTTAAAAACGTCTCAGCCCGGAGATGCACCTTGATGGTGGCACTCCGTCCACGTTCCTAGACTGACCTGTCCTTATGAAGCCCTATCACTTGTATGATGCAGCAAACAATATCACTATTCTGACACATCTGTATTGTCCCAAAGCGTTTCCCCTTAAGGATAATAAAGGTTCATCAGGGGACTGCCAGTATCAGTATGGCAATAAACTACAAGACTAATACATCAAAACATAACAAACTGGAGCTCCTCAGACAGAAGGGCATCTGCGACCAGGTTTAGGCAAACAGCCTCTGTGATGGCCTTATAAGCATAAATGTGTGGACAGGTGCAAGCACACAATATCAGTCCACCTCACTTAGCTGATTCAGATAGCTGACGTGTTGCGCCAATCCTCTCACCGATGCAGGATACACGGCTGGGGGGCTCCAGGGGCCAAAATAACAGCTCCATCTTGCCAGGGAACTGGACTCCCATTTAAACAGTGAAATACTGGGTGGGCTTCACTCAGATTCGTCAACTTTACTTAAGCTCTGCCCCTATTAGTCACAGGCTCACCGATCGCCCCCATCATTGAGCAGCAAATTCCTCAGCATCTCCCCTAACCAGGTTAAGTGGGATGCATAGCATCCTAAGCCACTCCTGGAGGTGTGTGTCACGTGGCGCCAAGGGCACACTCGGTCTCCCATCAGCTGCAGACCTGCTGCTTAGCTTCAGGAGCGAGGATCTGTGTTTGGCCTCGTTCCCAGGGCGGCTTTGCTAGCTGGGAGGCTCCCTGCTCCTAGGTCTGCCTTGAGCACCGAGCTGATCACTCTGTGCTCGACTTGTCTGTCTGTCGGTCATGTGACGCTGGCCACGTCACATGACCCTCAGACCCCACTATAAATACAGGCAGCCTGCTGGCCACAGGTTGCCTGTTAATTCTAGGTTCCTGGCATTTTGTTGGACTACTGAATACTACCTGATCCTGGTCCCTGACGATCCTTTGCCTGCTCCTCCTGTACTGCGAATCTCTCCTGGTATCCTGACCCCGGCTTCCACCTGACGATTCTTTGCGGACTCCTCTGGTACTTAGTTTCTCTCCTGGTATTTGACCTCGGCTTTTCCTGACTATTCTCTGCTCATTCCTTAGTACTGCATAGCTCTCTAGGTATTGACCCGGTCCGTTCACATTCCGTTATTTGTCTTGTCTGTCTTCCCAGCACGTATCCTAGGTTAGGGACTGCTGTCTAGTTGTCCCCTGTCATTAGGACTTGCGAGGCAAGTAGGCAGGGCCAGGGGTGAGGGTGGAGCGCAGTAGTCACTATCCTCCCCCCTGTGTGTAGTGTACGTGACCGTCACAGATTAACAGGCCATAACCTAACCACTGTATCATGAAACCTCTGGTGACCCTGACTGATCATGTCTCTAACCTGAGGCAGATGGTGCAGGAGCTAGGGGAGAAACTCTGTTCTTTTGTGCTAGGACAAGGTACTTCCATCCCTCAGGCCTCCAGTCCGCATTTAGAGCCCCAGATTAAGCTTCCTGAGCCCTTTTCTGGAGATCGGAAGAAGTTTCTTTCCTTTAAAGAAAATTGGAAACTTTTTTTCTGTTTGCGCCCCGTATGCTCTGGCCCCGAGAGTCAACGCGTTAGCATTGTCATTTCCCGGTTACAGGGTGATCCCCAGGACAGTGGCGTACACACAATCCATGGGGCCCCGGTGCGAAATTAATCCATGGGCCCCCCCCAACCCGCCGTCGCACCCACCCGCACTACCGCCCCTACCATTCACCCAACATGCCTCCAGTCCCAATAGTACCACTTTGTGCGGAAAAGCCTGCAGCAACAAGGCACACTGAGGCCCCCAGCCCCCCAGGCATCCCCCCTGGCAGATTACAGTCTACAGTCACTGGCACTCGTTTCTGGCAGTAAAAGCCCGCAACAGGGCACACTGAGGCCCCCAGGCATCCCCCCTGGCAGATGACCGGGGGAGGGTTTACAGTCAGACTCAGTGTGCCCTGTTGCGGGCTTTTCCTGCCAGAGACAAGTGCCAGTGACTGTAAACCCTCAGTGTACCCCCCCCCCCCCGGTTATCTGCCAGGGGGGATGCCTGGGGGCTTTTCCTGCTGCCAGGGATAAGTTTCCCCCCCCCCCCCGGTTATCTGCCAGGGGGGCTTTTCCTGCTGCCAGAGATGAGTTGCGCCCAAAGCCCCCCCTCATTATCTGCCAGGGGTGGATGCCTGGGGGCCCCAGCCTCCATGTGTGCTGTTGCGGGCTGCCAGGGTCCGGTGACGTGACGTGACGTGACGGTCCCCTCCCCCTCCCTTTTACTTACTTACCTACCTCGAGTTACCGGCTGGCAGGGCAGGGGAACTTCAGTTCTTCTGGTCGGTCGGCTCTTGTGCGTGCGTCCTCTCTCACTCCTTCCGGATCCCGTCTAAGTTCCTGTGAGTTCCTCCCGCGAGACCTGTGCGAACGCCTGTGCATGTTCTCGCGAGACCTGCACAGGAGTTCGCACAGGTCTCGCGGGAGTTCACGGGCCCGGCAGCGCTGACTGACCGCAAGGCAAGGAGGAGGGCGGAGGGCAACTTGATTGGGATGGGAATCGAATCGGACAGAGTCAGATGCAGCTGCAGCAGGGGCCAGGGTTCCGCAGGCGGCCGTGCCCCCCTGGGGTGCCGGGCCCGGTCGCAACTGCGACCCCTGCGACCCCTATATGTACGCCACTGGGACTGGGCATTTTCTTTACCTGCTGACGCCAGTTGTTTAACATCAGTGGAGGTTTTTTTTTCAGGCCCTGGGTACCCTGTATGATTAACCAGACAGGACACTGGTAGCTGAGACTGCTCTAAAGGTTCTGGTTCAGGGCAATCTACCTGCGGAGGAGTATTGCACCCAATTCAGAAGGTGGTGTGTTCCCTCAGGATGGAATGAACCAGCACTAAAGAGTCAGTTCAGGTCAGGTCTGTCTGATAACTTAAAGGATCTTCTAGTGAGTTATCAGCTTCCAGAGACTCTAGAGGAGATGATGACCCTTGTAGTCCGACTTGACCGACGGGTTAGAGAGAGACAACAGGAAAAACCGTTCTCTCCTCAGGTGGTGGTTCAGCCTGAGGTCTATCCCAGAAGCAACACTAAGGTCTCTAACAACACTAAGGTCTCTACCGAAGAACCCATGCAGGTCGGCATGACTCAAGGGAATCTGCGCCGCAGTGTTTTTACTGCGTGTGCTAAGTGTCCTAAGAAGGCCCTCTCCGTTAAGTCTCCCAAGGCAAGGCAACTTAAAGACCATGTACACCCTGATATTACGAAATGTAAGCTTTTGGTACCTATAACAATATCTCTGGGGGTTAATAAATGGCCGGGTAAGGCCTTTATTGACTCTGGTTCAGCAGCCAGCTTTATTGACTCTGAGTACGCCATTAGACTGGGTATTCCAATTTTTTTTCTCTTCCTACACCTATCCATGTCATGGCTATTGACGCCACTCCCCTAGTAGGTGGTATGGTGAGGTCATGTACCTCAGAGATTTCTTTAACCGTGGGGGCGTGCCAGTCTGAGAAATGTTCCCTCTTAGTCCTGGAGAACTTACCAGTGGAGGTGGTACTAGGGTTGCCTTGGCACCGATTACACAACCCCACTATTGATTGGTCCAGGGGGGAGTTGGTGAAATGGGAACCTAAGTGTGACTCCTGCTTGTCTGTGGTACAAGCTGGGGTCTCAGTAGAATCTGATATATTACCCACGGTCATTAGGGAATATTCTGATGTGTTCTCATCACCTACCCCGGAGGTTCTACCACCCCATAGACCTTATGATTGCGCCATAGAGTTAGTAGAAGGTGCCAGGTTTCCTAAGGGGCGTATTTATAATCTCTCTAAGCCTGAACGCAAGGCCATGGAGGATTATATTAAGGAAAGCCTCAGTAAGGGGCACATTAGACCTTCTGTCTGTCCTATGGGAGCAGGGTTTTTCTTCGTTAAGAAGGATGGTGGTCTTAGGCCTTGTATCGATTACCGGAAATTGAATAAGATCACTATCCAGAATAGATACTCTCCCATTGATTCCGGATTTATTTAACCAGGTTCTGGGGGCAACCTAGTTTTCTAAGATTGACCTGAAAGGGGCATATAATATAATCCGAATCAAGGAGGGAGACGAATGGAAGACGGCGTTCAATACTCCGGCAGGACACTTTAAATATCAGGTTATGCCTTTTGGACTCAGCAATGCCCCAGCTGTGTTCCAAAACTTTATGAATTATATTCTTAGAGAGTTTTTAGGTAAATTTGTCATTGTCTATCTTGACGACATTTTTATATTTTCTCCTGATTTCAAATCTCATGTGTCTCATGTTAGACAAGTATTAGAGGTGTTGAGGGACAATCAGTTGTCCGCTAAAAAAGAGAAATGTGTCTTTGGTGTACAGGAGATACTGTTTCTAGGGCATGTCCTGACCCCTCACGCCTTCAAGATGGATCCTGGTAAGGTACTAGCTATTAAGGAATGGGTAAGGCCTTACAACGGTTCTTAGGTTTTGCCAATTACTACTTAAATTTATTAAGAATTTTTCAGTAATTGCTAAACCGTTGACCGACCTTACTAAGAAAGGGGCGGATTTGGAGAACTGGTCTACTGAGGCCATTACTTCATTTGAAACACTAAAAAAGGCATTCAGTAGCGCTCCCATTATGATCCAGCCAGATCAGGAGAGACCTTTTATTGTGGAGGTGGATGCGTCTGAGGACAGCGCAGGAGCAGTCCTTTCACAAGGTCCTGCTAGTCTAACTAACCTGAGACCGTGTGCATTCTTTTCCAGTAAATTTTCTTTCACCGAGAGAAACTACGACATAGGGAATCGGGAGTTGCTGGCCATTAAGTGGGCATTTGAGGAATGGAGGCATTTTCTGGAGGGGGCAAGGCATTGTGTAACTGTCACTGACCATAAGAACCTTATGTTTCTCGAATCTGCTAAGAGGTTGAATCCCCGACAGGCTAGATGGGCACTGTTTTTTACTCGTTTTGAATTCTCCATAACTTTCAGGCCTGGAAGTAAAAACGTGAAGGCTGATGCATTATCTCGGAGCTTCCATGCTTTTCAGCCTACAGAGGCCCCTTCTGAATCCAAATATCTTCGTAGCAGCCTTAACCCAAGATATCTTGGCTCTCATTAAGGCTGAACAACATCTGGCACCGGCAACCACCCCAACAGATAAGTTGTTTGTCCCCACACAATTTCGTCTCCGGCTGTTGGGTGAGTGTCATGATTCTGCCTTTTGTGGACATTCTGGTTTTGAGGGCACTAGAGAGCTGGTTTCTAGATCTTATTGGTGGCCCACTCTATTTAGGGATGTCAAGTCCTACGTGTCAGCCTGTGAGGTTTGTGCTAGGTCTAAGACACCTAGGACTCGCCCTGCTGGTAACCTACGACCCCTACCCATTCCCAGTAGACCCTGGTCCCATATCTCGATGGACTTTATTACTGACCTGCCGCCGGCGGAGGGTAAGACTGTTGTTTGGGTAGTGGTCGATAGGTTTAGCAAGATGGTTCATTTCATTCCTCTGTCTAAACTCCCGAATGCCAAGACCCTGGCGTCTATTTTTGTGAAAGAAATTGTACGGTTACATGGTATCCCGGAAAATATTGTATCTGACAGGGGTGTGCAGTTTGTGTCCAAATTTCGGAGGGCTTTCTGTCAAAGATGTCAGATTTCGTTGTCTTTTTCCTCCGCCTACCACCCTGAGAGTAATGGGCAGACTGAAAGCCTTAATCAGTCTGTGGAACAATTCCTGAGGTCGTATGTTGTTGATGACCAGCAATTATGGGTTAAATACCTTCCGTTGGCTGAATTAGCTTTGAATAACCGTCTTAATTCTTCTGCTGGTGTCTCCCCTTTCTTTTGTAACCATGGTTTTCATCCCCGTTTTCATTCTGGGTCGTCCGTCTCCTCCTCTAACCCTGAAGCGGATAAACTCTCCTCCGAACTGTGCCCGGGTTCAATCGAACCTAGAAAAGGCTCAAAGTTCTCAAAAACTCAAGGCCGATGGGAGACGTTCCAAGGGGGTGAACTTTCAGGTTGGGGATAAAGTATGGTTGTCCTCCAAGAATCTATCTCTCAAGGTAGCTTCTAGAAAATTTGCTCCTCGTTTTTATTGGACCGTATAAGATCACGGAGGTGATTAATCTGGTATCGTTTAAGTTGGAGCTGCCCGAGTCGTTCCACATTCATAATGTATTTCATAAATCTCTACTTAAAAAGTATTTTGAACCTGTCGTACCATTGAAAGCCTCGCCTCCGCCGGTTCTTGTTAGTGATGCTGTCGAGTATGTGGTGTCTAAGATAGTGGATGTCAGAGTGCGTAATTCCTTACAGTACCTGATTCACTGGAAGGGGTATGGACCTGAAGAGAGATCTTGGGTACCTGCCAGGGAGGTTCATGCTCCTAGACTTGTTAGAAAATTTCATTTAGAACACCCTGAAAGTCCATCGCCTGAAGTCTTGGGTCCGGTGGCCCCTCGTAAAAGGGGGGTACTGTCACGGGGCGCCAAGGGCGCACTCGGTCTCCCATCAGCCGCAGACCTGCTGCTTAGCTTCAGGAGCGAGGATCTGTGTTTGGCCTCGTTCCCAGGGCGGCTTTGCTAGCTGGGAGGCTCCCTTCTCCTAGGTCTGCCTTGAGCGCCGAGCTGATCACTCTGTGCTCGACTTGTCTGTCTGTCGGTCATGTGACGCTGGTCACGTCACATGACCCTCAGACCCCACTATAAATACAGGCAGCCTGCTGGCCACAGGTTGCCTGTTAATTCTAGGTTCCTGGCATTTTGTTGGACTACTGAATACTACCTGATCCTGGTCCCTGACGATCCTTTGCCTGCTCCTCCTGTACTGTGAATCTCTCCTGGTATCCTGACCCCGGCTTCCACCTGACGATTCTTTGCGGACTCCTCTGGTACTTAGTTTCTCTCCTGGTATTTGACCTCGGCTTTTCCTGACTATTCTTTGCTCATTCCTTAGTACTGCATAGCTCTCTAGGTATTGACCCGGTCCGTTCACATTCCGTTATTTGTCTTGTCTGTCTTCCCAGCACGTATCCTAAGTTAGGGACTGCCGTCTAGTTGTCCCCTGTCATTAGGACTTGCGAGGAAAGTAGGCAGGGCCAGGGGTGAGGGTGGAGCGCAGTGGTCACTATCCTCCCCCCTGTGTGTAGAGTACGTGACCGTCACAGTGTGCCTCTCCACCCTATCTCACCCTCTGATTGCGTGATATTCAGGAAAATGGACGTGCGTTCCACCAATGGCATCCGTGGAATGCACGGTTATGTGATAACCAAGATGGCCGCGTGTTCCACATGCCGCATCAGTGGAACGCAAGCCAAGCAAATAGCCGAGCACATCTGCTAATGCAATCCCGATGCGCTCAGAGTGTCTCTGAAAATGTACAGAGTATCTGATTCGCATTCCCTCACCCACATATCAACCCCTACTCACATATAGTCAGGGGGAGGTGGCGGAATGTAGAGGGACCCCAAGTGCGGTAAACTGGGGCAGGGTAATACTCGCACAGCAATTTAAATAATATTAAAAATACAAACCCAAGATCTCCTATTGTGACATTCCCACATATGATTGGCCACCGGGGTATTGTTCTTTTTCTTGATGTCATTAATGTGTTCCAAAACACGGCGACAGATCTCAAAATGTTTTCCCCACATAGTCCATGGGACAGGAGCACTGACAGAGGTATATAACTCCTTTGCTCCTACAATTAATGAAGTCCCTACTCATGTAACTGAGACTTGTGGCTGAACAAACATTTACCTTTGAGTTTCTAATATAGTGACAATCCGAACATGTTCCACAGCGGAAGATGCCCAAAGGTTTCCTATCCAGCCAAATCCCAATTGGAACTGGGCGTGAAAAATGACTGAGGATCAACCTGTCGCGTAGACATCTACCGCATCTGATTGTAATACTTGGATGAGGTAATAGAGCATCAGTTAAACCTATATCCATCCGAAGTATTGGACAATGCTTCTCAAGAATCTCAACATCATAGGGGGAGATAATCCTAATGACCTCACCCCCATTAGGGTTAGCCTCCTTAGGGACCAACAGAGTATTGCGTTCCCAGGACTCTGCATACTGAAAAGCATTTTTAAGAACCTGTTGAGGAAAACCCCTTGCCCTAAAGCGATAACGGAGTTTCCTAGATTCACAATAAAAACTCTCTGCATCTGAAAAATTTCTTTGTTCGTAAATATTGGCCTCGAGGTATCCCCTTTTTAAGGTTTGTAGGGTGATAACTCTCCCAATGAAGTAAATTGTTTGTAGCCGTTGTCTTCCTAAAGGTGGTAGTGACCAATCTATCCATCTCTTTGGTGATTCTCACATCCAAAAATGTTAGTGTGTCAGGATGAAATTCAAAAGTGAATGTAAGACCAATCTCATTTGTGTTCAACATTTTCACAAATGATTGGAATTCATCCAGACTCCCATTCCAGATGACAGACATCGTCGATATTACGTGTCCAGAATACAATTTTGTGACACCACCAGGAACGGGTATCTGGGAAGACCACCTTGTCCTCCCACCGGCCCAGGAGGAGATTAGCATAAGTCGGTGCACGCGGGTTTCCCCACAGCGGTCCCCCTGAGCTGGTGGAAGAAACGCGAGTCAAACAGAAAGTAATTAGGTGTCAAGACAAATTCCAGGAGAGTCAATACGAATTCATTATGGACATGATAACAAATTGCCCTAGTCTTAAGAAAATCTGCTACCGCCATTAGCCATATTGGATGGGGATAGAGCTGTACAGTGATTCTACATCGATGCTAGCAAGGGAACAGGATGGTTCCAAGTTAATAGTTTATCCTTAAGGTGAAACACGTTGGGACAATACAGATGTTTTAGAATAGTGATATAACTATTTGTGATATTGTTTGCTGCATCATACAAGTGATAGGGCTTCATAAGGACAGAAAATAGTGGGGTTGCGCGGAGACGCTAAAAAGGACCACAGAGAGGCACCAGAATCCCTAGTATCTAGGATTGTGATGGTATATAACCCAAAGGTAGAAGCTTATGTTGTTAGGTATACATAGGTGGGGTGGCAATACTTACACACTCACCAGATGTTATTGTTCTTAGGGTTAATATATGGTAGGTAAATAATAAAAGCAATGGTAGGCAAATATAAAATCAAGGATTAAAATCAAAATTTTAGTGACTCACTTCACCCAGGAGGGCAATGTGGGTTAAAGCTCAAGACACCCACATCACACCTCCTGCGCCTGGATCGCCAGTAGAGTCTCAGAAACGAACAATGATCACTCGGGAGTCCTTGTTCTTTCTTTTATTCCTTTATTCCAAAGCCAGGGTGGGGGAGTGAGCAGCTCGACGCGTTTCCAAACCCCCCACCGGCCCCGCATGTATTCAGAACTAACCATTTTTTTGTACTTTTATGTTTATCCACTATCTGTAAAACCGACAACCTAGAGGCAAATAGGACGTGTGATCATTGTTCGTTTCAGAGACTCTACTGGTGATCCAGGCGCAGGAGGTGTGATTTTAATCCTTGCTTTTATATTTGCCTACCATATATTAATAACCCTAAGAACAATAACATCTGGTGAGTGTGTAAGTATTGCCACCCCACCTATGTATACCTAACAACATAAGCTTCTACCTTTGGGTTATATACCATCACATCACAATCCTAGATACTAGAGATTCTGGCGCCTCTCTGTGGTCCTTTTTAGTGTCTCCGCGCAACCCCACTGTTTTCTTTCCAATCACCCACCTTGAGGGCATCAGGGTGGGTTGAGACCATTGGCAGCCTGCCCTTCTCTGTTCCACTATTGTCAATTGACTTATATATATTTTTTCCAATATTCAGGTGTAATCGAATTACACTTATTCTGCCCCACCTCTGGCTGCCTGCGAAGTTATCCCTGGACCATCGTTCTGAAGGCCCAGTGACTAACCCTCTTTTTTCTTCCCCTGTCTCTGACTTTCAGAAGGACAGGTCAGTCTAGGAACGTGGACGGAGTGCATCTACCATCAAGGGGCATCTCCGGGCTGAGCAGTTTTTACAAGAGCCAGAATAGGGACAGTTAGTCAATCACTTTTGTTGTGTTGATCTATATAAGAATATCTCTCTTGCCACTGTACACTATATTTATTGTCTTTGGGTTATCATGTGAGACTATAGCTTGGGAACTTGACAGAGTGCACCTGCTCTTGTAGTGGATCTCTGGACTCAGCAGTTATTTATAGGCACAAACAGGGACGGATTTATTTAATACTTTGGGTCCTTGGATGCATAATTTACCCAGAGTTCTCTGACCGTCCATTGTACTCACAGCTTTCTATTGTGGTGCTAGAATTATCAGGATCCTGTTTGAATTAAATATTTTATCTTATGTATGTAGAATAAAAGTTATATTTTAGAAGTTGCTTTCAGTGATAACAGTTTTTGGTATAGCAACCTTCTTTTGGAATATTTGTGTACTCAGTGATAGTGTATTCATACCACTGGGCCTTGCTATCACACTGCTGTTGTTGGGTTCCACTACTACTGTTGTCTGCCACCATCTTGTGCTGTATGCCAATGTCCCCCCCCCCCCCTCCACTCTGTCATGGGGCCACTATTGTCACTGTTAGTGCTGCTGCTGCCACCCTCCCCACTCAGTCATGTGGTCAGTACCGTACTTGAATATTGGTGCACTGCACAGTTATGTACACGGTGATAAATTATAGCAGAGCATGTAGTTCAGCGGTCTCTTACACTCTCCCTGCACCAGCGATTTGGGATGAATTAATTCGGAGCAATTAAAATTTCTTGGCCAACTTGGGCGGAGCTGGCGAATAAAATTTTTCAAAACTTCGCTCATCTCTAGTTCTAATAGGAAATATAGGAAGGGACTACCAAGAGGAGATTAAAAAAAACCCTTTAAGGGTTACAGCTGCACCCGAAAACATTGTAGAAGTTTAAAGACTAAAGTTTCAATAGTTAACTATATTCTGAAGTGAAGTCTATTCTCCATTGTATACAGATATTACTTTTTCTTCTTGTTAGTTTCTGATCGCCAGAGATTTGATCCCACAGCTCAGGAAAATGTATAAGTGCTGATGTCTTGTGTGTCACAGAGAAGCTCCTGCCTTCCATGTTATATCCGGATGTGACTCGCGTACATTGTTTTATAGTATTATGTTTTAATGTGGATTTTCTTTCACTTTATCTTGTATCATATTACATAAGGTAAATGATTTCATCTTATTGTCCTGTTCCTACCGTATGTCATGTAATGTGCTGGTTTATTACAGTCTCGGGCTGTACATGGAGCAGCTCCAAATTGATTGTTTTTATGAATTAATATTTATTCTGTATTATTATGATAAGAAGAATTTTCATTATAACATACTTGCCTCTTGAAGGGGTATTCTATATTTTAGATATCGATGACCTATCCTCCACATAGCAAACACAATGCAGCTGCCCTCTGCAACCAGTGAATTTATGGAATATACATTTTACTAATGATATATATATATATATATATATATCATGTGTGTATGTAACTAATCTGAATGAATAGTAGTTGTTGTCGCAGAGTGGTTCACTGTGACTCGGGTTTCCATATTTGCTCACGTCTGTTGCTCTGGCATACTGGCTGCAGGCTTCCTGTGTAGGTAGGCTGTGTGTGAACTGTCTCTTGTCCTTGCATGCTCCCCTACCTGTTTGTCTGGTTCTTGTGGGGTTAATGTTCTGGTCTGGGTGTGTTTGCTAGGTGGTCAGATCACCTCTTATCCTGCTATATTATCCTGTGAGCTGTGGGTCTGGGGTCAATCTGTCTCCAGCTTTGCTGGGTGCAGCATCTATGCACCTGACCTGGGATTATTCCATCTGTCCTCTCCGGTGTGGTCACCTAGCGAGACATTAAGGTCACCTTGTCTGTTCTCCTGTTTAGTCCCTGCTTGATGCTTCCTCACATTCATGTTTTTGACTAACTCCACATGGGGAACAGGCATCTGCTAGTCTGGTTCGATGTTTTCATTGAGAGGACTCCTGGGTTCTGCAAAGGGAGGACACTTAGTCTATCTGTGCAGCTCTGAGTAGGACCGCTATGTAGCAGAGTTTGCATACGGTCTAGTCATCTGCCTGTTCTGTCTTGTTTTAGCAGCTCTGTCTGTGACCACCATGCATCCGTTCTACATGGGGCCCAGGCATCTGCTTGTCTTTCTGTTTCAGCAGCTCTGTCTGGGACTGCCATGGATCTGTTTCGCATGGGGTTCAGGCATCTGTCTGCAGTCTATTGCTTCCTTGTATAGCTTGCCTGCTTCTCTGGGTCCCTGTCTTGTTTTCAGGTTTCCGTTATGTCCTGTCTGAACTGTGTCCTGAGTTTATGTTTGGGTTCCTGTTCGTGTGCCTGTGTTCCTGTTTTCCTCGTGTTTACCTGGACAGCTGGTGCTTGCCAACGTCAGTCAGGTAAGTGGCCAAGTGCACCGGGACCAATCTGGAGGTGCGACCAGTGATCCCTCAGCCAAGTTCATCCCCACTATCAGGGACTCTGTGAAGAATGGGGCTCACTGAGTCTTCCCTCTCTGGGTTTGGCCCCAAGTCAAACCGGAGCGCTTGGTCCAGTGGTATTACCTGCCACTTTGCCCTTACCTGCTGGTCCAGCTTCCTGTCTTGTCTGGATCTCTGTTAATAAAGTATTTGTATTTTGGCCTTTGCTTTGTCTGTCTGCTTGCCTTGGTGTTTTATGTTTGAGAGATGTCCTAGGGGTCCGTATTAACCTTGCTAGAACATAACAGTTACTTAGTAAAAATATTTTGATCAAAATCATTTTGTGTCCTACCACCACGACAAGAACTCTTTTAGATGTGACCCTACTCTACAATGACTCTTCTCATAATAATCCATAGAAATCTAGCAGGTGTCATCATCAGTGGGTTAATGCATTAACATGCCAGGAATTATTTTATCAGTAGCTACATCTGTATATTCAGTGTGTGCAGAGTTGCAGCGTATGCTGTTGCATTGTGAGCCACTGTGACGTGTACCTGCACATTTACTTCATTGTATAGTGTGGACTGGCTAATTTTATTTTTGCATTGTGTATGTGGAAGTGTGGCTACCTTCATGTTGATCCTTCAGCCGAGCCACCCATCTTTGCAATGCTGTGCAGTAAATAGTTGGATCCTACTTTCCCTGGATTCATTTAAGGCCTTTGGGCACCGGGAGAGGAGTTATAATTGAGTAGGTCACCTTTTTGTGGTGGATGGGCAGAAATGATTTTGATCAAAATATAATTTCCACCCCCACTGATCAGCTGTTTTTGCAGTTGACAGCACCAAAAAATAAACAGTGGACAGAGCTGGAAGCATACGTCTTCATCCACTGTGCAGTGGCCATGCCAGGTTACATTCAAGTGAATGGGACCAGAGCTGCAGGAATTTGGCACGGCCACAACATAGTGGACGGAGCCTTCTGCTTCCAGCTATGTCCACTGTTTCCAGCACCAGAGATTGAGGATAGATCATCGATATGAAAAAGTTGGAATACCCTATTAAATTGGCAATTATTCTAAGAAGGTTTGGATTTTGTTTAATTCGTGTAAAACCGTCCATATACTGTATTCCTAATCTAGTAATTTTTTTTTATTGTTGCGGTTATACCAAAGTATGCTTAAAGGTCCATTCTCCTGTCCGCATGAATGGGTATGCAGTCCTTCCGCAACTTTGCGTAACGGGTGCGGACCCTTTAATATCAATGGGGCTGCAAAAACATGAGGACAGCCTCACAAAAAAGATAGAGCATGTCCTATTCTTGTCCGCAGCCATGGGTATTTCTATCATAATGCCGGCCATGAGCGGTCCATGTGAATGGGTCCATCATCCATGCACACCGTAAAAAAAAATAGAACATATTTTCTGGGTGCGGAGGCGCAGAGAGAAACTCCACAGAAGCACTCCGTAGTGCTCCCGTGCTTCTGTTCCGCACCGCTCCTTCCGGATAGCAGACCCATTCAGGTGAATGGGCCTGCATCCGTAATAAAGTTTGCACACGGCCAGTGCCCATATATTGCAGACCCGCTGTTTGGGGGCTGCAATGCGGGCATGGCCGGGCAACGGCCGTGTGCTTAAGCCCTAGGGTTGTGCCTCATCATTTAAGTTCCTATCTTCTCCTTGCCAGCTTCTTTGTCCGTATGTGCTTTGACATCCATCTTCTGGGGAAAACAAACGACATTCCATCGCATACCACCCTGCCCATTACACATGTACATATTTTATTTATTTTTTGCAGAAAAGAAAACTGGTCCATCCATGACTACCATAAACCAGACCACTGTAGCAGGCTTTCGACTTAAAGGACCGTCAGATGTTCCTCAACTGCAAGTTCTCATCTTCCTTCTGGTTCTTCTCATTTATCTTATTTCTCTTTTCGTAAATCTCTCCATTCTACTTCTGGTTTGCTTTGATCTCCACCTGCACACTCCCATGTACTTCTTCATCTGTAACTTGTCTATCATAGACATATCCAGCTCTACTTCAACGCTACACACGCTTTTCTTTATATTCGTTACGCAAAACCACATGGTTTCCACCTGGTCCTGTTTGACCCAGTTACATATTTTCAGTTCATTAACGAGTAATACATTTTCAATTTTGGCCGCTATGAGCTATGATCGCTACGTGGCCATCTGTAGGCCTTTACATTATCACTCGGTCATGAGTTGGAGACTCTGTGGTCTGCTGGCCTCAGTCAGCTCAGGTTTTGGGTTTACAGAGGCACTTCCAGTCACAGTCCTCTATTCAAAAATCACCTGCTACATTTCCAAGGAAATTGATCATTATTTTTGTGACAGTATGGCTATCCGTGACATTATATGTAGTGATATTTCAGATTTAGACCTTTACATTCTAATTTTTGGCAATGCAAACCTAATTATTCTACTTTCTCTGACTATAACTCCCTATTTTTTTATTATTGCTTGTATTTTAAGGATTAGCTTGAGTTCTGGCAGACGTAAAGCCTTCTACACATGTTCCTCACACATCACAGTGGTTGTCACCTTCTATTCTTCCATCGTCATACAGTACATAGGAACAGTTTCTGGACTCAACATGGGTTCTAACAAAATACTCTCTCTCTTTAACACGGCCATTGTCCCCATGATGAACCCACTGATCTACAGCTTGAAAAATAAAGATGTTAAATCTGCCCTACAACGAAAACTTTATTTGTGTGGGATAAAATATTAAAATATCTAAAATTTTATCTGAACCTTTTTTAATTATGTTCGCAAAGCTGAGTGTCCTGTTCCCCTCTGAAACACATTTATTGTGGAGAGAGATAGTGGAAGCCAAACGGAACTGAGCAATTGTAGTAGACATTTCTTGAGGTAGACTATTCCACAGCTTGATTCTTACTGTAAAGATCCTCTTTCTAAGCCATGGATTAAAATCTTCCTTCGTCTGCGAGTGGCTGATGCCTCTGGTATAGGGGTAAATTGCAACCAACACACTTGCCCCCTTACAAAGTTCTATTTTTGTTTGTAGCCTTATGATAATGTTCATATAACTGAATTGTGATATTTCACACTGTATGGGGACAATTTTCCAGTTGCGCTACATCTGACCTGATGGTTTGGCATGTCTTCAAAGACTTATCAAAACTGGGGCTTTCTTTGCCGGTCATGATATCCCCAATGCTGGAGGAGGATGACTCTAATTTATGACAAGGTGCAGGTCTTCTTATCATGAACACCTTCCCATCATACTAAAATATACCTTTTATTAAGCAGTCCTATAAAAATTAGCCACAGGCCGGGCTAAATCCCCAGGATCAAGATATCAAATACAAATACAGAAAATATTAAGTATGTTATTGCACTCAGTCAGGGCCGTCTTTGCCGCAGGGCAAAAGGGGCAGCTGCCCTGGGCCCAGTTGCTCCTGGAGGCCCAAGGGAGCTCCGTTTCCCGAGTCCCGACTCGCGACTCCCATTCACTGACTGTCAATGCAGCAGCGCAGCAGTCTTCAGAACAACTTGAACTTACAAGCGAAGCACTTTGGCGCCCGTCACGTGGTAAAAGGGGGAGTGTGACTGACTCACCGCAGCCTGGTGAGTGGCGCCACGGTGGAGCAGCCAGCAGCAGGGACTAAGTCCCCGCCTCCGGTCCGGAGCTAAAAGGATTGGGTGGCGGTGGTGAGTCATGGCCTCACGTGACCAGACAACCAGACCAGTGACTCACTCACCTAATAGTACCTTAAGTTACACAGCCAGCCAGACCTGCCACTGCCGCGCCAGGAGGGGAGGACTGAGGAGGTAAGGTAAAGCAAAAAGCAGTGGCACGCTGCGCATATATATTGACTTTATTTTATATTAGAAACCGGTCAGGTCACCGAATCTGATTTAATAATTAACCCCAGATCCGACCATTCATAAATTAGTGGGGGATTATTATAGAGACAGACGACCCCAGGGGACATAAGGGGTTGGGTTAGGTTCTTCTCTCTGTCTGACTCTGCTGCTGAACTGTGGCCTGGGGCCACCACAGGCCACATTTACTAATATTTGCTCAGGGAGGCCCTCATGGTGTGGTGTGGACTGGACATTTTCACTAAGGAATATAGTTTAACCATTTATGTGCAAAAGAGAAAATAAGAAGTCAGCTCCAATCCGCATCCGTTGCTCCGTTCCCTAGCCCCGCACAAAAAAATAGAACATGTCCTATTCTTGTCCGTTTTGCGGACAAGAATAGGCATGTCTACAAAGGGGACGCCCGTTCTGTTACGCAAATTGCGGAAGGCACACGTGCGGCTTCAGTTTTTTGCGGATCCGCGATTTGCGGACCGCAAAAAACGGCACAGTCGTGTGCATGAGGCCTTACAGTCCCTAAATAAATAATACTGCAGTGATTAGCAACCATACACTACTGCTGCTCAATGTGCACATATAACCAATAACCCCATACAGTGTGCACCTAATAATAATATAACACCAACATTACATAATACTGCCACATAGTAGG
The DNA here is from genome assembly GCF_014858855.1 of Bufo gargarizans. NCBI lineage: Eukaryota > Metazoa > Chordata > Amphibia > Anura > Bufonidae > Bufo > Bufo gargarizans. The sequence continues at coordinate 16,130,794 of NC_058088.1, read as the reverse complement.
TACACGCAGCACGCTGCTATGTAATACCCACATATTACTGTCTCCATACTGTGTTCACATGCTATATACTGGCCACCATCATGCCTATTGATCTAGACTAGGGAATGGGTAGGTTTATGATGTTTCCCAGCTACAGGCGTTTATAACCGATCCTCAGGACAGCCAGCAGTGGTGGCCGTGCTTGCACACTATAGGTAAAGGTGTTGGCCTATGCCACTTCCAGCCTTTCCCTATAGTGTGTAAGCACAGCCACCGCTGCTGGATTGCAGAGTGGTCAAAACCACGGATACGTGCTGTGTATAATGTGATGGAAAGGAAGCAATATGGAGAATCAGAATACATTAGTAAGGGCCTTGTATTAACTTTATCTACATGATAAATGCCAATTGCTGAAACCCCTTTAACCCCTTTAGGTGTGCTACACTTAATAGGGTTAGACATAAATGTCTTGGTGTGTGCTATATATGATCTATGTATGTGCAGTATGACAGTGACATACTGTATGTATCAGTGACATGTGAGCCACGTATAAGTGTATTGTGTGCCACATCTGTCCAATGAGTGATTGGTGTGCGCTGTGTGTGACTGAAGTGCAGGATATCCATATATGTGTAAATTCTGCCACATGTATGTTTGTGCATTTTGCTGTGAGTGTAGGCCATCATACTCCATCTGTAATATTTCTGTTATCACTGTAAGTCCTCATAAACACAACAGTTGGATGTTTTACAGTCTGCAAATTGCGGATCTGCAAAACATGGATACCGGCTGTGTGCATTGCCACTGTCAGATATTTTTAGGCCCCGGCACCCAGACAGAGGAGAGAGGTCCCATAGCAGAGATTCAGGCTTCATGTCATAGCAGAGAATCAGGCTTCATGTCACCCAACACTGGAACAGGCCATTGTCAGATATTTTAGGCCCTGGCACCCAGACAGAGGAGAGAGGTCCCATAGCAGAGATTCAGGCTTCATGTCATAGCAGAGATTCAGGCTTCATGTCATAGCAGAGAATCAGGCTTCATGTCACCCACCACTGGAACAGGCCACTGTCAGATATTTTTAGACCCCGACACCCAGACAGAGGAGAGGTTCATTCAACTTTGGGTAGCCTCGCAATATAATTGTAAAATGAAAATAAAAATAGGATTGAATGAGGAAGTGCCCTGGAGTCCAATAATATATGGTTAAGGGGAGGTAGTTAATGTCTAATCTGGACAAGGGACGGACAGGTCCTGTGGGATCCATGCCTGGTTCATTTTTATGAACGTCAGCTTGTCCACATTGGCTGTAGACAGGCGGCTGCGTTTGTCTGTAATGACGCCCCCTGCCGTGCTGAATACACGTTCAGACAAAACGCTGGCCGCCGGGCAGGCCAGCACCTCCAAGGCATAAAAGGCTAGCTCTGGCCACGTGGACAATTTAGAGACCCAGAAGTTGAATGGGGCCGAACCATCAGTCAGTACGTGGAGGGGTGTGCACACGTACTGTTCCACCATGTTAGTGAAATGTTGCCTCCTGCTAACACGTTGCGTATCAGGTGGTGGTGCAGTTAGCTGTGGCGTGTTGACAAAACTTTTCCACATCTCTGCCATGCTAACCCTGCCCTCAGAGGAGCTGGCCGTGACACAGCTGCGTTGGCGACCTCTTGCTCCTCCTCTGCCTTCGCCTTGGGCTTCCACTTGTTCCCCTGTGACATTTGGGAATGCTCTCAGTAGCGCGTCTACCAACGTGCGCTTGTACTCGCGCATCTTCCTATCATGCTCCAGTGCAGGAAGTAAGGTGGGCAAATTGTCTTTGTACCGTGGATCCAGCAGGGTGGCAACCCAGTAGTTCGCACACATTAAAATGTGGGCAACTCTGCTGTCGTTGCGCAGGCACTGCAGCATGTAGTCGCTCATGTGTGCCAGGCTGCCCAGAGGTAAGGACAAGCTGTCCTCTGTGGGAGGCGTATCGCCATCGTCCTGCGTTTCCCCCCAGCCACGCACCAGTGATGGACCCGAGCTGCGTTGGGTGCCACCCCGCTGTGAACATGCTTCATCCTCATCCTCCTCCACCTCCTCCTCGTCCTCCAGTAGTGGGCCCTGGCTGGCCACATTTGTACCTGGCCTGTGCTGTTGCAAAAAACCTCCCTCTGAGTCACTTCGAAGAGACTGGCTTGAAAGTACTAAAAATGACCCCCAGGCGAGCAGCGGCAGGATGTGAACGCCGGAAGCGCGCACAGACGGCCCACACTTTATGCAGCAGCTCTGACATGTCGGGGTAGTTGTGAATGAACTTCTGCACCACCAAATTCAGCACATGCGCCAGGCAAAGGATGTGCGTCAAACCGGCTAGTCCCAGAGCTGCAACGAGATTTCGCCCATTATCACACACCACCAGGCCGGGCTTGAGGCTCACCGGCAGCAACCATTCGTCGGTCTGTTGTTCTATACCCCGCCACAACTCCTGTGCGGTGTGGGGCCTGTCCCCCAAACATATGAGTTTCAGAATGGCCTGCTGACGTTTACCCCGGGCTGTGCTGAGGTTGGTGGTGAAGGTGTGTGGCTGACTGAATGAGCAGGTGGAAGAAGAGGAGGAGGAAGCCGAGTAGGAGGAGGAGGCAACAGGAGGCAAAGAATGTTGCCCTGCGATCCTTGGCGGCGGAAGGACGTGCGCCAAACAGCTCTCCGCCTGGGGCCCAGCCGCCACTACATTTACCCAGTGTGCAGTTAGGGAGATATAGTGTCCCTGGCCGTGCTTACTGGTCCACGTATCTGTGGTTAGGTGGACCTTGCCACAGATGGCGTTGCGCAGTGCACACTTGATTTTATCGGATACTTGGTTGTGCAGGGAAGGCACGGCTCTCTTGGAGAAGTAGTGGCGGCTGGAAACAACATACTGTGGGACAGCAAGCGACATGAGCTGTTTGAAGCTGTCTGTGTCCACCAGCCTAAATGACAGCATTTCATAGGCCAGTAGTTTAGAAATGCTGGCATTCAGGGCCAGGGATCGAGGGTGGCTAGGTGGGAATTTACGCTTTCTCTCAAATGTTTATGAGATGGAGAGCTGAACGCTGCCGTGTGACATGGTTGAGATGCTTGGTGACGGAGGTGGTGGTGTTGGTGGTACATCCCCTGTTTGCTGGGCGGCAGGTGCCAACGTTCCTCCAGAGGCGGAGGAAGAGGCCGAGGCGGCAGCAGCAGAAGAGGTAGCAGGGGGAGCCTGAGTGACTTCCTTGTTTTTAAGGTGTTTACTCCACTGCAGTTCATGCTTTGCATGCAGGTGCCTTGTCATGCAGGTTGTGCTCAGGTTCAGAACGTTAATGCCTCGCTTCAGGCTCTGATGGCACAGCGTGCAAACCACTCGGGTCTTGTCGTCAGCACATTGTTTGAAGAAGTGCCATGCCAGGGAACTCCTTGAAGCTGCCTTTGGGGTGCTCGGTCCCAGATGGCGGCGGTCAGTAGCAGGCGGAGTCTCTTGGCGGCGGGTGTTCTGCTTTTGCCCACTGCTCCCTCTTTTGCTACGCTGTTGGCTCGGTCTCACCACTGCCTCTTCCTCCGAACTGTGAAATTCAGTGGCACGACCTTCATTCCATGTGGGGTCTAGGACCTCATCGTCCCCTGCATCGTCTTCCACCCAGTCTTGATCCCTGACCTCCTGTTCAGTTTGCACACTGCAGAAAGACGCAGCAGTTGGCACCTGTGTTTCGTCATCATCAGAGACTTGCTGAGGTGGTATTCCCATGTCCTCATCATCAGGAAACATAAGTGGTTGTGCGTCAGTGCATTCTATGTCTTCCACCGCTGGGGAAGGGCTAGGTGGATGCCCTTGGGAAACCCTGCCAGCAGAGTCTTCAAACAGCATAAGAGACTGCTGCATAACTTGAGGCTGAGACAGTTTCCCTGGTATGCATGGGGGTGATGTGACAGACTGATGGGCTTGGTTTTCAGGCGCCATCTGTGCGCTTTCTGCAGAAGACTGGGTGGGAGATAATGTGAGCGTGCTGGATCCACTGTCGACCACCCAATTGACTAATGCCTGTACCTGCTCAGGCCTTACAATCCTTAGAACGGCATTGGGCCCCACCAAATATCGCTGTAAATTCTGGCGGCTACTGGGACCTGAGGTAGTTGGTTCACTAGGACGTGTGGCTGTGGCAGAACGGCCACGTCCTCTCCCAGCACCAGAGGGTCCACTAACACCACCACGACCATGTCCACGTCCGCGTCCCTTACTAGATGTTTTCCTCATTGTTACCGTTCACCACAATAAGAAAAAAATTATTTGGCCCAATGTATTGAATTCAAATTCAGGCTTTTTTTTACAGACACCTAACACTATCTGGCTATCTATTTAGGTACCGTATTACACTAATACAGGCACAGCAGTAACGACAGATTTAGCTGAATATAAATTGTAGGCCTAGTATTTAGGCCCTGGATGACAGATATACGTTTACGGACAGAATTAGACTTGGAAATTCACGGTAGCGTGTGAAGTTATTGAGAATGCCCCTATCCGCACCTTCAATCTAATATACCCTTTTATGGATAGATTTAAAGTAGCCCTGATACAGCAGAAACCACTGATTTAGGGAATTGCTAAGTTGGGAATTGTATTTCAACCCAGAACAAAAATATATCCTTTGCCAGACAGCAGACAGTATTACAATTGGCTAGCCACAGCTGAAACACCAGATAGGGTACTGCTATTTTGGCAATTGTATTTCACCCCTCAATAAAATAGCAAGCACAGCCAAGCCCCTGATGTAGGATATAGCAAAAAAATAACCACACTATTGATGGTTAAATGGACTTGGTGGCAGCTTGTGCTGGCGCACCACAAGACACGAAATGGCCGCCGATCACCCCAGAAAAAAGTGACATAAAAACGCTCTGGGCAGCCTAAAAACAGTGAGCAATTAAATAGCAGCAGTTCAATGATCCACATCTGTAAATCGATCACTGAATTAAGTGTTTTTGCTGAGTTAATCGCTGCCTAATCTCGCCCTAACAGTCGCAGCTGCATCCTCTCCCTACACTGATCAGAGCAGAGTGACGTGCGGCGCTACGCGACTCCAGCTTAAATAGGGTTCGCTCATCCCTAGCTGGATTCTGTAGCCCAAAACATGTAACTACTAGGGATGAGCGAACCCGAACTGTATAGTTCGGGTTCGTACCGAATTTTGGGGTGTCCGTGACACGGACCCGAACCCGAACATTTTCGGAAACGTCCGGGTTCGGTGTTCGTCGCTTTCTTCGCGCTTTTTGAAAGGCTGCAAAGCAGCCAATCAACAAGCGTCATACTACTTGTCCCAAGAGGCCGTCACAGCCATGCCTACTATTGGCATGGCTGTGTTTGGCCAGTGCAGCATGTGACCCAGCCTCTATTTAAGCTGGAGTCACATAGCGCCGCCCGTCACTCTGCTCTGATCAGTGTAGGGAGAGGTTGCAGCTGCTGTTAGGGCGAGATTAGGCACTAGACAGGGATTAGCAGTACCCTAAATCTGGTGTTTCAGCTGTGGCTAGCCAATTGTAATGCTGTCTGGCAAAGGATATGTTTTTGTTCTGGGTTGAAATACAATTCCCAACTTAGCAATTCCCTAAATCAGTGGTTTCTGCTGTATTAGGCCAACTTTAAATCGATCCATAAAAGGGTATATTAGATTGAAGGTGCTGATAGGGTCATCCTCAATAACTTCACACGCTACCGTGCATTCCCAAGTCTAATTCTGTCCGTAAATGTATACCTGTCGTCCAGGGCCTAAATACTAGGCCTACAATATATATTCAGCTAAATCTGTCGTTACTGCTGTGCCTGTATTAGTGTAATACGGTACCTTAATAGATAGCCAGATAGTGTTAGGTGTCTGTAAAAAAAGGCCTGAATTTGAATTCAATACATTGGGCCAAATAATTTTTTTCTTATTGTGGTGAACGGTAACAATGAGGAAAACATCTAGTAAGGGACACGGACGCGGACATGGTCGTGGTGGTGTTAGTGGACCCTCTGGTGCTGGGAGAGGATGTGGCCGTTCTGCCACAGCCACATGTCGTAGTGAACCAACTACCTCAGGTCCCAGTAGCCGCCAGAATTTACAGCGATATTTGGTGGGGCCCAATGCCGTTCCTAGCATGGTAAGGCCTGAGCAGGTACAGGCATTAGTCAATTGGGTGGCCGACAGTGGATCCAGCATGTTCACATTATCTCCCACCCAGTCTTCTGCAGAAAGCGCACAGATGGCGCCTGAAAACCAAGCCCATCAGTCTGTCACATCACCCCCATGCATATCAGGGAAACTGTCTGAGCCTCAAGTTATGCAGCAGTCTCTTATGCTGTTTGAAGACTCTGCTGGCAGGGTTTCCCAAGGGCATCCACCTAGCCCTTCCCCAGCGGTGAAAGACATAGAATGCACTGACGCACAACCACTTATGTTTCCTGATGATGAGGACATGGGAATACCACCTCAGCAAGTCTCTGATGATGACGAAACACAGGTGCCAACTGCTGCGTCTTTCTGCAGTGTGCAGACTGAACAGGAGGTCAGGGATGAAGACGATGCAGGGGACGATGAGGTCCTAGACCCCACATGGAATGAAGGTTGTGCCACTGACTTTCACAGTTCGGAGGAAGAGGCAGTGGTGAGAGCGAGCCAACAGCGTAGCAAAAGAGGGAGCAGTGGGCAAAAGCAGAACACCCGCCGCCAAGAGACTCCGCCTGCTACTGACCGCCGCCATCTGGGACCGAGCACCCCAAAGGCAGCTTCAAGGAGTTCCCTGGCATGGCTCTTCTTCAAACAATGTGCTGACGACAAGACCCGAGTGGTTTGCACGCTGTGCCATCAGAGCCTGAAGCGAGGCATTAACGTTCTGAACCTTAGCACAACCTGCATGACCAGGCACCTGCATGCAAAGCATGAACTGCAGTGGAGTAAACACCTTAAAAACAATTAACTCACTCAGGCTCCCCCTGCTACCTCTTCTGCTGCTGCCGCCTCGGCCTCTTCTGCTGCTGCCGCCTCGGCCTCTTCCTCCGCCTCTGGAGGAATGTTGGCATCTGCCGCCCAGCAAACAGGGGATGTACCACCAACACCACCACCTCCGTCACCAAGCATCTCAACCATGTCACACGGCAGCGTTCAGCTCTCCATCTCACAAACATTTGAGAGAAAGCGTAAATTCCCACCTAGCCACCCTCGATCCCTGGCCCTGAATGCCAGCATTTCTAAACTACTGGCCTATGAAATGCTGTCATTTAGGCTGGTGGACACAGACAGCTTCAAACAGCTCATGTCGCTTGCTGTCCCACAGTATGTTGTTCCCAGCCGCCACTACTTCTCCAAGAGAGCCGTGCCTTCCCTGCACAACCAAGTATCCGATAAAATCAAGTGTGCACTGCGCAACGCCATCTGTGGCAAGGTCCACCTAACCACAGATACGTGGACCAGTAAGCACGGCCAGGGACGCTATATCTCCCTAACCGCACACTGGGTAAATGTAGTGGCGGCTGGGCCCCAGGCGGAGAGCTGTTTAGCGCACGTCCTTCCGCCGCCAAGGATCGCAGGGCAACATTCTTTGCCTCCTGTTGCCTCCTCCTCCTACTCGGCTTCCTCCTCCTCTTCTTCCACCTGCTCATCCAGTCAGCCACACAACTTCACCACCAACTTCAGCACAGCCTGGGGTAAACGTCAGCAGGCCATTCTGAAACTCATATGTTTGGGGGACAGGCCCCACACCGCACAGGAGTTGTGGCGGGGTATAGAACAACAGACCGACGAGTGGTTGCTGCCGGTGAGCCTCAAGCCCGGCCTGGTGGTGTGCGATAATGGGCGAAATCTCGTTGCAGCTCTGGGACTAGCCGGTTTTAACGCACATCCCTTGCTTGGCGCATGTGCTGAATTTGGTGGTGCAGAAGTTCATTCACAACTACCCCGACATGTCAGAGCTGCTGCATAAAGTGCGGGCCGTCTGTTCGCGCTTCCGGCGTTCACATCCTGCCACTGCTCGCCTGTCTGCGCTACAGCGTAACTTCGGCCTTCCCGCTCACCGCCTCATATGCGAAGTGCCCACCAGGTGGAACTCCACCTTGCACATGCTGGACAGACTGTGCGAGCAGCAGCTGGCCATAGTGGAGTTTCAGCTGCAGCACGCACGGGTCAGTCGCACTGCGGAACAGCACCACTTCACCACCAATGACTGGGCCTCCATGCGAGACCTGTGTGCCCTGTTGCGCTGTTTCGAGTACTCCACCAACATGGCCAGTGGCGATGACGCCGTTATCAGCGTTACAATACCACTTCTATGTCTCCTTGAGAAAACACTTAGGACGATGATGGAAGAGGAGGTGGCCCAGGAGGAGGAGGAAGAGGGGTCATTTTTAGTACTTTCAGGCCAGTCTCTTCGAAGTGACTCAGAGGGAGGTTTTTTGCAACAGCACAGGCCAGGTACAAATGTGGCCAGCCAGGGCCCACTACTGGAGGACGAGGAGGAGGTGGAGGAGGATGAGGATGAAGCATGGTCACAGCGGGGTGGCACCCAACGCAGCTCGGGGCCATCACTGGTTCGTGGCTGGGGGGAAACGCAGGACGATGACGATACGCCTCCCATAGATGACAGCTTGTCCTTACCTCTGGGCAGCCTGGCACACATGAGCGACGACATGCTGCAGTGCCTGCGCAACGACAGCAGAGTTGCCCACATTTTAACGTGTGCGGACTACTGGGTTGCCACCCTGCTGGATCCCCGGTACAAAGACAATGTGCCCACCTTACTTCCTGCACTGGAGCGTGATAGGAAGATGCGCGAGTACAAGCGCACGTTGGTAGACGCGCTACTGAGAGAATTCCCAAATGTCACAGGGAAACAAGTGGAAGCCCAAGGCGAAGGCAGAGGAGGAGCAAGAGGTCGCCAAGGCAGCTGTGTCACGGCCAGCTCCTCTGAGGGCAGGGTTAGCATGGCAGAGATGTGGAAAAGTTTTGTCAACACGCCACAGCTAACTGCACCACCACCTGATACGGAACATGTTAGGCTAGTTTCACACTTGCGGCAGGACGGATCCGACATGCTGTTCACCATGTCTGATCCGTCCTGCGGCTATTTCGCCGTGCCCGCGGACCGCCTCTCCGTCCCCATTGACTATAATGGGGACGGGGGCGGAGCTCCGGCGCAGCACGGCGGTGCACGGAGAAAGCCGCCGGACTAAAAAGCCTGACATGCAGTAATTTTAGTCCGGCGGCCTTTCTCCGTGCACCGCCGTGCTGCGCCGGAGCTCCGCCCCCGTCCCCATTATAGTCAATGGGGACGGAGCGGCGGTCCGCGGGCATGGCGAAATAGCCGCAGGACGGATCCGACATGGTGAACAGCATGTTGGATCCGTCCTGCCGCAAGTGTGAAAGTACCCTTAGCAGGAGGCAACATTTCACTAACATGGTAGAACAGTACGTGTGCACACCCCTCCACGTACTGACTGATGGTTCGGCCCCATTCAACTTCTGGGTCTCCAAATTGTCCACGTGGCCAGAGCTAGCCTTTTATGCCTTGGAGGTGCTGGCCTGCCCGGCGGCCAGCGTTTTGTCTGAACGTGTATTCAGCACGGCAGGGGGTGTCATTACAGACAAACGCAGCCGCCTGTCTACAGCCAATGTGGACAAGCTGACGTTCATAAAAATGAACCAGGCATGGATCCCACAGGACCTGTCCGTCCCTTGTGCAGATTAGACATTTATAACTACCTCCCCTTAACCATATATTATTGTACTCCAGGGCACTTCCTCATTCAATCCTATTTTTATTTTCATTTTACCATTATATTGCGGGGCAACCCAAAGTTGAATGAACCTCTCCTCTGTCTGGGTGCCGGGGCCTAAAAATATCTGACAATGGCCTGTTCCAGTGTTGGGTGACGTGAAGCCTGATTCTCTGCTATGACATGAAGCCTGATTCTCTGCTATGGGACCTCTCTCCTCTGTCTGGGTGCCGGGGTCTAAATAACTGACAGTGGCCTGTTCCAGTGGTGGGTGACATGAAGCCTGATTCTCTGCTATGGGACCTCTCTCCAATTGATATTGGCTAATTTTTATTTATTTTATTTTTATTCATTTCCTTATCCACATTTGTTTGCAGGGGATTTGACTACATTTTGCTGCCTTTTGCAGCCCTCTAGCTCTTTCCTGGGCTGTTTTACAGCCTTTTTAGTGCCGAAAAGTTCAGGTCCCCATTGACTTCGGGACGAAGTTCGGGTCGGGTTCGGATCCCGAACCCGAACATTTCCGGGAAGTTCGGCCGAACTTCTCGAACCCGAACATCCAGGTGTTCGCTCAACTCTAGTTACTACACCTTTTTTCCTGTGATTTTGGTGGATTTTATGATGAGCCAATAAAGAACAATTTTTTACTCCACAAGAATCTGGATTCTCTCTTTCTGTTGAATTTATAGTAGTGAATTATTGTTTAGCTGCACAGAATGGGTTTGTAAAAGATAAGACAGGTTCTGTGTGTAAAACTGTATTAGTGTCCATTCACACGTCCGTAAGTGTTTTGCGGATCCGCAAATTGTGGACCGCAAATCACAGACACTATAATAGAAAATACCTTTTCTGGTCCGCAATTACGGACAAGAGTAGGACATGTTCTATTTTTTTCAGGAATGAAATTGCGGATCCAGAAAAAACAGATACGGAACCCGGAAATGCGGATTCGCATCCGTTCCAGCCCCATTGAAAGTGAATGGGTCTGCAAATTGCGGAACGAATGCAGACCCAAATTACGGACGTGTGAATGGACCCTTAGACTGCAGGACAGAACATGTTACTGTACACTGAGCTCATTTCACATGGCTCTCTGATGATTCCCCAGCAGGGGGAGGGGCCTCAGACACTGCAGGCTGCCAGACTGATGAGTCATACTCTTCACATGAACTAGCATGCAAGGACTGAGTTCTCAGTGTGATGTCATAAGGGGGCGTGGCCGACCTTCACTCAAACTGCCTAAGCCCGCCCAGCCATAGCTGCAGGAAACCAGAAAGTGAACAGCAGAGTGACTGCAGGTGAGGATGAAAGAGCAAGATGGGAATACCCCTTTAAGGCATATAAAGAAGTCTAATACCAGAATTCTGATATTATGCAGACTACCGACTGTCAGCTTTGATTTTCTTTGCAGGATACACATAGCATATGGTGAAGCTAGACCAGTCTCTTCAACAGGTCATTGTGTTTACTGCAAGTATTCAGCATGCCATGTAGTTCACTAAATGAGTCAGGCTGTGTGTAATGAAAGCTTAATGTAATGGAAGGGTATGAAAATATCAGTGCAAGGAAAGATAGACATTTACTAAGCATGTTGTGCCAGAATTATGGAGTAAAATGCACCAAAAAGTATGGCATTTTGATTTGCGCTCAATATATTAACTGTTTTCTCCAGAATTTTAACCATAAAGGATGCATCACGCCAGAAATAAGTAAAACATTTCAAAGTGGGCGGGCTATCAAATTGACGCATATTACACCTTATTTTTCATCCTCGTATCTGCAGAACTGGTCCCAGTTGTTGCGGAAAATTAAGCCAGCTTATGTGGTTGTGTTTTGCATAAAAAGTCACATTTATGGCATTAACAAAGCTGTCCCGATTCTGAGACAAAAAGCACAATTTATCACTGGAAATGTCGCAAATATGTTTCAAAAGTTGCGATAATCAAGATTTTATTTTAAAAAAGTCACATTTTAAAAGTGCCGTGCACATTTTGATATATGAGGTGAAACCAGGGCCGTTTCTTGGGGCGGGGCGCTGTCAGAAGGGGGGCGCCGGCAGGGCACAGCAGGAGATGAGCGCTGCGCTTCCATTGTGGAAGCGCTCACTCATCTCCAAAGCAGGGGCGTCGCTAGGTTAAAACATTCGGGGCCTGGGCCCCGGATGTTTTGTCCCAGGCCCGAATGTCCTGCCTGCCTGCTAGATGCAACTGTATTGCCGTACACAGAACGATAGGATGTGATAGGATGACCTGGATGATGTCACCATCATGTGACCAGGGCAGGATTGGACCGGAGTGAAGAGGAGAAGGAGCCTAATGGTGATGTCTGTACAGGAGAGGTAAGTGAAGGGAGAGGCAGAGCAATGCTGGGAGTTGTAGTTATTTAACTGGGATGTATGTTAGGGCTGAAGGGAGGGATGTTATTGACATGGAACTGTGTGCTTGAGGTGGCTGGGGGAGGGAGTGATGTTATTTACATGGGACTGTATGTGGAAAGTGGATGGTGGGGGGGAATGATGTTTATGTACATGGGACTTAATGTTTAGGCCCGTGTTTCCCAACCAGTGTGCCTCCAGCTGTTGCAAAACTACAACTCCCAGCATGCCTGGACAGCCTTTGGCTGTGCGGGCATGCTGGGAGTTGTAGTTTTGCAACAGCTGGAGGCATACTGGTTGGGAAACACTGGTTTAGGCTACGTTCACACTTGCGTTTGGGGATCTGCTTGTGAGATCCGTTTCAGGTCTCTCACAAGCAGCCCCAAATGCATCAGTTTAACCCCAATGCATTCTGAATGGATGCGGATCCATTTAGAATGCATTCGTTCGGCTCCGTACGGCCCCCCCGTTCCATTTTGGAGGCGGACCCCAAAATGTTGCAAGCAGCGTTTTTGTGTCCGCATGTCCTTGCGGAGCCAAATGGATCCGTCCTGACTTACAATGTAAGTCAATAGGGACGGATCTCTTTGCATTGCCACAAAATGGTGCAATTGTAAACGGATCCGTCCCACATTGACTTTCAATGTAAGTCAGGACGGATCCGTATTGGGACTTAGAAATTCAAATCTAATACAAACGGATCGGTCCTGAATGGATGCATTCGTTTGTATTATTATCGGTGCGGACCCGTCCTGTACAAGTATGCAGTGTCCCAGGGGGTCAGTAGTGTAGCCTTAGATATGCTGGGCTTTGTAGTGCAGGGCAACCCACTAACCTGGGATTCACTGTCGTCTTCAATCTGGGCAGCGACTGGAACAGGCAGTTCATAAATGTTCGTGACGCCAGTGTCAATTGAACGGTGACACGCCGTGTAATGTTATGTGGAATAATGGAGTAACCACGTGATTGCCAACCAAAACTGGAACTTTACTGGTTTTCAGTAGTAATCGGGCATGGACATAGGTGGAAACGCAGTTCCATTGAAGACAGTTGATTTGCATATGAAGACAGTGGGTTTGCATAAGTTACAGACAGGCCGGAAATAGCAAGGTGATTTTCAGAGGGTTCAACACAGGACTTGTAGTACAGGAGGCTTGCACTCTATTCCTGACTGATCCTGAAACATGTGACTTATTCTCCAAGGTCTGATGCCCTAGCTCTGGTGTATCCTTGAATCTGTCTTTATCAAGTACCTCCTCTGTTACCTTGAGTACCTCTTGCTGATTAGACTCGCCTTCTGTTTTATTCTGGGTCTTCAGGTTGTTTAACTATGCCCTCCTTCTTGCTTCTACGAATACGGACTCAGGAGGGGAACCTTCTCCTCGGATCTGGAACCCGGTTACAGGGCTTACTCTACCCTCTCAGCACTGAGTCTAGAAACTTCTGCCTTCCTGAGCTAGGCCCTAGCCTATTTATACTGAACTGGGGGCTCCCTCTGCTGGCAGTGACAAGGATTGCCGGTAACCGGCCTGACTGGCTTAAAGGGAAATACACATTCCAACCTAGCAGTGTCGGGTAGCCTACCCGTATGCTGCACACCCCCAGACTTTAACGTGAGTAAGGCCTCGTACTCACACACATGCCTGAACCCACATAAGCTGATGCATAATTTAAACATTACATTATAAATACGAGAAACAACTATTTCACACAAAAATATAACATTTGCGACTTGATGAACAAATGACGCAAGAAAAAGGGGCGTCTTCTTTCTTCTTAGGCACGGCCGCTGACCTGGCACAGCGGACTTAAGGTGAACCAGGTTAGTCTGTTTTTCTTGACTGAAGTATAATAAGGAACTACACAGGGTTTCCCCGTGGGTGTAGAACAGGCAAGGGCTCACGTGGAGGAGTCCATTCTTGCGCACAAACGTCAAGCAGGCTATTTCTAGTAACAACTGTTCGGGGGGAGACACCACCAGCATAGTCAAAGTCTCCTAAATGGACTGGCGGACGTCCCCTGGTCATCCGGGTGGACCTTCTCAACACAGGGGTTTCCTCTTCCCTTAGCACCGAGGTAGAAGAGAGAGTAGCAACAGGAGGATCTCCATCCGTGAGACCTTGGTCAGGAACAACAGGAACAACAGGGACAACAGGATCCACTAGAAGGGGGAACTGGATCCGGGGCATCTTGAACCGGCTCTTCCGGAAGTAAAGGTACAGTAGGTGCTGGAGCGGGCACCAACAAGTTCAACCATGGTGTCAGAAGCCAATGCATGGGATCAGCGTCATACCGTAGATTACGGACAGCCTGCATAGGATCCTCGGGCTGTATTGATGACTCTGACACAGGGGGTGCAGATATAGAACTCTCGGCACTGGGTTCTGGTGTCAGGCAGAGCTTTAACCGGTTTCGGTGTACAATTTGGGATCCCCTGCCTTCCCGGGTGATCTCATAAGTGTGAGTTCCAACATTTGGGATTGCAGTGACAACATAGGGACTTTGCTCCCATTTACTGTCCAGTTTACTGGTACGGCGGTTATTTTTTAACCATACCACAGCCCCTATTGTCAAGGGTTCTGCATGGGCTGCTTGGTCATAGTCTCTCTGCTGCCGGTCTCTAGCATAGTCCATACGTTCCTGAACAATAGCTTGGGCCGTATTCAATCGCCTTTGGTGTTCAGCAACCCAGTCGGTATTAGGTAATGGGTTGATGCAATCAGGTACGAGTACGTCCAAGGAGTGATCAGCAGGCAATAACCCTTGGCGCCCAAACATCAAATAAAAGGGGGTATACCCGGTGGAACAGTGTATGGTATGATTGTACGTGAACATGAGCTGGGGCAACAGATTAGGCCAATCTCCCCTGGTTTCAGGAGGCACGGTCCTCAGCATCTCTATCAAGGTCTGATTCATTTTTTCACATAATCCATTACCTTGCGGATGGTAGGCCGTCGTCCGGATCTTCTTACAGTTGTGCAGGCGGCACAGTTCATGGAACAGATGGGACTCAAAAGCAGGACCTTGATCGGTGAGGATCTTTTCTGGACAACCGTAGGGCAGGAGGAAGTGTTTCCAGAACAGTTCGGCTGTAGTCTTGGCCGTCTGGTCTCTCACAGGCACCGCTACAACAAACTTAGTGAAATGGTCAATAATAGTCATAGCGTACACATACCCTGAGCGACTAGGCTCCAGTTTCACATGGTCGATGGCGACATGTTCAAGAGGACGAGTACTTACAATGGGTCTCAGTGGTGCCCTCTGATCATGGTGTTCACCTCGTTTCAAGGCACAGGCTACACACTCCCGACACCACTTCTCCATGTCTTCTCTCATGCCCACCCAGTAAAACCGCTGGCGGATATTTGCCTCAGTCTTTTGGACCCCAAAGTGACCGGATTGATTGTGGTACATCTCCAACACCATACCTGCATCTCGTCGGGGTATGAGAATCTGATGCACTCTTTCGTTGGACACTGGGTCTAGGCTTCTCCGTAGCAACAGGCCCTTTTGTATGAAGAGCTGATGGCGCTGTCTCCACAGTTTGATGAGCTCAGGATCTGTACTCTTACGCCGAATCCTCTCAGGGGCTCTGCCACTGGTAATGAAGTCCAACAATTCACCCAGCACTCTACTTTCAGACTGTAGTTTCACCCACCTTTCTTCTTTGAGTTCAGGCCTACTGGAGGGTGAAGGAACTGCAGCTCTGTCACTGGTAGCCCGAGCCTGATCCTGTTGAGCAAATTTATGGTAGAAGGCCGGCATTTCTACATCTTCCCAAGCATCTCGCACATCATCAGGAGCTGTCTCTGTGGGAAGCCTGGATAAAGCATCAGCATTGTCATTAGTACGTCCAGCACGATATTTTACAGAGAAATCATAGTTGGCGAGGCGAGAGGCCCATCTTTGCTCCAAAGCCCCCAATTTAGCTGTATTTAGATGTGCCAGAGGGTTATTATCAGTGAATGCAATAAATGGGGTAGCGGCTAGATAATCTTTGAATTTCTCCGTCACTGCCCACACTAATGCCAGGAACTCTAGTTTGAAGGAACTATAATTCTGGTCATTTTTCTCAGCTCCTTTCAGGGAGCGGCTTGCATAAGCTATCACTCTTTCTTTTCCCTCTTGAATCTGGGCTAACACAGCCCCCAGGCCTCGCTTGCTAGCATCAGTATACAGATGGAAGGGCTTGCTGTAGTCTGGATAACCTAACACGGGAGGCTCGGTCAGTTTCTTTTTTAACAACTGGAACGCTATCTCTCTTTCTTCATTCCACTCAATGGGCACTGGAGTTCTAGGACTTTTCTTGGTCTGCCCCCTCAAGAGTTCCTGGATAGGATCGGCTATTTGAGCAAAATGGGGGATAAAACGTCTATAGTAGCCGGCAAAACCAAGGAAACCCCTCACCTCTTTGACGGTAGTGGGGACCGGCCAGTTACGAACAGCCGCTAACTTATCAGGGTCAGGTTGTACGCCCTCTCCGCTTACCACATGCCCCAGGTATTTTACCGCAGGTTTGAGCAAGTGGCACTTGGATGGCTTTACCTTCAGGCCATATTTGATAAGGATTTCAAAGACCTCTGCTAAGTGTTTCAGATGGTCTTCATATGTTTTTGAGTACACAATGACGTCATCTAGATACAGCAGCACTGTTTCGAAGTTTTTGTGACCCAAACACCGCTCCATTAGTCTCTGGAAAGTTCCTGGGGCATTACATAACCCGAACGGCATACAATTGAATTCGAACAGGCCCATGGGAGTGGTGAAAGCAGTCTTTTCCCTATCTGCCGGGGCCATGGGTACTTGCCAGTAGCCACTGGTCAAGTCCAATGTGGAGAAATAGGCAGCGGAGCCCAGAGCAGTTAGTGACTCCTCAATGCGGGGCAGTGGGTACGCGTCTTTGTGGGTTATTTGATTAATTTTCCTATAGTCCACGCAGAAACGGATACCACCATCCTTCTTCTTTACAAGGACCAGGGGTGCTGCCCACGGGCTACGACTGTCCCGGATTACATTAGAGTCTTTCATCTCTTGGATCATTTCTTTTACAGTCTGATATGAAGTAGGCGGTAAGGGCCTGTATCTCTCCTTGATAGGAGGATGAGAGCCAGTAGGTATGGTGTGTTGTATGGCACTAACCTCTCCATAATCAGTAGCATGTTTACTGAAGGCCTGGTGGTGCTCTTTGACAAGCTGTAGTATCCCTTCTTGTTGACGTTGGGGGGTAGTCTCGTCCCCGACATGTAGCTCTACCCACCAGGGTACTTGCGACTGGGGCACCGGCGGACATCCGCTGACTGCAGCTGGCGGCTTTTCTGTCACTGGAAGACGGATGATGTCTTGGAAGAACACCTGAGAAAGCTGGGCAACAGGGTAATGCTTAGTAAGCGCAACAGGATGATCACTCAGGTTAATCAGACGGACAGGTACTTTACCTTGGGAGACATTCACCAGGCACTTGGCAGCTCTCACATAAGGATAATTCTCCATCTGGATTGGTTCCACCAGGGCCGGATAATCTCGGCCTTGGACTCCCAGGACAGCACGACACCATAACAGAGTTTGGGAATTAGGAGGCAAAGTCACAGGCTTATTATCACGAATCCTGGCAGTACAAATTTCTCCTTTCCCGTTAGCAAACCTCTGCTGGGCACTTAACACAGTGATAGTCTTTTGAATCACCCTCTTGGATGCAGAGGAAGCAGTGGGCAGAGTCTGGTGTAATACGGCAAGTATTTCTGCATAACAGTTTTTGAAGACATTGGTGCCTAGAATGACAGGATGTCCTCCTCTGTCGCCGGCCTGTACTACTATCACCCCCTGTTGAGGCAAGGTTACTTCTCCCACCTGCAGGGTGGGTTCCCAGTATCCATGAATCTTTACTGGTTTGCCATTGCTGGCGATAATCTCTACCCAGGATTCAGGCGGCTGGGTCAATTGGTTGGTGTCCCAGAATCTTTCAAAGGCGGGCAGCTGAATAGTAGTGACCTGAGACCCAGTATCTAATAGGGCTTCAAAGGGGACCCCGTTAATCTCTACATTGATTTTAGGATGGGATCCTACATACCGTGGCATCCAATTTGGATCCTTTGGACCTAGTGTTCTACCTCCCGAGGGGTGGTCCTCAGCCTCAGGGGTTGCCCGTTTAACTGCCAGCACGTGGATTCGGTGTGTCCCACCTTTTTGCAGTATGTACACACGGGCCGCTTGCGATCCCTATTGCGCCTCCCAGGATCCCTGGGGTGAGTCTCTTGGTATGGAGGTGGGAACGGCTTAGGAGGTGACAGGAACTCTTCTTCTGACATCATGGGTTTTTCCCATTCCTCCATTTTTCTGCACACTCTCTCTAGGCTTTTAGTGAGGTGATTTACTTGCTCTGTCAGCATGGCGATAGTATCGGTAGCTGTAGCTTGAACAGCTTGACTGGCCTCAGCTCGGTTAATGATAAGCGGTTTTGACCTGCAGGCTGATAACTCAGGTGGTGTGCTCAACTCTGTAGATACTGCTGACCCCAGAATTTTTATAGCCAGTTCTTTAAAGTCCAGAAAGGTACTGTTAGGGTGTTGGGCGGACAGCATCTTTAATTGGGTCCTTATTTGTTCACTAGACACTCCGGTAATAAATTGTTCTCTCAGGGTCTGATCCTGGTTATCAGCTTCCTTGGGATCTATCTGGATTACAGCCCCCAAAGCCTCCTGAAGTGATAGGGCATAGTCACGGAGGGACTCACCGGACTTCTGTTTCTTGCCAAAGAAGTGCATCTTTATCTCTGAGGCAGTCCTCGTTTCAAAAGTGGCCCTGAGGCGGGTGAATATCTGCTCTAGAGTACTCCGTTCCGCAGCAGGCCAGGATAATACCTCTCTGCGGGCAGCCCCCTCCAGTTGTGCTAGCAAGATTTCCATTTGCTGATTGGCATTTATGGGGTACAGTTTGAATAAGGCCAGCAACTTTTCTTTAAAGTCTCCTAGGGTATGGGTCTCTCCGCTATAGCGGGGAAACCATGGGGCCCCAAAATAGTAAGGCATGGTAAAGGGCATCACGCTGGGGGCTATAGGATGATTAGGAGCCGCAAGCTCTCCCAGGTCCGGCCGCTCGGCAACTCCCGGATCTGACATGTTAGTTTAATAAGATGCGGCCGCTGGCGACTAAAAGGGCCGGAACAATCCCCTTCCCTCCGGATACAAGTTCTTACCGGTATCGCCGGGTGTGAAGCAGGCCAAATCTCGAGAGACTCCGGACTTCCTGCGACCGCGGTGACGTAGAGGAAACAGGGCCGCGGCGGTGCGATGATGAAGAGGGGCGGGCTTTTCGGTGTCTTTGAAGGGATCCGCCCACGAAGGTCCTTAGCAGCGCGGGAAACTTTACTCCAGGCGGCCGGTGGCCATCTTGATCACCATTCCCTGACAGCAAGCAGGGTTGTTGAGGAGTTAATGAATTATAATCCACAACCACGATTTTCTTTTCCTGGGGGTAGCGCAACACAGCACAGCGCCTCCGATTTCTCCCAGGCACAATTGTAATCCACCGACTTGGAAATAAAGGGTACAGTCCTTGCAATACGGTGGTGGAATAGTTAAAGCACACAGTTCACACTTCTCTGCACTTCAGAAGTATGCGGATCCTGTTCGTGACGCCAAAAAGAGCGATGCAGTGTCCCAGGGGGTCAGTAGTGTAGCCTTAGATATGCTGGGCTTTGTAGTGCAGGGCAGTCGTCTTCAATCTGGGCAGCGACTGGAACAGGCAGTTCATAAATGTTCGTGACGCCAGTGTCAATTGAACGGTGACACGCCGTGTAATGTTATGTGGAATAATGGAGTAACCACGTGATTGCCAACCAAAACTGGAACTTTACTGGTTTTCAGTAGTAATCAGGCATGGACATAGGTGGAAACGCAGTTCCATTGAAGACAGTTGATTTGCATATGAAGACAGTGGGTTTGCATAAGTTACAGACAGGCCGGAAATAGCAAGGTGATTTTCAGAGGGTTCAACACAGGACTTGTAGTACAGGAGGCTTGCACTCTATTCCTGACTGATCCTGAAACATGTGACTTATTCTCCAAGGTCTGATGCCCTAGCTCTGGCGTATCCTTGAATCTGTCTTTATCAAGTACCTCCTCTGTTAC
This sequence comes from Bufo gargarizans, assembly GCF_014858855.1. Lineage (NCBI taxonomy): Eukaryota > Metazoa > Chordata > Amphibia > Anura > Bufonidae > Bufo > Bufo gargarizans. The sequence continues at coordinate 16,110,570 of NC_058088.1, read as the reverse complement.
CTTGAGTACCTCTTGCTGATTAGACTCGCCTTCTGTTTTATTCTGGGTCTTCAGGTTGTTTAACTATGCCCTTCTTGCTTCTACGAATACGGACTCAGGAGGGGAACCTTCTCCTCGGATCTGGAATCCGGTTACAGGGCTTACTCTACCCTCTCAGCACTGAGTCTAGAAACTTCTGCCTTCCTGAGCTAGGCCCTAGCCTATTTATACTGAACTGGGGGCTCCCTCTGCTGGCTGTGACAAGGATTGCCGGTAACCGGCCTGACTGGCTTAAAGGGAAATACACATTCCAATCTAGCAGTGTCGGGTAGCCTACCCGTATGCTGCAAGTACAGGACAGATCTGCACGAACGCAAGTGTGAAAGTAGCCTTAGGGGGTGATGTTTACAAGGGATTGTGTGTTGGAGGAGGCTGGGGAGGAGGTGATGTTATTTACATGGGACTGTATGGTGGAGGGGGGATTATAACTGCAGGGGGCACTGCAGATCCAGGGGACATTATAGGCTGCTGGGGGCTCTATAGGAGGGTCTTATAGATCCGCCTTATTTCTACTAAGCGCACTATGGGGGTCTTATTGTCATGGTCTTACCTTCTCACTGTTCTCCTTCGTTTGACATGTGCTGGCGGCCATCTTGGTTTCTGGGTTTCTTGTAGCCTCCCACCCTGCGGCTCCTCCTTCCCACTGGGAGGAGCTGGATGCCTAGCTCATATATACAGAAGGTCTGTGGCTTCAGTTCCTTGCTTGGTCCTCCTGTGTGCACATGCTTCAAAGACTGCTGCTGCTTCTGGTTCCTGATCCTGGCCTCGTCTGACTACCCCGTTGGTTTCCGATCCTGGCTTCGTCTGACTACCCCGTTGGTTCCTGATCCTGGCTACGTCTGACTACCCTCCTGGTTCCTGACCTCCGTCTACGCAAGACCCTGCTTCAGTTTAGCCATCCGTTTGGACTTTAGCTACGGCTTGATTTTCAATAAAGCCTTCTTATTCCACCTATCTCTGTTGTACGTCTGGTTCATGGTTCCATGACATTAGGACCAAGCCATGAATTCTGACGGTACAGGGCCATCCTCGCTACCTACGCTGGTTGCCAGACTTGATCAGCAGGATCACCTGTTGGGTCGGTTCGCTGTGGCGTTACAAACCCTGCTTGAACGCACGGCTCATTTAGCTTCCGTTGCCGATGGGTCGGTTGTCGCTCCTGGGCCCGCTCCTACTGCCGCTCCGGTTGTTGCGCCAGAGTCTACCCCGACACCTGTTGCTGCACCTGCGGTGTTTCGGGGTATGACCGGTTCTGCCCCCCTTCCACAGCGCTTTGGGGGAGAGCCAACTCAGTGCCGAGGTTTCCTTAACCAGGTGGCCATTTATTTCGAGTTGCTGCCACATGCCTTTCCTACTGAGAGATCAAAGGTGGGCTTCTTGATCTCGCTGCTCTCGGACAAGGCCTTGGCCTGGGCCAGCCCTTTATGGGAGAACAACAATCCGGTGGTTGCCGAGTTTTCCGGTTTTGTTGCTTCTCTTCGGAAGGTATTCGATGTGCCGGCTCGTGCTGCCTCTGCTGCGAAGCTCCTTATGTCCATCAGACAGGGTTCACGATCCGTAGCTGAATACGCCATTGAGTTTCGTACCCTGGCAGCAGAGGTGGGCTGGAATAATGAGGCTCTGGTCGCTGCTTTCTCTCATGGTCTCTCGGATGCCTTGAAGGATGAGATTGCAGCCAAGGACCTACCAGTGGAGCTCGAGTCCCTTATTTCTTTCCTGATTTTGATTGACACCAGACTCAGGGAGAGACCTTCCTTTAAGGAGAGCCTGCGGAGGCCTTCTAACAGATTGGCGCCTACGTTTGCTGTCCCACCCGTGCCTCCCTCTCCTCCCACGCCTCCTGGGGATGACTGGTCTGGGGGTCAACCCATGCAGCTGGGGGTTGCTCGCCTGTCCGAGGGGGAGAGGGTACTCCGGAGACGCGAGGGCCGATGCATGTACTGTGGTCTCGGTGGGCATTTTCGGTTGGCATGCCCGAACCGTCCGGGAAACGCTCGCACCTGAGATCCTGTCGGGGGCAGATCTTGGGTGGAGTCTCCTCGTCCCCGGTTTCCCGTGTTGACAAACCACTGATTACTGTTGTCCTCTCCTGGGTCGGGGGCTCGGTGACGACCCAGGCGTTGGTGGACTCTGGTGCTGGTGGCTTGTTCATTGATAGTGTGTTCGCCGCCGCCAATTCCATTCCTCTGCAGCCTCGAGGTTCCCCACTGGCTCTTGAGGCGATAGACGGCAGACCCCTTCTGCCGCCACACGTGACTCAGGAGACCCTTCCAGTGGGGATGGCCATTGGTGCCGTTCACAGAGAGTCGGTCTGTCTCCAGGTTATTTCGTCTCCACACTACTCGGTGGTCTTGGGGTACCCCTGGCTCCAGAAGCATAATCCGACTTTCGATTGGAGATCGGCCGAGATCCTCTCGTGGTCACCGCAGTGTGGGGCTAGTTGCATCCATGGGCCTGTCAAGTTGCTGTGTACTTCCTCGGACTCTCTGTTGCCTCCTGAATACGAGGAGTACCGGGATGTATTCGATAAGGTGCGCGCGGTTGCCCTACCTCCGCACCGCCCATACGATTGTGCCATAGAGTTACAATCTGGTGCCGTTCCTCCTCGTGGCAAAGTCTATCCACTGTCGGTAGCGGAGAATGAGGCCATGGAGGAGTACGTGAGGGAGGCGCTTTCACGCGGACACATTCGCAAATCCTCGTCCCCGGCAGGGGCTGGATTTTTCTTTGTGAAAAAGAAGGGCGGTGAGTTGAGGCCTTGCATCGACTACAGGGGTCTCAATCGCATCACGATCAAGAACGCTTACCCGATACCCTTGATTTCCGAGCTGTTCGATCGCCTCAAAGGGGCCACGGTCTTTACCAAACTCGACCTGAGGGCGGCATATAACCTGGTAAGGATCAAGGCGGGCGATGAGTGGAAGACCGCGTTTAACACCAGGACCGGTCATTATGAATCCTTGGTTATGCCCTTTGGGTTGTGCAATGCGCCCGCAGTCTTCCAGGAATTCATCAACGATGTTTTCCGTGACCTGTTGCAGCAGTGTGTGGTGGTCTATTTGGATGACATCTTGGTATATTCTGCATCCATGGAGGCCCACATTCTGGATGTCAGACGAGTGTTGCAACGCTTACGAGAGAACAAGCTGTTCGGTAAGCTTGAGAAATGCGAATTTCACCGATCCCAGGTAACCTTCTTAGGTTACATCATTTCCGCTGAGGGGTTCTCCATGGATCCTGAGAAGGTTTCGGCTGTCTTACAGTGGCCCCAGCCCAGTGGGCTTCGTGCCCTGCAGCGCTTTTTGGGCTTCGCCAATTATTATCGGAAGTTCATCAGGGACTTTTCCATGCTAGCCAAGCCTCTCACGGATCTGACCAGGAAGGGCAGTAATCCTCAGGTCTGGCCGCTCGAGGCCATCCGAGCTTTTGAGGCTCTAAAGTCCGCCTTTGTGTCGGCTCCGATTCTGTCGCATCCCAACCCTGGGTTGCCTTTTGTCCTCGAGGTGGACGCGTCTGAGACGGGAGTAGGCGCCCTCCTGTCTCAGCGTAGAACACCAGAGGGTCCTCTGCTTCCTTGTGGGTTTTACTCCCGGAAACTGTCTTCCGCGGAGTGCAACTATCAGATTGGTGACAGGGAGTTATTGGCCATCGTGCAGGCCCTTAAAGAATGGAGGCACTTGCTCGAGGGCTCGGTGGTTCCGGTTCTCATCCTGACGGACCACAAGAATCTGACCTACCTCTCTGAGGCCAAGAGATTGACACCACGTCAGGCCAGATGGGCTCTGTTCTTGTCACGTTTTAATTACGTGGTCTCCTACCTACCCGGCTCCAAGAACATCAGAGCGGATGCCTTATCACGGCAGTACTCCGAGCTGTCCGGGGAGGAGTCGATTCCGACTACGGTCATACCCCCGAATCAGATCCTGGCTGCTATTCGCACCAGCCTGACCTCTCCTCTGGGTGAGCAGATTTTGGCGGCTCAATCTGGTGCTCCCTCTGGGAGACCCAACGGCAGATGTTTTGTGCCTGAGGAGTTGCGCACTCGGTTGTTGCGAACCTACCATAACTCCAAGGCCGCGGGGCACCCTGGAAAGAATCAGCTGTCCTGGGCGGTTTCACGTCTGTTCTGGTAGGCCTTCTCTACGTTCCGACATCGCCGCATATGTAGCGGCATGCTCCGTTTGTGCCCAGAGTAAGTCCCCTCGGCACCTTCCGTTGGGCCTTTTGCAACCCATAGCCACCGGGGAGCGTCCATGGTCACACCTGGGGATGGATTTCATTGTGGACCTTCCTGCATCCCGAGGCCATACGGTCATTCTCATGATTGTGGATCGGTTTTCCAAAATGTGCCACTGTGTTCCTCTCAAGAAGTTACCCTCTGCACAAGAGTTGGCCTCGATTTTTGCCAGGGAGGTCTTCCGGTTGCACGGTTTGCCCAAGGAGATTGTGTCGGATCGGGGGAGTCAGTTTGTGTCCAGGTTCTGGCGCGCCTTTTGCTCCCAGTTGGGGATTCATCTCTCTTTCTCCTCGGCCTACCACCCTCAGTCCAATGGGGCCGCAGAACGATCCAATCAGGCCTTGGAGCAATTCCTTCGTTGCTATGTCTCCGATCACCAAGACAATTGGGTTGACCTCCTGCCTTGGGCTGAGTTTGCCAGGAACACGGCGGTGAACTCTTCCTCTGGGACGTCTCCCTTCATGGCCAATTATGGGTTCCAACCTGCCGTGTTACCGGAGGTATTCTCTCCCCAGGATACTCCGGCTGTGGAGGATCACCTTTCCGTCCTACGTACTTCTTGGGTACAGATCCAGAGGTCCCTTGAGGTCTCTGCGCAACGCCAGAGACTCCAGGCTAATCGCAGACGAGCGCCCGCTCCTTCCTACCAGGTCGGAGACCGTGTATGGTTGTCCACCCGCAACCTCAACCTTCGAGTGCCCACTCCCAAGCTGGCGCCTCGCTTTGTTGGTCCCTTCCGAGTGCTTCACAGGGTAAACCCGGTAGCCTATGCCCTTGCGCTTCCTCCTGGCATGCGGATCTCCAACGTGTTTCATGTCTCCCTGTTGAAGCCATTGGTGTGTAATCGTTTCACTTCCTCGGTTCCTCGGCCCCGTCCGGTCCAAGTGGGCAATCGTGAGGAATATGAGGTGAGCAATATCCTGGACTCACGCCTGGTCCGCGGTCGGTTGCAGTTTTTGGTCCATTGGCGTGGTTATGGCCCAGAGGAGCGTTCCTGGGTTCCCTCCACAGATGTCCATGCTCCTGCGTTGCTCCGAGCCTTCCACGCACGCTTCCCTCTGAAACCGTTCCTTACTCCGCGGAGGAGGGGCCCTTGAGGGGGAGGTACTGTCATGGTCTTACCTTCTCACTGTTCTCCTTCGTTTGACATGTGCTGGCGGCCATCTTGGTTTCTGGGTTTCTTGTAGCCTCCCACCCTGCGGCTCCTCCTTCCCACTGGGAGGAGCTGGATGCCTAGCTCATATATACAGAAGGTCTGTGGCTTCAGTTCCTTGCTTGGTCCTCCTGTGTGCACATGCTTCAAAGACTGCTGCTGCTTCTGGTTCCTGATCCTGGCCTCGTCTGACTACCCCGTTGGTTTCCGATCCTGGCTTCGTCTGACTACCCCGTTGGTTCCTGATCCTGGCTACGTCTGACTACCCTCCTGGTTCCTGACCTCCGTCTACGCAAGACCCTGCTTCAGTTTAGCCATCCGTTTGGACTTTAGCTACGGCTTGATTTTCAATAAAGCCTTCTTATTCCACCTATCTCTGTTGTACGTCTGGTTCATGGTTCCATGACACTTATTACTCCTGAGGGGTCTGTAGGGAGCTTTATCACCACTGGGTGAACAATAGGGGGCCTTATTTCTACTAGGGACTCTGTGAGGGTATTATTAATATGGGAGGGCTCTTCTAATAATGGGGGCATTGTTGAGGAGCATTATCACGGTTGGGGCAGTGTTACTAACGAGGGCATTCTAGAAGGGAATTACTATTGGTGGGACTATGAGGAGCACTATTATTATGGGGGGCAGTAATGTTTTGTTAGGATAGTATTTGGGGGTATTGGGGGGGGTTGAGGTTTTGGCATAGCAAGCAGCAGGATAACACTGTGGGGACTCCAGTTGGGGGATAATGATAGAATGTGAGGAAGCTAAGATGTCTGTGTGTCACACTCTGCAGAGACGAGGCGGCTGAGAGAAGTTGTCCAGACCAAGTGGAGAAGATGATGACAGAGAGGAGACGTCACCTGGAGGCCCTGGATGTGACAGGTAAGTGCCGCTGTATAGCAAGTACAGCATAGTGCGAGGGGGGGGGAGACGACACATATTTATTGGGTCTTGTGCCCCGGATCTTTTGAGACCCTAGCAACGCCCCTGCTCCAAAGTCATCTCATCTGTATCGCCGTCCTTGGGACGGCGATACAAATGTCTGTAATGCGGCAGGGCAGGGAGAGGTGTGTCCCCTCCCTGTTCCTCTGATAGGCTGCCGGCCTAGTGCTGGCAGCCTATCAGAGGCCGGTGCAGGCGGCGCGATGACGTCATCGCGCCGCCTGAGCCAGCGAGGGACACAGGCCGGAAGAGACCTGCATCGCATCCTGGAGGAGGTAAGTATAGGTTTATTTTTTATATGTAAAAATGACAATTCTGGCACATAAGGGGGGCTGCTGGGCTGGCACAGACATTAGGGGGGCTGCTGGGCTGGCACAGACATTAGGGGGGCTGCTCGGCTGGCACAGACATAAGGGGGGCTGCTGGCACCTAAGGGGGGCTACTGGCACATAAGGCGGGCTTCTGGCACAGACATAAGGGGGCTGCTGGCACAGACATAAGGGGTCTGCTGGCACATAAGGGGGGATACTGGCTACTGGCACAGACATATGGGGGGCTACTGGCACATACGGGGGGCTTCTCGCACATAAGGGGGGCTTCTCGCACAGACATAAGGGGGGCTTCTGGCACAGACAAAGGGGGGCTTCTGGCACAGACAAAGGGGGGCTTCTGGCACAGACAAAGGGGGGCTTCTGGCACAGACAAAGGGGGGCTTCTGGCACAGACATAAGGGGAGCTGCTGGCACATAAGGGGGGCTACTGGCTACTGGCACATAAGGGGGGCTACTGGCTACTGGCACATAAGGGGGGCTTCTGGCACAGACATAAGGGGGGCTGCTGGTACATAAGGGGGGATACTGGCTACTGGCACATAAGGGGAGCTTCTGGCACAGACAAAGGGGGGCTGCTGGCACAGACATAAGGGGAGCTGCTGGCACATAAGGGGCTACTGGCTACTGGCACATAAGGGGGGCTTCTGGCACAGACATAAGGGGGGCTTCTGGCACAGACATAAGGGGTCTGCTGGCACATAAGGGGGGATACTGGCTACTGGCACAGACATATGGGGGGCTTCTGGCACATAAGGGGGGCTTCTGGCACATAAGGGGGGCTTCTCGCACAGACATAAGGGGGGCTTCTGGCACAGACAAAGGGGGGCTTCTGGCACAGACAAAGGGGGGCTGCTGGCACAGACATAAGGGGAGCTGCTGGCACATAAGGGGGGCTACTGGCTACTGGCACATAAGGCGGGCTTCTGGCACAGACATAAGGGGGCTGCTGGCACAGACATAAGGGGTCTGCTGGCACATAAGGGGGGATACTGGCTACTGGCACAGACATATGGGGGGCTGCTGGCACATAAGGGGGGCTTCTGGCACAGACATAAGGGGGCTGCTGGCACAGACATAAGGGGTCTGCTGGCACATAAGGGGGGATACTGGCTACTGGCACAGACATATGGGGGGCTACTGGCACATAAGGGGGGCTTCTGGCACATAAGGGGGGCTTCTCGCACAGACATAAGGGGGGCTTCTGGCACAGACAAAGGGGGGCTTCTGGCACAGACAAAGGGGGGCTGCTGGCACAGACAAAGGGGGGCTGCTGGCACAGACAAAGGGGGGCTGCTGGCACAGACATAAGGGGAGCTGCTGGCACATAAGGGGGGTTACTGGCTACTGGCACATAAGGGGGGCTACTGGCTACTGGCACATAAGGGGGGCTTCTGGCACAGACATAAGGGGGGCTGCTGGTACATAAGGGGGGATACTGGCTACTGGCACATAAGGGGAGCTTCTGGCACAGACAAAGGGGGGCTGCTGGCACAGACATAAGGGGAGCTACTGGCACATAAGGGGGGCTTCTGGCACAGACATAAGGGGGGCTTCTGGCACAGACATAAGGGGGGCTTCTGGCACAGACATAAGGGGGGCTGCTGGCACAGACATAAGGGGGGCTGCTGGCACAGACATAAGGGGGGCTGCTGGCACATAAGGGGGGCTGCTGGCACATAAGGGGGGCTACTGGCACATAAGGGGGGCTACTGGCACATAAGGGGGCTACTGGCACATAAGGGGGCTACTGGCACATAAGGGGGCTACTGGCACATAGGGGGGCTACTGGCACTTGATAGGGGGGCTACTGGCACATGATAGGGGGGCACTCAGGCTACTGGCACATGATGGTGGGGGGCTCTTATTACTGGCACATGATTGGGGGGCATCTAGGGGGGCACATCTTACTGGCACATGATTGGGGGGCATCTATTGGGGCACTTATTACTGGCACAATATTGGGTGGCACTATAGGGACATCTACAGAGGCTAAAAAGAAGGGGTATTTTTATGGGGGCTCTGTATAGGGGCATTTTATACTGGGACACATTATGGTGGGTACTATGGGGAAGGGGGGAGAGGAGCACTATGGGGTCATCTACGGGGACACTGAGAAGGGGTATTTTATATTGGCACATTATGGGAACATTAGCTCAACTGGGGGCATTACAAGTGGGTATGTTTTGCACATTATAAGGAGAATTATTACTACTGGGGGGCATTATGGTGGGCTTTATTACTCCCCCATGGTATGACCCCCTAGTAGCAGCACCCTGCTCTGCTATCCCTCTGCCCCTTAATCCTTATTATGAAATCTTTCTCATTAGGATAAAACACATCAGCTCCGCCGAGCACCCGGCCAAAGTGTTGAAGTGGCGTCCGAGATCCCCAAGGGCCAAGCCAAGTAACTGTAAGTTTTCATGTGAAATATGTTTATGTTATACACACATAGCCTACACAGTGCCCCACAATATACAGTATACCGCTACACTGTGTAGGGGTTAGGCTCCATTCACACGTCCGCAAAATGGGTCCGCATGCGTTCCGCAATTTTGGGCCTAATATAGGGGCTGGGGGGGGGGGAGTTTTTTTTGACACTCGCCCTGAAAGAAATTTTACCTGGAAACTGCACTGGGTGAAACAAACCACCACTTTTTATTTGTAATTAGGGATGAGCGAACCCGGACTGTATAGTTCGGGTTCGTACCGAATTTTGGGGTGTCCGTGACACGGACCCGAACCCGGACATTTTCGTAAAAGTCCGGGTTCGGGTTCGGTGTTCGTCGCTTTCTTGGCGCTTTTGTGACGCTTTCTAGGCGCTTTTTGAAAGGCTGCAAAGCCCAAGAGGCCATCACAGCCATGCCTACTATTGGCATGGCTGTGATTGGCCAGAGCACCATGTGACCCAGCCTCTATTTAAGCTGGAGTCACATAGCGCCGCCCGTCACTCTGCTCTGATTAGCGTAGGGAGAGGTTGCGGCTGCGACAGTAGGGCGAGATTAGGCAGACTAACTCCTCCAAAGGACTTGATTATTGATCGATCTGCAGCTGTGGGTCATTGAGCTGCTGATACTCAATTGCTCACTGTTTTTAGGCTGCCCAGACCGTTTGTCAGTAACTTTTTTCTGGGGTGATCGGCGGCCATTTTGTGTCTTGTGGTGCGCCAGCACAAGCTGCGACCAAGTGCATTTAACCCTCAATGGTGTGGTTGTTTTTTGGCTAAAGCCTACATCAGGGTGAAGCTGTCACACCAAGTGCATTTAACCAGCAATAGTCTGTTTATTTTTTGGCCATATACTACATCAGGGGCAAGCTGCGCCCGTCACCAAGTGCATTTAACCCTCAATGGTGTGGTTGTTTTTTGGCTAAAGCCTACATCAGGGTGAAGCTGTCACACCAAGTGCATTTAACCAGCAATAGTCTGTTTATTTTTTGGCCATATACTACATCAGGGGCAAGCTGCGCCCGTCACCAAGTGCATTTAACCCTCAGTAGTGTGGTTGGTCAAGCTGTCACACCAAGTGCATTTAACCAGCAATAGTCTGTTCATTTTTTGGCCATATACTACATCAGGGGCAAGCTGCGCCTGTCACCAAGTGCATTTAACCCTCAGTAGTGTGGTTGGTCAAGCTGTCACACCAAGTGCATTTAACCAGCAATAGTGTGGTTATTTTTTGGCCATATCCCAGTCTAATTCTGTCAGTAAATCTATACCTGTCACCCAGCGCCTAAATACTAGGCCTCAAATTTATATCCCGCTAAATCTGTCGTTACTGCTGTACTGTTCTGGCTGGGCAAGTTATTTAGTGTCCGTCAAAGCACATTTTTTGTTCTGGGTTGAAATACAATTCCCAATTTAGCAATTTCCTAATTTAGTGGTTTCTGCTGTATCAGAGCTATTTGAAATCTATCCCTAAAAGGGTATATAATATTCAAGGTGCACATAGGGTCATTCAGAATAACTTCACACACACGCTACTGTGCATTTCCAAGTCTAATTCCGTCAGTAAATCTATACCTGTCACCCAGCGCCTAAATACTAGGCCTCAAATTTATATCCAGCTAAATCTGTTGTTAGTGCTGTAGCTGGGCGAGTTATTTAGTGTCCGTTCAAGCAAATTTCTTGTTCTGGGTTGAAATACAATTCCCAATTTAGCAATTTAAAAATTTAGTGGTTTCTGCTATATCAGAGCTATTTGAAATCTATCCCTAAAAGGGTAGATCATATTGAAGGTGCACATAGGGTCATTCAGAATAACTTCACACACCCGCTACTGTGCATTTCCAAGTCTAATTCTGTCACTAAACCCATACCTGTCACCCAGCGCCTAAATACTAGGCCTCAAATTTATATCCAGCTGAATTTGAATACAATACATTGGGCCAAATAATATTTTTGTTGTTGTGGTGAACGATAACAATGAGGAAAACATCTAGTAAGGGACGCGGACATGGTCGTGGTGGTGTTAGTGGACACTCTGGTGCTGGGAGAGGACGTGGCCGTTCTGCCACATCCACACGTCCTAGTGTACCAACTACCTCAGGTCCCAGTAGCCGCCAGAATTTACAGCGATATATGGTGGGGCCCAATGCCGTTCTAAGGATGGTAAGGCCTGAGCAGGTACAGGCATTAGTCAATTGGGTGGCCGACAGTGGATCCTGCACGTTCACATTATCTCCCACCCAGTCTTCTGCAGAAAGCGCACAGATGGCGCCTGAAAACCAACCCCATCAGTCTGTCACATCACCCCCATGCATACCAGGGAAACTGTCTCAGCCTCAAGTTATGCAGCAGTCTCTTATGCTGTTTGAAGACTCTGCTGGCAGGGTTTCCCAAGGGCATCCACCTAGCCCTTCCCCAGCGGTGAAAGACATAGAATGCACTGACGCACAACCACTTATGTTTCCTGATGATGAGGACATGGGAATACCACCTCAGCATGTCTCTGATGATGACGAAACACAGGTGCCAACTGCTGCGTCTTTCTGCAGTGTGCAGACTGAACAGGAGGTCAGGGATCAAGACTGGGTGGAAGACGATGCAGGGGACGATGAGGTCCTAGACCCCACATGGAATGAAGGTCGTGCCACTGACTTTGACAGTTCAGAGGAAGAGGCAGTGGTGAGACCGAGCCAACAGCGTAGCAAAAGAGGGAGCAGTGGGCAAAAGCAGAACACCCGCCGCCAAGAGACTCCGCCTGCTACTGACCGCCGCCATCTTGGACCGAGCACCCCAAAGGCAGCTTCAAGGAGTTCCCTGGCATGGCACTTCTTCAAACAATGTGCTGATGACAAGACCCGAGTGGTTTGCACGCTGTGCCATCAGAGCCTGAAGCGAGGCATTAACGTTCTGAACCTGAGCACAACCTGCATGACAAGGCACCTGCATGCAAAGCATGAACTGCAGTGGAGTAAACACCTTAAAACCAAGGAAGTCACTCAGGCTCCCCCTGCTACCTCTTCTGCTGCTGCCGCCTCGGCCTCTTCTGCTGCTGCCGCCTCTGGAGGAACGTTGGCACCTGCCGCCCAGCAAACAGGGGATGTACCACCAACACCACCACCACCTCCGTCACCAAGCATCTCAACCATGTCACACGGCAGCGTTCAGCTCTCCATCTCACAAACATTTGAGAGAAAGCGTAAATTCCCACCTAGCCACCCTCGATCCCTGGCCCTGAATGCCAGCATTTCTAAACTACTGGCCTATGAAATGCTGTCATTTAGGCTGGTGGACACAGACAGCTTCAAACAGCTCATGTCGCTTGCTGTCCCACAGTATGTTGTTCCCAGTCGCCACTACTTCTCCAAGAGAGCCGTGCCTTCCCTGCACAACCAAGTATCCAATAAAATCAAGTGTGCACTGCGCAACGCCATCTGTGGCAAGGTCCACCTAACCACAGATACGTGGACCAGTAAGCACGGCCAGGGACGCTATATCTCCCTAACTGCACACTGGGAAAATGTAGTGGCAGCTGGGCCCCAGGCGGAGAGCTGTTTGGCGCACGTCCTTCCGCCGCCAAGGATCGCAGGGCAACATTCTTTGCCTCCTGTTGCCATCTCCTCCTACTCAGCTTCCTCCTCCTCTTCTTCCACCTGCTCATCCAGTCAGCCACACAACTTCACCACCAACTTCAGCACAGCCCGGGGTAAACGTCAGCAGGCCATTCTGAAACTCATATGTTTGGGGGACAGGCCCCACACCGCACAGGAGTTGTGGCGGGGTATAGAACAACAGACCGACGAGTGGTTGCTGCCGGTGAGCCTCAAGCCCGGCCTGGTGGTGTGCGATAATGGGCGAAATCTCGTTGCAGCTCTGGGACTAGCCGGTTTGACGCACATCCCTTGCTTGGCGCATGTGCTGAATTTGGTGGTGCAGAAGTTCATTCACAACTACCCCGACATGTCAGAGCTGCTGCATAAAGTGCGGGCCGTCTGTGCGCGCTTCCGGCGTTCACATCCTGCCGCTGCTCGCCTGTCTGCGCTACAGCGTAACTTCGGCCTTCCCGCTCACCGCCTCATATGCGACGTGCCCACCAGGTGGAACTCCACCTTGCACATGCTGGACAGACTGTGCGAGCAGCAGCAGGCCATAGTGGAGTTTCAGCTGCAGCACGCACGGGTCAGTCGCACTACGGAACAGCACCACTTCACCACCAATGACTGGGCCTCCATGCGAGACCTGTGTGCCCTGTTGCGCTGTTTCGAGTACTCCACCAACATGGCCAGTGGCGATGACGCCGTTATCAGCGTTACAATACCACTTCTATGTCTCCTTGAGAAAACACTTAGGGCGATGATGGAAGAGGAGGTGGCCCAGGAGGAGGAGGAGGAGGAGGAAGAGGGGTCATTTTTAGCACTTTCAGGCCAGTCTCTTCGAAGTGACTCAGAGGGAGGTTTATTTCAACAGCAGAGGCCAGGTACAAATGTGGCCAGCCAGGGCCCACTACTGGAGGACGAGGAGGACGAGGATGAGGAGGAGATGGAGGAGGATGAGGATGAAGCATGGTCACAGCGGGGTGGCACCCAACGCAGCTCGGGCCCATCATTGTTGCGTGGCTGGGGGAAAGGCAGGACGATGACGATACGCCTCCCACAGAGGACAGCTTGTCCTTACCCCTGGGCAGCCTGGCACACATGAGCGACTACATGCTGCAGTGCCTGCACAACGACAGCAGAGTTGCCCACATTTTAACGTGTGCGGACTACTGGGTTGCCACCCTGCTGGATCCACGGTACAAAGACAATGTGCCCACCTTACTTCCTGCACTGGAGCGTGATAAGAAGATGGGCGAGTACAAGCGCACGTTGGTAGACGCGCTACTGAGAGCATTCCCAAATGTGACAGGGGAACAAGTGGAAGCCCAAGGCCAAGGCAGAGGAGGAGCAAGAGGTCGCCAAGGCAGCTGTGTCACGGCCAGCTCCTCTGAGGGCAGGGTTAGCATGGCAGAGATGTGGAAAACTTTTGTCAACACGCCACAGCTAACTGCACCACCACCTGATACGCAACGTGTTAGCAGGAGGCAACATTTCACTAACATGGTGGAACAGTACGTGTGCACACCCCTCCACGTACTGACTGATGGTTCGGCCCCATTCAACTTCTGGGTCTCTAAATTGTCTACGTGGCCAGAGCTAGCCTTTTATGCCTTGGAGGTGCTGGCCTGCCCGGCGGCCAGCGTTTTGTCTGAACGTGTATTCAGCACGGCAGGGGGCGTCATTACAGACAAACGCAGCCGCCTGTCTACAGCCAATGTGGACAAGCTGACGTTCATAAAAATGAACCAGGCATGGATCCCACAGGACCTGTCCATCCCTTGTGCAGATTAGACATTAACTACCTCCCCTTAACCATATATTATTGGACTCCAGGGCACTTCCTCATTCAATCCTATTTTTATTTTCATTTTGCCATTATATTGCGAGGCTACCCAAAGTTGAATGAACCTCTCCTCTGTCTGGGTGCCGGGGCCTAAATATATGCCAATGGACTGTTCCAATGTTGGGTGACGTGAAGCCTGATTCTCTGCTATGACATGAAGACTGATTCTCTGGTGACATGAAGCCAGATTGTCTGTTACGGGACCTCTCTCCTCTGCCTGGGTGCTGGGCCTAAATTTATGACAATGGACTGTTACAGTGGTGGGTGGCGTGAAGCCTGATTCTCTGCTATGACATGAAGACTGATTCTCTGGTGACATGAAGCCAGATTCTGTGTTACGGAACCTCTCTCCTCTGCCTGGGTGCTGGGCCTAAATTTATGACAATGGACTGTTACAGTGGTGGGTGACGTGAAGCCTGATTCTCTGCTATGACATGCAAACTGATTCTCTGCTGACATGAAGCCAGATTCTCTGTTAATGGACCTCTCTCCTCTGCCTGGGTGCTGGGCCTAAATATATGACAATGGACTGTTGCAGTGGTGGCTGACGTGAAGCCTGATTCTCTGCTATGATATGAAGACTGATTCTCTGCTGACATGAAGCCAGATCCTCTGTTACGGGACCTCTCTCCTCTGCCTGGGTGCTGGGCCTAAATTTATGAAAATGGACTGTTCCAGTGGTGGGTGACGTGAAGCCTGATTCTCTGCTATGGGACCTCTCTCCAATTGATTTTGGTTAATTTTTATTTATTTAATTTTTATTTTAATTCATTTCCCTATCCACATTTGTTTGCAGGGGATTTACCTACATGTTGCTGCCTTTTGCAGCCCTCTAGCCCTTTCCTGGGCTGTTTTACAGCCTTTTTAGTGCCGAAAAGTTCTGGTCCCCATTGACTTCAATGGGGTTCGGGATGAAGTTCGGATCGGGTTCGGATCCCGAACCCGAACGTTTTCGGGAAGTTCGGCCGAACTTCTCGAACCCGAACATCCAGGTGTCCGCTCAACTCTAGTCACAAGCCTAAAGTGCTTGTTTCCTACCAGTATGATGGTCAGGGCCCCAATAGTTCAATTTAATGGCAATAAAACAGTATAGGGATAATGTGCACAGAAGGGTCTCGATTTAATTGTACACACCAACTTCCATCATCCAGGTGACCCTCCTCAATTGCAGGAAAGTGCTGATTTTGCATTCCTCATATGTCATATGTCAGTGGATACTTTTGATCGTCTGCTTGCATCTCTACGTACTGACCTAACCTACCAGAATACTACCACGAGGCACAGCATAGTGTAGTACCCCATGAGCATTACCATCTTTATACCCAGCTACGGTCTATACTGGTTAACAATACATACCATCTTTTTGCATTCCTTTCCAGGTCTTTTAATTCTGTGTCATAATGCAACAGTTAATAGTATTGTATTTCATGTAATGTTCCTGGTGTCCCAGCAGGTGACAGTGTATCTAGAAGAATACCTTTAGATGGTATGTAAGTAACCATTCCATTCTCCTTAATATATATTTTTTTTAACAGATTCCTTGCAACCAGAAACTGCCGCATTGCCTCACTGAGTTCCTGCTGAGGATCTCAACTATTTCTGTGATTGTCTGTCAAAAAGTCATCTGGCAGTGTCTTAGAGAAGCAGTGATGCCACAACCCAGTGCAGAAGATTGACCCCGTATCATCGAGGGATTCTATGATTCTGTGAAGTTTCCTAACTGTGTTATGGACTATTGAAACAGTATGGATACTTGCTTGTTTTATAGACTTGAATCACATTGCTCAGACACCGCTTAGTAGAACAATCCGGCTTCCTGGAGGTACCACCAGGCGCACACAGCTTTTCCACTATCTTGAAGATGGGATGGGGGAAGGAGAGCATTCCAAAGCCCTAGATACATGTCAATGAGGGGGCTGCGGAGCTGCGCTGTTAGATGATTTCTTAAGTTAGCCTGATGAAAATAAAGTGTAAGATTAACCCATGGAATGCTTGCTATTACTTCCCAGTAACCAATACAAATGCACCACATTTAGTCACCTCCCACTGGGAGGGTATACTCTGTGTGAACACTTGCAAATAAACTAGAGATTTGCTTTGACTATAATTGGGAGCGTCAGAGTTTGATTTCTCCGTGCACGTTAAGATAATTTTCTACTAATTTGGAGCAGTACAACAACCTTCTTGGCACCTTGACCAGATCCAAAACAGTTGGCTCCCAACGTAGGGCTCGAAGGACATGACTCCCTGATCCGGTACCCCCGATGACCAGATGAGGAGGACCTCACTAACGGACACAGGGACTGCAGCCCATGATAAGAGGTTGGAGTTACCTTACCTCCATGTGTCCTTTGGTGTAGTCCATCCATGGCACATCGGTGGATCAGTGGTTAGCACTGTTGCCTTTTAGTGGCGGGGTCCTAGGTTCCTAGGTTCAAATCCGACCAAGGACAACATCTGCATGGAGTTTGTATGTTCTCCCTGTGTTTGCGTGGGTTTCCTCCTGTTTCCTCCCACACTCCAAAGACATACTGATAGGGAACTTAGATTATGAGCCCCCACTGGGGACAGTTGGATGCTAATGTCTGTAAAGCGCTGCGGAATATAGTAGCGCTATATAAGTGCATAAAATAAATTAATAATCCGTGCCTGTCTGAGGGAGGGGTGCCGTGTCAGCTTGGGGCGTCCTCAAGGGCATGAAAGTAAGAGCCCCATGTGTTTTAAAGTCTTGATGTACTGTGTTTAAAAACTGTGAAGACTCTGTTGACAAGTATCACTGACTGAGACACAGAGAGTTCTCCTATTTGCCTGTATCGGAGTGCAGCCTGGTTGTCTGACTCGATCACAGAAGGGGGAAGAGCAGTCCGCAGCAGCCCAGAGTGTGCTTCTCTGGGACTTAAAGCTTCATCAGGTCCAGTGATTACTCTATACAGAGGTCTCTAGATGGCTCCAGTAGGTGCGAGAGACGATGGGACATAACGCCAATGTCCCAAAGGGTTACTGCTCACCTGAGCAGTACGTGGAGGACAGGAGAGGAAAATGATTTGTGAAAAGTCTGAGCAAGCTAGAGAAAGGATATGGTATATGTAAAGGTGGTACTTTGTGTTGTACAACATGGCAAACTTTGCTGACAGAAAAGAAAGGTAGATTAGAAGATGAGAAGTTAGTGGATACAGTCCGAGTGTGGCTGGAATGTAGCAAGGAATTTGAAAAGACTGATGGAGAGCAAATTCTTGATGAAGCTAGTGCCAGATATTATTGTAAACCTGGTAATCTTGTTGGCCTGGGGCAGCCACCACCCTATAATGGCGCCAAGAAGAAAAGAAGTGGGTGGGTCTGTAATGTATGTTGTCAGCAAAATCCCATGTTTTGCCTGTGGTGCTCAACGCCCACATAGTCACACCCCTGTAAGCCCCAAGCATGTCCTCCCAGTCTCTGCTACGGTGCCATCTTATGCCCAGCCGATGCCCACGGCTGGATCAATAATCTCCTTCAGCTCTGATCCTCCCGTCGCCCCTGTAGTCTCACCAGTGGCTCCATTATATCCCACGCTAAATCCAGACGGCACTTTTATGGCCCCTAGTAATCCACCTCCTGCCTCAATCATGATAGGGGGACAGTCAGAAGTAACTGAACAGGAGAATCCAGATAGTGTTGTTGGTCCTGTAGACTCAAACATACAGACCCTTAAGCGACTACCCCAATAGACTATAGTGGCTCCGGCACCCAACCCTTGAGACTGCCCAGACCAACTCTGCTCCAGGAACAGATTAATGAATTACAAAGGAATATGCAAGCTTTAGAAAGGGGCAATTTCGAAGTTGTAAAGGAAGCCCTAGTTCTTACCCGACCACAAGAAACTCCAAAATATGTGTCCTTTACCCCGTAGCAGTTTTTCACCATAGTTAACCTGCTGCCAGATCCTGAAACCCATCCCATTCCCTTTTTCAGGAAACTGTCACAGGTACATCAAATGTTTGGATGTACATGGTCAGACCTACAGAGTATTGTGGAAAACAAGACAGGGGAGTATTCTTCACTAATAATGGACCATATCCCCACCCCTATCCTAAGGAGTCTGTGTCACGGTCGTATTGTTGTTTGACCATGACGCGGTTGCCATGCAGACTAGTTGCCTGGGGCAACATGTAGTTTTCGGTTTCCACGTACACTTACCCTTTTAGGTGTGTCTCCCTGCTGTTTGGTGAGCGAGGGGTTAATCTTCTAGCTGGTGGGGATTTAGGTGTGTCCTGGGTGTGGCCACTATGTGGATATTACCTGTGGCTTCCTGGTTGGAGTAAGTGGTTCTCCAGCTATGTACCCTCACCTCTCTTGTTGTATGTCTAGTGCGTTGTTACATGTCTGCTAGACATTTCCCCAGTCTGTTGTTTCCCCCGAAAGGGGGCCCCATTGGTTTCCTGGAGGGGTGAACCAGAAGTCTAGGATGTGCAGTTGCTGGAGTGCTGGTTCCTGTGTATCTGTACGTACTGCATCCTTATGGTATTGCATTGCAGTGTGTTTGTATGGGTTCCAGTTTTCTACGGTGTGTTCATCTTTGGTGCCTTCCTGCGGCAGGTAAGTGACCAGGTTTACTGCTGCTCTTGGCTCAGTTTTCTCTGGCCACTGGTTTATTACCTGTTATTCTACTTGGTGTCCTTTTCCTTTGTTGCTAGGCCTGTGGGAGACTCCGGTTCATCCGTGTCTTGGAAGAACAGGTCGTCTCTCCCCTGCGCCCATGTGAGGGATTATCAGGGCAACTCAGGGTCCTAGGTATGCTGGGTATGAGCCGTGCTACCATCCAGGTCCGCTCATACGGTGAGTAGTGATGTCGCGAACATAAAATTTTCCGTTCGCGAACAGCGAACGCAAATTTCTGCAAATGTTCGCGAAGGTGCGAACCGCAATAGACATCAATAGGATCACAGGTACTCTTTGTGGCCACAATAGTGATGGAAAAATTGTTTCAAGGGGACTAACACCTGGACTGTGGCATGCCGGAGGGGGATCCATGGCAAAACTCCCATGGAAAATTACGTAGTTGACGCAGAGTGTGGTAAGTTGAAATCGCAATGCGATTTATAGAACTTGAATTAATCGCATTGCGATTTCAATTTTCTCAAATCCAACAGTACATTCTAGCATGGAGTCGTTCCCATGGTGGTGGGGACGCTCCATGAGCACAGAAGTCGGCAGAAGTTCTGTTGAAATCGTAATGCGATTTATAGAACTTGAATTAATCGCATTGCGATTTCAACTTAGAGCTTCTGCCGACTTCCGTGCTCATGGAGCGTCCCCATCACCATGGGAACGGCTCCATGCTACAATGTACTGTCGGATTTGAGAAAGTTGTAATCGCAATGCGATTAATGCAGGTTATATTAATCACATTGCGAATTCAACTTAGAGCTGCTGGGTTTCTAATGGTTGTATTGCTAGAATATAACGAAGATTGAGAATATAGTGCTGTATTCGTTATATTCGTCAATTCTAGCAATACAACCATTAGGAACTTAGCTTGCATTCCCAATGCGATTAATATAACCTGCATTATTCGCATTGCGATTACAACTTAGATCTGAGTTCCTAATGGTTGTATTGCTAGAATTGACAACGAATATAGCACTATATTCTCAATCTTCGTTATATTCTATCAATATAACCATTAGGAACCCAGCAGCTCTAAGTTGTAATCGCAATGCGAATAATATAACCTGCCTCATGGTTATATTATTCAGGAGGCTGAACTATTTGCCCTCACTGAAGCCTGCCTAATGGCAAAAGACTCTACCACCAATATCTACACAGACTGTGA
Source organism: Bufo gargarizans (assembly GCF_014858855.1). NCBI lineage: Eukaryota > Metazoa > Chordata > Amphibia > Anura > Bufonidae > Bufo > Bufo gargarizans. Next base: position 16,090,179 of record NC_058088.1, on the reverse strand, counting down.
CAGTCACGTACACTACACACAGGGGGAGGATAGTGACCACTGCGCTCCACCCTCACCCCTGGCCCTGCCTACTTGCCTCGCAAGTCCTAATGACAGGAGACAACTAGACGGCAGTCCCTAACTTAGGATACGTGCTGGGAAGACAGACAAAACAAATAACGGAACGACCGACAGACAGACAAGTCGAGCACCGAGTGATCAGCTCGGCGCTCAAGGCAGACCTAGGAGCAGGGAGCCTCCCAGCTAGCAAAGCCGCCCTGTGAACGAGGCCAAACACAGATCCTCGCTCCTGAAGTTAAACAGCAGGTCTGCGGCTGATGGGAGACCGAGTGCGCCTTTGGCGCCCCGTGACAGTACCCCCCCCCTTTTACGAGGGGCCACCGGACCCAAGACTTCAGGCGATGGCCTTTTAGGGTGTTCTAAATGAAATTTTCGAACAAGTCTAGGAGCATGAACCTCCCTGGCGGGTACCCAAGATCTCTCTTCGGGTCCATACCCCTTCCAGTGAATCAGGTACTGTAAGGAATTACGCACTCTCCTGACATCCACTATCTTAGACACCACATACTCGACAGCATTACTAACAAGAACCGGCAGAGGCGAGGCTTTCAACGGTACAACACGTTCAAAATACTTTTTAAGTAGAGATTTATGAAATACATTATGAATGTGGAACGACTCGGGCAGCTCCAACTTAAACGATAACGAATTAATCACCTCCGTGATCTTATACGGGCCAATAAAACGAGGAGCAAATTTTCTAGAAGCTACCTTGAGAGATAGATTCTTGGAGGACAACCACACTTTATCCCCAACCTGAAAGTTCACCCCTCTTGGAACGTCTCCTATCGGCCTTGAGTTTTTGAGACTTTTGAGCCTTTTCTAGGTTCGATTGAACCCGGGCCCAAACTGTGCACAGTTCGGAGGAGAGTTTATCCGCTTCAGGGTTAGAGGAGGAGACGGACGACCCAGAAGGAAAATGGAGATGAAAACCATGGTTACAAAAGAAAGGGGAGACCCCAGCAGAAGAATTAACATGGTTATTCAAAGCAAATTCAGCCAACGGAAGGTATTTAACCCATAATTGCTGGTCATCAGCTGGACCTCAGGAATTGTTCCACAGACTGATTATGGCGTTTAGTCTGCCCATTACTCTCAGGGTGGTAGGCGGAGGAAAAAGACAACGAAATATGACATCTTTGACAGAAAGCCCTCCAAATTTTTGGACACAAATGGCACACCCCTGTCAGATACAATATTTTCCAGGATACCATGTAACCGTACAATTTCTTTCACAAAAATAGACGCCAGGGTCTTGGCATTCGGGAGTTTAGACAGAGGAATTAAATTAACCATCTTGCTAAACCTATCGACCACTACCCAAACCACAGTCTTACCCTCCGCCGGCGGCAGGTCAGTAATAAAGTCCATCGAGATATGGGACCAGGGTCTACTGGGAAAGGGTAGGGGTCGTAGGTTACCAGCAGGGCGAGTCCTAGGTGTCTTAGACCTAGCACAAACCTCACAGGCTGACACGTAGGACTTGACATCCCTAAATAGAGTGGGCCACCAATAAGATCTAGAAACCAGCTCTCTAGTGCCCTCAAAACCAGGATGTCCACAAAAGGCAGAATCATGACACTCATCCAACAGCTGGAGACGAAATTGTATGGGGACAAACAACTTATCTGTTGGGGTGGTTGCCGGTGCCAGATGTTGTTCAGCCTTAACCCCTTAAGGACACGGCCCTATTTCACCTTAAGGACCAGGCCATTTTTTGCAAATCTGACCAGTGTCACTTTAAGTGCTGATAACTTTAACCACCTCCCGACCGCCTAACGCACGGATGCGTCCGGAAGGTGGTTGATTCATTCCTCCTGGACGCATCCGTGCGTCATCTCGCGATAGCTGAGATTTCCTGTGAACGAGCGCACACAGGCGCACGCGCTCACAGGAACGGAAGGTAAGCGAGTGGATCTCCAGCCTGCCAGCGGCGATCGCTCGCTGGCAGGCTGGAGATGTGATTTTTTTAACCCCTAACAGGTATATTAGACGCTGTTTTGATAACAGCGTCTAATATACCTGCTACCTGGTCCTCTGGTGGTCCCTTTTGTTTGGATCGACCACCAGAGGACACAAGGCAGCTCAGTAAAGTAGCACCAAACACCACTACACTACACTACACCCCCCCCCCCTGTCACTTATTAACCCTTTATGAACCACTGATCACCCCTGATCACCCCATATAGACTCCCTGATCACCCCCCTGTCATTGATCACCCCCCTGTAAGGCTCCATTCAGAGGTCCGTATGATTTTTACGGATCCACGGATACATGGATCGGATCCGCAAAACGCATACGGACGTCTGAATGGAGCCTTACAGGGGGGTGATCACGCATATAGACTTCCTGATCACTTCCCTGTCATTGATCACCCCCCTGTCATTGATCACCCCCCTGTAAGGCTCCATTCAGACGTCCGTATGATTTTTACGGATCCACTGATACATGGATCGGATCCGCAAAACACATACGGACGTCTGAATGGAGCCTTACAGGGGGGTGAGCAATGAAGAGGGGTGATCACCCATATAGACTCCCTGATCACCCCCCTGTAAGGCTCCATTCAGACGTCCGAATGCGTTTTGCGGATCCGATCCATGTATCCGTGGATCCGTAAAAAATCATACGGACGTCTGAATGGAGCCTTACAGGGGGATGATCACCCATATAGACTCCCTGATCACCCCCCTGTCATTGATCATCCCCCCTGTATGGCTCCAATCAGACGTCCGTATGCGTTTTGCGGATCCGATCCATGTATCCGTGGATCCAAAAAAAATCATACAGACGTCTGAATGGAGCCTTACAGGGGGGTGATCACCCATATAGACTCCCTGATCACCCCCCTGTCATTGATCATCCCCCCTGTAAGGCTCCATTCAGACGTCCGTATGCGTTTTGCGGATCCGATCCATGTATCCGTGGATCCGTAAAAAATCATACGGACGTCTGAATGGAGCCTTACAGGGGGGTGATCAATGACAGGGGGGTGATCAATGACAGGGGGGTGATCACCCCATATAGACTCCCTGATCACCCCCCTGTCATTGATCACCCCCTGTAAGGCTCCATTCAGACGTCCGTATGCGTTTTGCGGATCCGATCCATGTATCTGTGGATCCGTAAAAAATCATACGGACGTCTGAATGGAGCCATACAGGGGGGTGATCAATGCCAGGGGAATGATCACCCCATATAGACTCCCTGATCACCCCCCTGTCATTGTTCACCCCCTGTAAGGCTCCATTCAGACATTTTTTTGGGCCCAAGTTAGCGGAAATTTTTTGTTTGTTTTTGTTTTTGTGTTTTCTTACAAAGTCTCATATTCCACTAACTTGTGTCAAAAAATAAAATCTAATAATAATATATTAGTTAGATGCACAGAAAAATAAAATCTCACATGAACTCACCATACCCCTCACGGAATCCAAATGCGTAAACATTTTTAGACATTTATATTCCAGACTTCTTCTCACGCTTTAGGGCCCCTAAAATGCCAGGGCAGTATAAATACCCCACATGTGACCCCATTTCGGAAAGAAGACACCCCAAGGTATTCCGTGAGGGGCATATTGAGTCCATGAAAGATTGAAATTTTTGTCCCAAGTTAGCGGAAAGGGAGACTTTGTGAGAAAATACAAAAAAAATCAATTTCCGCTAACTTGTGCCAAAAAAAAAATTCTAGGAACTCGCCATGCCCTCACGGAATACCTTGGGGTGTCTTCTTTCCAAAATGGGGTCACATGTGGGGTATTTATACTGCCCTGGCATGTTAGGGGCCCGAAAGTGTGAGAAGAAATCTGGGATCCAAATGTCTAAAAATGCCCTCCTAAAAGGAATTTGGGCCGCTTTGCGCATCTAGGCTGCAAAAAAGTGTCACACATGTGGTATCGCCGTACTCAGGAGAAGTTGGGGAATGTGTTTTGGGGTGTCATTTTACATATACCCATGCTGGGTGAGAGAAATATCTTGGTCAAATGCCAACTTTGTATAAAAAAATTTGAAAAGTTGTCTTTTGCCTAGATATTTCTCTCACCCAGCATGGGTATATGTAAAATGACACCCCAAAACACATTCCCCAACTTCTCCTGAGTACGGCGATACCAGATGTGTGACACTTTATTGCAGCCTAGGTGGGCAAAGGGGCACACATTCCAAAGAGCACCTTTCGGATTTCGCAGGCCATTTTTTACACATTTTGATTGCAAAGTACTTCTCACACATATGGGCCCCTAAATTGCCAGGGCAGTATAACTACGCCACAAGTGACCCCATTTTGGAAAGAAGACACCCCAAGGTATTCTGTGAGGGGCATGGTGAGTTCCTAGAATTTTTTATTTTCTGTCGCAAGTTAGTGGAATATGAGACTTTGAGAGGAAAAAAAATAAAAATAAAAAATCATCATTTTCCGCTAACTTGTGACAAAAAATAAAAAGTTCTATGAACTCACTATGCCCATCAGCGAATACCTTAGGGTGTCTACTTTCCGAAATGGGGTAATTTGTGGGGTTTTTCTACTGTCTGGGCATTGTAGAACCTCAGGAAACATGACAGGTGCTCAGAAAGTCAGAGCTGCTTCAAAAAGCGGAAATTCACATTTTTGTACCATAGTTTGTAAACGCTATAACTTTTACCCAAACCATTTTTTTTTTTGCCCAAACATTTTTTTTTATCAAAGACATGTAGAACAATAAATTTAGCGAAAAATTTATATATGGATGTCGTTTTTTTTGCTAAATTTTACAGCTGAAAGTGAAAAATTTCTTTTTTTTGCAAAAATTTTTTAAAATTTAGATTAATAACAAAAAAAGTAAAAATGTCAGCAGCAATGAAATACCACCAAATGAAAGCTCTATTAGTGAGAAGAAAAGGAGGTAAAATTCATTTGGGTGGTAAGTTGCATGACCGAGCGATAAACGGTGAAAATAGTGTAGTGCAGAAGTGTAAAAAGTGGCCTGGTCATTAAGGGGGTTTTAGCTAGCGGGGTTAAAGTGGTTAAAACACTTTGACTTACCCAGGCCGTTCTGAGATAGTTTTTTCGTCACATTTTGTACTTCATGACACTGGTAAAATAAAGTCAAAAAAATTAAATTTTTTGCATAATAAAATACCTAATTTACCCAAAATTTGGAAAAATTAGCAAATTTCAAAGTTTCAGTTTCTCTACTTCTGTAATACATAGTAATACCCCAAAAAATTGTGATGACTTAACATTCCCCATATGTCTACTTCATGTTTGAATTATTTTGGGAATGATATTTTATTTTTTGGGGATGTTACAAGGCTTAGAAGTTTAGAAGCAAATCTTGAAATTTTTCAGAAATTTACAAAAACCCAATTTTTAGGGACCACTACAACTCTGAAGTCACTTTGCGAGGCTTACATAATAGAAACCGCCCAAAAATGACCCCATTCTATAAACTACACCCCTCAAGGTATTCAAAACTGATTTTACAAACTTCGTTAACCCTTTAGGTGTTGCACAAGAGTTATTGGCAAATGGGGATGAAATTTGAGAATTTCATTTTTTTGCCTAATTTTCAATTTTAACCCATTTTTTCCACTAACAAAGCAAGGGTTAACAGCCAAACAAGACTTTATCTTTATTGCCCTGACTCTGCTGTTTACAGAAACACCCCATATGTGGCCGTAAACTACTGTACGGCCACACAGCGGGGCGTAGAGTGAAAGGTGTGCCGTATGGTTTTTGGAAGCCAGATTTTGCTGGACAGTTTTTTTTGACACCATGTCCCATTTGAAGCCCCCTGATGCACCCCTAGAGTAGAAACTCCATAAAAGTGACCCCATGTAAGAAACTACACCTCTCAAGGTATTCAAAACTGATTTTACAAACTTTGTTAACCCTTTAGGTGTTGCACAAGATTTAATGGAAAATAGAGATACAATTTCAAAATTTCACTTTTTTGGCAGATTTTCCAATTTAATATTTTTTTTCCAGTTACAAAGCAAGGGTTAACAGCCAAACAAAACTCATTATTTATGGCCCTGATTCTGTAGTTTACAGAAACACCCCATATGTGGTCGTAAACTGCTGTACGGGCACACGGCAGGGTGCAGAAGGAAAGGAATGCCATACGGTTTTTGGAAGGCAGATTTTTTTACACCATGTCCCATTTGAAGCCCCCCTGATGCACCCCTAGAAACTCCAAAAAGGTGACCCCATTTTAGAAAATACGGAATAGGGTGGCAGTATTGTTGGTACTAGTTTAGGGTACATATGATTTTTGGTTGCTCTATATTACACTTTTTGTGCGGCAAGGTAACCAGAAATAGCTTTTTTGGCACGTTTTATTTTTTTTTATTTACAACATTCATCTGACAGGTTAGATCATGTGGTAATTTTATAGAGCAGGTTGTCACGGACGCGGTGATACCCAATATGTATACAATTTTTTTTATTTATGTAAGTTTTATACAATAACTTCATTTTTAAAACCAAAACATTGTTTAGTGTCTCCATAGTCTAAGAGCCATAGTTTTTTCAGTTTTTGGGCGATTATCTTGAGTAGGGTCACATTTTTTGCGGGATGAGATGACGGTTTGATTGGCACTATTTTGGGGTGCATATGACTTTTTGATCGATTGCTATTACACTTTTTGTGACGTAAGATGGCAAAAAAAGGCTTTTTTTACACCGTTTTTATTTTTTATTTTTTACGGTGGTCACCTGAGGGGTTAGGTCATGTGATATTTTTATAGAGCCTGTCGATACGGACGCGGCGATACCTAATATGTATACTTTATTTTTATTTATGTAAGTTTTACACAATGATTTTATTTTTTAAACAAAAAAAAAATTATGTTTTAGTGTTTCCATAGTCTAAGAGCCATATTTTTTTCAGTTTTTGGGCGATTATCTTGAGTAGGGTCTCATTTTTTGCGGGATGAGTTGTCGGTTTGATTGGTACTATTTTGGTGTACATTCGACTTTTTTGATCACTTTTATTACCTTTTTTGGGAAGTAAGGTGGGCAAAATTTCAATTTTCTCATAGTTTTTATTTTTTTATTTTTATGGCGTTCACCGTGCGGGGAAAGTAACATGACCGTTTTATAGATCAGGTCGTTACGGACGCGGCGAAACCTAATATGTGTAGTGTATTTTATTTTTTTAATTTTTATTCAGTGATAAATGGTTTTTTTTTTATCTTAACTTTTTTCACTTTTGTTTAACATTTTTTTGACCCAGACCCACTTGGTTCTTGAAGATCCAGTGGGTCTGATGTTTGCATAATACAGTACAGAACCCTATATAGGTTTCTGTACTGTATTTTACTTACACTGAACAGATCTATGCTTTTGGCATAGATCTGTTCAGCACCATGGACAGCAGGACGCCTGAGCAGGCGTCCTGTTGCCATGGGAACCTTCCCCGTCTGCCACAACTTCGCAGATGGGGAAGGGTGAGGACGGGGCTTCGGGGGGCTGCCTGGGGGCTCTCTCCCTCTCCATCGGGGGGCTGCAAAGGCACAGCAGCCCCCCGATCGGAGAGGGAGGGAGCTCCCTGACCGATGACAGTTAACCTTTTCCATACAGCGGTCCGTACGGACCGCGGTATGGAAAGGGTTAAACGGCTAACATCTGCACAGATGTCAGCCGTTTATACCAGAGTGCCAGCAATGTGCTGGCACCCTGGTATAACCCACTAGACGCCAACGATTATTCAAGGGGAGGCGGGCGGTGCGGCAGACGGGATCGCGGGGATCAGAAACTGCAAAAAGCACAGCAAACCGCAGGTCTGAATTGACCTGCGGTTTGCTGCGATCGCCGACACGGGGGGGTCAAATGACCCCCCCTGCGTTGTTACGGGATGCCGGCTGAATGATTTCAGCCGGCGTCCCGTTCCGATTAACCCCCGTGGCGCCGGAATCCCGATTTTAAGTCAGGACGTACCGGTACATCCTGTGTCCTTATGTCATGGTCTTACCTTCTTACTGTTCTCCTTCGTTTGACATGTGCTGGCGGCCATCTTGGTTTCTGAGTTTCTTGTAGCCTCCCACCCTGCGGCTTCTCCTTCCCACTGGGAGGAGCTGGATGCCTAGCTCATATATATAGGAGGTCTGTGGCTTCAGTTCCTTGCTTGGTCCTCCTGTGTTCACATGCTTCTAAGACTGCTGCTGCTTCTGGTTCCTGATCCTGGCCTCGTCTGACTACCCCGTTGGTTCCTGATCCTGGCTTCGTCTGACTACCCTGCTGGTTCCTGATCCAGGCTTCGTCTGACCACCCTTCTAGTTCCTGACCCCTGTCTACGCAAGACCCTGCTTCGGTTTAGCCATCCGTTTGGACTTTTGCTTACAGCTTGATTTTCAATAAAGCCTTCTTATTTCCACTTATCTCTTGTTGTACGTCTGGTTCATGGTTCCATGACATTAGGACCAAGCCATGAATTTTGACGGTACAGGGCCATCCTCGCTACCTACGCTGGTTGCCAGACTTGATCAGCAGGATCACCTGTTGGGTCGGTTCGCTGTGGCGTTGCAAACCCTGCTTGAACGCACGGCTCATTTCGCTTCCGTTGCCGATGGGTCGGTTGTCGCTCCTGGGCCCGCTCCTACTGCCGCTCCGGTTGTTGCGCCAGAGTCTACCCCGACACCTGTTGCTGCGCCTGCGGTGTCTCGGGGTATGACCGGTTCTGCCCCCCTTCCACAGCGCTTTGGGGGAGAGCCAACTCAGTGCCGAGGTTTCCTTAACCAGGTGGGCATTTATTTCGAGTTGCTGCCACATGCCTTTCCTACTGAGAGATCAAAGGTGGGCTTCTTGATCTCGCTGCTCTCGGACAAGGCCTTGGCCTGGGCCAGCCCTTTATGGGAGAACAACAATCCGGTGGTTGCCGAGTTTTCCGGTTTTGTTGCTTCTCTTCGGAAGGTATTCGATGTGCCGGCTCGTGCTGCCTCTGCTGCGAAGCTCCTTATGTCCATCAGACAGGGTTCACGATCCGTAGCTGAATACGCCATTGAGTTTCGTACCCTGGCAGCAGAGGTGGGCTGGAATAATGAGGCTCTGGTCGCTGCTTTCTCTCATGGTCTCTCGGATGCCTTGAAGGATGAGGTTGCAGCTAAGGACCTACCAGTGGAGCTCGAGTCTCTTATTTCTTTCCTGATTTTGATTGACACCAGACTCAGGGAGAGACCTTCCTTTAAGGAGAGCCTGCGGAGGTCTTCTAACAGATTGGCGCCTACGTTTGCTGTCCCACCCGTGCCTCCCTCTCCTCCCACGCCTCCTGGGGATGACTTGTCTGGGGGTGAACCCATGCAGCTGGGGTTTGCTCGCCTGTCCGAGGGGGAGAGGGTACTCCGGAGACGCGAGGGCCGATGCATGTACTGTGGTCTCGGTGGGCATTTTCGGTTGGCATGTCCGAACCGTCCGGGAAACGCTCGCACCTGAGATCCTGTCGGGGGCAGATCTTGGGTGGAGTCTCCTCGTCCCCGGTTTCCCGTGTTGACAAACCACTGATCACTGTTGTCCTCTCCTGGGTCGGGGGCTCGGTGACGACCCAGGCGTTGGTGGACTCTGGTGCTGGTGGTTTGTTCATTGATAGTGTGTTCGCTCCCGCCAATTCCATTACTCTGCAGCCTCGAGGTTCCCCACTGGCTCTTGAGGCGATAGACGGCAGACCCCTTCTGCCGCCACACGTGACTCATGAGACCCTTCCAGTGGGGATAGCCATTGGTGCCGTTCACAGAGAGTCGGTCTGTCTCCAGGTGATTTCGTCTCCACACTACTCGGTGGTCATGGGGTACCCCTGGCTCCAGAAGCATAATCCGACTTTCGATTGGAGATCGGCCGAGATCCTCTCGTGGTCACCGCAGTGTGGGGCTAGTTGCATCCATGGGCCTGTCAAGTTGCTGTGTACTTCCTCGGACTCTCTGTTGCCTCCTGAATACGAAGAGTACCGGGATGTATTCGATAAGGTGCGCGCGGTTGCCCTACCTCCGCACCGCCCATACGATTGTGCCATAGAGTTACAATCTGGTGCCGTTCCTCCTCGTGGCAAAGTCTATCCACTGTCGGTAGCGGAGAATGAGGCCATGGAGGAGTACGTGAGGGAGGCGCTTTCACGCGGACACATTCGCAAATCCTCGTCCCCGGCAGGGGCTGGATTTTTCTTTGTGAAAAAGAAGGGCGGTGAGTTGAGGCCTTGCATCGATTACAGGGGTCTCAATCGCATCACGATCAAGAACGCTTACCCGATACCCTTGATTTCCGAGCTGTTCGATCGCCTCAAAGGGGCCACGGTCTTTACCAAACTCGACCTGAGGGCGGCATATAACCTGGTAAGGATCAAGGCGGGCGATGAGTGGAAGACCGCGTTTAACACCAGGACCGGTCATTATGAATCCTTGGTTATGCCCTTTGGGTTGTGAAATGCGCCCGCAGTCTTCCAGGAATTCATCAACGATGTTTTCCGTGACCTGTTGCAGCAGTGTATGGTTGTCCACCCGCAACCTCAACCTTCGAGTGCCCACTCCCAAGCTGGCGCCTCGCTTTGTTGGTCCCTTCCGAGTGCTTCGCAGGGTAAACCCGGTAGCCTATGCCCTTGCGCTTCCTCCTGGCATGCGGATCTCCAACGTGTTTCATGTCTCCCTGTTGAAGCCATTGGTGTGTAATCGTTTCACTTCCTCGGTTCCTCGGCCCCGTCCGGTCCAAGTGGGCAATCGTGAGGAATATGAGGTGAGCAATATCCTGGACTCACGCCTGGTCCGCGGTCGGTTGCAGTTTTTGGTCCATTGGCGTGGTTATGGCCCAGAGGAGCGTTCCTGGGTTCCCTCCGCAGATGTCCATGCTCCTGCTTTGCTCCGAGCCTTCCACGCACGCTTCCCTCAGAAACCGTTCCTTACTCCGCGGAGGAGGGGCCCTTGAGGGGGAGGTACTGTCATGGTCTTACCTTCTTACTGTTCTCCTTCGTTTGACATGTGCTGGCGGCCATCTTGGTTTCTGGGTTTCTTGCAGCCTCCCACCCTGCGGCTTCTCCTTCCCACTGGGAGGAGCTGGATGCCTAGCTCATATATAGGAGGTCTGTGGCTTCAGTTCCTTGCTTGGTCCTCCTGTGTTCACATGCTTCTAAGACTGCTGCTGCTTCTGGTTCCTGATCCTGGCCTCGTCTGACTACCCCGTTGGTTCCTGATCCTGGCTTCGTCTGACTACCCTGCTGGTTCCTGATCCAGGCTTCGTCTGACCACCCTTCTGGTTCCTGACCTCTGTCTACGCAAGACCCTGCTTCGGTTTAGCCATCCGTTTGGACTTTTGCTTACAGCTTGATTTTCAATAAAGCCTTCTTATTTCCACTTATCTCTTGTTGTACGTCTGGTTCATGGTTCCATGACACCTTAAGGACTCGGGAAACAGTGCGTACCGGTACGTCCTATGTCCTTAAGGGGTTAATGAGAGCCGAGATGTCTTGGGTTAAGGCTGCTACGAAGATATTTGCTGGTAGGATGGATTCAGGCGGTGCCTCTGTAGGCTAAAAAGAATGGAAGCTCCGAGATAACGCAGCGTCCCACTACATGTGTGTGGGCACTGCTTAAAAACACTTTTTATATTATTATAAGCACTAGGTTGTCATGTATAATTTTGCATTTGTGTAACTGCAAAATCCCTGTTAACAGGCCTATTAGGTGCAATTTATACATCCCACCACTAGATGGGGATAGAGCTTAGGTCTTATATACAGTACAGACCAAAAATTTGGACACACCTTCTCATTCAAAGAGTTTTCTTTATTTTCATGACTATGAAAATTATAGATTCACGCTGAAGGCATCAAAACGATGAATTAACACATGTTGAATTATATACATAACAAAAAAGTGTGAAACAACTGAAAATATGTCATATTCTAGGTTCTTCAAAGTAGCCACCTTTTGCTTTGATTACTGCTTTGCACACTCTTGGCATTCTCTTGATGAGCTTCAAGAGGTAGTCACCTGAAATGGTCTTCCAACAGTCTTGAAGGAGTTCCCAGAGATGCTTAGCACTTGTTGGCCCTTTTGCCTTCACTCTGCGGTCCAGCTCACCCCAAACCATCTCGATTGGGTTCAGTTCCGGTGACTGTGGAGGCCAGGTCATCTGGCGCAGCACCCCATCACTCTCCTTCATGGTCAAATAGCCCTTACACAGCCTGGAGGTGTGTTTGGGGTCATTGTCCTGTTGAAAAATAAATGATGGTCCAACTAAACGCAAACCGGATGGAATAGCATGCCGCTGCAAGATGCTGTGGTAGCCATGCTGGTTCAGTATGCCTTCAATTTTGAATAAATCCCCAACAGTGTCACCAGCAAAGCACCCCCACACCATCACACCTCATCCTCCATGCTTCACGGTGGGAACCAGGCATGTAGAGTCCATCCGTTCACCTTTTCTGCGTCGCACAAAGACACTGTGGTTGGAACCAAAGATCTCAAATTTGGACTCATCAGACCAAAGCACAGATTTCCACTGGTCTAATGTCCATTCCTTGTGTTCTTTAGCCCAAACAAGTCTCTTCTGCTTGTTGCCTGTCCTTAGCAGTGGTTTCCTAGCAGATATTCTACCATGAAGGCCTGATTCACACAGTCTCCTCTTAACAGTTGTTCTAGAGATGTGTCTGCTGCTAGAACTCTGTTTGGCATTGACCTGGTCTCTAATCTGAGCTGCTGTTAACCTGCGATTTCTGAGGCTGGTGACTCGGATGAACTTATCCTCCGCAGCAGAGGTGACTCTTGGTCTTCCTTTCCTGGGGCGGTCCGCATGTGAGCCAGTTTCTTTGTAGCGCTTGATGGTTTTTGTGACTGCACTTGGACACTTTCAAAGTTTTCCCAATTTTTTGGACTGACTGACCTTCATTTCTTAAAGTAATGATGGCCACTCGTTTTTCTTTACTTAGCTGCTTTTTTCTTGCCATAATACAAATTCTAACAGTCTATTCAGTAGGACTATCAGCTGTGTATCCACCTGACTTCTCCACAACGCAACTGATGGTCCCAACCCCATTTATAAGGCAAGAAATCCCACTTATTAAACCTGGCAGGAAACACCTGTGAAGCTCATCAAGAGAATGCCAAGAGTGTGCAAAGCAGTAATCAAAGCAAAAGGTGGCTACTTTGAAGAACCTAGAATATGACATATTTTCAGTTGTTTCACACTTTTTTGTTATGTATATAATTCCACATGTGTTAATTCATCGTTTTGATGCCTTCAGTGTGAATCTACAATTTTCATAGTCATGAAAAAAAAAGAAAACTCTTTGAATGAGAAGGTGTGTCCAAACTTTTGGTCTGTACTGTATATTCAGGCCAGGCCTAGTGAGACAGATGAGTTGAGACCAGGAGGGAGTTGAGAGAGGTTGAGATGAGAGGAGTTGAGAACCAGGATGTAGTCAGAAGAGAGCAGATCTGAGGTAGTCAGATCAAGTTAGTGGGAGGAAAGATAGAGTGAAGACTTCGCAACACAGATTAGTGAGTGGAGCCAACTTCGCTAGGAGGTGTTTACTCAGATATTAGGCGCAGAAGAGCGTTTTCCTTCTGTAGCTGGACTGTAGACTTGCATCCCTGACCAGTAGAAAAGACACAAGCATTCCTAGGAATTCATCGGTGATAGGAGACATATTTGAGGGCCACAGACACCTTTGCATGGTGGAGGTTTATTAGCTTCAGGCAGCCACACCAACCTTCTGAGGGACAGTTGAGTTTTCCTGTCTACACATATTCAGCTTGTGGGGAAAGTCAAGGAATAGGATCCAAAGCATCTAAAGGAACCAGGTACACCTAACCCACTGCTATAAAACCACAAAACCTGACAAGCCTAAAACAGTGGATTTGCAGAATTACCTCTGTATCATCTAAAGACTGCATAATTGTACTACTGCAACTAAGAGACATCCAAAGTAAAAGTTGTGAGTTGTATCTTACCACTGTCTACCTCATTATTACTACCTATGGTTGTACCACCATTAACGGTACTGGCGTCACGACAAAAAGGACTCAGCCGCAACAAGCACCCTTAACATCAAGGGCACCTCAACCACCATATCGGCTGATGCTTCCTTTCACAGAGTGTGCCCCGGAGGATTTCGTGCTGTCCACCTCAACACTGTGCTGCCAGCCCAGGGAGGCTATCTGCTAACCGTGAGTAAACTGATGAACTGTATGTTATACTATTTGGCCCCCTCATCGGTCCGCCGTGAACCTCACGTGTTCCCCCTGCGACTGGCTGGCTGCATAAGTTTTTATCCCTTTTAACCCTTGCGCCATATTTGAGAGACTGTCGCATGTGAATAAGCCCCTTATTTGCTTGAGAGACTTTTGCTTATTGTGCGCTGTTTTGTGGTTCAGAACTGTTCAAATTAATTTCAAAGTATATGGAGGTGCTATAATAGTCCCCAGCATCAAAATCGCAGTGTCAAAAGTGGAAAAATTCAACATTTGTGTGTCACTATAACTGCTTGCTGTCAGGTGAATAGACTGTTACTGTGAAACTAATATGGCTGCTGGAGCTCCGATTAAAAAAATAAATAACACTGCGCCATCACTGTGCAAGTTGGCGACACCCCCTGCAGAGAGGGAAACCAGTGTGCCGCCCCTTTATGCAAAGTTGTCCGGTTCAAGCCCATCCTACCTGAACTGTGTGGGTTCTGGGAGGCGGACCCTGTATGCAACGCAGCACCGCCGTCCTTGCCCTAGGAAGAGCCCTACCATCTCACTGGCTTGACAATGTGCCTGCCTATAAACAGTTGGGACGAAAGCACAGACACCGATATAGTCCCCTATGAACCTCTTTATGCGCAAAAGACTGCCCCCGTATTGTGCGTCACCAAACAACCAAATCCTATAGGGGTACTGACCGATATTGTGCCGAAGGTCCGACTTGCTGAGACCGCCCCCCCGTGTGGTGGATAATGGTTGCGCGCTCCCTTCAGTCAAACAGACCTGGGAGGCGGGCCTGAAACTTTGGAGGAGCGTGACACACGGTCTGCACACGGTCTCAGGTTAGTTAGACTAGCAGGACCTTGTGAAAGGACTACTCCTGCGCTGTCCTCAGACGCATCCACCTCCACAATAAAAGGTCTCTCCTGATCTGGCTGGATCAGAATGGGAGCGCTACTGAATGCCTTTTTTAGTGTTTCAAATGAAGTAATGGCCTCAGTAGACTAGTTCTCCAAATCCGCCCCTTTTTTAGTAAGGTCGGTCAACAGTTTAGCAATTACTGAAAAATTCTTAATAAATTTACGGTAGTAATTGGCAAAACCTAAGAACCATTGTAAGGCCTTTAAGGATCAAGGCCTTACCCATTCTTTAATAGCTAGTACCTTACCAGGATCCATCTTGAAGGCGTGAGGGGTCAGGACATGCCCTAGAAACAGTCTATGGGGTGGTAGAACCTCCAGGGTAGGTGATGAGAACACATCAGAATATTCACTAATGACCGTGGGTAATATGTCAGATTCTACTGAGATCCCAGCTTGTACCACAGACAAGCACGAGTCACACTTAGATCCACATTTCACCAACTCCTGGACCAATCAATAGTGTGGTTGTGTAATCGGAGCCAAGGCAACCCTAGTACAACCTCGACCGGTAAGTTCTCCAGGACTAAGAGGGAACATTTTAAAGAAATCTCTGAGGTACATGACCTCACCATACCACCTACCAGGGGAGTGGCGTCAATAGCCATGACATGGATAGGTGTAGGAAGAGAAAAAATTGGAATACCCAGTCTAATGGCGTACTCAGAGTCAATAAAGCTGTCCGCTGAACCAGAGTCAATAAAGGCCTTACCCGGCCATTTATTAACCCCCAGAGATATTGTTATAGGTACCAAAAGCTTACATTTTGCAATATCAGGGTGTACCTGGTCTTTAGGTTGCCTTGTCTTGGGAGACTTAATGGAGAGGGCCTTCTTAGGACACTGGTTGATCCAATGGTCAGGCTCTCCGCAGTAAAAACACACTCCACGTCTGCGGCGCAGACCTCAGCGTTGTTTCTGGGATAGACCTCAGGCTGGACCACCACCTGAGGAGAGAACTGTCGTTCCTGTCGTCTCTCTCTAACCCGTCGGTCAAGTGGGACTACAAGGGTCATCATCTCTTCTAGAGTCTCTGGAAGCTGATAACTCTCTAGAAGATCCTTTAAGTTATCAGACAGACCTGACCTGAACTGACTCTTAAGTGCTGGTTCATTCCATCCTGAGGGGACACACCACCTTCTGAATTGGGTGCAATACTCCTCCGCAGGTAGATCGCCCTGAACCAGAACCTTTAGAGCAGTCTCTGCTACCAGTGTCCTGTCTGGTTCATCATACAGGGTACCCAGGGCCTGAAAAAAAACCTCCACTGATGTTAAACAACTGGTGTCAGCAGGTAAAGAAAATGCCCAGTCCTGGGGATCACCCTGTAACCGGGAAATGCCCACGCATTGACTCTCGGTGCCAGAGGAAACGGGCCGCAAATGGAAAAAAAGTTTAGAATTTTCTTTAAAGGAAAGAAACTTCTTCCGATCTCCAGAAAAGGGCTCAGGAAGCTTAATCTGGGGCTCTAAATGCGGACTGGAGGCCTGAGGGATGGAAGTACCTTGTCCTAGCTCAAAAGAACAGAGTTTCTCCCCTAGCTCCTGCACCATCTGTGTCAGGTTAGAGACATGGTCAGTCAGGGTCACCAGAGCATTCATGATACAGTGGTTAGGTTATGGCCTGTTAATCTGTGACGGTCACGTACACACAGGGGGGAGGATAGTGACCACTGCGCTCCACCCTCACCCCTGGCCCTGCCTACTTGCCTCGCAAGTCCTAATGACAGGGGACAACTAGATGGCAGTCCCTAACTTAGGATACGTGCTGGGAAGACAGACAAGACAAATAACGGAACGTGAACGGACCGGGTCAATACCTAGAGAGCTATGCAGTACTAAGGAATGAGCAGAGAATAGTCAGGAAAAGCCGAGGTCAAATACCAGGAGAGAAACGAAGTACAACAGGAGTCCGCAAAGAATCGTCAGATGGAAGCCGGGGTCAGGATACCAGGAGAGATGCGCAGTACAGGAGGAGCAGGCAAAGGATCGTCAGGGAACAGGATCAGGTAGTATTCAGTAGTCCAAAAAATAGCCAGGAATCTAGAATTAACAGGCAACCTGTGGCCAGCAGGCTGCCTGTATTTATAGTGGGGTCTGAGGGTCATGTGACATGGCCAGCGTCACATGACCGACAGACAGACAAGTCGAGCACCGAGAGATCAGCTTGGGGCTCAAGGCAGACCTAGGAGCAGGGAGCCTCCCAGCTAGTAAAGCCGCCCTGGGAACGAGGCCAAACACAGATCCTCGCTCCCGAAGCTAAGCAGCAGGTCTGCGACTGATGGGAGACCGAGTGCTCCTTTGGCGCCCCGTGACACAGACTCTTGATATGCCTTTGGAGTGGTTCATGACTTTGGAGTAATATGGAAAGCCTGAGATTACATCACAGCCGCCGGAACTCCAATCAAGAATGCTTCAGCCGTGGCAGCAGTACTCCTGCCCACCCAAGTGGCAGTGATCAAGGTAAAGGCCCATACTCGAGCTGACACCTCTGAGGCAAGAGGAAACGTCCTAGCTGACAAATCAGCCAAGAAAGCAGCAGTGGAAGAGAAAAGAGTCCAGTCAGACCAGATTATGGTAGCACAGGAAGACCTGGAACAGAAAGAAATCACATGGGACCTACTGAAACAAATGCAGAAACAGGCCACTCCCATGGAAAAGGAAACCTGGTTGAAAGAGTCAGCCCTTGAAGAAGAATCTGGACTCTGGACACAAGGAAAGAGAGTGTGCCTACCCAGAGCCCTCTATCCCTTTATAGCCTCAGTGGCCCATGGGCCCACCCACCAATCCAAAACCATAATGAAAGAACTAATTGACAAAATATGGGTGGCCCCAGTCCTGGTAAGACATACCCAGTCTTGCCTCATTTGTGCCGAGTGCAACCCAGGTAGGACTGAACCCACGCCCACCAAGTGCCTTTCCAGAGCTCTGTACCCATTCCAAAGGATACAAATCGACCACATCCAGATGCCAATGTGCCAAGGGTTTCAATATGTGCTAGTAGTGATAGACTTGTTCTCTGGGTGGCCAGAAGCCTACCCCGTCCAAAACCAGACAGCAACCACCACTGCTAAGAAACTAATGCAGGAAACTGTTTGTAGATTCGGGGTACCTGAGGTCATTGAGAGTGATCAGGGCCCAGCATTCACTGCTAGTCTAACCCAAGAGGTCTGGAAGATGGTAGGGTCACACCTAACGTTTCACACCCCTTACCAACCCCATACGAGATCCTATATGGTACAGGGCCAAGAATGGGACAATATTTTCCGCAGCAGCTACAAATGCATTATGAATCTGTTGCAAAATATGTGATAGCATTTAGCAAACAATTGTCTAACATACATGCACAATCTCTCTTCCATTCCAGATCCAGACTCCCTAGAAGGAAGCCACACTCTGAAACCTGGAGATTGGGTGGTAGTCAAGAAACACGTCAGAAGCACCCTCGAACCATGATATGAGGGACCCTACCAAGTGCTGTTGACTACCCCAACTTCCGTGAAACTCGAAGGGAGACCCACCTGGATCCATGCCTTACATTGTAAAAGAGTAAATCCGTCCTGATGACCCTGGAACAATAAGCCATGAGGAAGAACAAAAGAAAATACAATAAAACACAGTTCCCCCTCCCAGCTATGATGCCATGCAGGGTAAGGGTAAGGGAGTAAGGTGAATCCTGGGGTACTATCATAAGCCCTGAAACCAGGAGCTTAACTATTAGAGATAAGTTGTCACCACTGCAGGTGAAGAGGATACAAAGAATATGCCCAGTGGATTCGCTAGGCTTTAGGGATAGCCTATAATCAAGTCTCCAAGGGGGGACTGTTATGGACTATTTAAACAGTATAGCTACTTGCTTGCGTCACACTGCTCAGACACCGCTTAGTAGAACAATCTTGCTTCCTGGATGTACCACCAGGCGCACACAGCTTTCCCACTATCTTGAAGATGGGAGGGGGAAGGAGAGCATTCCAAAGCCCTAGATACATGTCAATGAGGGGGCTGCGGAGCTGACTAGAGATTTGCTTTGACTCCAATTGGGTGCGTCAGAGTTTGATTTCTCTGTGCATGTTAAGATAATTTTCTACTAATTTGGAGCAGTACATCAACCTACCTGGTACCTTGACCAGATCCAAAACAACTGCATTGGAGCACGGGATAGCAAACACGGAGCCTAACTCATGCTCCGGTACTACAATTACAAGCAATATTTTTGTGTGATGCTGTTAGCCTTGGCAAATAGTAAGTACACGTTTGTAATTGCTGATATCAGGGCCTATAGGAGCACATCAGACGCCCACATCTTTAGTGCTTCTGGAAAGGGTTAACTGCTTCACGCCAATCAGTTAGCCCTGCTAGAGCCCAGCAGACTGTCCAGATCTGCAGGTCCACCGGCTCTATTTGTTCTCTTGGCTGATGAATGGTTTGCATTATCATTTAATGCAGCCCTTTCCAAGACACGATTTGAAAGACTGGAAGCGCATGTTTAACTACTGGTTGACTCGCGCCTGTTGGTTTGTAGAGTGTGCTTTAGGAATACTTTCCACAAAGTGGAGAGTGTTAATGTCGTCATTACCGATGGATCCGGATAATTTCGCCCTGGTGATTCAGGCTTGTGTACTTTTACACAATTTCATTGGGATTCATGATTAGAGATGAGCGAAGTTTTGAAAAATTTGCCAAAGATTTGCCAAACTTTGTCAAGAAATTCAATGTGTTCTGAATTAATTTGTCATGAATCACGATAAATCTTGTATACCCAGGCCCCCCTGCCTAATCATATTCATCCCACTTGGTGGCCCAATCTCAGTGTGAAGGCTTAGAATTTAAACAGCAGGGGGAGTATATCTCCGTGTGTACCCATATTCCTACTTAATCCATTTGGTAGGTTCTGTGGCTTAAGTATTACAGGCAATTATAATTTATTGCCGTCTGCATCACTGTGCAGGGCACCAGGATTCATAGCTAATCCCTTCTGTTAGCTGTTGAGTTACTGTGCGTCAGTATTACAGGTCAATACAATTGTCAGGTCTAATTTATCGCCATGGGTTGTCTCATCTGGTGGTGGCTGGAGCACTCTGGTCCGGCCACCACCAAGTGCTCTCCCCATAGAAGAGAATGGGAGTGCACTGCGCATGGCCTGCATCATGCCACTGCTGCGACCTGCCAACCATCAAGTTTTTTACAGCGTCTGCTGCCGCCTCCAACTTGCCACAGCTGCCAACTGCCTACCATCACGTTCCTTACAGCTGCTGCTGCCTCCTCATTTATGCCACTGCTGTGACCTGCCTCTACTCACATTCTGTATGTCTGCTGCTGCAGACACCTCAATCATGTCACTGACTCCATCATGCCACTGCTGCAATCTGCCGACCATCATCTTTTGTAAGGTTGTTTCTGCCTCCATCATAAAAACAACCATAAAAAATAAACAAAAAGAGTCCTAGGAGACTCAAGGGGGTTATATGCCAACTTTCAGGGGAATTGGAGCAATTGGAGCAATTTGGGTCTGAACTGAACTTTTTCAAAAATTCGGTGAACCAGACCCGAAACAAATCTTGACTGGTCTCTATTTTCTCTATTTAATTTTTGAAGTCACTCGATATATTCTATTTTCTGTTCTGGCTCTTAACTTAAGTCTGGACTTTTAGCACAACATTTTCACAGATGGATCATTCACTCTGACCAGAAAGGGAAGGGGATGAGTGACTCATTTAGGGCATGAAACGTTACACTGATAAGTACAATGCTCTTCTGTGGACATCTTTATCTAGGTCTATGAATACAGCAATAGCGTTGTCCTACTGCTATCCTAATTCTACTAATCTACTTTTGTAATAACAAATAACATATTTCCCCTACAGCAATAGTGAAATAACAATGGGATGCCTTTCGATATAGGAGTTGTATCTCTTTGTGCTGACTGCAAGAGGAGGAGAATATTTGTATTTCATTTTCAATGGCATAACATTGCCAAAATAAGAGAGAAACAGCTAAAACCAAAAATAAATTTCGTTTTCTATGAATATTCAGTAGAGATGAACAAATTTCTTAAGTTAAATTAATTAAGTTTGGATTTGATTCGGCCAAGTCCGTTGAGCAATTCGATTCCGGTCCGAATAAATTTAAACCCCAAACGGAAGTGCTCCAATTGTCCTGAAAAGTAGTACATGACATTCTGAGGTCTGCTAGGACTGCATGCAACTCCTTTCAATCCAGCATTAATAATCCTAAAGTAACAGCAACAGATATGATTATGGGTAAACATGTGGCTGCTAGTGGTAACAAACAGCCTCATTGAAAACAAACTGCACTGTAGGATTTTTTTGTATAAAAAACAAAAATTGTCCTAAAAATATAACACCACTTGGGTACATGTGATCCTCCTTCTTTATCTTTCCTGTCTTCTGATCTGAAAAATGGCTAATGCCATTTTGAGAAATTCACCAGAATTGATTTGCCGAAAATAAAAATTGGAGGGGAAGGGAGTTTAGAATCGATTGGCTCATCTCTAAGGCCTCATGCACACGACCGTATGTATTTTGCGGTCCGCAAAACACGGATGCGCAAAAATTACGGATGACGTCCGTGTGCATTCCGTATTTCACGGAACGGAACAGCTGGCCCCTAATAGACCAGTCCTATCCTTGTCCGTAATGCGGACAATAATAGGACCTGTTTTATTTTTTTTCCGAAAGTAAATACGGAAATGGAATGCACACAGAGTACCTTACGGTTTTTTTTTTTTGCAGACCCATTGAAATGAATGGTTACATATACGGTCCTAAAAAAACAAAACGCAAAGGACGCGGAAAGAAAATACTTTTGTGTGCATGAGCCCTAATACTGAGTTTTAATAATGCAACTTTCTGACAACATTATCCCTTTAAAGTTCGAGGCTGCACCTGAAAACATGGTAGAAGTTTTAAGCATTAAACATAAATGTGTTTGTTCCCTCCGGCACTTATTACTAGTTTCTTTACAAGTTTACTTCTTCTTCTAAGTTTCTTTTACTTCTTGTTTAGATCCTTCGAGATTTGATCCCTCGGCTCAGGAAAATGTATAAGTGCTGGCAGGTGTGTGACAAGAAGCACCTGCCCCCCATGTTACTTCAGGTATGACTCTTGCCGTGCTATATTATTGTGATTGTTTTACTTTACAATGTATTTTACTTATTCCTATATAACATTACATAATCGTATTGCCCTGTACCTGCTGTAGGTATATAATGTGCCCATATATTTCCGAACTACAGATTAGCTCCATTAAATAGGGCAATTCCTCTGCGGAAATCTGTGGGCCAGCGCTGAAAATCCTATTCAGTGTACGTTCACTTTGCAAAATGTGCAACATATTTCGGACTCGTATTACATGCCTAAACACACTTCTATCATGCATGAAAGCAGCTTCCTATTGTTTGCAACCATTCATGGTATCTTCAGATGGAGGATTTTGGGCACGGGTTACAGCAGGGACTAAAACTGTGGCAAATCTGTTCTGAAACTTCCTCCCTTTGGATTCAAGGGGAGGTTGCACCGCAGTTGATGCAGCCAAAGGTTTTTGCCACCCGGTTTTCAAGACCGCGCCAAGGATGGACAGGTCCATTATTGGCACAGTTACTGCACAGACCCCTTCGCTAAGCCACAGCAGGAGCCTGCTCATGGTATAGCTTAGCCTTAAACCTATAGTGGGTCCTCATAACAACCCACGGCAGAGACCACAACACAGACTGCGAGATTTTGTTGTGGACAAAGGCCTCCATCTGAACATACCCTTACAGTGTAGAAAACCCTGCTGAAAATTAGGCTGATTTCTCCATAAATCAACCTCACACTTTTCAGTGTGAAAATTAGCATCAAAATCAGCTCTAAACTCAGAGCCAAAAACAGTGAGGAACATAAAAATCTATTTGGAGAAAGATTCAGCATCTAATATTTCTGCCTCATATTTTAAACCACCTGAACACAGCCCCATGGTGTCCAGCCTTTTTACTGTTTTCATTGTCACATTCCAAGAGCCATACAATTCTTATTGTTCCGTCAATACAGCTGCATAATGGATTGGAGTTCTGGGATAAATTGTAATTTTCAATCCCAGTTTTTAGATCAGGAGCCCTCCATAACAAAAAGCATATGAGTGGACAATGAGGGGTTAAGGACTAGCTTATTTTCCGCTTTCAGAAACAAACTGTTTATTCATTAATTTATTTATTTATTTATTTTCAATCTCCACATTCCAAGAGCCGTAATTTTTTTTTAAGTATCTGCATGAGGGCTTTTTCTTTTTCACCATTTTGGGGTACATTTACCTTCTTTTAGGGGGGGGGGGGGAAGACAAATGTGTAGTATTGTTTTTTTTTTTTGCTTGTTTGTTTAATTAGTTATAAATATAACTTTTGCAAAATTAGAATTTTGTTTTATAGGGAAAAAGTCATTTTGGTGTAACCAGAACCATAACTTTTTTGCTTTTCTGTTAAAAAAATAACTTTGTGCCATTTCGGGGTGTATATAAATTATTGATAAACCGTGGGACTGTCCACACTTTATTGGAAAACCATTGAGAGCACTATAAACCAGATATTTACTAGGTCAGTGGCGCACATAGAGAAGTAAGGGCCCCATAGCAAGGATCAAACCAGGCCTCCTACACAGGACAGAAGGGTTTCTGCTTAAACCCTTTTCAATGGCCCTTGGGCCATTTTTCCACTGCCTCATTTGCTAAAAATTGTTTCTTTAGAGGCTAGAGTCCTGACCAAGTTTTCACCTCCAGTAGAAGAGGGGATAATCCCAACTAAGACTGTGCTCCCTCGTGCCCTGGGCCCCATAGCAGTCACATGGTCTGCCACTATGGTAGTTACCCCCCTGCACTAGGTCCATCTCTCTAACCCTGCAATTGGTTTTATTGAGCTTCTGACACTTATCCAGTTCCTCCTTACCAGCCTTGTTAGTTAGGGCAGTCAGGCTTTCAAAACTTTTACATTACTGAAGCCTTCTCCCCCAACAATCAAAAGGTAGCTGTGGCCAGCGTTCAACAGATCTATCACTTGGAAGAACTATTTAGTTTGGAATTGGTCCTATAACAAATTCTTACCTCTGTGGGGTTTAGAGGGTGGTCATAACCATGAAAACGAGCAGTGTATAATGTGATGGAAAATGAATCACGCCAGCAAAGAAAGCAACATGGATAATAACAATTAATTAGTAAGTGCCTTGTATTAACTTTGTCTACATGATAAATGCCATGTGCTGGAGTGAGACAACCCCCTTTAAGGGTCAAAGCTCAACATTTGTAATGTAGAGCTTAAAATTTTAGCCACTCTGCAATCCAGCAGCAGTGGTTGTGCTTGTACACAATAGGAAAAACGACGGCCTCTCTGGGGGCCCGGGACCGTGGAAGCGTGCATAGGCCAGTGTTTTTGTTTGTTTTTTATACTGTGAAAGCACGACCAGCCCTGAGGTCTCTGATTAAACATTGAGGACTGCACTGTTTAGCCTGTCTGTTTTGTTAATGGCTGCATGGCTATTAACAATGTATGGCTGCGTAGAACAAATCATTATACTAATTATGCCATCTCTAACAGTAGGCCCCATGCCCCCGACCAGCCACAATGAGAGACCCACTGGTACAAGTACTTGTAAGGGGCATGGAGGCTAAGTGGGGATTGGGACTGGAACTCCATTCGTGACCCCTGATGTAATAGAACATAAGCAGAGCGCAAATGGTGTATGGGGAGGCATCATCCACCGTTCCATATGTGGCTGGGGCATGGTTCTGTAAAAGGTGTGCTTCCACAGGTTAGGGGGTGCTAGGAACATACGCCATTCCACTAATGCAGTAATGCTAATTTTTTTTAACCCTTTCTGCCATTAACTGAAAAATCAATGAGTTAGTCAAACTGGGCTATCTATGAAAATGTATTTTTGGGCAATCTGACTAATAGTTCAGCCTGACATATGAAATAGTATGGCCTGACTATTGACAGGGGCGTAACTACCAGAATGGCAGACCATGTGACTGCTATGGGGCTCAGGGCAAGAGGGAGACCAGTGGGGATCATCTCCTCTTCTACTCAGGGTGAAAACTTGGTCAGGACTCTACCCTCTGAAGGAACCACTTTTAGCAAACGAGGCAGTGGAAAAAATTGGCCAAGGGTCATTGAAAGGGGTTTAGGGAGAAACCCTTATGTCCTGTGTGGGGGGCCTGGTTTGATCCTTGCTATGGAGAATTTACTTCTCTATGTATGCCACTGACTATTGGTACACTAATTTTCTCCTTCACAGCTGTAAGCTATAGATTTGAGTTACGTGAGGTAGACTAATTGCTAGACTTACACGTAGGATCATCAGCCAACACCTCCATAGAAACCAGCCTGCCCAAGATTTTAGGTCAAGGCCAAAAAGCAGTAACAAAGCTGTGCCAGATAAGCTGTGTTCCTACCGTTATATTTATTAATACATACAGATGATGTCTCTGTGTATGCTCTTATAGGACAGAAAATCAAGTCCATCTATGGGTTACACAAACCGAACCACGATAGAAGGCTTTAGACTTAAAGGAGTCTCAGAGAATCCTGAACTACAAGTTTTCAGCTTCGTTATAATTCTTCTCATATACCTCTTCTCCCTTATTGGAAATCTCACCATTCTACTACTGGTTTGTTTTGATCTCCACCTGCACACTCCCATGTACTTCTTCCTGTCCAACTTGTCTATCATAGACATATCCAGCTCTACTACAACGCTACACATGATTTTTGTTATCTTCACAACACAAAACCATGTCATTTCTACCTGGGCCTGTATGGCCCACTTGTATATTTTCTGTTCATTAACCAGTAATGAGCTATCAATTCTGGCCTCCATGAGCATTGATCGCTACGTAGCCGTCTGTAGGCCTTTACATTATCACAATATCATGAATTGGAAAGTCTGCGGTTTGCTGGCCTCAGTCAGCTGGGGTTTTGGGTTCATAGAGATGGTTCCTACAGTTTTGTTCAGTGCATGGTTCACTTGTTACATTTCGAAGGAAGTCGATCATTATTTTTGCGATGTTTTGCCCATCAGGGACATCACGTGCAGTGACACTTCAGTTCTGGACCTTTATATTCTAATTCTTGGAAATGTGAACATATTTATTTTACTTTTCCTGACTATAACTTCCTATATTTTTATTATTACAAGCATTTTAAGGATAAGCTCCAGAGCTGGGAGACGTAAAGCTTTCTACACGTGCTCCTCACACATCACGGTGGTTGTGATTTTCTATTCTTCTATTGTTTTACAGTACATAGTAACAGTTTCTGGGAACAACATGGGTTCCAACAAAATCTTCTCTCTGTTTAACACGGCCATTACTCCCATGATAAACCCACTGATCTACAGCTTGAAAAATAAAGATGTTAAATCAGCCCTACAACGAAAAATAAAATTTTTAAAATTGTTGTGAACTTTTCAATTACTCAATTGGTCAAAACTGAAATGCAAAGGTTGGAGAAGTGACTTTTGTAAAATAAAGTATTATATGTATTTATTATGTGTATTTAAGTGGGACAAATGATCATATCATGACCTCTCTTTTTGATGACACATCTCCATAAATTTCATTTCTCTTTTCGGGGTTTGTCGAAATATTTAAGTGATCTATGGGTTTCACAATTACAATAGATCCCTAAGCAGTAGAATTTACTGTATGCCCATAACAACCTCACTGTTCATATCTAGGAACAGTAGAAGATAAACCACCTGGCTCACTTTGAGAAAATTTTCCAAGATTAAATTTTTTAAAAATAATATAGAGTTATAGCAGACAGACTGGCCAAAGATAATAAGATACAAAATAAAACATACATATAACTTTAAATGTAAAGAACAAATATTTTCCAACATTTTTACACTATGTGGCAGATATTTCATATTCGATTGCTTTCTGTAGCTCATTTTCTGTAGCTGACATGTCAGCTTTGCTGTATAGACTTTACAGAATGAACAGAGACACCTCAATATTGTGGATGAGCAAGCTGTACAGTACTGCTGTATGCCTAGATAAGGCAGAACAGTGACACCATATGCGTGTTGTGTTATTATAAAGGCTGTGGCCTGGGGCTCATGGCCATTCAAAGTACAAAAATTCTTCATTCATGTTGCAGTTTTGTCCTGCTTTTGCAACAAATCAATAAAAATGATAAGAGCGGTGATAGTTTAAAACACAAATGTATGCTGACCTATTACTGTAGCAGGACCTGTGCAGATATAGTCACTTTTTATTTTGGCCCTAGAGTCAGAGGTCAGAGCTGAAAAACTCTGCAGAAATGGAGTGGGTCAGGGTGTAAGTAGCTGAATGGGTCTAGGTTCTGTAAGAAAATCAATCATTATTTTTCGAAGTTTTGCCCATCTGGGACATTACATGCAGTGACACATCACTTTGGACCTTAACTTTCTAATTTCTTTCGGGGGGTTTCCACAAAATCTTCTCTGTTTAACTAGTCCATTTCCCCTATGATAAACCCACTGATCTAAAGCTTGAAAAACAAAGTTGTGAAATTAGCCATAAAACAAACTTTTTGTACTTTTTGAATACTATGGTCAAAGCTGAGACACAATGACTGGAGGAATATTCTACCAAATTATCTTGTAAAATAAAGGATTGCTGGAATTAAATCTGTTGACTAGCAGGACATTGTTGCGTCAATAACGCCATTTTTATACAAGTGAAATTAAACACAAATTACACTGAAGATAAAAATATTACCACTTTTTCTGCGTAGTTTTTTGGGCTGAATGGGGGGTAATAATCGCACTACAAGATTGCAGAGTGTATCTTTTTTAACCTACATTTTTAAACGCAAATAACACAGTAGGCAGAAATATCAGCGCCAATGCTGCAATATTCCCAAAGTAAATTGTCAATAGCAGAAAACATGCAAGCAATTTAGCTATAACCGGTCCATAGTTTGGGTAACTTTGTACCAAATCAGTGACTTTTCATTTAGGCAAATCGTGACTCTTCATTAGGCCTCATAATAAACTGTGTGGAATACGGAAGGGTTTAAAATTAGAGACCCAGGCTTCGTTCTCCCAGAACTAGAATGTGAGGAGTGGCAGCAGCAGCCATCCAGGCAGTAGTAGTAGTAGTGGTAGGCCACAGTTCACTATGACTTTCAAAAAGTGCAACATTATTATTCAGGACAAATAGTATGAGATCGTGGACTGGATGTCTCACTCCTCTTCTCAGTCATAGCAGGATGGCACAGAGGTTCCCTCTGAGTTTGACATTGTGCCTTGGAGCCAAGGGTCACAGCATTCCTCCTGCTTCTCCTCCTTGCAGCCCCAGAGAAGCCTTTCAGTTGCATCCTCTGTGTCTTCACTGCCCCCTCCTAGTTGGCCTCCAAACCCAAATCCTCCAAAAGAACTGCCAAAGTCAGATGTGCTTTTTTTAGGGTCAGCTCGGGAACTGGTGATTCCAGGAACATTGTGGACGCAGGCTCAAAATGTCCCAATCCTAGATATTTGGCTGCCTCTAGCTCTGTGCGAGCAATTCCAGGATAGCCTTTTATCTCTTCAAGGCCAGCACACCAAACTACAGCCGTGCATAAGATCTGCAGGATTGAAACAAGCCATGAGCATTCAAACATAAACATAGGTAGCACGGCAGCACGGTGGCTCAGTGGTTAGCACTGGTGCCTTGCAGCACTGGGTTCATTAGGTTCAAATCCGACCAAGGGCAACATCTGCATGGAGTTTGTATGTTCTCCCCGTGTTTGTGTGGGTTTCCTCCGGGTTCTCCAGTTTCCTCCCACACTCTAAAGACATACTGATAGGGACCTTAGATTGTGAGCCCCATTGGGGACAGTTGGATGCTAATGTCTGTAAAAAGCACTGCGGAATATAGTAGCGCTATATAAGTGCACAAAATAAATAAATAGGTGCGAGGGCTCTATTGCAGCACTTTCATTGTTGTGAAAAATCTGTCTTAACCTTTAACCTAACACTTGTCTAGAAAAACTACTCCAGTTCTCCTACTGGAGTGACATTGCAACCTTTTTTGTGACTTAAAATATAAAATAAAAGTAAAACATTTGGAGTGAAACTCACCTAGCTAATGACACCCACTTTCCCACCCATATTTCAGAACTGGAATGAGTGATGTAAACATGCAAATAGTCGCAAACATGTGCACACCTGAGCCTAATTTTGAGATTTATTTTTTTAACCCAAAATTTTGGAGTAAGAGCATGATAAATCAGGACCATGGTATCCAAAAGGATTAAAATATAGAAAAAATGTATATATACTAAATATGGTGTCAAACAAAATCTAGTCCAACTTTTACATGGTAAAGAATAGTCAGCCGAAGGGATATACAACTGACATGGCAATTTGTGATTGGTTGCATGTATTTTTTAAATAGGCGTTAGCGTACAACCTACTTTATGCTAAGAACAAAACAGTTTAAAACACGTAGCTTATATGGATTATACTGCAATTTTTTTTATCAATATGGTACAAACCGGATTCCCAAAAAGTTGGGACACTAAACAAATTGTGAATAAAAACTGAATGCAATGATGTGGAGATGGCAAATGTCAATATTTTATTTGTAATAGAACGTAGATGACAGATCAAACGTTTAATCCGAGTAAATGTATCATTTTAAAGGAAAAATACATTGATTCAAATTTTCACAGTGTCAACAAATCCCCAAAAAGTTGGGACAAGTAGCAATAAGAGGCTGGAAAAAGTAAATTTGAGCATAACGAAGAGCTGGAAGACCAATTAACACTAATTAGGTCAATTGGCAACATGATTGGGTATAAAAAGAGCTTCTCAGAGTGGCAGTGTCTCTCAGAAGCCAAGATGGGTAGAGGATCACCAATTCCCACAATGTTGCGCAGAAACATAGTGGAGCAATATCAGAAAGGTGTTACCCAGCGAAAAATTGCAAAGACTTTGCATCTATCATCATCAACTGTGCATAACATCATCCGAAGATTCAGAGAATCTGGAACAATCTCTGTGCGTAAGGGTCAAGGCCGTAAAACCATACTGGATGCCCGTGATCTCCGGGCCCTTAAACGACACTGCACCACAAACAGGAATGCTACTGTAAAGGAAATCACAGAATGGGCTCAGGAATACTTCCAGAAACCATTGTCAGTGAACACAATCCACCGTGCCATCCGCCGTTGCCAGCTGAAACTCTACAGTGCAAAGAAGAAGCCATTTCTAAGCAAGATCCACAAGCTCAGGCGTTTTCACTGGGCCAGGGATCATTTAAAATGGAGTGTGGCAAAATGGAAGACTGTTCTGTGGTCAGACGAGTCACGATTCGAAGTTCTTTTTGGAAATCTGGGACGCCATGTCATCCGGACCAAAGAGGACAAGGACAACCCAAGTTGTTATCAACGCTCAGTTCAGAAGCCTGCATCTTTGATGGTATGGGGTTGCATGAGTGCGTGTGGCATGGGCAGCTTGCATGTCTGGAAAGGCACCATCAATGCAGAAAAATATATTCAGGTTCTAGAACAACATATGCTCCCATCCAGACGTCATCTCTTTCAGGGAAGACCCTGCATTTTTCAACAAGATAATGCCAGACCACATTCTGCATCAATCACAACATCATGGCTGCGTAAGAGAAGGATCCGGGTACTGAAATGGCCAGTCTGCAGTCCAGATCTTTCACCTATAGAGAACATTTGGCGCATCATAAAGAGGAAGGTGCAACAAAGAAGGCCCAAGACGATTGAACAGTTAGAGGCCTGTATTAGACAAGAATGGGAGAGCATTCCTATTTCTAAACTTGAGAAACTGGTCTCCTCGGTCCCAAGATGTCTGTTGAGTGTTGTAAGAAGAAGGGGAGATGCCACACAGTGGTGAAAATGGCCTTGTCCCAACTTTTTGGGGATTTGTTGACACCATGAAATTCTGATTCAACATATTTTCCCTTAAAATGGTACATTTTCTCAGTTTAAACTTTTGTTCCGTGATTTATGTTCTATTCTGAATAAAATATTAGAAGTTGCCATCTCCATATCATTGCATTCAGTTTTTTTTCACGATTTGTATAGTGTCCCAACTTTTTGGGAATCCGGTTTGTATAAAGCTCATAGGGAGTCATTTACTATCCCTACAAACCCAATGTTTTCCCCACTCGCACAAGATCTAAAAAAGTGGGCATGGCATGGGCGGGGAAGCAGACTGGCCAGTAGGCCTGTCTCATTCATCTTTTCTACGCCTGTTTTAGGCGTAGAAAATGGTCTAACTTTAAGCCAGCAAGAAAGCTGCCTTACATTAAGACTGGTGCTAGATACGCCGAAGTTATGTAGAGACCAGATCCACCGGCAGCTATAGGTGATCTAAATAAATGACCCCCATAGTTTTTATGGACTCGAGGTGTGAGATCATTGGTCTGTGTCACTGCATAGTCTAACATGGGCAGCACTGATTGGATAGTGTACACATCCTCAACTGGTAGCACCCGCATGAACCTTTATTGTAGACTGCTGGCAATTCAGTCATAAATATCTTCAAGGAATAACAAAGGAATAACATAGAGTCATTAGAATAAATGCTCCAGAATTGTTATTAAATGGGGATTACAATTAGTTACTAAAAACAGACAAGTCGGTGGGGGGTGATAGTCCTTATTAAAGGAACACCATCTTAACATATTCACATATTACCCATCTATATGTGAATATTCTTTGTAATTTATTTTTATAACAAGAAAGGTAGATCATGGGGGGCGGAGCTTGCACCTGATCCGAATGGCCGCTTCTGGCTGAGCTCCGTACATAGACCTGCTGAGAACGCAGCTATCGCAAGCTACTAAGACCTCCTAACATGGTCAAGATCGGAGGACAGAGACCCCTCGACCCAGGTGCCATCCCTAAAGCGCCGAATCCCAATTCAGGTATGGCCAAATACCTTAAAAAGCAAGCTGCTGCTCCAGGGATTAAAGAATCCAAGATGGCGCCGCCGAATGAACGCGTCTCCGATGGCGCCGAGGAAGGTCAGTCAGAGGTGGAAAGTGAAGCAGGGGACTTAGGATCCCCTCGGGCATTACCGGTGTCCAGAAAATTTATAAAGCAAGCGCTGGCCGAAGCCTTACTGCCGCTGCGGCAGGAAATATCTGGACTCACACAGGAGATCCAACATGTAGGCCACAGGGTAGAAACCCCGGAAACAGCACAGGCTGCTATGATTGAGCACAGTACAGCGATCGCCCAATCTCTCAACATGTGCCAATCACATATCAATGCCCTCTATAACAACCTGGAAGACCAGGAAAACCGTGGACGCAGGAACAATCTGTGTTTTAGAGGGCTCCCAGAGTATGTAACTAATGACGAAATCATACCAGAGATTCTGTTCATTGCAGCCTCACTTCTAGGCTGTGAAGATCCCCCAAGCATATTAATTGAAAGAGCGCATAGGGCCCTTAGGCCCAAACCGAAAGGTAACGAGCCTCCAAGAGACGTAATTTGTCGCTTCCTGAATTTCGCCAACAAAGAACGAATTCTCACTGCCGCAAGACTGGCGAAAACCATCACCTATAGCAACATACCTATCTCAATATTTCAAGATTTAGCTCCTGTCACGCTCCAGAAGAGAAAAATCCTCAAACCCCTCACTGATTTGCTACGTGAGAAATGGATCCTTTATAGGTGGACTTTTCCATTTGGGCTATCGTTCAGTTACTCAGGGAAATTCATCAGAATCTCGACCTTTGCAGACCTACAAGAATTTCTCTCATCCTCAGATGTCCCTCCTCTTGATATAGCCTGCTGGGACTCTGTTTCTGATATCACCTCTCTTCCGGAATTACCGAAGATGGCTCCCTGGGAAAGAACAGGCACTCCTAAACAGCAGAGAGCAAAGAGAAGAAGCAGCCCCCTGACGCCTAAGAGAATTGCATGGTCCACCTCTTAATGTCTGAAAGACAATTAATGTCATTGTCTTCATGATACTTCTGTCCGTGACCTCTCCTGTCCTCCTTCCTTCCTTCCCTCTCTCCCTCTTTATCCTCCTGTATCACCACTTACTTTCTCCATCTTCCTCCCTTCTTCCTTTTTCCCACCCTCTTCCCTTTTCCCTTTTCCCTTTTCCCCCCTCACTCCCCCCTCCATTTTCGCTTTACACCAATGGTCTTATCATCACACACTCTGTCGTCCTTTAGCAGGTCGCTCTATATGGGGTTATAACCTCTTTTCCCCCCTCTCTTCTAATAGTTAAGTATCTAATTGATAAGTGTCAACTATATTCCACATTAATGTTGGTTGCCCAAACGCGACCCTGTTTTAGTTTTGGTTTTTGTTTTATGTTTGAAACTCTTTCTTTACTGCTATTCCACAGTCAAGGAGTATTCATACACTATACAGGTGTTCTCGGCGTTGTGTTGTGCTGGGTCCTGACTCCTCTTGGGGCTGCCAATCACACCTTTTTCTCCCTTTCTGATGCCAAAAATTGTAGCGTAATTCCCCCTGCCCATACCTCCACATTTAATCTAATATGACGGATTTTAAACTCGCATCCTTCAATGTGAAAGGATTAAGATCACCCTCTAAAAGATCTCAGATCTTCTCTCTTCTCTGGAAGGAGAGGTGCTCAATTATCTTTCTCCAGGAAGCCCACTATAAACAGGGAAATTACCCTGATCTCTCCTATTCTAGATTCCCTGATTGGTATCATTCCGGTTCTGACGGGGCGGCCTCCAGGGGAGTCAGCATTGGCATAAAAAAGAACTTCCCTTTCCAATACTCCTCCCACACTGCGGACACCGAGGGAAGATATATTATTTTAAAAGGTCTTATTGGACATAAAATGTTCACTTTAGTTAATATCTATGCCCCTAACTATGACCAAGTCCCTTGGCTTTTAAAAGTTCTTTCCATCGTAGAAAATATTAGTGAAGGAACACTTATCCTAGCTGGAGACCTAAACTTAGCCTTACATCCGATCTCAGACACTTCGTCCAAGAAGTCATCTACCTCGGGTAAACTATTAAAAAAAGTAAAGAGTAAAATACGTGATATGGGTTTGATTGACATATGGAGATGTATGAATCCGACAGGTATTGATTACACCTTCTATTCGGCTCCTTCTCAATCTTACAGCAGAATCGATTACATCTTCGTGCCTAAAGACTTCTTGCTCCAATCCTCTGACCCCCAGATTGGAAACATTACCATTTCAGACCACTCTCCAATCTTCTGCTCCTTCCACCCTCAACCTGGATCTGGTAAGTTCTCCGGTTGGAGACTTAATGAGTCTATATTGAGCGACCCTAGCCACGTTTCCTTTTTCACCTGCCTTTTAGAGCAATACTTCAAGTCCAATGAGTCCCCTGAAATTTCCGCACAGACACTATGGGATGCCCACAAAGCTTTTATACGCGGACAGTTCATAAGCAAGTGCTCCCACTTAAAAAAATTAGCTGACAAACACTTCTCATCCCTTTTAGACCGCATTCATACCTTAGAAAACCTGCATAAACAGTCTTTGGACCCTCAACAACTCACTGAGCTATCAGCTCTTAGATCTGAGCTGAAAAATATCTTAAATAAAAAATCAGCTAAATATTACCTTTCCTCCCAACAAAAATTCTATGCCCACAGCAATAAAGCCTCAAGATTCCTTATGAACCGTATTAAAAAAAGAAAAAATGCTAGATATGTAGCCTCTGTCAAATCCCCCCAAGGACACCAACTTTATTCACCTGAATCCATTGCGGAACAATTCCGCCTTTTTTTTACAAAGACCTGTATAATCTACCCCCCCCCCCCCCTCTGACAGTATGTCAGCCATTGGATCACTTCGCCACCCTAACTCTTTCCTAGATACTCTTAAATTACCCTCTCTGACCTTGTCCCAGAGGGAAGACCTTTCAAAGCCCTTTGACCTTGCGGAGCTTTCCAAGACCCTAAAATCCTCTCCAAAGAATAAATGTCCCGGCCCTGATGGTCTCCCGACTGTTTACTATTCAGTTTTTCATAACACATTAGCCCCTTTCCTCCTTCGAGTCTGTAACCAAACTCTCCTAAACTTTCCCCTCTCCTCAGACATGACGAGAGCTGTGATCTCGATCATTCCTAAGGAGGGAAAAGACCTTACTAACTGTGCTAATTATCGCCCAATATCCCTCCTAAACACAGATTTGAAATTGTTAGCAAAAATGTTAGCAACCAGAATACAACTTATCCTTCCTGTCTTGATACACCCTGACCAAGTGGGGTTTGTCAAAGGAAGGGAAGGAAAGGACAACACTAATAAGATTCTGAACGCCCTATATTACGCCTCCAGTAAAAAACTACCTTTAGTTCTCCTAGGTACCAACGCGGAAAAAGCATTCGACCGCATTGACTGGTCCTATATTAAGCTTACACTACAGAAATTTGGATTTCCTGAGTCTTATATCCAAGCTATCTTTGCAATGTACTCAAATGCTTCCGCGTCGGTCCTAGTGAATAACGATATTTCAAATAACTTCCAGATTAAAAACGGTACTCGCCAAGGTTGTCCTCTCCCCCCTTATTTTCGTTCTAGTTATGGAAACCCTTATGCAAGCACTTAGGCAAGAGGAATCCATCAAAGGGTTAAAGATCGGTTCGCAAGAATATAAACTAGCCGCTTTTGCGGATGATCTCTTGATCCTAACCACTAACCCCAGTACCTCCATGACTAAAATACTCCATACACTAGATGTCTTTAGTTCATTCTCTAACTTTAAGGTCAACCCCCAAAAGTCTCAGATTTTACATATTGGTTTATCCCCTGTGTCCGTTAAAAAACTCCAAGCTAATTCCCCATTTAATTGGACGACCCAACTCATAACATATTTAGGAATTAAGATTAATGCCCACTTGCCAGACCTGTTTCATTTGAACTATACCCCCCTTTTGAAGTCTATGGCCACTCAATTGGACTCACTAGAAAAACATTTCCTTTCTTGGTTTGGAAGGAAAAATATTGTAATGTCATTGGTCATCCCAAGACTGACTTACCTCCTCCAGGTTCTCCCTATCACGATCCCACGCTCTTTTTTCAATAAATTAAATGCACTAATACGGCAGTTCTTATGGGATAAGAAAAAGCCCAGAATCTCACTTTCCTCCCTCGTCAGACCGAAGCAACTAGGGGGTATAGGCCTTCCTGATCCCGAACTGTACATGAAGGCGATACACCTTTGTAGAGTGATTGATTGGTTACGTTCTCCTACACATAAAACATGGCTCCATATTGAAAATTCCAACTTTACTTCTTCTACTAGATCCCTTTTGCTCTCAGACAAGCCACTATCAACCCTTCCCCATATGACTAACCCTCTAATAAGGTCCACTATCAATGTATGGAAGTCGTTCTCTTCCAACTACGTTGACCAATTACCTTTGTCTCCCCTCCTTCAAATCAAGGATATATATTCACTCGCCCCTGGGAAGTAAAATCCTCTATCCCCTCCCAGCTTAGATTATCATCTACTCCCATATCTGAGCTACTGGATAGCGATGGCTGTGTTCCCCTTGAATCTACTCTAGCCTCCACAAGCGGTATACTGCCCGCTAATTTTCTTGCTCTTAAATATCTTAAAGAAGAGCTACTTAGTTACTCCAAATCTACCCCCACGAACCATACCGCTGGATGGTTTGAGAAATTGATTTCCTCCACCACTTACCCCCCCCAAACTAATCTCCTTCCTTTACAAAAAGCTCATTCAGCCTCAAATGAGAGTTAAACCCTCATACATAGGATTATGAGAAAAAGATTTGGGCAAACAATTTTCTGATATGGAAGTTAATTCCCTGCTGATCACCCCTCACAGGTCCTCAAGGTGCGTCCGGGTGCAGGAGAATGGTTACAAAATTTTGTCCAGATGGTACAGAACCCCTGACAAAGTTGCTCTCATGTACCCTGACGTACCAGACTTGTGCTGGAGATGTGGCTTAGATAAAGGCACTTTCATCCACGTTTGGTGGAGCTGCCCTCCCTTGTTAAGTTGGTGGGACCAGATATTCCGCGTCAGTAACTCTATAAGTGGTTCCTCCGCCCCATGCACACCTGAAATCGCCCTTCTATCTCTAGATACATCCAAATATGATAAAAGTCATGGGCTACTTTCACACCTTTTATCAGCGGCCTGTCTCCTAATTCCCACAAAATGGCGCTCTGACGAAATCCCCTTAATTGAACAATGGACAAACAAGGTCGATCAAATTTATCGCCTTGAGGAGCTATCTAATTGGGAGTTGGGTACCAGAAAGAAATTCCTCTCGACTTGGTCGGCTTGGAGGAGACATAGAAACTTCTCTTAAATCGTCCCTCCCTAAATAGCAATGGGTTGCTAGCTTTTGGTCCAATAGGTTTCATACCAGCTTGATTACTATTAATCTACTGATTTGCGGTTATACTACCATTCTCTTAAACTGAAATTTCGCTCATTTTCTCTATATAACAACTACACTGTTTGTACATGCATCTCCCCTGCTGCGTCAGGATATGACAGCTGCTTCTTGTACTGTGATGTATTCCTTTTTCATGTCTCTTTGTTTTGAAAACAAAAAATCAATAAAAAATGTTGATTATAAAAAAAAAAGAAAGGTAGAGCATTTTCTGGGTATAATTTGTTGAAGTCTCTCCATGTATTCTACTTCCTGCCCTGGAGCTTTAACTTCCTGTTTTGGACTTTTAGCACGGCAAACAGTCTCACGTGACTTTCTCAGTCAGACCATCACTGCAGCCAGAGAGAGAAGAGGATTAGCGACTCAATTAGAGTATCATACATTATACTGATCAGTGCAATGCTTTTCTGTAGACATCTTTATCTAGGCCCATGAAAAGAACAATAGAGCAGTCATACTATTATCCAAATTTTACTAATGCAGTACCCCAGCATATCTATGTATGGATGCCACAGCCAGGGTTAACAGTCTTGATTCAGTCCTTGTCGGAGGTCCCGTCTGGGCTGGTCCTACCTCTAACCAGGAGTCTAGTGTTAGTGTTGAAGGAGAGAGGAAACAAAGTCATTGTGCTCCACTCCTTAGTGTTAAGCCTCAGACCCCTTTCACACGAGCGAGTTTTCTGCGCGGGTGCAATGCGTGAAATGAACGCATAGCACCCGCACTAAATCCTGACCGATTTATTTCAATCAGTCTGTGTTTTTTTTTTCACACATCCCTTCTGTGTTGCGTGAAAATCGCAGCATGTTCTATAGTCAGCGTTTTTGACGCAGCCCTGGCTCCATAGAAGTGAATGGGGCTGCATGAATAACACATTGCATCCGGAATTAACGCATGTTACTTAGCAACAGTTGAAGGTAGATTCCACAGGAAATTAGCATTTTCTGTGTCTGGCTCCTGCTACCTGTGCGGAGCTGCTTTATTGGACATATTGCTGCCCTTGCTGAGCCACAGCCAAGATGCCAAGGCAACCCACCAAGCCTATAGATGTGGAGAAGCTCATAGTGATGGTACAGGAGAGGCCCTGCTTTCGGGACACCAGGTCGGGGGACTATCATGAAAGATACAAAAAGGATGCCGCCTGGGTGGAAGTAACACAGGAGGTGTGCTCAAGTGTGTGGTCAAAAAACCCTGAACAAAAGCGCGTGAGTTTAGGTAAGTGCACTGTATGTACAGTGGATATAAAAATCTGTGATGGTTTCTGTGATGTAAAAAAATGAGACAAAGATAAATCATTTCAGAACTTTTTCCACCTTTAATGTGACCTATAAACTGTACCACTCAATTGAAAAACAAACTGAAATATTTTAGGTAGAGGGAAGAAAAAATATAAAAATAAAATAATATGGTTGCATAAGTCTGCACACCCTTAAACTAATACTTTGTTGAACTGGGAACTGATTTGTACTGGGTTTGCCGTCCTATGCCAGGGATACGATGGATGTCCTTCAAAGACTAGATGGCATCCAATGTGAGGCAGATACGTGGCTGGCAAGTCTAGATGTCGAGACCTTGTATAGTTCGATAACTCATCACACTGGTTGTCAAGCTATCATGGCCTTCCTCTAACATAGGGGGCGAACACCTTCACCGGCATAATGTTTTCATCATGTATTTGATTGAATTCAATTTGACACATAACGTTTTCCTGTTTGACCGGCAAATTGGTCAATGGGTCGATGGGTAGTCTGTGTGCCCCTACCTATGCAAACCTCTACCTGGGCTGGCGGGAAAGAGAGGTTGTCTTTGAAGACAACATAGATCACTATACATCATCAATACTTATCTGGATAAGATACATCAATGATGTGTTCTTGTTGTGGAAGGGCACGAAGGAGTTGTTCACCTAATTCGTGGCAGAACTAAATGTTAATCAGTTCAGGAATCTGTTCAGGAAAAAGACGGCAACAAACAGTCTGCTGTGTTTTGATAGCGGTCATCCGATAGCCCTCAGAAAAGGGATCCCCAAGGGACAATACCTGAGTGCAACAAGGAATTGTTCTGAACTAAGTGACTTTAAGATAGCTGCCTGAGATCTGAGGACCCGCTTTACTATTCGCAGCTATCCACAGGGGATCCTAAGGCAAGCTTATGATTAGTCCATGCGCTAACCGTGAACAACTGCTAAACCCAAAAACTGCCACACAAGACAATAATATCTCATGGATAATAGGCACCTATGACAAGGCTCATAAACAGGTACGGGAGATTTTACAAGCACATTGGTCTATCTTGCAGTCTGACCCAGACATAGGGAACTTGATTCCTGAACGTCCTCTTATCACCTATAGACGTAGCTCTAACATATGGGATTGTCTTGCCTATAGTTTGTACCAAAGTCCGGCATCATCAACGTGGCTTAAGAGCAGCCTCACGGGCACCTTTCCATGTGGTTCATGTGTGGCATGCCCCAATATAATGAAGGGTACATCCTTTTCCAGCTCCGTCACTGGTCAAAACTATCGCATCAGATCCTTCATTAACTGTTTGTCCGTGGGGGTCATTTATCTGCTCACTTGCCAATGCGGATTGGAATATGTGGGCAAGACTAAAGGTGAGTTATGCAGGAGAATAGGTGAACACTTATTGGACATGAGGAATAATCGTGAGACACCGGTAGCACGTTGTGTGTGAACATCATGGTGGGAATACCAACGTACTCATGGTCCAAGGGATTGAGCATGTCAAAAGACCAATTCGCGGTGATGACATCGATATGATATTCCAATGCAAGCCTATTTGGGCTATTAACCTCACTTGTCCCAGATATTAAAACTTAACTTTTATTAAGTCTGCTAAAAGTAACTAAGTGAAAAGAAAGTCAGCTCAAAGGGTTTAAAACTTTCTGACGTACTGTCAGTACTACAGCATTTGTATGCTAGCTAACATGTGAGTCGGGAGTGCACACCCCGTTCGATCACACACTTTAATACTGTATTAGTAGATCTATATAGTGCCGTCCTATCTGTATCGCCATAGAGGAATCCATGTGCAGACACTAGAGAACTAGGACATGCTCTGCTAGTGCTACTTGTAGCTGGAACTGACAAGGACTTCAGAGTCTAATACATAAGACTGTCCCCCAACATGTTTCGCCAGCTAATCTGGCTTCATCAGGGTGATGGACAGAATTGAATAAAGACGCTGTTCAAGGACCTTATAAAGGCTGTCTCCAACTCGGAGGCAGGCTACAAGGGCCAATACATATGGAGTATACTGGTAGGTGAGTATCAGGTAAGTGCTAATAACCAATGGGCGGCCTGCAGGTTACTGATAACACTACACCACCGTCATCCAGGTGGGAGT
The DNA here is from genome assembly GCF_014858855.1 of Bufo gargarizans. Lineage (NCBI taxonomy): Eukaryota > Metazoa > Chordata > Amphibia > Anura > Bufonidae > Bufo > Bufo gargarizans. The sequence goes on along the minus strand of NC_058088.1, from coordinate 16,049,302 downwards.
GTTCGGGTGAGTCAGATACGCATACACTACCTGCGCCGGAACTTACCTCCCTGGAGCGCCACTGCAGGGAACTGCGGCTGCGCAGGAAATTAAATGTAGCCGAGGTGCCTCTCTCATAGTGTGCCTGCGTGTACACTTAGTCTACAGGAGCATCACTCTACCTTAATACGCCTGCTCATTCCTGCGACTGCGCAGGAACTTAGATACAGCCGAAGCGCCTCTGCTCTTGGTGTGCCTGCGCAAGCACTTAGTCCATAGACGCATCACTCTATCTTATTGCGCCTGTGCCTGCACTTAGACTCCAAAGGCATAACCCTGCGCTTACACTTAGTCTTCAGGCGCATTGCTCTATCTTACTGCGCCTGCGCGTACATTTAGTCATCAGGCACTTCACTCTATCTTACTGCGCCTGCGCGTACATTTAGTCATCAGCCGCTTCACTCTATCTTACTGCGCCTGTGCATCCACTTAGACTCCAATACCATTATCCTGTGCGTACACTTTATCTTCAGGCGCATCACTCTATCTTACTGCGCCTGCATGTACACTTGGATTACAGCAACATTACCCTGCCTCACTGCGCTTGCGTATGCACTTCGTCTCACCACCATTTGTTTTCTTTCGTAACTGAGGCTGCGCTTTGACTTAGTCTCGCAGGGCTTGACAGCTTTTAACGCCATCTCTACTGTATTTTTAGCTAGGTGAGCCCTAGATAGTAGGGGGGCTCCATAGCTCGATATACACTCATTGAGCAAAAATATGAAAAAATAATACCTTAGCATCGTATCTCACTCAAAATCATGTTATACCTATAGTACAGTGAATAGATACTATGATCTCACTACATATACAATATTTAGTATTGCCTGTTGCAGCTGTAGAGCTAGGTGCATTTCTCTCAGAAGCAGGGGTTCTATCTCTTCTGTGAAATCCACCATCACTCTACTGCAGTGATGGATCTTTCCAATGAGAATGTAAAAAAAACATTGAGATATGCTAGGCTGCACTACCCCCTTCATGATATTAGAACGGGGGCACACAATGTTTTCTAGTTGGGGGCCTGGTTGTGCACCCCTGTATTAGAACAATCTTTAATAAGGCAGTTCCACTTTGTCTGAATGGTCATGAGCAGGGGCGTAACGATCGTGGTCGCAGAGGGTGGGACCGGGACCGGAACCGGCGGGGGGAGGGGCCCGCTGCGCTAACATGTAATGCAGCCCGGCATTTTCACTCTACTTATTGCCAGGCCCCATCAGAGCACTCATCTCACCAGCAGGATATGCACTTCTCCAGTCTCTAGGCCTCCAGCATCAGGCCCCGGCACTGCCATACTAAAACTAGTGCCAAATTAAGCAGGTGGGTGGGCAGTGAGGGACACTACTGGGGACATTATTGGGGGTAGTGGTGAACACTACTAGGGGCTGTGGGGGGTCACTAGTTGGGACATTACTGAGGGCAGTGGGAGACACTACTGGGGGGCAGTGAGAGACATTACTGGGGTCATTACTGGGTGATCAGGGACCAGGGGTGTGACAATTGCGGACACAGAGGGTGCGAACGTGCACGGCGTGGGGGAGGGGCCCCCGATCCAAAGTTTGCCATGGGGCCCAAAGCACTCTAGTTACGCCACTGGTCATGAGAAAGTCAGCAAAAAGCAGCTTCTCTCTGGCAGGGCCAAGTCCATTAATTTCTATGGAAGACAGGCTTCTGAATGTGGACAGGCTTCTGAATGTGGACAGGCTTCTGAATTTTTCGATTCATTTTGATACCAATGAAATACCTACGATTATACTCACAAACATACGGGTATACAAAATTAAGAGCTCATCAACAATAATAACCACAAGGATTTCCAACTCAACTTTTTTTTTTGTCTTCTCCGGAGTTTGGAAACCTGGAAAGGGCTTATATTTATCCCACATATAATAAGTTATCATAAGTTCACATAATTAAAATATATACATTTTGAATATGTTCCTCTAGCAGTAAAAAGATACATAAGGCTCATTTTACAAGAGCGAGTTTTCCGCGAGGGTGCAATGCGTGATGCGAACGCATTGCGCCCGCACAGAATCCAGACCCATTCATTTCAATGGTTCTGTGTACATGAGAGTTGTTTTTCACGCATCACTGTTGCTTTGCGTGAAAATCACAGCATGTTCTATATTCTGTGTTTTTTCACGCAAAGCTGGCCCCATAGAAGTGAATGGGGCTGTGTGAAAAACACAGGCAAGCAAGTGCGGATGCGATGTGTTTTTCACGGATGGTTGCTAAGAGATGTTGTTTGTAAACATCAATACGCATTTCACCCATGTGATAAAATCTGAACCACTGAACGCAATCAAAGAAAATACTGGCTGCAATTGCTTGCAAAATGGTGCGAGTTTTCCTGAACGCAACCTTAACGCATCCGGACCTAATTTGGATCGTTCGTGTGAAAGGGACCTACGTAAGACTCCTTCAATACGTGGACTCCTTGATAAACACACCTACCCTACTACACAAACCGATGCAATGTGAATCCCTGATTGCACAGGAAGATCCTGAAGAAATATGCCGACCAGCCGTCAAACAAGTGTTTGCGCGTTGATCAGCTGATTGTTTGCACAATTATACAGACCAATTATTGGGGACAAGCGTTCATTCCTATGAAAGTTTGCTCCTGATAATTGGACTGAATATCATTCAGTCTAATAGGGTCTCAACTTGTTTATTTATATTGGAGGACCTTGGGACAAGATCCTAGTCTCTGCTGCACCTGGCATTAAAAACAGTGAACTCACTTTACCTTTTTTTCAATCGTTAAAGTCTTGTTTAGATCCCTCAAGATTTGATCCCACAGCTCAGGAAAATGTATTAAGTGCTGATGTCTTGAGTATCTCAGAGAAGCTCCTTCTTCCATGTTACACCAGGATGTGACTCGTCTACATCATCTTATATTATGATTGTTTTACTTTGTAATTTCTATTACTTTGTCCTGTATAATGCTACATACAGTAAATGATCACATCTTATTGTCCTGTATAATGCGCCTATTGATTACAGTCTCTACATAGAGTAGCTGGACCTGGATTGTTTCTATGAATGACAAGTTTAACCTCTTGGCTCTGCAGCCAACTTTGGCCTTCACCAAGCTACGTTTTTATTCTGGTTTTTCATACCTGCCTTCAAAATTCCATAACATGAACTCTACGAAGATTTGTGTCTAAGGGAGACAAGTTCTATTTTTTAGCGGTCTGCCTGCAGAAGAAAAGACCCTTTCCATTTAAAATGAACTTATAGATATTAAAACATAGAAACCTAGAAGAACAATGGTAGAAAAAGACCTCCTGGTCTATTTAGCCTCCCTCATATTATTACAGTTCTTTAAGTCTTTTTTTAAAACCCAAGGTCCAGGTTCAGGGTATCTGTATATAATTCTGCACTGCTTCTATCAAACCCTGATGTATACCTACTTAGAAGCAAGGTAATCTCCCCGAAAAGGTCATCTCCACTAATTTTCAGCTCATGCTGGGTTAACCCCTACTTAGCTCTGGTACATTCAAAAACAGAAGTTTCACATTTATCCCATAACACATAAGGCTGTACATTTAGCTCGCTCCATACATGTCGGGTGCTGGCTGTATAACACAGCAGGCACCCACCAGCAGTGACTGGGATCAGAGATGATGCCGATCCTGCTCATTTAACCTCTCAGATGTTTTTGTCAATAGTGACTGCGGCATCTGTGGGGTTAGATAGAGGGGGAGTGCTATGTCTGTCCTCTGACTGAAGCTCCTTCTGCAAAATTGCGGGACTCCGATCAGTTTCCATGACTGCTTGGGACTTTTAAAGATTCCCAGGCCTGTCATGGCTGTCGTTGCTTGAAGCTGCGTGCTGGCTGCGGTGTCTTGTGTGAACTATGCCCGTGAATGTTTGCACTCCCCGTGTCTGCTTCTCTGTGCAGTTCCTGTCTCGGGTGCCGTGTAGGCTTGCTGCAGCCTCCCTCACGTACTCGCTGCAAGCTGACTTCTGTGTATGCTGGTTGCTTGGTACTGCGTGCTGGCTGCGGTGGTGTGTGTGAACTGTGGTCTCTATCATTTGTTCAGTGCTTCTGGTTACTCCTGGTTCTGATGGGGTTAACTTCCCATGGTCTGTTCCTGGGTGTGCCTTATCAGGTGCCCTCATTATGCAGCTATATCTATCTGTGAGCTGTGAGGCTTGGAATCAGTCTTTCTTGTGTCTTGCTGGGTGTAGCACCTTGCTGCTCACCTAGGAGGTCAGTCTATCTTCTGCCTTGCTGGGTGTAGCCCCTTGCTGCTGACCCAGGGGGTTTTGCCATCTGTCCTTCTGTGTGGTGTTGCCTGGTATAGTGTTGATGTTGTTGCTTTGTCTGTTCTTTTGTACCAGTCCTGTAATGATGTTGATGTTGTTATCCTTGTCCATGCCTTGCCTGTTCTTCTGTACCTGTCCTCTGTCTGGGTCCACTCTGTTCCATGTTTAGCCTAGCAGTGCTCTAACTGCATCTGATAGCCTGGCAGTGCTAGACTGCTTCCGCTCCTGCCTGTTCTGTGTTCAGCCTGGCAGTGCCTACTGCTTCTGATCTAGTCTGTTTCTTGTTTGTCCTGCCTTTGTGAGAGGGCCCCTGGGTTCCCTGGAGGGAGGATCTCCAGTCTATGTGCAGCTCTGTCTGTGACCGCCATGCTTCTATTCTGCTTGGGGTCCAGGCATCTTCTTCTGTGCTGGTTCCCGTTCATCTTGTTGTCTGTTCCATGTCCTGTGCTTGCTTGGGTTCCAGTTCTGTAGTCTGTTTTGCTGGTGCTTGCACCAGTGTGGTTCCTTGCAAGTAGGGGCCAAGTGTACCGGGACCTTCCTGGAGGTGTGACCAGTGAGCCTCGGCCCAGTTCATCCCCACCACCAGGGGTTCTGTGAAGAATGGGGCTCACTGGCTCTCCACCCTCTTGGTTTTGCCTCTGGTCTGCCGGTGCACTTGGTTCTGTGGTATTGCTACCACTATTGCCTAACCTGTTTTACTGTCATGTACTTTATTACATGTGTAATAAAGAATTCTGTTGGTCCCTGGTCTGAATCTTGCCTGTGTTCTGTTTGCAAGACGCCCCGGAGGTCTTCCTTGGGCCACCGGCACGTAACATCAGAATCTCGTAGACTGCAATAGTATTCTATTGCAGTCTATGAGACAAGCAATCAGAAGATTGCATGTTCAAGTCCCCTAAGAGGACTAAAAATGACAGTAAAAATGTTTAAGAAAAAAACATAAAAATATTAAAAACTCAAGTCACCCCTTTCTCTATTCTACATACAGAAATAAAGAATAAAACTGGCATCACCACAACCAAAATTGTCAGTACTATTAAAATATAAAACATTTTTTTCTGCAAGGTGATAATAGAATAGATAATAGAAAAATAAAAATCCACAATTCGCCAAAAAATTGAATAAAAAGTGATCAAAAGGTCATACATACGCCGCACCAATAAAATCTACAGTTCACCCTGCAAAAAAAAAAAAAAAACCTCATATAGCTCTATAGATGGAAATATAAAAACTTAAAATAGCAATGCAAAGAAAATTTTCATTTTTCAAAGGTCATTTTTTCTACAAGGAGTAAAACAAAATGAAAACTATACAAATATACTGACCTGCAGAATAGAGACCTCATGTCATTTTTAGCTCACAGTGAATGCCATAATAATATCAAAACCCAAAAATGTCAATTGTGCTTTTTTTTTTTATTTCACCCCACAAATAATTTTTGTCCCATTTTCAATTACAGGTTATGGTAAATGAAGCAGTTAAAAAATACAACTTATCCCACAAAAAGTAAGCTCTCATGTGGCTTGCAGGCCATTTTTCACTGATGGTTGCTAAGAGATTCTGTAGTATATTCTTTATTTTTTATTTTTCTTTTAAGTGTGAAAGATGGATGACAAACTGATGTAATCTAAATGGAACACTTAGAAACACTGAACTAATTCACAGACAAAACTGATTCAATTCAAATGAAAAATTGTTTGTTTTTCACTGAACAGACTCTGACACATGTGCAGTACCCCCAAATAGGTTACTTGCAAGGTTGTTTTATGTTAGGTTGTTTCAAGGTATTTGCTATAATGTATTGCATACCCAGTATAACTTTGTATAGATAAGGGTCCATTCACACCTCCATGTGGGTTTTGCAGGTCCACAGATTTGCGGATACGCGAAACACGGACACCGGCAATGTGCGTTCCGCATTTTGCAGACTGCACATCGCAGGCACTTAATAGAAAATTCCTATTCTTGTCCGCAATTGCGGACAAGAATAGGACATGTTCTATTTTTTTCGGGATCGGAATTGCGAACCCAGAAGTGCGGGTCCACATTTCCGGATCTGGGCCACACATCGTGCACATCGTGCAGCCTCATAGAAATGAATGGGTCTGCAATTCCGTTCTGAAAAATGCGGAGCGGAATTGCGGACGCGTGAATGGAGCCTAAGTCAAGGTTTACAATTCTGACTCTGCTCCTGTCAGAATCTCGGAGATAGACTTAGGTCCACCCCTTGATCAGTTAGTGTGTGCTAGCTGAGGAAGTGAGAGAAGCGACTTGTTCTCACTACTCCGAGAACTAGCCCTTGGTCCCACAGAGTCTCTGAGAGATCCACAGAGATCAAACTTTCTCTACTTCACAGTACTTCCTGTGAACGCTGCGGCCTTCTCAGTGCTTACCAAGCACAGCGCCTTAAGTTGTAGAGCAGCTATGATTGGTATCGCGCTTATCCCCATTCAAGTGAATGGGGCTGAACGCAATACCAAGCACAGCCGCTTTACAGTGTATGGCACTGTCCTTGGTAAGCATGGAGAAAGCCACCGAGCACACACGAATGCTGGTGCCTTCTCAAACAGCTGATTAGATATTAGTGACCTATCCTGAGTATAGGATATCAGTATCAAAATCTCGTAAAAACAAAAACCTTTAAAGCATTATATAGCGTACTTGACGTTTCAAAAAAAAATTGCATTAGGCTTGTGCTTCTTTGTACAATCATAACTGGGTCTTTGTTTGGCTTCCCTAATTTCACTTTTAGCCCTATTATTCCCTATTTCAGCTGCACAGCTAGATGCATTTCACTCAGATGCAGGGGTGTATCCCTTCTATATAACCTACCAACATTGTACTGCTGTGATGTTCTTTCCTTTACCTCCCACTATGTTTATTTTTAGTTCCAGAGGTCACAGAACTGATAAGGAGGAGGAAATCACACTTACAGACACACAGGAGGATCCCATAATCTTCAAAAGCTGTGTAGAAGCAGTTTTTTTTTATCAGGCTCAGGAACTCAGCTAGGCTTGACACCCCCCCACTTCCTGTGAGCCTTCTTCTGTGTGTCTCTTACTAGGTATGGATCTTGCTTGATAACAGACAGTTGGCTGCAAATTAGGTAGAAGTAAGACCCTAATGGTTATGACTTTTCAGCTTTTCAGGTTGCAGGCAAATGTTTTAAATTAATGGATTTAGAAATTGGCTAGTTACACCATTCTTTATCAAATGAACTTGTGTGAAAGTATTGTGACTTTAAGCATCAAGATAAGGATTGCTACATCTGTATTTCTGATCCCGACCGTTGCAGCATAAGACCTTCTGTGTATTATGATGGGCTCCCACTGCAGATGGCATGGACTCCGTTCTTCACAATATCGCATATGTGCAATCAACAAGTGCTGATAAGCTACTTTCTGATTCTCCATTGTAAACTGAATTGTTGTGTCAGGCCACCTAAGGGAACGGCCACACGGTCAGGTTTCTGTATGCAGTTTTGGAAGCCAAAATCAGAAGTGAATTTAAAAAGGGGAAAGTCTTATCTGTCCTTTATACTTTCTCTCATTTTACCATTCATTCCTGACTTCGGCTTCCAAAACTGCATGCAGAAAACTGACCGTGTGGACGTACTCTAATTGTTTTGATTACACAAGGGACTGTCTGTTCAAATTTTTAAACTCAAGGCCAATTAGGAGTAACAAAGCTGAGTCCAAATAAGTAGTTGATACATAGAGGGAAGCTCATATGTCTGTGCATATACTTTCATATACTTTCACAGGAAGGAAACCAAGTCCATCCATGAGTTCCATAAACCAGACCACGATAGAAGGGTTTAGGCTTAAAGGAGTCTCAGATGTTCCTGAACTACAAGTTGTTATCTTCATTATGATTCTTCTTATTTATCTCATCTCTCTTGCTGGAAATCTCACCATTCTACTACTGGTTTGCTTTGATCTCCAGCTTCACACTCCCATGTACTTCTTTCTGTCCAACCTGTCTGTCATGGATATATCCAGCTCAACTACAGCGCTACACATGATTTTTGTGATCTTCACAATGCAAAACCACATCATTTCCACCCCGGCCTGTATGGCCCAGTTATATATTTTCTCTACCTTAGCCTGTAATGAGCTATCAATTCTGGCTGCTATGAGCATTGATCGCTATGTAGCCATCTGTAGACCATTACATTATCACACTGTCATGAGTCGGAAAGTGTGCGGTCTGTTGGCCTCAGTCAGCTGGGGTGTTGGGTTCATAGACATTGTTCCTACCCTTCTATTCATTTCGAGGTATAATTGTTACATTTCCAAGGAAATTGATCATTATTTCTGCGATGTTTTGCCCATTCGGGACATCACGTGCAGCGACACTTCGATTTTAGACCTTTACATTCTAATTTGTGGCAATGTCTACATATTTGTTCCACTTTTGCTGACTATAACTTCCTATGTATTCATTATAGCATGCATTTTAAGAATACGCTCGAGTGCTGGCAGACGTAAAGCTTTCTACACGTGTTCCTCACACATCATTGTGGTAGTGATCTTCTATACATCTATTGTCTTACAGTACATAGGAACCGTTTCCGGGAACAATATGGGTTTCAACAAAATCTTCTCTCTATTAAACACAGCATTTGTACCCATGATGAACCCACTGATCTACAGCCTGAAAAATAAAGATGTGAAATCTGCCCTACAAAGAAAACTAAAATTCTGCATAGAACTACATTAATATTTTTTCCCTGTTTTCACTATGTATACGATAAATCTGTTGATTTTAGTAGGACCATTTGTCACCATTTGTCATCTTGTTTTTGATGACTCTAAAGGGTTCAGTGGCAGGTTTATCCAAATACTTCAGTGTTTCAGGTGTTTCGAATTTACAATAATTTCCAAGGTAGAAGAACATATGTACATCACAACCTCTCACATATACATCTACCTGGGTCCCCGTAGACAAATTTCCGAATTTTTCTTAAGGTTCTGTTATTTCACTGATCAACTGCTCTTACTGAAAAAACTTCTTCGTGTTGATTAGAAACTTCTTTACATGTACCTAATGCCCGTAGTCTGCTGCACACTGAATCATTTTTGTGCCACATAATAAAGCTATTAATATTGACCCTTAATAGATTTATTAGGTAAATAAAGCCTAAATGGTCACTCATTTTTCAACAAACTCCACATAGATCAATAGTCTAGGTAAATATCAGAAACTTTGTAATATACAGTATCTTAATGTCTTGCTCTCATTTTAGCAGCTCATTCCTCCAAAATTTTATGGACAACATGAAATCTGATCCTTCAACCCTTTTGCTCATTTTGAGGTTAACCTGTTATATTTCTATGGAAATCGATCATTATTTTTGTGATGTTTTGCCCATCCGGGACATGCAGTGACTCTTCACTTTTGAACCTTTACTTTGTAATTTTTGGCATTTTGATCACATTGATTTCACTTTACCTGTCTTTAACTCCCTAAAATCAATAGTCTAGGTAAATATAAGAAACTTTGTAATATATCTCATTAGAGAAAAAATGTCTAGCTCTCATTTTAGCAGCTCATTCCTCCTCCTCTATCCTCTATATAAAATTTTAGGGGAGCAGAAACTGTTCATGCGCTGCTACTCAAGAGTATAGCGGTGCACGTACAGTCACTACTCTAGCAGTGGAAGCAGAGACTGTCTGCTTGCACGGCAACTCAGAGCAGCGAAGATGTCCAGCCGTGTCAAATGATTCACTCATCTCTAGCCAGGTTTTTGCCTTTAAAAATTCCCTATAACCCAGTTTTATGGCTTTTTAACCCTTTCGCTATCAGTGTCATACATATACAGGCACCATAGCCAGCAGGTCTCTGCTGTCTCAAACAGCAGAGGCCCGCGGCTAATGTCCATAATGGTCAATAATGCCAATTGGGGTCATTAAAGTCTTTCGATGCGTGCGCTTCCAGGTTAAGACCGGCACCCCTATGCAGCGATTTGGGATGCCGGTCATTAATTCTAATACGTTGAGTCTCTCTGAAGAGACCTAGCATATTAGAACTGCAGTTCCTATGTTGGCTAGCAGGTGGCAGGCCTAGGAGATCAGCAATTAGAGATTTTACTTTTCTCCAACGGGAGTATAGTAAAAATCTCATAAAAAACAAACTAGTGGACATTGTAGCCTCGTAGAGGAGCTAACATTCTTTTTAAGTTAAAAAAAATATATAGATTTAAATCTCCCCCTTTCCTTAGAATACAAAAATAAATACATAAAAAGATAAAAATTATAAACATCATGGACATCTCTGCATCTGAAAATGCTCTTACTATTAAAATATAAAAACATTTTCCGATGTGGCGAATGGCGTAACAGAAAAAAAAGTATGAAAATGGCTGATTCGCCATTTTTACATTGCTTCTTTTACCCCCAAAAATTTTATAATGTGATAAAAAGACACACACTCCAAAATGGAATCAATAAAATCTACAGATCATCCCAGATCATCTGCAAAAAACTAGCCCCCAAACAGTTCAATAGACATAACTATAAAAAAAAGTTATGGGGGTCAGAATATGGTGAAGAAGTTTTTTTCCCCCAGTATTTAAGCATATAAAACCTTTACATATGTGGTATCGTTGTAATTGTACTGACGCAGAGAATGAAGGGCACAATTTTGCTGCTTAGGGAGCGTCGTAGGGACAAAACCCGTAATACTGTGGAGGAATTGTGTTTTTTTAAAATTCCACCCTATTTGGAAATTTTTCTCACTACCCATTACATTGTATGCCATCTTAAGTCGTGGCATTAGAAGATACAATTTGTCCCGCAAAAAACAAGCCCTTATATGGATATGTGAACGGAAAAATAAAAAAAGTTATCGCTCCAGGAAGACAGAGAAGAAAAATGAAAGCGCAAAAATGAAAAAACCTCCCGTATCCTAAGGGTTAAATGGTATTTTGCCTAGATTTCATCATAACTGGAATTTGTATGCCTCCCTCACCAGTTTCAGAAACGGGGACGTTATAACCTGGCACAGTTATCATCAATTAAGCCAACAACTAACGTAAACAACCACTTCTACGCCAGCTATGAGCTGTAGTAGATTTCAGTCTGGAGCACGGCCTGGTGGAAGAGACATTTAATTTATAATAAGGCCTGTATGTTTATAAAAAGAAAATGGCTGCACACCATTATACATTCAAACAATAGAGCTAAGAAATGGGGATCATTCTAGATAAAAGTGGTACAATACTGACTATAAATGAGTTAATGGAAGCTCTTAGCGCACATATTTGATCAAACGTGTGTCGGGCCCATCTACCAGGCGTCAAGGTGACTTCCACAGATGGGTCCCTAACACTAAATATACTGCCTCTCTTTGGACTTACCTAAGCCTACAATATTCAGGGCAGTGTAGAGACCAGCTATATACGTACTCTGCTCAGAAGTCCCAGGTAGATGGGTGTGTTCAGTCTAAAAGGTGCTACCCTCAATATATACTACAAGAGAATTTAGACTAGAACCTTCAGAATCACAGGTGCATATCCATGAAGCAAACATGATTGATCAAATATGTGAGCTTCCATTGACTCATTTATAGTAGGTATGATACCACTTTTATTTAGAATAATGTTGGTTGTATGTATAATGGTGTGCAGCCATTTTCCTTTTATAATCTTGCTTGCTTCATGGATATGCACCTGTGATTTCTGAAGGTTCTAGTCTAAATTTTCTTGTAGTGAGGCCCGTATGTTGTCATAAATCAAATGCTTGCTGTGGCACTGCAGGTTCCTTCAAGACCGGCGTAGCACACACTAGACTTAATAAATCAGTGCCTTAGTGTTAAAGGGAGTCGAAACTGCACCAGAATTTTGGAGCAAAATTTTTGTAGAAAATGATACAACCAAACATAGTATAAATGTAGACTAGACAACCTGAAAATGCATCAAATGTATCATCAAGCATAAGCAACTGGGATAAATCTGGTTCACACTGCATAAATCTTAGACAATATTAACCCCGACTGATGAAGAGATTTTCTGTTTTTGCATTTTAGTTTTTTACTCCAAGCCTTCTTGGAGCCATTACTTTTTTTTATTTTTCCATTCATATACAGGTAAAACTCGAAAAATTAGAATATCGTGCAAAAGTCCATTTATTTCAGTAATGCAAATTAAAAGGAATTTCATTAATGCAGCCTAAATTTAGAATTCAATATTCTAGGCTCAAAGTGTCACACTTTAGTCAGCTAATTAATCCATACCCCCTGAGCAAAGGGGACCTCAGAATTGTGACTTTGGGGGTTTCATAAGCTGCAAGACATAATCATCCAAATCATAACAAATAAAGGCTGGAAATGTCTCGCTTTGCATGTAATGAGTCTATCTCATAAGTTGCATTACTGAAATAAATGAACTTTGCACAATATTCAAATTTTTCGAGTTTCACCTGTAGCCGTAGGAAGATATTTTTTTTTTTTGCTGGACATGTTGTACTTTCTAATGGCACCATTTAATATTGCAAAGGATGTAGTGGAAATTCCAATGTGATGGAATTGGGAAAAAAATGCAATTCCGCCATTATTTTTATGTACTTTGTTTTTACGACGTTCACTATGTGTTAGAACGGGCTAATGCTCTTCATTCTCCAGGTCAGTATGATTATGGTGATGATCACTTTTTATTACATTTTTGTTTGGAGCTGAAGTGATAAAAAAATGACAAACACTGAGAACACCATTAATTCTGAGCAAATACCCAGCTCCCTTTGCTAAAAAGCAGTCCCAAATTTGCAGCAAACCTCCACCATGCTTTAATGTTGTCTGCAGAGACTCATTATTGTACCAGTCAGCAGCCCCGCTCAGTAATGAAGCCCACTGGATGTACATATTAAATCCAGGTGTCCCTTTAGGCTTAAACAAAAACGTAATTTTATTTTACATTACTAATCAATATTATGTACATTTTTAATCAGTCTACTGTGCCATGGTGATGTTTTTATATTTATGTTGCACATTTATTGTTTTTTATTGTGAGCCATGTTATGGCTGGTTTTCATGATGATCTGCATATGACTGACTCTTCCTCCGGTCAATATAAGTAACATACTGTATAGTTTGGTTTGCCGTTACGCTACAACTAAGAGTGTGTTGTACACTTAAAACGCGTCAGAACGTCATTCTCTGTACATTGTGTGTCCTGTACTTATGGACATTAGGAGGACTTAATAAATGAGTAACAGAAAGTGACATCACAGGGGGCATATACTTTTCTCTAAAAACAGCAAGTCATGCAAAAACCGCCATTAAAATGATAGGTGCAAAAACACACTATGTGGGCAAAAACTTCTCAACAAATGGTTCAAAACCACTGATCAAGTCAAGCAAAAAAAAAAAAAGAATATGCCAGGGACAAAACTGTGTGTGAAAGAATCCTTACATCCCAAGGGCAGGTTTGTTGTGAAGAAGAGGACAGGGGGATGATGTGCCGTACCCCAAATTATGGGGATATCTGTAAATTGTACATTTCTTTATGTAATGTAATTTAATGCTATGTATAGTACTCAGTATACCCATGAATGGATGGCACAGCCATGGTTAAAAATCATGACTCAGCCCTTGTAGGAGGTTAGGTGTGGAATGGCTCCACCACTAGCTCGAGTCAGTGATAGGGAGAGTTTGGAAGGGAGAGATAGCTGTGACTTGTACTCCCTGTTCTTCTGCCCTAAAAATCTACAGAGATTCACTCACTCATGATCAAGGAGTGATGAAGGACAAAGGCGAAGGAGAGAACTAGAGAGCCTAGAGTCTGCATGGTAAGATAACCTGCTACCAAAAACTGTCAAGACTTTACTGCAGTGAGGGACAATGTTAAGACACCCTTCACACCTGGACACAACCTGGTCAGTCATATCTCTATAATCCTGTATCCCTCAGTGGACATTACAGCCACCATAGAAAGAGTACTATTGCCTGCTAGCAGCTGGAGAGGGAAGAGGGCCATCTATCCATATATCTTTAATCTGGGAAGAATTACACTGGGTACAGTTGGAACTGAGTTAAAGTATCGTTGGATGTGCTACAACTTCTATTTTGCACCTAAGTAAAGAGAGACATTTATTCTGCTACATCTGGCCTGGTTACTGACTCCTGCACCATATGCCGGCCATTGCACTCTATACTCCCTGCCTTGCACATTATAAACACTCTACATCAGGGCCTCCAAACTACCATCAGACAGGAGACCCAACATCAGGGTGTGCCTGAGGGGATGAAAGGGTGCACCCTCCTTTCACTTCATGATGTTAGGGACCAACGGTGTGCAGAAGGCTACTGTGATTGACTGCAACCGCCAGAGCCACTACCACTCCCATCCTCTGTTGTGGCTCCTCCTGGGCTCACAGCAGAAGGAGTATACTGCATACCTGTTGATAAACAGAGGGGTATGGCCAGCAGACATTAGTTGAATGCAAGATATGCAGTACCCCAACCTGGGGGTAACTTTCATGTTTTATATGTATTGTCATTGTTATGTTCATGTTATGTTTTGGACATTATTTCCAGCAGGAGAGGTAATGGTTGGCAATGGTTGACAGGAACATGGCTAACCACCCTGTTCTTCCCTTCTTGGTAGGAGTGGGATGGTCCTGCTTCCTGCAAGGAGAGGGCATTTCAGTTCAGAAAGAGGAGGGAGATGAAGAACATGTCAGAGCTCCCACTCCTAGGAACTAATTCCTGTGTAAGAGCATCATTTAAGACAGAACTTCAATCTCCAGAATGCTGCTTCCAGAAAGCATTAGTGTGACAAGACAGCAGGGTGATCAGTGAAACTTCAGTTTTACAAACACTGCTGAAAGATGAGGGACTATGGCTCAGACACCCATCACCTAGAACAACCACCAGGGCAGACTAAAATCAAGCCTGTATCACAGTGGACACTTATACCAACAAGTGCCATTGACTTACCATCCTACCAACCACCATACCTCCTCATCTGGTTCCAGAAACTGCACGTTTTACTTTATACTGCTGGATGTGCCACAAGATAAATTTTAACTAAGTAAAGAGAGACTTTTACATTTACTTCTGGTCTGATTCTTCAAACTATGTTTCCACTGCACTGATCCCCAGGGAGTAAACTGTGACATTTCCTTAGGGCCACTACTACTCCCATCCTCTGCACTGGCTCCTCGGGGCCTCACTGGAGATATATGCACACATTCCTAAACAGTTTGGCTGTGTAGCAAGCATTGGTTGTCCTCCCCTGCTCCAGTGTGCAGGGACCACAGGGCTGACACCAGACCTAACCAGTAGTGATGGATAAACATCGGCCGGGAGGTTTCGCGAACGCGCATTCGCGATCAAATGTTCGTGAACTGCACGCTTGCGTGGGGCCCCATTCACTTTAATGGCAGCGAACCTGAAAAACCTTCAGGTCATATTTTCAGCCACCAAATACTTACTAGAAGTGCACAAATAGTCCCACAACATGGACAGTGACATACCAGAGGGGGGTCAATGGCAAAAATTCCCACAAAAAATATGCATTTTAATCAGGGGCCATTTTAATGCATCTTAAAGGGAAACTCTCAAAAATGTGCCCTGCTGGAGACTAGAAAAAATTTATTTTAGGCCACGGGAGTAGAGGCCTAAAAAATTAGGCATTCACCTGACAGAAAAGAACAAGTGATTATGTGGCTAGAGGTATATTAGACGGTCATTGGATTACAATTTTACTGTAGGCCAGTGGAGTACAGGGCCAAACATTAGGCATTAACCGTATAGAAAAGAACAAGTGATTATGTGGCTGGAGGTATATTAGGCGGTCAGCGTATAACAATTTTACTGTTGGCCAGTTAGATTATATGCCCCAAAAAATGTGCATTCACCGTACAGAAAAGATCAAGTGATTATGTGGCTGGAGGTATATTAGGCGGTCAGTTACATAGTTAATACGGTTGAAAAAAAGACATACGTCCTTTAAGTTCAACCAAGGGATTGGTGGGGACGTGAAATCCCAGAAGGAAGTGAGACTCAGGTTTCTACAGATTTTCATAAGCATTAATGTTGTTTCCTTTCAAGAATTCGTCTAAACCCTTTTAAAACTGTCCACTGTTTCTGCTGTGACCACGTCCTGAGGAAGTCTATTCCACAGATTCACAGTTCTTACAGTAAAGAAGCTTTGACGCTTCTGGAGACTGAACTTCTCCAGTCGGAGGCAGTGCCCCCTTGTCTTTTTTGTATGGCCCATTTATATATTTGTACAGGTTAATCATGTCCCCCTTAGCCGTCTTTTCTCAAGACTAAATAAATTAAATTATTTTAATCTTTCTTCAAAACTAAGATCCTCCATGCCCCTTATCAGTTTAGTCGCTCTCCTCTGTACTTTTTCCAGCTGCAGTGCATCCTTTTTATGGACTGGTGCCCAGAACTGAACTGCATATTCCAGATGAGGCTGCACCAGCGCTTTGTAAAGTGGTAACATTACATCCATGCCTCGTTTAATACATGACAATATCCAGGTGGCCTTAGAAGCAGCTGATTGACATTGTATGATGTAATTTAATCTACCATCCACAAGGACACCCAAATACTTCTCTATAAGTGACTCTCCCAGTATTACATCCCCTAGGACATATGAAGCATGGAGATTATTACTACCAAGATGCATAACTTTACATTTATCCACATTGAACCTCATTTGCCAAGTTGATGCTAAAAATCTCAGAGTGTCCAAGTCAGCTTGTATTTTGTGGACATCTTCCATAGACTGCACAGTACTACACAGCTTAGTGTCATCTCCAAAAATAGAAATGGTGCTATTAATCTCTTCTTCAATATCATTAATAAATAATTTAAAAAATAGAGGACCCAGCACTGAACCTTGGGGTCACCACTTATAACCCGGGACCATTCTGAATAGGAATCATTGACCACAACTCTCTGGACACGGTCCTTCAGCCAGTTTTCAATCCAATTACACACTATAATTAGCCTATAGACCTTACTATCCCTACTAAGTGTCTATGAGGGACAGTATCAAAATCCAGAAACACTACATCCACAGCCACCCCTCTGTCCAGGCTTCTAATTACCTCCAACTACATCCACAGGTATATAGAACACTTCAATCAATATTTTGTGTAAGCAGGTATATCGCACCCCTCAATCTGTACTATGTGGAAGCAGATATATAGAACCCCTGATAACTATAACTCACTAATCTCCCCCAGTGAGCATGTGCAGAGGGGAGGAACAGAGCGAGTGCTCCGTTGCTATGGACATGCTCGCGTCACAAGGGGGCGTGGCTTAGGCAGTGCATCACCAGGGGTGTGGTTAAGTTGGCACATCACCAGGGGGCATGGCTTAGACTGCGCATCACGGGGGGCATGGCCCAGAAGCGCTTCTCACTCGTTGCGCCACGCCTCAGCCCCATAGCACATCGCCGAAGCCCAGCCAGGTAAGTTAGTGACCTACTAACTAATATATAACCATTCATGAAGACAGATCTTTAGTGCTAATTAAACATTCAACATATAACAGTCAACATATTTGAACAAACATAGAAACAAACAAATCTGACAATACAGTCATCATGATGGACCCATAGGAAACATTTCCATCAAACTTTGAGCCCAAAAATCTCCCAAGAAAACATTAAGGGGTCATTTATCAAACAGAAATACGCCTAACAGGACCTTCTCACCGCTCACGCCAGGTCTAAAAAAGTGGGCGTGGCATGCCCGAGGCAGGGGATGAGCCGGCAGGCTCGTCTCATTTACTATTTTCTACGACTGGTTTATGCCTCGAGAATAGTCTAAATGTAAGACAGCTAGGAAGCTTTCTTACATTTAGTGGCGGTGGAACTGTCTAAGTTATGGAGAGGTTGGTGCCTCTTAATAACTCCAGCAGATCCACCGCCAGGTATAGGGGCTAATAAGACCGGCATCTTAATAAATGTGCCCCATAATACCCAATGTACATTATTTAAAGAAATGCATGTTGTACTCTGTACCTTCTTATTTCATCACCTTCAAATTTTCATTACTTGCCACAGCATCATTTATACATTTACCCGCACATAGCTCAAAACCACAACATTATTCTTGGAGTACAGCATCACGATTGGCGTGACTATCACATACGTGACACAGAGGGAGGGAAAGAGGAAGGCCCTGCCCAAGTGAGAGGGAAGGTGGTGACCCCTAAATCTCCTTGCGGCTGGCACCTGGCTGCCCTGACGTCCCTAGACGGGTTCCTCACCCGTACGCCGATCACGTGCCTAAAACCCTGGCTTTCCCTAAGATGAGCCCTAGATAGTGAACAGGGCGGTGGGAACACTAGTCCGCACCACTAGCTCTAAAGGAAAACACCAAGGGGAGGACAGACAATACAGACTAAACATATAATCCCAGGTGGGCGACAACAGGAGACAACAAAAAGCCCAACAGGGATCCGGAGGGTAGCACTCTGGAACAACAACCAGGATTCACAGCTCCAGTGGGTCAGTATAGAAGTCCAGGCAGGAAGCTCTATAACTGGCAACTAGAGAAGTGTGAGAGGAGAATATAAGGAGGTTGGGAGTGGCAGACAAGAAACAGCTGAGGAGGAGAAGCTACGGATCCCTGAGTGAGACAAAAAGGATTGCAAGGCAAACACAGAAAACAATCACTAAGAAACAACGTGATCTTTAGACATAGAGCGTGCAGCCACCCGCTGCGACTTCCTGACCCCGGGTATAACGGAGTCAGACGTGGCTCTTGACACCCTCGTGACAACAGACTCCACACACAGTTCTGCTGAGCATCTTCTGGTCTTCACTCTGTAATCAATCAAAATCTTATAACAAGACAGCATACTCTTACAATAATATGCCACATGGTCTTGCTCAATTGGTGGTGTATATACATAATACTTTTTTCTTTAAGGCTGGGTTCACATATGATAATTACATTATTTACAAATGGTCATCCAGACCAAAAAAAGCCTCATTTTTACATTCTAAAACATAACTTTTATTGTTGCTTTTATAATTATTTATCTACTGACTAAATAAAAATATAGAAAAATATCAGTTGTGTCACTTGGTAACATTTCTTCATGTGTTTGTAACACTGTTTACTCTCACAGTGTAGTGTAAACGCCACAGGAGTATAGTGAGCTGTCAATTCACCACTAGACGCTCACTTTTGTTTCATTCCTGCACTACACCTAGAATCTATTTGATAGTATATCTCTAGTAGCCAGTGCACCTGCTGCCTAAAAATCTTTCACACGTTGCTCCCCAATATTATTGACAATTACATATGATAATTAGCTGCTTGGAAGAGAATTTTTATTTTTTTAATTAATTTTCACTTTTCTGTGTCTTGAAAAACAGTATTGCTACTAAAACACATCAATAACATTTCAAGCATTTTAGATTCTATTTGTCTTAGGACTCTTGCACATGAATGTTGTGTGCCCGTGGCCATATTGTGGCCTGCATACGGCGGGTCCGCAATACACGGGTACCGGCCCATGTGCACTCTGCATCACGGATGTGGACCCATTCACTTGAATGGGTCCGCAATCACGGAGATGCGGAACAGAAGCACGGAATGGGTCTCGATCCATCCCGGCCGCCGCACGGACATTGCCCGTGCATTGGGGGCTGCAAATTGGGAATCAGGCCTGAGAACTAGGGAAGGAAGATGGATACCTCCTAATAACACCCTAACCAAACTCCTGACTGAATACCAGTATAAACAGACCACAGAGGTAGGTGTGTTCATACGCAGGAATACCTAGAGTCCTATTAAGCCCTAAAGGACCCTGGTACTAATAGCAGGGACAAGACTACCTGTTCCTCTAAAAGGAAGGAGTCTTCTACAGGCCTAATACAAACAATAGGGAAAACAACACACAGGACCCAAACAAAGTACAAAAGGGAAAGGAAAGGACTTAACTTCAATGAGACAATGGAAGCACCAGGAACTCCGCCGAGATCCACACACCAGCAAACCGCACTGCAAGGTGGGAGAAGCAGCTATAAATAAGGAAGGTTAAATGACAACATAAGCAACACCGGGTGTGGCCATACCCAGAAACAACACAGACACCAATTGATTCTTATACAAAAAGAAAACCTGTCAGATCAAACCACGTGTTGCCAGTCTCACCGATCTCCTGCCACCTGTCACGGGAACGTCAGGCAGGCTGAGTTCATGCATATTCCAGATAGCAATGGTAAAGTTGGGGTAGGCTGGCTATGTGGTATTCCAAGTAGCAGTTCCAAGGTCGGGAGCAGGCAGCAAGGAGCAGAATTGGTAGACAGGCAAGGTACACGGTAGTCAGATAAGAGATCATACCTTCGCTGGTTACAAGAGACTAGAAAACCTCAAAGCTCAGGAGAGGTGGTGGATCCACAGCCCAGGTAAATAGGGAGGCTCATCAGCAGTGCTGAAAGGAACACACAAAAAGAGTAGAGCAATGCCTGCGCCTGCCCGTCACAGCAGGACAGCAGCATACACAGGCTCACAGCCTAACATTCCATTGCTGAGATCTGCATTTGAAACTATATGTTCAATGTTTTATTAAACATTGAAAAGAAAAGGAGTACAGAACTAATGTGCACAGTGATGTCATCATGTGATAGTGATAATACGCACAGTGATGTCTCATGACATCTTTTTGATTGAATATGAATACACCTTTATTGCAATCAAATCGTCAAACATACATACTTAGTACTGCGATGCAGCGCAGGCCACGAGGAAGAACTTAATACATAATCACAATAATCCGTCATAGCATGGTATTGTTATGTAAATCACAATGCATGCTACACTGGCATTCCTATTCAATCACAAATTAACACATTCCAATTAACAAAGTACTCAGGCAGTGATGAAGGATGGGGAATGGGAATGAGGGAGTAGGGAGGGGAAATCACATACCTGAAGCTTTATTGAAACAACAGATACAAAAGGGGGACAAGGGGGAAGGAAAGGGTTTTAGTCCTCTTCTTCGTTGACGTCCAAGGATGTTGTAGTCCCGCAGCGGGCTGTGGATAAGCCTGTGGCAGTCTGGGACAGTCTCCCTCCTGAGGATAAACCAATTCCTGGCAAGCCATATAGCGTCCTTAAAACAATTCATAAGGTGCCAGGCCTTGTGGATGGCCTCAACAGTATGAATCCCAGGAAATAGTCTGTACAACACCAATGTGTATTGCAGGTTGTTCCTGAGCACAGAGTCTTTGAGTTCATGTTCCAGGGCATCCAACATGTCCCGTCCAAAGGGGCACTCCCAAAACAGGTGCAAAGA
Organism: Bufo gargarizans; assembly: GCF_014858855.1. Classification (NCBI taxonomy): domain Eukaryota; kingdom Metazoa; phylum Chordata; class Amphibia; order Anura; family Bufonidae; genus Bufo; species Bufo gargarizans. The sequence continues at coordinate 16,027,714 of NC_058088.1, read as the reverse complement.
TGTTTCCTCCGTGAAAGGGCACCTGGGGCAGCAGTGAGTTTTGCACAGGTTGTGGGCATACATGAATGACCGTATAGGCAAGCTTCCCTGGATGGACATCCATGACAAGTCCTTGTACCCCTTGGTTAACCTGTCTAAAGGTACATTAATCAATACTGTCTATCCGGTGTCATCAGAGAGCCCTGGAACTGACTCCACCAAGTCCTTTGCTCTGATAAGCTTGTGGATTGTCTTCGGTTTCCACAAGTCAGGCTTGAGGCCCTCGAGTTGATGCTCCTTCACAGACTTGATGATATCTCCGTAATACCAGGGAAAATGCCAGTTGTAAGGGATGGAGCTGTCCCACTTGTCCCAGCTTAGACCCCTCCAGAGGGATAGGAGAAATAAGCGAGACATGGCCTTGCCCGCAGACCAGTTAGCAGTTCTTAGAGTCCTGCAGTCACAAACAGAGGTGATCTGCAGTAGAGTAGGTAAATCCAGTATGCCCTTCCCACCCTTGCCGGGCTCTTTGTACATGACGGCTCGCTTCACTCTGTCCATTTTGGCGCCCCAAACAAAGTGAAACATTGTCCTGGTAATAGCCCTAGAAACAGTGGCAAAAGGAGACCATACCTGTGTGGTGCTGTAGCATAGGCAGAACTTCATTGCACAGGACGAGTTCTTTGCTCTCAATAGTGAGCTTTCTGAGGCTCCATAGTCCGATCCTTTAAATCACCTTGGCCAAGCGTTCCTGCCAAGACTTGAGGACTGAGCCTTCCTTTCCTGAAACAGACTCCCAGGGTCTGGATGTAGTCTGAATTGATGGTAAATGGAAAGGGGGCATAGGAAGCCAGTTGCCAGTCCCTGAAGAGCATAGTTTCCGACTTCCCGCAGTTACCTTTGGTCCCTGAAGCTTGTCCGAACTCCTTGCAGGTCTGGAAGAGTGCAGTCACTGAAAGCTGGTCAGTGCAGAAGACGGTCATGTCGTCCATGTACAGCGAGCACTTGATCTCGTAGTGTCCTGGTGATCCCTCTGATCTCTCCATTCTGTCAGATAGACTCTGCGAAGAGTTCTATAACGCAAGCAAAAAGGAGAGGTGATAGAGGGCAGCTTTGTCTGACCCCAGATAGGACAGGAAAGGCGTCAGTCTTCCAGCAGTTCACCAGCACCGTGCTGTAGATATCAAAGGTACATTAGGCTAACAAACGAACAGAACCTTATGTTTAGACCCAGTTGTGCAACACCTTGCCCATGAATTAATGAGACACTCGGTCAAAGTCAAGGTTGACCAGGGCCGCATGTACACTGCGGTCTTTGATGTATTGTACCGTGTCTCTCATGAGAGAAAGACTGTCTGCAATCCTGTGGCCAGGAATGCCACAGGTCTGATCTTGGTGGACGATCCTGCCGATGACAACCTTCAACCGGTTGACCAGTACCTTGGCGAGGATCTTGTAGTCCATGTTCAGGAGAGAGATGGGACACCAGTTTTTCAGGTCACATTTCTCCCACTTCTGCGTATACAAGATCGTGATCATGCCTTCCCTCAGCGATGGGGGCATTCTACCCTCCACCACCATCACCTCATAGAGTTCCAGCAGGTTCAGATAGATCCGATCCTCCAGTGCTACATAGAGAACAGCTGAAAGACGTCACTGCCTGGGGTCCTACCAGACCTAAAGGATCTACCGGCAGAGAGCAGCTCCCCCACCATCAGAGGGACATTCATTGCCTCAGCACCTGCAGGATCAAGTTGGTTAGTGATACCTGACAGGAACTTGTCGGCGGCTGTCGGGTCGATGATCTTCAGAGAGTAGAGGTCTCTGTTGTAGTCTGTGATGACTCCCATAACTTTCTCCTTCCCTGACCACATGTTGCCATCCTTGTCTCGAAGTTCGTTCAGGGGCGTGTGGCTGGCGTGGAGTTTCCTGAAAAAGAATGAGTTACATTTCTCACCCTTCTCCAGGTTCTCCACCTTGAAACAAATAATGATTTGCTTGCATTCCTCCTCAAAGTACCTTTTCAGACTCTTTTTGGTCTCCTTCAGCTCCTCTCTAATGTTCCAGCCACTCAGATGAAGGTCTTGCAGGAATCACAGCTGACGCTGCAGCTCTCTAAAGTCCCTCCTATTCTCACACGCCTGTTGTTGCTTGGCCTGAAAGAAACGACAAAATTGGACTTTAACATACTCACACCAGTCACTAGTCTGTTCAAACAAGCATTTGTCATTTGGCCAAGCTATGTAGATCTCTCTAAGCTCCGCAAGCACATCTTCCCTCCAATCTCAACAGACCGCAGTTCAGTTTCCAGGGCCAGGTGGGCGAACCCGTCGCCGAATGGCCCTCTGATCGGAGAAGAAGCAAGGGATCATAGAGTATCTACACTGTCTTACTGAAACACAAAGTTGATCATAGAATGAAGCGAGCCATCGGGTCGGCTCCATGTATAATTTACGGAGTCTTTCCCCATAGAGCCCACAATGTCCTGCAAGGACACTTCGGTCACCATCTCAATGAGCAGTTTGGAAGTGACATCTAACTTGCTTGAAGTGCTAGAGCTGCGTCTGTCCTCCTCAGTCGGGCAGTTGAAGTCCCCGGCCATCACTACGGTCCTAGAGGTAGCGAGCTGCAGTCGCAGGGGCTGGAAGAGCTGCAGCCGCTCACCCTTATCAGGGGAAGCATACACATTGATGAACCTGACAAGTCATAGGCGCCATCTACAACAAGAAGCCTGCCGCAGACGAGCTCTTGGACAGAGTCAAGTGTAAAAGCGCTTCCCCTGAGGAGGATGGCAACCCCAGCCGACTTACAGTCACCACCACCAGACCATCTGACCACAGCCTGGACAGATAGTTGTGATACCTAGAGGGGGGGCAGTGCACTCTCCTGCAACATGTACGCGTCGGCAACCTGAGAAGCTCCTAACATTAACAGAAAATAGGCTAAAATTTGCCATCATGAAGGAGAAAGAAACAGGTAAGTGTGAACGATACAACTTAGTTACAGATCTGGTCATCCAGCAGCTTCTCTTCTTCTTGCCCGCTGTGGGTTTCCACATCAACATCAGGCATTGGGAACAATCAAGTGACATCGATGTTGCATGACATCTATGGGGTATACACAAAGGAAAGGGTCTTCCATAGTTTTTCTCCATCAGCCCAGGCAGTGTGATTCCTGAAGCTGATGGTTTAAAGTGACAGCCCAGGATTTAACAGAGGTCCCCAAGGAAGTCCCCTGACGAGACCTGTTTGTGGATAGCTTAGATTTTATCTGATATCTGTGCATTTAATACAAATCATCAACAATGCATTGGAATGCATAGGTAAGTTAAACAAAATTGTCAAATAGGTTAATGTAAAAAAAAAAAATCTGAAAAGAGAAAGTGTTCTTTATAAAAGTCATAAAACAAGAAAAACACATTTTTATCTTTAGAAATGTGATAACTGGCAAAATAAAGGAGAAAGGCGTTAAAAAATGCAGTCTTAAATCTGCTCACTAGAGTAGACACAATAGGCTACAATTTCCTGTAGCTCACATCAGCTTTGCTGTATATACTAGGACAGCATGAGCAGTGTCATCTCAACATCATGAGTGTGAGTGAGTGAGTTAATAACAGCAAGACGTTACTTTAGCAGATGTTCACATTGATTGATATTAAACATGCGACCATTACACCCATCCTCAAAAAGCCTTTACTTGACCCATCTTCTTTGTCCAGTAATCGCCCCATATCACTTCTTCCGTATGCCTCAAAGCTAATTGAACAACATGTCCATTCTGAACTGTCCTCTCACCTCTCCTCCTGCTCCTTCTTTGACCGCCTACAATCTGGCTTCCGACCCCACCACTCGACTGAGACTTCCCTTACCAAAGTCACCAATGACCTACTAACAGCCAAAACCAAAAAAACATTACTCTGTCCTTGTTGACCTGCCCTCTGCATTTGACACTGTCGACCACTCCTTTCTGTTGCAAACTCTGTCATCTCTTGGCATCACTGACCTGGCCCTCTCCTGGATCACATCATACCTCAAAGACCGGACGTTTAGCGTCTCCCACTCTCGCACCACCTCCTCGTCTCATTCCCTCTCTGTTGGTGTCCCGCAAGGCTCTGTCCTAGGACTTCTCTATCTACACTTTTGGCCTGGACATCTCATAGAGTCCCATGGCTTTCAGTATCACTCTTATGCTGACGACACACAGATCTACCTCTCTGGTCCAGACATCACCACCTTACTATCCTGAATCTCACAATGTCTATCTTCTATATCCTCCTTCTTCTCCTCTCGCTTTATAAAACTTAACATGGATAAAACAGAGTTCATCATCTTTCCCCATCTTGCTCAACCCCTCCCAACAGACCTATCTATCACGATCAATGGCTGCACACTCTCCCCAGTCAACCAAGTCAGCTGCTTGGAGTAACCTTGGATTCTGCCCTCTCCTTCCGACCGCACATCTAAGACCTTTCCACTACCTGCCGCCTCCAACTCCAAATGCTTGTACATGCCCTCATCTCCTGCCTAGACTACTGCAACATTCTCCTCTGTAGCCTTCCATCTAGCACTCTTGCACCCCTCCAATCTATCCTCAACTCTGCTGCCCGACTAAATCACCTCCCACGCTGTTACTTCTCTGCCTCTCCCCTCTGCCAATCCCTTTACTGGCTCCCCATTGCCCAGCAAATTCACTTCAAAATACTAACAAATACATACAAGGCCGCCCACAACCTGTCCCTTCCCTACATCTCTGAGCTACTTTCCCGATACACCCCACACGCACTCTCCGATCCTCACAAGACCTCCTTCTCTCCTCTCCTCTTATCGCCTCTTCCCACAATCGCCTCCAAGATTTCTCCCGTGCATCCCCCATACTCTGGAACTCGCTACCCCAACATATCAGACTCTCACCTACAGTGGAATCCTTCAAAAGAAATCTGAAAACCCACCTCTTCAGACAAGCCTACAACCAGTGACCCTGCTGCCTCTATACCGCCATGACCAACTTCACCCGCACCTACTGTGTCCTTCTCCCATACCATGTAGATTGTAAGCCCTCACGGGCAGGGCACTCTCTCCTTCTGTACCAGTCTGTAACTCATCTTGTTTATGATTAATGCAATTGTCTGTATTATGTATGTGCACCGCTTATCATATGTACAGCGCTATAGAATAAATGGCGCTTTAATAATAAATAATAATAATACATCCACTATCAAAACCAGGCTTTAGTTTAGGGGTTTGGTATTGGGACCGTAATAGTTTAGGGCAGTGATGGCTAACCACCGGCACTCCAGCTGTGGTGAAACTACAACTCCCAGCATGCTCCATTATCTTCTATGGAGTTCTGAGAACAGCCAAGCAAATTTACACCTTGGTAGTCGTAGTTTTACCACAGCTGGAGTGCCGAAGGTTAGCCACCATGGGTTTAGGGTGTATAAGGACTGTATATGTTATAAAGGCTATGTACACCTTTGGGGTCAATTTGTTTATGATTGCATTTTACTCTGACACAAAGGGGTAACAGTTTGTCTAGCTGTAAAAATTGTACTTTACCCTGCCAGTCACTAACAACTCTTATCTCTAAATTACAAAAGGTCAAACACTTATTTAAGCCACAGTCTTATCAGTAAGATTGCTATAATGAGTGTTTATAATGTCAGAGAGCAGAGACAAGGAGCTGTCAGCTGAGCTGCCGGATGGAACAGATTAAAAACAGACAGCAGGCTACTAGAGAATCTCAAGGCTGTACAGAGAAAAGGGTTCAAAACTTTTAATAAAGATCATATGAAAAAATGACTTTTAGCTCAAAAAGAGTACAAAGCAATAATTAAAAAAAATTGACCCCCAAAGGTGTACATAGACTTAAAGAGTCTTTTTTTTTGTGGGGGGGGGGGGGGGTCTATATTTACTCTGGGATCTGTATTCAATCTGAGGTTTTGTCTGTGGTCTATTTTTTTTTCTAGGGTCTTGTCTGTGGTTTTCATAAATTTAGGGGTCTGGTTTAGGGGCTTAATTTGTTTTCATGTCTGATCTGTGGTCTGAATTTAGTCTGGTCTGGAGTTTTGTTTAGGCGTTCTGGTCTGGGAACTGTAATAGATTAGCTAGTCTGGTGTCTGTATTTATTCTAGGTTTTGGCCAGTAGGATATAATAATGTTCCTGTAGAGGCTGGGGATGATCCAGCAGTAATGTCCCACAACTAAGGCAAGTCATGGGCTGCAGCAGCGTATGTGACCTCGTCAGTACTACAGCCAGAGACAGGAAGATGGCAAGGATGGAGCCATGGTGCCAGAATGGCGTGGCGGGGAGCAAACTTTTTTTCAACAAATACAAAACATTCCAGAGGCTACATAAAAATGTCCATAATCCTGGAAAATGGATTTTCTTTAAATGGTTTGTCCAACCCATGGGTTGTGCCTAGAACTGCAGTTCAGTTTGATTGAAGTGAATAGGGCTGAGCTGTAATACCACACACCACCTGTTTTTAGAACGAAAAAGCTATCTTTTGCTAGTCTTAACAACTCTTTAAAGAGGACCTTTCATGGGTCCAGACTTTATAAACAAAGTATCAGGGTATGCAGGGCATACAGCGGGGATCTAATAGGTGAGTTTTTTTTTCTCCCTGGCTGTGACGCTCTCCGCTGCGATTGGACAGCTCAAAGCCAGGGAGAAGGAGACGCCCACTGAGAAACAGGCCAGTCTCCTCCTCCCTGTACCGATGCAAAAATTAGCATACAGGGCGGGAGAATTTAACGGGGGCCACAGCAGGCGAACGGAGGGCCGCCCAGAAAAAATAGTAGGTGCTATTAGATCCCTGCTGTATGCCCTGCATACCCTGATACTTAGTTTAGGCTACTTTCACACTTGCGTTCAGAGCGGATCCGTTTGGTGTCTGCACAGACGGATCCGCTCCTATAATGCAAACGATGGTATCCGTTCAGAACGGATCCGTCTGCATTATATTTCATTAAAAAATCTGTCTAAAAGTTAGTCAGACGGATCCGTCCAGACTTTACATTGAAAGTCAATGGGGGACGGATCCGTTTGAAATTGCACCATATTGTGTCAATGTCAAACGGATCCGTCCCTATTGACTTACATTGTAAGTCTGGACGGATCGGTTTGGCTCCGCACGGCCAGGTGGACACCCAAACGCTGCAAGCTGCGTTCGGGTGGCCGGAACGGAGGCCAAACGGTGCCAGACTGAGGCATTCTGAGCGGATCCGCATCCACTCAGAATGCATTGGGGCAGTACGGATCCGTTCGGGGCCGCTTGTGAGAGCCTTCAAACGGAACTCACAAGCGGAACCCCGCACGCAAGTGTGAAAGTAGCCTTATAAAGTCTGGACCCATGAAATGTCCTCTTTAAGGGTTGATCTTGCAAGTACATTGTAGAAGTCTTACAAGTTAATTACTCTACTGTTTACTTCTTCTTCTTCGTTTCTTTTACTTCTTGTTGAGATCCCCCGAGATTTGATCTCACAGCTCAGGAAAATGTATAAGTGCTGGCGTCTTGTGTATCACTGAGATGCTCCTTCTTCCATGTGTCGTGTACATCGTCTTATATTACTATGATTGTTTTACTTTGTCATTTCTTTTACTTCGTCCTGTATAATATTACATAAGGTAAATGATCACATCTTATTGTCTGGTACCTGCTGTCTGTGTCTGTTTTTATAGGTTATATGTGTAGCATCTGGGCACTCATTGTTCTATATGATGATTAATATTGTTATTATAACATAGCTAACCCCTTGACTTCATAGCCAGAGTTATTCTTTGACTTTTGAGAAGATGTGTTTCCAGATTCTATAACTTTTTTTTATTTTTCCATTGATCTACCCTTAGGAGGAATTGATTTTTGGTTGGAAGAGTTGTACTTTTTAATGGCCTCACTGCCAAGAAAAAAAAACCATTTACTTATATAATTAATGTTTATAATAGATATTAAAACCCAACTAATGAAAGATGGAATAATAAATCTGTGCCAAATATAACCTATCTTTCATTATTAGAAAAAAGGGGTCTAGCGTCTCCAAAAAGTGACAAATCTTTATTTTCTTAGTGCAGGTTAAAATCCATTATCCAATAACAGCGTTTACACGTTTCGGACCTCTTTGGTTAGATCCTTACTCATGACAAAGACCTAACTGAAGAGGTCCAAAATGAGTAGACACTGTTATTGGATAATTGATTTTAACCTGCACTAAGAAAATAAAGATTGTCCCTCTTTTTTTCTATTTTATTGTTATTGGAGCTATTGTTTCCAGTTCCAGTCGATGCTTCCCAGAGTGGCATCCTGTCAGGTGAGCCCAGCCACAATTACTTTTTCTTTCCTGCATATCTTGTATTATTAATACATAGAGGTGTGCATACAAACTTTTATAGGGAGGAAAATCAAGTCCATCCATGAGTTCCATAAACCAGACCACGATGGAAGGCTTTAGACTTAAAGGAGTCTCAGATGTTCCTGGACTGCAAGTTCTGGTTTTTTTCATTTATCTAATCTCTCTTATTGGAAATCTGACCATTCTACTACTGGTTTGCTTTGATCTCCACCTGCACACTCCTATGTACTTCTTCCTGTCCAACTTGTCTATCATAAACATATCAAGCTCTACTACAGCGCTACACAAGATTTTTGTGATCTTCACAATGCAAAATCACATTATTTCCACCTTGAACTGTATGACCCAGTTGTATATTTTCTGTTCATTGACCATGTAATGAGCTATCAATTTTGGCCTCCATGAGCATTGATCGCTACGTAGCCATCTGTAGGCCTTTACATTATCACGCTGTCATGAGCTGGAAACTTTGTGGTCTGCTGGCCTCATGCAGCTGGGGTTTCGGGTTTATGGAGGTTCTGCCTACCGTTGTGCTAATTTCAAGGTTCACCTGTTACATTTCTAAAGAAATTGATCACTATCTTTGTGATATTTTGCCCCTCCGGGAGATCACATGTAGCGACACTTCAGTTTTGGATCTTTACATTCTGCTTCTTGGCAACATGAACATCTTTGTTTCATTTTTACTAACTATAACTTCCTATATTTTTATTATCGCATGTATTTTAAGGATACGCTCGAGTGCTGGCAGACGTAAAGCCTTCTACACGTGTTCCTCACACATCATGGTGGTTGTGATCTTCTATTCTTCAATCATCTTACAATACACAGTAACAGTTTCTGGAGGCAGCATGGGTTCCAATAAAATCTTCTCTTTATTTAATACGGCCATTGTTCCCATGATGAACCCACTGATCTATACCTTAAAAAATAAAGATGTCAAATCTGCACTAAAACAAAAATTTAAACTGTGCGGAAAAAAATGGTGAGATTTCACTCAAAAGACAAAAGATCGGGTTCAACTTATCACAGTCCAAGTGGAAGGCAAAACCAGCCGAGCCATGGTGGACAATTTATTCGTTTGCTCCTAAATTACAGCACTCCGCAGCTTGACTTCTTCTACTGTAGTGAAATTAAAAACTCTTGTACATGTCGTCTGTTGACCCTGGCTAGACTAACACATTAATAGGATTCCCGGTATTAGGAAAATTGTTATCACTGTATAAATATTACACTCACTGGTAATCTGGTTTCCTGGAAATCTCCATGACATCACATTCGAGACTGCATTCCCCGAATAGGACATGAAAATACACAGAGGTTTAAAGCCCCATCCCTTACCTTCCTCTCCAGTGTATTTTTAATGGACCACCAAATATAGGATAATAAAGAAATTAAGATTAAAAAAATATCTTTAGGGTGGGGAATATGTGCCTGTCATGGAGACTTCCAGGAAACCAGATTACCAGGTGAGTGTAATACTCATATCCCCAGTCGTCTCCATAACAGCACATCCGAGAACTAACAAAGAAAACTTTTTAGGGCAGGACAGTCACACAGAGGACCTTTCGTCCAAAGGCCATGTTCTGGTCTGAAAATAGTGTATGTCAAGCCTATAATGTTTATTAAAGGTATGTACTGCGCTTCCATGTTGCTGCTCGACAGAACAGAAGTTCACAATCTCTCTGCCCAAAAGGCAGAAATTGACCTTGTTGAATGCGCTTTCAGAGAAGGTGGCACCATTTTCCCTTTCGTCTTGTAGGCTTCAGAGATTGCTTACTTGATCTATCTGGAGATGGAACACTTTGCTGCCTTCTGGCCTTTATTTGGACCACAAAAAACTGTACAAAAAGACGTTTGTGAATCCTCCATTGTTTTGTCACTTCTAGGTACTGCCCTTCTAACATCCAGCATGTGGAAAACAGATTCCTGAGTGTTTTTTTGGGGATTGACAGAGAAGGAGGAAACCACTATGTTTTAGGACCTGTGCAAAGAATTGACTACTTTTGGCAGGAAATTAGGATCCAACTTAAATACTAACTTATCTTCTAAGAAAAGGTTCCTGAATTGACGGTGCGTGTAATTCACTAACCCTCCTTGCTCTCATAATTGCCACTAAGAAAATAGTTTTTATGGTAAGCCATCTGATGGCGATAGTTTCCAATGGCTCATAGGTGACTCAGTTACGCATGATAGAACCACATTCAAGTTCCAAGGAGGCACTAAGGGGCATATTTATTAATACCATGAGTTTTAGATGCTGGTCTTAATAAGGCCCTGTGCTAGCGTGCATCCGCCGAAGTTATGAAGAGCTGCCGGCCTACTACAGTAACTTCAGTGGATCCACCAACACTTCTAAATGTAAGACAGCTTTCTAGCTGTCTTACATTTAGATCATTTTCTACGCCTAAAACAGGCATTGAAAATGGTAAATGAGATGGGCCTGCCAGACCGTCCCCTTCCCCGCCCAATTTTTTTAAACCTGGCTTCAGCGGGGAAAAAGTCACAGTATATGCGTAATTCTGTTTAATAAACGACCCCCTAAATTTTTTATTCTAGATTTAATCCTGTCTGCAGCTCTGAGAAACCTTGAGACCCAAGATACTTCTGCTAAACTTTTGTTGTTGAGTGCACTTAATGCAGAAAACTGAACCTTGAGTGTGTTGGGAGAAAGACCCTAAGTCTAAGCCGGCCTGTAAAATTTCTAAAATTAACGATATATCAAGAGTGACTTCATTAAATTTTTACCACACTACGATACAAACGTAAGGTAAATTTTAGTGGTATTAGATTTTCTACTAGATAACATTGCCTGTACACTCTCTGATAATCCATTTTCCAAATAGGATGTTTTTCTCAAAATCCACAGCGGATAATATTAGAATTTTTATGTCTGGATGAAGCACAGGTCCCTGGGTCAGTAGGTCTGGTTTTTAAATGGAGGATAATAAGTTTCTCTTTGCAGAGTGTCTTCAGTAGCCTTAATCAACTCCTCTTGGGCCAGAATGATACTATTATTAGACTGCACTCTTTGGATATAAATTTCTGAAGCACTCTAGGGATTAGTGGAATCGGAGGCAATGCATACGCTAGACTACAGGACCATTTATGGCTGAATGCATCCACAGCTTATGGACGATCCCTGGGGCTGAGGGAGAAAAGTAGTTTCAGTTTCCAATTTCCACCAATTTATTGATCTCTTCACTTCTTTGGTTAAGTATATTCTTTTCTCTAATATTGTTAGGGATCTGTTCTATCTGGCCAGAATGAGCTTTTGTAGAGGTCTCATATAGAATTGCGCCCCATGCCACAGTCAGGATAAAGGAGGGTAGAGCCCCCAAGAGTGTCATGGCCATACTGATTAAACAAAAGGATTTCTTTTGGAATTGATGTACCGGAAGTTGAAAGTTCGTTATTTTTATTATCGCATGAAGAAAAGATTTTTGGGCTACCAAATCCAGAAGAATGGCCAAAAATGTTTTTGGTTGTCTGGGCTTAAGCTGGATTTGTCCCAGTTGATCCATCCCTGGGACTGAAGTCCTTAGGATATGGTCAAGAGCTGAAGTAGAAGCTAAGCCTTTGCATACACTACTACCACTAGGTCATCCAGATGAGGTATAATTATTATTGACTCTTTCCTTCATGTTGTCATTACCTTAGTCATGATTTTGGTGAATATGTGTGGAACTGAGGATATCCCAAAAGGGAGACAGACATCGAAACTGGAAATGTTGGATATTCATGTCTTGTTGTACTGGAACCCTTAGGAATAGTCTGGACTATGTGTGAATATGGTAGTAGGCATCTTTTAAGTCTACCATTGCCATTACAGCTTCTCTTTTTATAGGCTTTATTGTTGTTTTTATGGTCTCCATTTTTTAAATTGTGATAAATCAGCTAAGGCTTTCAAGTTTATTATCAACCTGTACTTCATGTTTTGTTTCTACTCCAAAAGTAACTGGGAGTAATGACCTTTTTCTATCTCCAAACTTGATTCTATTGCTCCTAGTTGTACAAGTCCTTTATTCCATTTCCTAATAGATGCTGTTAAGATGACGGGAATTTTGTTCATAAAGGTTTTTCAATGAAAAAACTGCCTTTTTCTCTGAAATCTGTCATCTGGAAACCCTTTATTATGGTCTGTAGCATTCTCTAATATTTTATCCAGATCTGCGCCAAACATATATTGGCCATTAAAGGAATTCAGCTTATTTTTTGAGGCCATGTCACGAGACCACGCCTTTAACTAGGCTTGAATGAATCAGGTTCAAACCCGATTCCTTTGAAAACTTTGTTTAGGATAGGTGCTCCATACCGCCAATAAAATGTATTGGCTCCGTTGAGGATTTGTTCTTCTCCTAACAAGTAACACGAGACTTGCTTTAGTCTCGTGCCTGTGACATTACAGTTCAGTTCTGAGCATAAGTTACGGTTTCAAAGTCAGAAGCCAAACTCGGGTTTGTGCCTCAGTATGGCTTTGGATTTTGAAACAGTAATTTATGGGCAGAACCGAACTGTAAATGTGACATCACAGGCACGAGACCAAGCAAGTCTCACGTTACTTGTGGCGAGAAGAAGAACAAGGCCTTAGCAGAGCCAATACATTTTATTGTGGTAGGGAGCGCATTTTTTAAATGAAGTTTTCAAATGAATCTGGTTCAGATAGAGAAGTCTGAACCCAATTCGCTCAAGCCTACCTTTAACCATAGCACTCTCCGGCCTGAGTTGGAAAGTACTAAAGTGCGGGCTGAAAGCCTGACAGACTCCGCAGAGGCGTCTAAAAAATAAAATTAAAAAACTAAAAAAAACTAGTGGCCATCTTTAAGAGGGGCAGACTTTCTAAAATCTGGTCTCTGGGCGTTTTATTTATTGAATAGATCTCTAGTTGTTCAAACCCAGGGATCAGCAACCTTCGGCACTCCAGCTGTTGTGAAACTACAACTCCCAGCATGCGCCTTCAGCTTGTGTGGGAGTTTAGAGAAAAGCCAAGCACGTGTGTATGATGGGAGATGTAGTTTCACAACACCTGGAGTGCCAGGAGGTTGCTGACCCCTGTTCTAACCAGACGTTAAGGATACAGGCTACACAAGCTGAATGCCACACCAGAGTTAAGCAAAGCTGAAGTTGCCTCCCATATAGAGGCAGGTATTATTATTTATTTTTAGCAAACTTTCACCTTTCCTATCCATTGGATCCCTTAATTGTGCCATGTCCTCAAAGGGTAATGTTCGTACGTTTTGCGACCTTGGCAACCGGTGTATCTACCTTGGGTACGGAATCCCAACATATTCAGTCTTCTTCACCTAATATGATCCAAGGTGCATCATGGGTTTGGATGGATACAGCAATGGGAAGTGCTACATACAGGGTGGAAACAAACCCGAGTGAATGGTTTACATTGTGAGAATGGCTCAGGGGAGTCCAAACTGAAAAAGAAAAAAAGCATGGGGAAGAAGTACATAAGGTAAGTGACTACAAGAGTGCAGCAAGCCCCTGAGGAGCCAGTGCAGAAGATGGGGATGGTAGTAGCCCTGATGGCACCCAATTTATATCCATCACCAATGCGTTCCATATATAATATTCTTTTTTTCAGCGCCCTCATTGTGCAATTGATACACTTTACATGGTTCACGTATCATTGTGTCTATAACATGCGTAGTACCACAGATCATAAATGAATAAATTGGAAATGTTTGCCCTCTACCAAGATGTCAGTTCCTTAGTCTTTATCATGTAATCAGAGTACAGACTGGCCAAAAACTGCCTTAATCGGGAACTGCGTGCGGCGAAACGGGCATACGCGGATCGCATCCACCAATCTCTACGCTTGAACGACCGGAGGGCGGTGGCCTTAGGTCTGCGACTAACTAAAAATCCCCCCCCCCCCGGCGCTCACTACCCCCTGTCAGGCACTGGTAGAGGAGCTGGGCAGGTTCTACTGCAGATTCGAGACCTCGACTGAGGTGGGTGTAACACGGCCAATGTCCCCCAGAGAGGGCACTCCAGTCCCTGCTACCACATTATCTTGCCCATTCGCTGACTCCCCTACAGTGAATGTGACCACGGTTCGCACCCTGCTGTCCAAAGCTAAATGCGAGGAAAGCCCCCAGTCCCGATGGTGTCTCTCCTGCGTGCCTGAAATACTGCTCAGGCCAACTGGCCCTGGCCCTCACCCCAATCTTTGACAGATCCCTTAAGGAGGGACACGTCCCCGCCTGCTTTAAGAACTCAACTATCATCCCTGTGCCGAAGAAACAGGGCGTTTCTGATCTAAACAACAACTTCCGGCCCGTGGCTCTGACTTCGGTGGTCATGAAGACCCTAGAGAAGGTGGTCCTCTCCATCTTGAAGCCCGCCACTCTGGACCGGCTGGACCCTCTGCAATTCGCCTACAGGGCAAACAGATCCACTGACGATGCGATTAACATGTGTCTAGAGTACGTCACTGAACACCTTGACAAACCCAACACATATGCGAGAATCCTCCTTCTAGACTTCAGCTCGTCTTTTAATACCATCTCCCCCAGCATCCTGCAGAGGAACCCAACACTACGACATTGCATCATAGACTTCCTCACTAACAGGTCCCAGGTCGTCAGATTAGGCAATCTGTCCTCCAAACCGAGGGTCACCAACACTGGCGCCCCTCAGGGATGTGTACTATCGCCGTTCCTGTTCTATCTGTACACGAACGAGTGCAGATCGGCTGAGGCCTCGGTTAAAGTCATCAAGTATGCAGATGACACCACACTCATGGGCCTGATTAGCGCCAACGATGAGCTGGCCTACCGTAAGGAAATCGACAGGGTCAGCAACTTGTGTGGTCAAGCTGGTCATCGACTTCAGGAAGAGAAGGGCAAATCCGCCCCCGACCTATATTGACGGATCTGAAGTCGCAAGGGTACCCAGCGCCCGCCTCCTAGGCACAACAATCTCTGAGGACCTATCCTGGTGTCCCAACATCTCGTCTATCATAAAGAAGGCTCACCAGCGGCTCTTCTTCCTTCGACAACTGAAGAAGTTCAGCATGGCACAAGACCTACTGAAGTCCTTCTACTCCTGCATCATCGAGTCGGTCCTGTGCTCGTCTCTCCTGGTTTGGTATGCCGGCTCATCAGCCAGTGACAAGCCCAAACTACAAAGGGTCATCAGCTTGGCGGAGAGAACTACCTGACTGCCACTACCACCCCTTGACTCTATCTTCTCCGACAGAGTGCCCTCCAGGGTTCTGAAAATATCCAATGACCACTCCCATCCGGGCCATCATCTCTTCAGACGTCTAAAGTCCGGCCGCAGGTATTAGGCCATCCCTGCAAAGACATTGAGGAGGCTGAACACTTTCTTCCCAACGGCCGTCAGACTGCTGAACTCCTCACGCCCCATCACTCGCTCATAATCCCTCGCCCCTGCTATGCCCATTGCAGAAACTTATACCCATCCGTGTTCCCCACCGCCTCTTGTCAACCCAACCACTAGTACTATGCCTGTGCCTAACCCAATTCCGGGCACGATCGATTGTGTCGTGTTTGGCGAATAAAGCTGATTCTGATGTATCGTATTAACCGCAGCGGTTACTACAGCATTAGTGTGACTCTGAGGTTATCAGCCACATGTTTTATCATTCCAGAAGCATGAGGGTGTGGAGTCACTGAACACTGCGAGTATGGTGAGCTGGCTTGACTTTCCGTTCTTCACATTTCTTATGCAATTAGAGAGGATTATCCCGATTTCAGAAGAGAGGGGGGGCTGCTCATTTCTGCAGAAAATCCACTTCGATAATAAGAAATACAGGAACTCAGCTTTCTGACCTATGATTTATTATCACCAGAACAACGCAGATACAAAACAAGAGGAGAAGAATCTCACATTGATAAGGTTTCCATTCTCTGGGGTGAAGGCTATAAAACATTTACACCATTTTTTACAAGGATATTTTACCCCAAATAAAAGCAGTTATATTTTACATACAGAAACACTGCAAAGTATAGAAGGGAGAGCAGCAGTTCTAAAATGAAAAAGGTTCTTCTGGGAAACCAGGCAGTGTGTACACAGCGTAGGGATCAGTGGCCGTTCCAAATAAACAAGATATGGAAAACTGCTGTAAAGTCTGATCAGCAACCACTGTTCAGTAGGTTAGTAGCAGGGCCTATAGCAGGACATATTTACCCATACGTAGCAATATTGCCCGTGAGAGATACAGACTTCTAGAAACCCGACTCATCCTTGGGACACCTAACATCATGCTCCAAACTGGAACATGCTACAGCAAAAGGCTGCAAGTAAAAAGAGGATCCCTGTAATAATCTTGGGACATTCATTTCTAGGGTGCTTAATCACAACCATATGCCACCGGAAGACCCAGTATGTGCACTGAAGAGGTCAGAAACGATCATGTAGCTTTAGATGATTTCAGGTAGAATTTCTCCTTAAAGAGCTGTCAGGAATATGTTAACACCAGGTGTGAATGAGCAACCATGTAAATGCATGGATGGGCTGGGATCTTCAAAGAGAGGACCTGCATCCATTTGGTAACATGACTGCAGGGCCAAAAATATCCAAGTAGAGCGACCTTCTACAACCATTCTGAGCATCCGCTATCCTGGCTGAGGATAAACCAGCCCCATGCGTCACTTTAGTTTCAAAGTCCATGAAGAAGTCAGATACAATACATTCAGAACTAAGAAAGTGCCACATAATTAAATACAGTCACATCCACTTAATAGTGCGTCATCGAACAGCAAGATCTCCAAACACGATGGAAGATGTTCTTCTGTCTTACAGAAAATGTTTCTACTCATTCACTGGCTGTTGATCTTCTCCTTCATGAGCTGCAGCATCATGTCTGAGTAATGCTCCAGTAATTGCAAAGTTGGGGTGTTGGAGCACCTATCGTGGGCCATTGACTCTTTTACAGTAGACTTTCTTCGATCGACTCCCACCAAGTCTATTTCACACTGAACGTGATCGAAGGCGTTGAAGAATAAAGTTCTTAGATGAGACTTCTTTTCTTGGGATCCGCCAAAGTTTTCAATCTGTAAATAAGTGATTAATAAAATCAGAATCAGTGTAACAAGGGGTGATCTCCTCAAAGAGGAGGCCAGTATACCTGAAAAATAGGGGGGTAAAGATTCACAATGCACACCTCCTTCCAATCACTTACCTCTTTGTAAGTTTGTAGGGTTTTTTGGAAGGCGCTGTGAAGCTCTTCTAGTACTCGCTCACATCGGCTTGCCAGTACTTCCACATCTGACAGAGGCAAATTACAGATTAGAGGACCACACCTACTACAGACCAGCCCATTCTTCTAAATAAAAGGGTATTGTCCCACCTGGATATTTATGATTTATGGCATACCAATAATATACGCCATAAACCCGGTGAGGCGAGGGGGGGGGGTAGCTCTGCAAGCCCCACTTTTTTTTTTTTAATCCCCACCTATCCCTAGGTTGAACTTGATGGACTTATGCCTTTTTTCAACCGTACTAACTATGTAACGTGCACCTATCTAAAGAATGGGACCCTGCCATGAATAGAGAGCATGCCGTACATGAGTATTTTCCATTCCCAGCTATGGGACTTCCCAGATGACCCCAGAGACTCCACAAGGAAACCGCAGAATTACCGTTTACACAACTCCCTACACTGTTCCGCAAACACTGTAGTGCAACCCACGTGGCTGTATCCTTAACCTCTGTTGCACACTTCAAGGTGTTCCAAGCTAAACCATGACAGAGATGGAAATACCCTTTAACTGTAGTCACACAGGCATGTTAGGTATTGGTTGGAGTTACGCTTCAAACCACTACTTAACAATGACTTACTTGGTTCTTCAGGTCTGCTGCATGAAGATGATGGGTTGTTATTTGACATGCGAGCGTCTTCCATGACACAGTTACTACTACCGATACTGGCGTGGTTTGGAAAGTCTGCTATGGATGCCCTTCTGGGGAAGTCCTGGACATCCGGTGGCCAACTGTTTGATGACGAGTTTCTCCTTTTTTGTATCTTGATTGCTAGTCCACTCTTCTGGACATCTCCATCTTTAGACTTTAGTCCATTCATCTCCTCTTTTCTAGATGCCTTTGAGAGGTTATTGACTGATTTTGCCTTCTTTTTTAGACGAGAAATGATTCCATAGCTGGATGGCGGTGGCATTAGAAGTTTATCGGACAGCGAGTTAGAGGAGCTGACTAAAGTTTTCACCTTCTCTTGGTGTGAGGAGGGGATCTGCTCATAAGATGGAGAAGCTGGGAGAGGTTTATAGTAGCCAACTTCGGCAGGAAAGAACTTGTTCTGTTCTAGAGTCAACAAGTCTATGCTGGACACCGGCCTTGAACTCTGAGACAGCTTCCTGTGGTCTTCTGCTTGGGTGGCATTGATGTTTTCTCCCATAGACACACTACGTAATATTTTCGCCTTGGAACTAGCAGTCGCTTCCATGTACGACCTCCCTTTGCTGGATTTGTTTTTATTTGGCCAACAACCAGGAAATGAGGATCGGGATGACGATGTCTTCTCATCAAGTGGAAGTCTTTGCAAACTGGATGTTGATTTTGAGATTTCTGGGCAAAAAGTTAAGAAAAAATAAAAAATAAAAATAAAGTATAACATTGCACATAAAACTTGTATAGATTTTTTTTTTTTTTAATTTAAAGGGGTAGCCCGCATCTTAATGGGGATGTGCGCATCTTTACAAATGAAGGTCTATCATCAGGACACCCCAGCTGTTCTGCAGTAGCTCCAGATGTTGTGCAGTGAACAGAACTGGTTTCTGATGCTCCCATTAAAGTGAATGAGTACAGGCCATCACTTGTAAAGTAGAGCTGTTGTGAAACTACAACTCCCAGAATGCACACTTGCTTTGCTGTTGTAGGAAATTTTAATAGAAGTGTATGAATCATGTCGGAAGTTGTAGTTTCACAACAGCTAGAGTGCCAGAGGTTGTTGAGCCATGAAGTAGAGAAACCCAAGGGGAGAATTTAGAGGGCGTTTTATTTAGATGTTCAGATCCGCCAGGGTGGTCCGGCAGATGTCAGAACAAGGGCATTTACTACAACAAACAATATGCAGAGCAAACCTAAAAAAAAAAACATTTACCAGCATGCCTCTCTGACTTTCTCCTTTCCATTCGGTCTGCTGCTTTTTCTGTCGGCCTCTATCAAAAAAACAAGAATAACTAAACAAATAAAATACCTTAATTTAAATTAAAAATTTACTTTGAAAAAAATCATCCATGTAGAGCAGCAACCCGTCCAACATCTGACCCGGTATAACATACTTAGTTCATTTGCAGTGCATACATACGACTTAAAGGGGTTCTCTAGTAATTAATAAACATGAAAATACTTAAATATTACTTTATTATAAATATATTCCCAAATAACTTTCATTACTTATAATGGCTCAATTTGTCTGGGGAGCAATCAGGGGAAACATAATGGCCGAAGTCCTATTAGTACACACAAAACCTGTCCTAATCACACAGGAAGACAAGTCACTTCAGAACACCGAGGTAAAAAGCTGCCTCAGCCTCCTCTCTGCTCGTCAGCAATTATGGTCCCGAATACAGTTTAATATGATCTTCAGCTGAATCTCTGTAGGAATGGAGCTCATGAGGAGACAAAGTACTTCATGTCTCCTCATGAACTGCACTCCCGTAGAGATTAAACTGAATATCTTATCAGTTGTATTCAGGATCATAATCCGTGACAAGTAGAGAGGAGGATGAGGCAGCTCCTTACATCAGTGCTGTGAAGTAACGTACTGCTGTGTGATTAGGACAGGTTCTGTGTCTACTAATAGGACAGCGGCCATTTTATTTCTCCTGATGATGGCTCCCGGGACAAAACGTGCCATTAAAACTAATGAAAAGGTATTTCAGAATACATTTATAATAAAAGTAATATTTAATTATTTTTATTTTCTTTATTCCCGGAGAAACCCTTTAAGTTTTTGCCTAAACTTTAACTCCTACTTTTACTTTTTATTTTATTTGTGTAGAGCAAGTGATTAGAAGAATTTTTGCATGCATGTAGGCAGCAGTAGAGAGACTAGAGGCAGGCTGAGGAGCCTTTGCATGTGAACAGTCTTCAGTATGTACAGGACAAGCAGAAGAAAGATTTCCCTTCGCAACCTTTATTTACATTAGAGCCAATATTGTAATAGAAGTGAACAAAATCACTTAATAAAGTATATTACAAAAAATAATAATCACTTGCCGTACACGTAAAACAGTAAGACTGTTTAACCACCTAGCAGTTTTGCTGGAGTTCTGCTTGGGCTTTGGGAAGGCTGGGGGCTGCTTTAGCTGCTGATATCTCTGGACTGGTAGCAGCTAGAGACATGGGCCTGGTCTTGTTTGAAACCTGGCATTCCAGCACAGCATCAGCAGGAGATATCACTGCTAGAAATCAAGTTGGGAATAAGCGCAGTAAAACCTGCTTTTACTTTCACTTTCAGCTACATTCACTGCCAGCCCTATTTCTAAGGGTTCATGCACACGACCGTATGTATTTTGCGGTCCGCCAAAAATACAGATGACGTCCGTGTGCATTCTCTATTTTGCGGATTGAAACAGCTGGCCCCTAATAGAACAGTTCTATCCTTGTCTGTGATGCGGACAATAATAGGACATACGGAAACTGAATGCACACAAAGTAACTACAGTTTTTTTGGCGAACACATTGAAATAAATGGTTCTGCATACAGTCCGCAAAAAAAAAAAAAAAAAAAAAAAGACACTAAAAGAACTTACGTTCGTGTGAATGAGCCCTAACAGCAATATCTTCTTATGTAGTGAAGATAATGCTGTGAATCTGGTATTGTATGAAAGCTTGGAATGTTAGCTTTCAAACATCTCTAGCTGCTACCAAACTAGAGAGATGAGCAGCTAAGGGTACTTTCACACTAGCGTTTATCTTTTCCGGCAGAGTTCCGTCCTAGGGGCTCTATACTGGAAAAGAACTGATCAGGCATATCCCCATGCATTCTGAATGGAGAGAAATCCGTTTAGGATGCATCAGGATGTCTTCAGTTCAGTCATTCTACGGTTTTATCTCCGGCGGAAAAAACTGAAGACTTGCCTGAATGCCGGATCCGGCATTTTTTTTCCATAGGAATGTATTAGTGCCGGATCCGACATTCAAAATACCGGAACACCGGATCAGTCCTTCCAGTCTGCGCATGCTCAGACCTTTAAAAATGAGAAAATAAATAAATACCGGATCCGTTTAGCCTGATGACACACCGGAAAAACTGATCCGGTATTGCAATGCAAAGGATCCTGATCAGTCTGAAAAATGCCTGATCAGTCAAAAAAAATGACATGCATATAGGCAACAGGCAACAGAACTGCCTGCCAGAATCAAACAACCCAAGTGTGAAAGTACCCTAAAGCAGCTGCCCCCCCCCCCTCCCCCCCAGTCTGAAGGAGACGGAAGGGGGGCAGTTTGGGAGCTGACAGGCTGCAGGAGGAAAGAAAAATATATAGAAACTTTACATCATCATTGAAGTGACCAAAATAATAAAGATATGTTATTTTTTAAACACATAGTGAATGCTGTAAATAAAATTCCACAAAATAATGTTAAAATTGCTGGGGATTTTTAATCCTCCCTAAAAATAACTAACAGTTAATAAACTGTATGTATCTGAAAATAGTTCCTAAAACTTTTACTTGAAACACACTTGCAAACTCAGGAAATAGAAAATCTGATGACTCCATTCCAACACACTACAAAGTAGAAAAATTGTAAAACTCCCTAGTGAAACTAAATAAATATTGAGAATACTTATAAAATATGTGCGGATATGTTACACCTGTGTCTTGATATTAATGTTAAGTATAATATATACAGTGCTGCCCATAATTATTCCTACCCCTGGCAAATTTTGACTTAGTTACTTTTATTCAACCAGCAAGTAATTTTATGACGGGAAATGACATAGGTGTCTCCCAAAAGATAATAAGACGATGTACAAGAGGCATTATTGTGGGGAAAAACCATTTCTTAGCCTTTATTTACATTTGAGCAAAAAGTGTCCAGTCCAAAATTATTCATACCCTTCTCAAAAATCAATAGAAAAGCCTTTATTGTCTATTACAGCAATCAGATGCTTCCTATAATTGCAGACCAGCTTTTTGCAGGTCTCCACAGGTATTTTTGACCATTCATATTTAGCAATGAGCTCCACATCTTTCAGGTTGGAGGGTCTTCTTGCCATCACCCTGATCTTTAGCTTCCTCCACAGATTCTCAATTGGATTCAAGTCTGGACTCTGGCTGGGCCACTCCAAAACGTTAATGTTGTTGTCTGCTGACCATTTCTTCACCACTTTTGCTGTGTGTTTTGGGTCATTGTCATGCTGAAATGTCCACTGGTGCCCAAAGCCAGGTTTCACTGCAGACTGCCTGATGTTGTCGTTGGGAATCCTCATGTATTGCTCTTTTTTCATGGTGCCGTTTACTGTGATTAGGTTCCCTGGTCCATTGGCTGAAAAACACCCCCAAAGCATTAGGTTCCCACCACCATGTTTGACAGTGGGGATGGTGCTCTTTGGGTTGAAGGATTCTCTTTTTTATGCCAAATGAAGAAAACATCATTTTGACCAAACAATTCAATTTTTGTTTCATCTGACCATAACACAGAAGACCAGATGTCTTCTTCTTTGTCCAGATGAGCTTTTGCAACGGCCAAGCCAGCTTTTGTGTGCCTTATCTGGAGAAGTGGCGTCCTCCTTGGTCTGCAGTGTGCAGTGTCCGTTGGATTGTCTGCCTTGAGACATTGCCACCAGCAGAGCCCAGATTCACCAGGATGGCCTTGGTGGTGACCCTTGGTGGTGTCACCTCTCTAACTATCCTCCTGGCAGCACAGGTGTCACTTTTGGCTTCCGACCACGTCCTGAGATTTTCCACAGTGCGGAACATCTTGTATTTTTTGCTCAAATGTAAATAAAAGCTGAGAAATGTTGTTTTCCCCCACAATAATGCCTCTTGTACATCGTCTTATTATCTTTTGGGAGACACGTATGTCATGTCCCGTCATAAAGTTACTTTTATTCAACCAGCAAGTAATTTTAAATCAAAATTTGCCAGGGGTATGAATAATTTTGGGCAGCACTGTAATTAATATTATATATATATATATATATATATATATATATATATATATATATATATATATATATATAGTTCTTTTTTGTTTTATGACTTGTATTTATTATACCTTTTATTTATATGTGCTGTAATTCAAAATTACAATAAATAAAAAAAACTATTGTGTCCCTCGAGTTGTGCACCAAGATTATCTGCAGACACAGATTAAAAATAATAATTAAAAAATAATTTTGGGGACGTTTTTCCAATTTTAAGGTGACCGTTAAAGGGGCTGTCCAGCTTCCAAATGTGTTCAAATACCCCCGGTCACCTCTCCTGACATGTCTGTTTTAGTAAATGGCAGTATTTCCCACAATATAAGAATTCCAAGGCTTTTCTTTTAAGCTAGTGTTGTGGTGTTCCCCTTTTATTGCTACTACAATAAATTGACAACTGGCTTCTACCAGTATGGATGGGGGGGTCCCTGCACACTGCCATTGTCTGATCAGTGCAGACTCTGTAGGGACACCGCCTTCTTATCAGAGGATTGGTAACGCTCAGCTATGAATTTATTCAGAAGTTCCTAGGTGGAATAACAGAGGAACAGCCCAACATAATTCTAAAAGAAAAGATTCTCTAGAATTGTTATTTTGTGGGGAATGCGAGGATTTACAAGTCAGGAAGGCCAACGGGTCTTCTTTAAAGGGGTTGTCCCAATTGGAGAAGCCACGTTCAGACTGAAGTCACCCCAGTGGCCTGCTGACCTGGAGGTCTGGGTTCTCTAACCCCCAAGTAAATTCAGTGTCAGGCCTCTTTCACACTAAAGTTATTTTTTCCCGTTTAGGGGCCGTTTTTTGCATTCCCTATAATGAACCATTCATTTCAATGGGTCCGCAAAAAAAAGGAATAAGCTCCGTATGCATTCCGTTTACGTATTTCCGTTCCGTTTAGAGATTGAATATGTCCTGTTATATGTCCCGCAAATCACGTTCCGTAGCTCCATTCAAGTCAATGGGTCCGCCAAAAAACAGAATGCATCCGTATGTCTTCCATATCCGTTCAGTTTTTGCGGAACCATCTATTGAAAATGTTATGCCCAGCCCAATTTTTCTATGTAACTACTGTATGCGCCATGCTTCCGTTTCCTATCCGCAAAAAAAACTGAAACCAAAACGGAACGGAATCCTTACTGAAACAAAAAAAAAAAAAACGGATTTGCTAAAAACGGCCCGCAAAACACTGAAAAGGCCATACGGTCATGTGAAAGAGGCCTCACCCAAAGCCCACCGACTCTGCTTTAGCCAGCAGAGGAGTAATCTGAGCGGGCAAACCCCGGCTTGTAGTCCTCCTCTTACATCAGAAAGTCTTCTCTGAGACTGGTCAGGTTCCACTTTAGTTTCTGTGGTGATTGCTGTCGCCATCTGCTGGCCGTCAGGTAGAACGTCACATTCCGTCCTGTAGAATAAAGGAATAGACGGCATCCAGTAAAAATGTAGTGACCTGGAGCGGTGGCAGCTACAACCTGCAGAAGGAGATGTTACCGGTAGATCCTCAGGCTCTGCGACAAGAACCTAGAAGAGAAGCTGAGGCGCGGGTTCAGCATCTTGTCATCCTCATCCGACATTAGCTCCGGCAGTGTGTTGTCAAACTTCTCTGCAAAGACAAGATGTTAGACTGAAGCACACTGGACCCAGCAGATCAGTACTGTACTGGTTTCACTGGGATTTCCAAAAGGATAACACCTTCAACATCCACTGTAGATCATACGCTGCCCTTCATCGCTGGATGCCCCTAGAGTTGACCACGCTCTTCAACAATTTACAAATTCCTAGTTCCCTCTAGGGGTAGGTATAGCCATAGTAAGAGGTTTCCTTTATTAAAGAGACAGTTCTGGGGGTTAACCCTTACAGTCTCAGTTTACATTTCAGCCAATTGCATCGTGACATATATTATAACCAGGACCTATGTGTCCGCACAGCATGGAGTCTGGAACCAATTAAGGTCATGTAAAGAGCGGGAAGTTTAAGGGTATGTACACCTTCAGGGGCATTTTTTACGATAGCATTTTACTCACTATTTTCCTTGAATCCAGTCATCTGGCAGCTCATATGTAGCTCTTATGTCCTGACCTCATAATACTTATTTAAGGCTGAGTTCACGACACCGTTTAGATTTCAGTTCTTCTGATCCGTCAGGAGAAAGGATGCATGCAGGACTTTTTTCCCCCGGTCTAAAAAAAAAAAAAAACGGATCTCAGACGGAAATGGCTCAAATGGATGCCAACTGAGGCAAAAGGATCCTTTTTTTTGTTTTTTACAAGATCCTGTTTGTTCTTTTTCCTTTTCTTCTGATGGATCAGAACGGAAAGCTAAACAGTGATGTGAACTCAGCCTATGCTATATTCTTATCAGTTTGATACGAATTGAGCTACAATGGAGTGATTGAGGTCAGGAGACCAGAGATGAGAGCCGTCAGATGACAAGATTCAGAAAAAACAAACTGACAGCTTGCAAAAAGACTGCTTTTTAACCCTTGTATCTCAGAAACAGCTGAACATTTTTAATAAATAAAGACCAATTGAGAAAATGATTTAAAGCCCCAAATTAGTCAAATGCAATCAATAATAAAAAATAAAAAAAATTGCATTGAAGGTGTTGATAATCTTTAAGAATTTCCTTGAATACATAAAGTCCCCTATGATTATATAGGAGATGTTACAACCTTGGTATATCCTTGTATAAGGCTTAGGCCTCGTTCACACTTCAGTGTTTGGTCAGTGATTTCCATCAGTGATTTGTGAGCCAAAACCAGAAGTGGAGCCTCCACAGACATGAGGTAGAAGGGAAAGATCTGCTCCTGTTCTGTGTTTAGAGTTGCACCTGGTTTTGGCTCACAAATCGCTGATGGAAATCACTGACCAAACACTGAAGTGTGAACGAGGCCTAAGGCAGACAAAAAAAATTAAATAAAATTAAGTAAAGATTGAAATTATTTGTAATATTTGCTCCCCATCTGTGGACTCTAAACACCAATAAATCTCGGCCGCGGCGTTCTCAAGGTGCAAGATGGTGGCAGTGACATGATTCACTGATTACTCTTCTGCGCTTGGACTGGACATGCTCCTTTACTTTACTGTGCATGCACAAGAGGAGGATCTGTCCAGGGACAGCACAGAAATGGGCGACTTGGGTGAATCCATCACCATGTTGCTCCTTGTGGACGCAGAGATGTCGAGCAGAAGACAACCCTGCGTGGGCTAAGTTATGATCAAATCCACAAACGATCTGCAGCACTCCTTATAGCTTAAAAAAGACTCGCTAGAGTCGAAACGTTGCGCTGTATAATGCTTGTTTTGGAGAATAAACCACTTGGCATTTTGAAACGATAAGGAGTGCTGCGGATCAGCTGTGGATTTCAACATAGGGACCCGTGAGCCAAGGCCCCACACTGCGTGCACCTACTTGCCCCAATGAGGATTATCCATCTTGAGGCTCGATGTGATGCTGTGCTGCGCCAAACATCTTTTCCCAAGTTATGACCAGACCTACAGCAGTATGCCACAAAAAAAAAAAACGTACTGCTTTCTCTATACGTGCCCATTCCCTAAAGCCCTCCAATAGTCACCTTCCGCGAGAGCGTCAGCCAACGTATCAAAGTGTTTCTGCAAAAATCTCTCTTGTTCTGGTGTCTCTGCGTTGACGTTCTCCTCCGTATCATCATCATCATCCGGCTCCACTTCAGAGCAATTGTCTGACATCAGAGAGTCCTCATCTGCAGAAAAGAACAGAGTTATGGAAATATTGGAATATTGTGAAAGTGAGGACAGACCCCCACAAGTGACCCTGAAGGAGTACTGAGCGTGAAGATTAAAAGGAGGAGAAAAGGACATGGTCCATCTTTTTTGAGGAGCTGTGGCATGGACCTACAGATTCTCTCCGCATCTTTTGTGGCCCCATAGAAATGAATGTGTCTGCATCCAACCTGGCAAATAACACGGATCAGATGCGGACAAAAAAAAATACGATGCATGAG
Organism: Bufo gargarizans; assembly: GCF_014858855.1. Classification (NCBI taxonomy): domain Eukaryota; kingdom Metazoa; phylum Chordata; class Amphibia; order Anura; family Bufonidae; genus Bufo; species Bufo gargarizans. The sequence continues at coordinate 16,000,261 of NC_058088.1, read as the reverse complement.
GCCTCAGTAATAAGGCTGTGAGGGCAGATGGGCTATGGCGTTCCGAGGGGCTCGTGCCCACCACTCAATACCTAATTAGCATATTAATAAAATGTTCATTTTCTCAGGAACAGTGCAGCGGAGGGACAAAAGACAAGTTTCAATTTACTCATCAGGATCAAACTATACCAGGCTTATAGGGTTCAAGCTGGCGACTGGGCCTGCAATTACTCAATGTAATCAACACGAAAAAATCCTCAATGCAATTTTTTGAAGATTCTTTTTTTTGCTACATGCACATGACCGTATGTGTTTTGCAGTCCAAAAAAAAACAAACCAACAGATAACATCCGTATGCCATCCGTTTTTTTTGCAGATGCATTGTAAAAATGCCTAAAAATGGACAAGAATAGGACAGGTTCTATTTTTATTTTTTTTGCAGGGCTACGGAACGGACATACTGATGCAGACAGCACACAGTGTGCTATCCGCACAAAAAAAAAAAATAACGGAACGGACACGGAAACAAACATAGTTCGTGTGCATGTAGCCTTAATCATGTGACCATGGAGCGTGAGTGAAGCGAAGCCAGCCATCATTTACTGCTCCATGGACTACCGTCGGCACCGCGCTACACTGTCCAGAGCTTTGCGTGCAAACAGTCAGCGAGCGCTGCCTGATGCTGTGTGTGTCGTCAGGTCCCTCCCAGTGCATGGTGGGAAGAAGACGTGGTCCTTCTCCTGTGGACTCCATGTCAGCCAGTCGCTCACCCTGCCAGGAAAGGCAAGTATTCAGTTCTCATTAGCAGCGGCCCGAATCTGTTGTCAGTGGAGGGGGCACCCGTTATTTGAAGGGGCTGATGTCGCTGGGAGACATACATGGCAATGGATGGCTTGGAAGGGGCTGATCTGATGGCACTGGGAGACATCACATGGCAATAGTTGGCATGGAGGGGCTGATGAGGGGGCAGCTGATGACATTGGGGGGGCTGATAAGTTATAGAGTACTCGATTAATCGTTGGATTAAATCAGTAGAATACTCGATTACTAAAATAGTCGATAGCTGCAGCCCTAGTGGTGACAGATGCTATTAAAAGGGCATCTGTCAGCAGTTTTGTACCTATGACACCGGCTGACCTGTTAAATGTGCGCTTGGCAGCTGAAGACATCCGAGTTGGTCTCATGTTCATATGTGCCCGCATTGCTTAGAAAAATGACATTTTAATATATGCAAATGAGCCTCTAGGAGCAACGGGGGGGGGGGGGGGTTACCATTACACCTAGAGGCTCTGCTATCTCTGCAACTGCCGCCCCCTCTGCACTTTGATTGCCAGGGCCAGGTGTGATGAAGTCCTTCACCATCTGGTCCTGTCAATGAAAGTGCAGAGAAAGCAGAGCCTCTAGGTGTAATGGTAACGCCCTCGTTGCTCCCAGAGGCTCATTTGCATATATTAAAACATCATTGTTCTCAGCAGTGCGGGCACATATGTACATGGGACCAACACAGACGTCTTCAGCTGCCAAGTGCACATGTAACAGGCCAGCCAGTGTCCTAGGCAAAGGGCATCTGTCAGCAGCTTTGTAAAGTGTCACAAAGCTTTCAATAAACTTTTATTACCTTAGAGCGACAAAAGAAATAGATTAGTGAGGGTCCGAGTGCCGAGACCCCCCCCGATTGCTAGAATGAGGAGGGAGAAGCGCGCACATTGCAAAAGACAGAATCAATAGAGAGTCTATGGGCTCATCTTGCTTCCATCTCCTGCAGCAAGGAGTGAGAGACAGCAGGCTATGTAAGAGCTTCTCGCTCCTTATTCTAGAGATCAGCCGGGCTCTCGGCCCTCAGACCCTCACCCATCAATAAATTTAACATGTCTGTAAGGGCTCTTTCACATCTGCGTTATTGTCTTCCGGCATAGAGTTCCGTCGTCGGGGCTCTATGCCGGAAGAATACTGATCAGGATTATCCTAATGCATTCTGAATGGACAGTCCGTCCTTCAGGATGCATCAGGATGTCTTCAGTTCCAGAACGGAACGTTTTTTGGCCGCAGCAAATAGCGCAGCATGCTGCGCTTTTTGCTCCGGCCAAAAATCCGGAACACTTGCCGCAAGGCCGGATCCGGAATGAATGCCCATTGAAAGGCATTGATCCGGATCCGGCCTAAAGCTAAACGTCGTTTCGGCGCATTGCCGGATGCGACGTTTAGCTTTTTCTCAATGGTTACCATGGCTGCCGGGACGCTAAAGTCCTGGCAGCCATGGTAAAGTGTAGTGGGGAGCGGGGGAGCAGTATACTTACCGTCCGTGCGGCTCCCGGGGCGCTCCAGAGTGACGTCAGGGCGCCCCAGGCGCATGGATGACGTGATCGCATGGATCACATGATCCATGCGCATGGGGCGCTCTGACGTCATTCTGGAGCGCCCCGGGAGCCGCGCGGACTGTAAGTATACCGCTCCCCCGCTCCTACTATGGCAACCAGGACTTTAATAGCGTCCTGGGTGCCATAGTAAAACTGAAAGCATTTTGAAGACGGATCCGTCTTCAAATGCTTTCAGTACACTTGCGTTTTTCCGGATCCGGCGTGTAATTCCGGCAAGTGGAGTACACGCCGGATCCGGACAACGCAAGTGTGAAAGAGGCCTAGTCCCAAATCCAGATTCCTTTCAAACGTACCATCTTTCAGGTTGCCTGCAGCCATCTCTACTGCATATGTCTTCCATAGGACATAAAGGGGTTTTCTAGGACTACAATACTGACAGCTGGGGTTGCTGGGAGATGGACCCCCAACTATCTGAGGGTGAGCTGACGGCACTCCGTGCGCTGCTTCCGTTTCCCCTTCACTGATTACCAAGTACAGCTCCATATTTTTGGAGTCACTTGAATGGGACTGCAGTACCAGGTAAATCCAATATCGAGGGTATGGCGCTGTACACAACCATGGATACAAATGGATCCACTCATGGGATGTAAGGAGTAGAAACTCACTGCAGTAATGGGCTAAATCTAGTAAATCTAGAAAAGGTGTGTGACCATTGTTAGTAATAATCCAGTTACCTGGGTCACCGCCTGACAGCAGTCCGTTATTGTGCAGGTCACTGCCCTTGTCGAAAGTCCGCTCTTCAACAGAAAAATCGCTGAAAGACAGGCAAGAAAACAAAGTTATATATATACACACACACACACACACACACACACACACACACACACACAGTCCTGTCCCCCCCAAAAAAAAAGAAGTTCACACACTCAAATATTTCGCCTTTAGCTTTGATTACGGAACGCATTCGCTGTGGCAGTGTTTCGATAAGCTTCTGCAATGTCACAAGATTTATTTCCATCCAGTGTTGCATTAATTGTTCACCAAGATCTTGCATTGATGATGGTAGAGTCTGACCGCTGCGCAAAGCCTTCTCCAGCACATCCCAAAGATTCTCAATGGGGTTAAGGTCTGGACTCTGTGGTGACCAATCCATGTGTGACACTGATGTCTCCTGCTCCCTGAGCCCGATGAATCCTGGCATTGTCATCTTGGAATATGCCCGTGCCATCAGGGAAGAACAGATCCATTGCTGGAATAACCTGGTCATTCAGTATGTTCAGGTAGTTGCTGACCTCATTACTGGAGCACTTACTGTTGCTGAACCTAGACCTGACCAACTGCAGCAACCCCAGATCATAGCACTGCCCCCACAGGCTGGTACAGTAGGCACTGGGCATGATGGGGGCATCATTTCATCTGCCTCTCTTCTTACCCTGATGCACCCATCACTCTGGAACAGGGTAAATCTGGACTCATCAGACCACATCACCTTCTTCCATTGCCCCAGAGTCCAATCTTTATGCTCCCTAGCAAATTGAAGTTTCTGGTTTTCCTCACTGATTAGTGGTTTTCTTACGGCTACACAGCTGTTCAGTCCCAATCCCTTGAGTTCCCTTCACATTGTGCGTGTGGAAATGCTCTTACTTTCACTATTAATCATAGCCCTGAGTTCTACTGTTTTTCTTCGCTTTGATTTCACCAAAAGTTTAAGTGATCACTGATCATTCAGGATTTTTTTCCCGCCACATTTCTTCCTCGAATACGATGGGTCCCCACTATCCTTCCAGTTTTTAATAATACGTTGGACAGTTCTTAACCCAATTTTAGTAGTTTCTGCAATCTCCTTAGAAGTTTTCTCTGCTTGATGCCAGTGATTTGACCCTTCTCAAACCCTTTTCCACGACCGGGAGATGTGTCTTTCGACATGGCTGTTTAAGAAATGAGAAGCAACGCATGGCACCAGTTGGGGTTAAATAACTTATTGCCGGCTGAAAGATAAATCGCTGATGTAGTAATTATCCAATAGGAGACTCAGAACTATTTGCTTAGTTAAATCCAGGTGGCGACTTTTTTTGGACAGGCAGTGTATATAGACACAGTATGTGACTGGTGTGACTACTGAGAGTAGGTGACGTAGTCCTGTTGCGACTACATGTAGAGGAACAGTAGGGGGAAGAAAGGGAAAGGGCGGACTGGCCATACAGGGAAATTTCCTAGCAGGCTGATGCCCAGGAGACCGCATGGGCCCTCCTCAAGGCCACTAACTGGATAACTAACAATCTGATGCTCTCAGTAGTAATTAATGCTAGGGGCATCAGATACTTATGTGCCCGGCCAGATGCTGCAGGTACCCTCCTGAACTGAATCGCCATCCCCAGAACGATCATACAGTTGAAAACTGCAGTGGGGAGGCAGTATTTTGTGCTGCACTGTGGTATTTGGTCTTGCTGGGGTAGAATTTTGTACTACAGTATTGCTGGCCCCAACTACTTCAGTTTGGACCCACATGGGGCCTCTTTTTTTAGGTTTTTGTTCCAGGACCAATTTAAAGGCCATGTACTCCTTTGGAAGCAAATATATATATATATAATTTTTTTTATTTAATGATTCCATTTTACTCATTTGAGGCTAAAAATCTATTTTTCAATTGGTCTATTATAAATAATCAGCTGTTCTGTCAGAAAGCGTTAACTGTTTTTCTAAGGCCTCCTGCACACGGCCATATGGCTTTTTCAGTGTTTTGCAGTCCGTTTTTTATGGATCCGTTGTTCCGTTTTTTGTTTCAGTTGTGCTTCCGTTTAGCTTTTCCATTCCGTTTATCCGTATGGCGAATACAGTAATTACATAGAAGAAATTGGGCTGGGCATAACATTTTCAATAGATGGTTCCGCAAAAACGGAACGGATACGGAAGACATACGGATGCATTTCCGTATGCGTTACTTTTCTTTTGCGGAGCCATTGACTTGAATGGAGCCACGGAACGTGATTTGCGGGCAATAATAGAACGTGTCCTATCTTTCAACGGAAATGAAATGCATACGGAATACATTCCATTTTTTTTTGCGAAACCATTGAAATGAATGCTTCCGTATACGGAACACAAAAAATGGCCCGTAAACTTTAAAAAAAAAAAATGTTTGTGTGCAGGAGGCCTAACTGTGTGAATGGTACTTTCACTTTGTGCCGGTCATCTAATAACCCTTATCTGTAGATTACTAAGAGGTCATAAACACTTGTTTAAGCCACATTCTTATCAGTAAGATAAGGATTGAGCTTTAATGAGGGTTTTTAAGGTCTGAAAGCAGAGATAAGGAGCCCATCAGCTCTGTACAGAGAAAAAGGCTCAATATTTGTAATAAAGACAAATTGAAAAAATTATTTTTAGGGCATAAATGGAGTACAATGCACTAATAATAATAAAAAAAAATTATAATTGCCCCCAAAAGGTGTACATAGCCTTTAAGTTTCTAGTCCACCCCTGGGGGAAAGGGAAGGTCAGTGCGGTGACCACTGGGACACAATTTCCGATACTACAGGAGGGAATAGTACCCACTTATACCCCCAGAGCTGGCAGTGTAATTACCTTTCTTCCTGCTGAGACATGTGCAGAGATGAAGGGTAGAATATACCATTGGACCCTGAAGACAGGGACTGAATGTCTGTGTCTTCTAAAGCTGAAGACGCCTCAGTGATGAATGTCCTGTTGTCTAAGTCGTCGTTCCCGTTCTCAGACTGTCAGAAGTGAGAAAGTTAAAGAGAGTCAAATCAGGACTGTGGTGTTTAGGGAGAGCAGTGGACAGATGCTCACTGACACTTACCTCCAGCAGATCCTGCAGACTCTTGGGTTCGATGTCTGTGGTCTCGTCTAGGAAGGAGTTCTGCCCTGGCTCATGATTTGGGGTACAGCTCAGATCATTGCTGTTCAAGAAATTTCGGATCAGGACCGTGCTGTCACTTTGGGCCCATCGTCCTTGTGGCCGATATTGATTTTGGGAGAGGACGACCAGGGGTTCATTCTGTTCTTTATCCTATGAAATATAAGAAGAGATGGAACTAGTACCCATAGTTATGAGATTCGCTAGAGAGGTGGGGCTTCAATTCTTGGCCAGTCCTGAATAAACTCATAGCTCAGTGCTGTGTGAATACTGTCTACGGCTGGGATCAATTTGGGGTGCAGATACACAAAGACTGGACACCAGAGATGCAAGAATGGTAACATGCTACTAAACCACCCACCCCCACCCCAACCCCAACCCTGCATTGCTAAGAGGTATCAGAGCTGCTTGGAAAAATGTCCCTGACCAGAAGAATTACTCTTGGAAAGTGTTGAGACCCAGCTGGTGTTAAGTCTTATAGGCAATGCTCCCTGGGAAATAATATGAAATGTATCTCTCCTCCAGAATAAAGAAAAATTGTCTAGTGCCACCTATAGGAAATTACCCTGTAAATCAATTCCCTTGAAAAAGCTATGGACATCTACAAGACCACAGACCTCTATCTGTAGGCGTTCTGTCCCTTATCAGTACAGAGTATTGTTCAGGTTGGCTGGGTGAGTTGCCATTGAAGCATCTCTTGGAAGGTCTGGGATCTTCTGGTGGAGAACTAGTAGGTGTAGGGAGGTAGGCCAGGCCATGCATATTGTTTCCCCATGATGCATATCAACTCTCCAACAGAATGAAGAAAACTGGAGCCAAAATTGTGCTGTCTACAGATGGGAGACTGGTTTAGCTAATCCCAAATCCATATTTCAAGGTGCTTTAAAAAAGGTCCAAACATTGACTTATTGGGTATTTAGCCAGGAATGTACACAGATCTCATAGGGCCCCATAGCAAAACTTAGTATGGCCCCCCCACACACACTTTCCCAGTATATGTGCTTCAATCACTCCCAGGCAACGCAAAGTGCAATTCCCTAGATTTTTTATAAATTTAAAAAAAAAACTTTTTTTTTTAAATTAAGCAGACGAAATTTATAATTGAAAAAGTTGTAATAAAAAAAAAATTTAAAAAAAAGGCACGGTTGGCTTCACCCATTTTATCTGACTTCTATGTCAGTAAAGTGATACATGGGTGAATACATATGGCAGTCCTACTGACCATCATATTGCTCAATGTATTCACGCCAGACAACATATACATTGATAAATCTCCTGTTCCTTTCTATTACAAAGCTGGCTGCCTGCAGCCACCACTAGGGGGAGCTCAGCGCATAGGAATTTATGCAGTTACATTGACTGAAAATCATCTGCTTGCACCGAGCTCCCATTAGTGGTGGCTGCATGACAATGAAGTGTTTTCATACTGGAAAGAGATGGAATTCAGCTCCGGGATCCCCTTCCCATGGGCCCGAAGCAGTCGCTTGGCCGGACTCCACTGAAATTGCGCCACTGCAAATAGGTGGCACTAGCAAAGCAATTCTCTTCTTTCTGGTGGAGACTATCATTATCATATCCAGCGTTATATTACTAAAGACATTGCAGTCCAGACGACACCCTCACACCTGCCTGACTTACCAGTTTTCTCGCCCACAGCGGCAGTTTCCCATTGGTCTGCAGAAAGGTACAATCTGGAATAAAAGAAAAACTCACATTTTTGTAAAGTTTTTCCCCCGATTTTAATACCTCATAACAGCAAAAGTGATGCATTACTGTGTATATTACTTGAATGGAGCGAGTACTTGCAATTACACTAAGTCACCGCTCCACAGCGTGTACTGACCAGGAAGTGGCGCTCCATGCGGGCCGCTTCGTCGTCAAAACAGCTGATCGGCGGGGTGCCTGGATCACTGCCGATCTGATATTGATGGCCTATTCTGACAATAAGTCATCAATATATATGGCAGGACAACCCCTTAAAAAAAAATTGTACAGCCACTAAGTTAATCAAAATCGATCTGTATAGCGCCACCTGACGTTTGTTATTTTTTCTTATTTCTCCATCTTATTTCTGGACGCACATACTCAGTTCCATCCTTCAACCGCCTCCTGAGCTGTGATAGTAAGAGAGCTGCAGCAGGAAGGACACTCTCCCCGAGCTGCAGCAGGAAGGACACTCTCCCCGAGCTGCAGCAGGAAGGACACTCTCCCCGAGCTGCCAGCTTGATATAAATCTAGCAGAGCAGTGAATGGGGAGATCTCAGGATCCATGTGAGGTACAGGGCTGGTTCTGGCTTTGTTGGAAAGGTATTGTCATGTCCTGTATGATGTCTAATGGGATAACCACTTTAAAGATCACTCATCAGCAGGATCACCCCTATTAAACCAGTCATATTGCCTGGAAGGGTTAATCCGTCTGATTAAAAGGATACCTGCCTTATGTAAAGAGAGTAAAAATGCTTCAGTGCACTGAGGGGCATGGCCAGCACGGGAAAGCTGAAGTGCACCGACGGTCTCGACTCCGTGCACTGAAACCTTCAGAAACGCCACAGCCAATTTTCACAAGACAGGTATCATTTTTATCAGCAGGATCAACCCAACCAGGAAGTATGCCTGGTTTAACAGGGTCACTTCTACATGTACTATTTAAAAAGGCAGGGCTTGGCAACCTCCGGTACGCAAGGTGTTAAACTACAGCTCCCAGCATGCTCTTTTCACTTCCATAGGTGCTTCGAGAACAGCCAAGAATGTATGCATGCTGGGAATTGTAGTACCACAACAGGTGGAGTGCCGGAGGCTGCTGACCCCGGCTTTAAATGGGTCTGCCCATCTGGGACAACGATGGTATATCGCTAGGATACGTCATAGATGTCAGATAGGCGCAGGTCCAACTATGGGACCCTGCTCCTATCTACAGAATGGGTCCCCTGAAGTTAAGGAGCGTCTTCTCCATTCATTGCTATGGGAGTTCCAAAAACAGCGTCGGCTCTGCTATTTACACAAGTCCCATAGCAGTAAATGGAGAGGACACCGCGCATGTGCGCCGTGCATTCCAATCACTCCGGGGGAACTGTTCAGGACATATGAGTGAGTCCTAGAGGTGGGACCTGCACTAATCTGACAACCCCTTTAAGAGGTTAGGTAAAAACTTGCTGCCGAAAAAAGTGATAAGGGACGAGGAGGTGACCATTTACCTTCTTCCAAGCCGTCGTTTACTGGAGTTTGTGGCAAGGGCTCGTCAACATCAATGCTTCTATCGAAGAACAAGTCATCGTGGGAGCTCTCATCCAAGGGGCCAACCATGAAGGTCTCCCTCCTGGGAAGAACATAGGTCAGTAATGGTCAAAGAGTGACTGAAGGGCTTTAAGCAGAGCGGAGCCAAGGCATCTCCATATGGGCAAAGGTACAAGGAAGACGGGCGGCTTAAAGTGGGTTGTCTCAACAGATATGGACAGTGGTCATCATTGTGAGGCAACCCCCTTCATGATCTGGTTGGTGCTCTCAACCCACCTGTTATTAACCAGGGACCTTGCATCCACAGGTAGGTTGTTCTTCCCCTCTATGGCCGTCTCCATCAGCTGGTGCCTCATACATGTGGTCATGACCGGGTCCAGCTGCCAGACAAATATGCAGCTGCAGAGAACAAGTGACGAGATTACAGTCATCAGAACTAGCAGCGGAGTACCATCCTTCCTTTACTTAAGGGGGACTCTCCCGACGGGTCAGTTTTAGTAACTTTTTGCATTCCCCATGTAGCCACAATCCTGAAGCCTGACCTTGGTGGCACATCCTAGCCATACGCTACCAACGTGTTAGATAGGCGAAAGGGCATTCAACAGTTCAAAGCAGCACCTGGATCTGAATACTTTTGTAATTACATTTAATAAAAAAATTTAGCATAGCCACCAAGTTATTCACTTAAAACTTTCTGTATAGCGCCACCTGCTGTTTGTTTTATTCTTATTTCTCTGTCCTGCTTAATGAAAAAGGTCGCACATGCTCAGTTTCACCGTTCACCTGCCTCCAAAGCTGTGATAGAGAGAGAGCGCTCTAGCAGAAGAGACTCTTCCTGAGCGGCCAGCTTGATATAAATCTAGCAGAACAATGAACGGAGAGATCTCTGGATCCATGTAAGGTACAGGGTTGGTTCTGGCTGTTAGAGGTTCTCATGTATTATATGATGTCCGATTTTAAATTTTTACATTAGTCATGGGACAACCCCTTTAAATCTTTCCCTCAATAGTAAAATTGTCTAGGCGGGTCTTGTCTTTCGCTGTCGGATAACCCCCTTTTTAATACAGGGCCCCCAGCGTTCATATAACTTCTCTATACATTCCCCTTGTGTCTTTTCCACCTCCAATTTCTCTAAATACACGAGTTGCCTTAAATGAGGCCATCAACACTCCCCTATCCGGTAGTCGGGCATGGATTCATTATTTAAGGGCTCTTTCCCACAATCGGATGCCATCTGTGGAATCCGCTGCGTGAAAGACAGCCAAGCCCTGCTCCAGGACAGCAGAGACACGGAGCATTAACATGATTGATAACGCTCCATGCCTCTCTGATCTTTTTACTACAAGATCACAGCGAGATAAAGTTGTCACCGTGATTTTGTAGTAAAAATATCAAGAGAGGCACAGAGCGTTATCAATCATGTTAATGCTCAGTGTCTCTGCTGTCCGGAGCGGGGCTTGGCTGTCTTTCACGCAGTGGATTCCACGCACGGCATCCGCTCGTGTGAAAGAGCCCCAAGGAGACACTTTAATTCTCTTGCCTATTTCTCCATGCTTGCTGTAAAGGAGGCCTCACCCTCTCGGAGCCAAATATCTTCCACACAATGGCTCCCCTCTCACAGCATAAAATCTCAGCGAGAAGCTGCATCCCCCCCCCCCCCCTCCCTTACCATTTACTTTATTACTGTATACAATATGTGTTACTGGCTTACTGTGGGTACATTTAAAGGGGTAATTTAGTAACAAAGTTACCCCCTATCCAATGGACAGTGGATAATTAACAGATTGTGGGGTCCAAATGGTTGAACCCCCACCAATCTTGAGAACAGGTTCTGTACCACTGTCCGGATGGGGCATCAAGTCAAGCATGTGCCCTGCAGCTCCATTCGTTCTCCATGCTGGACATAAAGATCAGGGATCAGTGAGGTTCCCAGCAGTTGGACCCACACCGATCACTTAGTTATCCCCCATCCATAGGGGGATGACGTTCAGTTACGGAATACCCCTTTAAATGCTGGGTTTACGCGCTCAAAGCTGCCGCATGTGGTTAAACCCGTATTTAAGGCTCCAGACCTGTCTCCAGACACTGTGATCAGTCTTCGGCAGTCACTGGTAAACGTCATGTCGGTGACAATATCTGGAAAGAGAAGATCATCATCAGTCTCCACAGTCAGGGTCGATAAGACAATTTAAATTACATGTTCTCCCGGCATTTCTTCTGCTTGGATTTCAGTGTGCACTTTGCGGAATCTGCCACCCATTGTTTTCAATGGGAAATCTGCACCGTAATTTATACTTGGGTTAGCTCAACAAGGCGAAATCGGCAGTCAGATCCGCAACATACAAACTGAAAAATCACTGCAGATTTCCGAAAGTTAGGCCTGGATTTCTGCCCTGGATTCAGACGTAAATACCCAATGTATTACTGCATGGGCGATTATCCTTCAGCGATAAGTTATTTAACCCCAACTGGTGCCATGCGTTGCTTCTCATTTCTTAAACAGCCGTGTCGAAAGACACATCTCGTGGTCATGGAAAAGATGTTTGTCTGTTTGAGAAGGGTCAAATCATTGGCATCAAGCAGAGAAAACATCTAAGGATATTGCAGAAACTACTAAAATTGGGTTAAGAACTGTCTAACGCATTATTAAAATCAGGAAGGATAGTGGGACCCATTAGGGGTGGGCGATATGGCCTAAAATCTATATTGCGATATAATTTTAAGCATGTGCGATATGCGATATATATTGCGATATATTGTTTTCTATATTGGGGGGGGGGGGTGGGGGTGTTTAAATTTTATTTATTTTTTACTTTTTATTTATTAACTATTTGCCTCATTAAGGGCTAGAACCCTTGTCATATTCACCCTAATAGAGCTCTATTAGGGTGAATAGGACTTTACACTCTCCCTGCTGCCCTGTGCATAGTGCACACAACAGCAGGGAGCTGACCATGGCGCCAGCCTCTCATGTGCTCCCCCAGCCTCTGATCTGCCCCCCCCCCCCGCAGCCTCTGATCTGCCCCCCCCCCGCAGCCTCTGATCTGCCCCCCCCCCGCAGCCTCTGATCTGCCCCCCCCCCCCCGCAGCCTCTGATCTGCCCCCCCCCCCCGCAGCCTCTGATCTGCCCCCCCCGCAGCCTCTGATCTGCCCCCCCCCAGCCTCTGATCTGCCCCCCCCCCAGCCTCTGATCTGCCCCCCCCCAGCCTCTGATCTGCCCCCCCCCCCCAGCCTCTGATCTGCCCCCCCCCCAGCCTCTGATCTGCCCCCCCCCCAGCCTCTGATCTGCCCCCCCCCCCAGCCTCTGATCTGCCCCCCTTCTCCAGCCTCTGATCTGCCCCCCTTCTCCAGCCTCTGATCTGCCCCCCTTCTCCAGCCTCTGATCTGCCCCCCTTCTCCAGCCTCTGATCTGCCCCCCCCCCAGCCTCTGATCTGCCCCCCCCCCAGCCTCTGATCTGCCCCCCTTCTCCAGCCTCTGATCTGCCCCCCCCCAGCCTCTGATCTGCCCCCCCCCCCCAGCCTCTGATCTGCCCCCCCCCCCAGCCTCTGATCTGCCCCCCCCCAGCCTCTGATCTGCCCCCCCCCCCAGCCTCTGATCTGCCCCCCCCCCAGCCTCTGATCTGCCCCCCCCCCAGCCTCTGATCTGCCCCCCTTCTCCAGCCTCTGATCTGCCCCCCTTCTCCAGCCTCTGATCTGCCCCCCTTCTCCAGCCTCTGATCTGCCCCCCTTCTCCAGCCTCTGATCTGCCCCCCTTCTCCAGCCTCTGATCTGCCCCCCTTCTCCAGCCTCTGATCTTCTCCCCAGCCTCTGATCTGCCCCCCTTCTCCAGCCTCTGATATGCCCCCCTTCTCCAGCCTCTGATCTTCCCCCCTTCCCCAGCCTCTGATCTGCCCCCCTTCCCCAGCCTCTGATCTTCTCCCCCAGCCTCTGATCTGCCCCTTCTGGTAACGCAAACCCCCCCCCTCCCTCCCCAGTATTAATCATTGGTGGCAGTGGCCACAGGGTCCCCCTCCTCCCCCCCATCATTGGTGGCAGTTTGCAGTTCCGATCGGAGCCCCAGCAGTGTAATGCTGGGGCTCCGATCGGTTACCATGGCAGCCAGGAGTCACGCTGCTGAAGTCCTGGCTGCCATGGTATGTTAGTGAGCAGAGAGCAGCATCATACTCACGTGCGCTGTGGCCGCCGGTCGCTCCTTCTCATAGGTCTGTGCGGCGCATTGCTAATGCTGTAAGCATTAGCTATCCGCCGCACAGACCTATGAGAAGGAGCGACCGGCGGCCACAGCGCACGTGAGTATAATGCGCTGCTCTCTGCTCACTAACATACCATGGCAGCCAGGGCTTCAATAGCGTCCTGGCTGCCATGGTAACCGATCGGAGCCCCAGCATTACACTGCTGGGGCTCCGATCGGAACTGCAAACTGCCACCAATGATGGGGGGGAGGAGGGGGACCCTGTGGGATATGGCCGGCACATTCATTGGTAGTGCAGTGGCCACAGTCCCTCCCCTCCTCCTCCTACTCTGTCCTCATTGGTGTTCAGCGGCAGCCGCGCACAGTGGGGAGGGAGGGACTCCCTCCTCCTCCCTCTGCTGTGCCGGCCGGCTCAGGAGAAAATGATCATATCGCGGTCCGGCGATATAGGCGATATGGCGAAAATCCATATCGTGGCCCAAATTCATATCGCATATCGCCTATATCGCCCATATCGCCCACCCCTAGGACCCATCGTATTCGAGGAAGAAATGTGGCGGGAAAAAAATCCTGAATGATCGTGATCGGCGTTCACTTAAACGTTTGGTGAAATAAAATCGAAGAAAAGCAACAGTAGAACTCAGGGCTATGTTTAATAGTGAAAGTAAGAGCATTTCCACATGCACAATGCGAAGGGAACTCAAGGGATTGGGACTGAACAGCTGTGTAGCCGTAAGAAAACCACTAATCAGTGAGGCAAACCAGAAAAAAAAAGGCTTCAATTTGCTAGAGAGCATAAAGATTGGACTCTAGAGCGAATGGAAGAAGGTCATGTTGTCTGATGAGTCCAGATTTACCCTGTTCCAGAGTGATGGGCGCATCCGGGTAAGAAGAGAGGCAGATGAAGTAATGCCCCCATCATGCCCAGTGCCTACTGTACCAGCCTGTGGGGTCAGTGCTATGATCTGGGGTTGCTGCAGTTGGTCAGGTCTAGGTTCAGCAACAGTAAGTGCTCCAAGAATGAGGTCAGTGACTACCTGAACATACTGAGTGACCAGGTTATTCCAGCAATGGATCTGTTCTTCCCTGATGGCACGGGCATATTCCAAGATGACAATGCCAGGATTCATCAGGCTCAGGGAGCAGGAGACATCAGTGTCACACATGGATTGGCCACCACTGAGCCCAGACCTGAACCCCATTGAGAATCTTTGGGATGTGCTGGAGAAGGCTTTGCGCAGCGGTCAGACTCTACCATCATCAATGCAAGATCTTGGGGAAAAATTAATGCAACACTGGATGGAAATAAATCTTGTGACACTTGCAGAAGCTTATCGAAACAATGCCATTGCGAATGCGTTCCGTAATCAAAGCTAAAAGCGGTCCAGCAAAATATTAGTGTGTGAACTTTTTTTTTTTGGGTGGCGACTTTTTTTGGGGGACAGGCAGTGTATATTACAGTGTGAACAGAGCCATATATTTAAAACGTGTCTGTACCGCTCACTAGAATAGCCCTTTCTATTGATGGGAGTGAGGGAAATACGGAATGCACACAGGTGTCCGTATTTTCTCCGAAACATGGACGCAGCTGTGTGCATGAAGTCTAAGAATGATAAATGTGTGGGCGAGAAGCCAATGCTGACAGACAGGGAATAATGCTAGCTCCTTAGTCTGCCCCCCCTCCCAAGTCTGTCGTCAGGACACCCCAAACAGATAAGATAGCCGATCCTGCCAAAATCGGCAGGTTCGGCCGACTCTTATCTGATGTGTATGCCCATTACAATGGTCTTCTTTCTGAAAAGGAGAGACCTGGTAACAGAATAGGGCAGCAATGGGGATATCCTCAGCTGTACTGTGACTGTCAGCAGAATGCAGACTGACCTACACAGCAGCTTGTACTCTGCATACAGAAACAGGCTGTAATGAAAGCGTATGAAATACAAGAAACCAACCGGAGTGTCCATACATCACCGCCACACATTCTCCAGTGTGTAGGTCGAAGATAGAGATGTTCTTATTGGAGCAGCTGGTGGCAAAGAATCTTCCCGATGGATCCATCTGTACCTGGAGATTAGAGGCAGCGTCATTAGAAGTCATGGAAGGGTCCCGCTTATCGATCCAAACATACAATGGACCATCTTAGGGAGTAGAAGCATGACAGGGGGTTTAGGTGACTCCTAAACATATTTCCTTTTAGGATGTGGCTATAGGTGGACCCGCGGACTGCCGCAGGCAGTGAACCCTTTCCGGAGGACTGAGCGCACTCTAGCAATACATGGAAGGCTCATTCACAAGAATGAAGGCCGTGGAATGGTTCATTGCTCCTCAGTCGCTTCCTCCATCATTAGCTGATCACTGGTGATCGGCTTCGTGGTGAGGGCTTGTGGCTCGCTGCATTAGTGATAAAAGGCAGTTTTAGAAACAGTGGGGCAAAATTATGAAAAAATTTTAAGAGACAGTGCAAACTGACTGATCCCAGTGGCTGACATTGGAGGATAAATGGCGCACCCTCACACCGTCTAGTCCACCTGCTAGTCGGCCTACATTAGAAATTTGAGCATTCTTGGTGCACAACGTCGTACCTGGAGCCATGACCCTTTCTGGTAGATCCCACCCCTTTCCACCCAAGCCACATACCCTGGTCTGATCAGTCAAAGAGGGTGTAAAGCCCGTACGCTAGGAAGTCTTATTCCCAGAGCACACCACCTTAATCCATATTTCTTATATTTAAAGGGAACCAGTCACCTACCCAGACATGTCTGTTTTATCATCTATTTGCATAGATATGTCCTTTACGTCGATATGTAAAGCCTGTATTACACTGCCCGATTTTTCAGATGAACGCTCGTTAGCAATCATCTGGCAATGTAATACTGCCGCAGACCGCCCAGTGAACGGGCTCGGGCGTTCCAAATCTTATGACATGTTAAAAAACTATTGTTTGCAGGTGGTAGATCGTGGTATCTAATAACAATCTGCCACTGGCAAACAACTGTGCAGCATGGGGACGAGCGATGGCTCCTTCCTGTGCTGCACGTAATAGGAGCGGCCTCCTCCGCTAGCGAGCAGGCGATTGCCAGGAGGGAACAATTCTCTGTAGTGATAGCTGTTAAGGAAATAAACAAATAACTAAAACTAAAGACATACATGCATAAATTAGAGGTTTTATTGAATCTTTTCCCTCAACAATATGGATCAATCTGTTCAGCTTCTTCTGCTCTATAATATGGTGCTTTCAGATTGCATCGCATTTTGTGGCGACAGGTCCTCTTTAATCCCGTCCAAGACGGACCAGCTCCACAGGACGATCATATTACACATGTCAATACAAGTCTATGGAGAGGGGTAGGGGGGAGGAGTGAGAAGGAGCACGCACAGACAAGCAGACTACTGGAGCTATATGGGCTGAAATATAAACTTACTAAGTGCTTTATTCAAGTTTTAAAGTGGGCTCATCGGAGCCCATACATTCTAATACTGTACGGAGATGAATCTCTGTACAGTATTATTCTGATGTTCTCAACGAAGCATCCGAAGCTCGCTTCGATCAACACTACTGATGACCTATGCTCTGTATAAGGGTCTGACACCCAGAAACCCCGCCAATCAGCTGTTTGAGAAGGCACCAGAGCCCACAGTAGCGCCACGGCCTTCTTGCAGCTCACCAAGCACAGTGCCGTACATTGTATAATGGCTGTGCTTGGTATCACAGCTCAGCCCCATTTACTTGAATGGGTCTGACCTGCGCCTAGGCCATGTGACCGATGAACGTGCCGTCACTGGTCTATTGAAAACTGAGAGATGGCTGAGGCACTACTGCGAGCACTGCTGCCTTCTCGAACAGCTGGTCAGTGGAGGGTCGGGGTCTCAGACCCCCACTGATCAGATACTGATGACCTGTCCAGAGAATCGGTCATCAGTATAAAACTCCAGAAAAACTCCTTTAAGTATGCAAACCAGAGACATCTGTTTCGGGGTTCCTGCTCTCATCAATACAGATCAGGAAGAGAAACAGTACCCCACCCCCTTCTCCGAGCTGCATCAAAGCCAACCAGTACCCTGCTCTGTATAGATGAGGGCAAGAACCCCAAAACAGCTGTCTATAGACAAGAGGCTCTAGTTTGGCCGGTAAGATCTAATTGGTAACACCAGGCAATGATAACTGAGAAGCCACATGTATACAAGACTGTGGATGGCCACCTACCTTCAGCAAGGCTCCTCCGCTAGCAGAGGCTTTCAGAGCCCTCTCCTGCTTCCCTGATGAAATATTGTACAGCCTGTAATAAAACATCACTGTAATACATATCATACAGCCTGCAGATAACCATACCGCCGCTGTGTAATAAACTGTGCAATGCCTTGTAAAAGATAGATCACTTACCTGATATTTTTATCCTGACAGGCGACTGCTGCAGTCTTCTGAGAGACGTCAACGTCCAGGTCATACAAGGTGGTCTTTTCCACGACATGGTGCAGACGCACAAAGCCAATCCCATCGGGCAACTAAAAACGAAGACGCAAATTGAACCGAAAAATCCAGAGGACTGAACCCTGACATTTACAGAATCGGAGGCAGTCATGGACCTGGGGTAACAATCCGGCCAACAACGATATTGCATCTGGAAGGGGACCCAACCGGCTGCCAGACATCTCTAGCGCCAAGTTCATATCTAAAAACCTTGGGGCTCCATACAAAAATCTGAAAAAGGGCATCACTCCACCATGACGTCATTACCCCGTATGATTATTTTGGTCCCGCATCTTTTCCTCCTTGTGTTGATTTCCAGTTGCTCTGCCTTAAAGAGGTTATCCAACCCCTAAAATAACTACCCTACTGCCTGGGCCCCTCACACTGGTTTTACTTACCTTGCTCCCCGGCTGCATCTCCCAGTCGCGTGGATGAAAACATCAGATTGTCAGGGGGGCGGCTAATAGCAGGCCGCAACGGGGGATGAGCCTCCCTAGCATCGTAGGTGATGCTAGGGAGGCTCGTCCCCATCGTGGCGTGCTTTTGGCAAGGCAGGTACAATCAGTGTGAGGGGCCCAGGCAGTAGGGGATGCATCTTAGGGGCTGGATAACCTTTTTAAAGGGGTGTTCCAGATAAACCAAAATAATTGACAGCAGGATCAATGGGGCTTAAAAATGATGCTCCCTGGGTGCCCGCTGCTCTCTGCTGGACATGACACACAGAAAACGCCTTGAAATGCCGCTGAGGCAATCATTTGCTGTGGTGGGTCACTGCTTTGTTTAGCTGGAACATCTTTTGAATCCCAGGGCATCCTGTGTCATAGCCCCCCGACCAAAGGGTTAAAAGGTCAAGATCACAAGATCCTCAATCCTGGCCATTAGCATGAACAGGAGGTTGAAAGTCATTAGACATAGCAGCGAGAGGTTTTATTCATATGCAAATAAGTTGGAGCACCAGGAGGCGGGTCTGAATCCTTAGAGCACTGCTCTGTAATGACACTTGTGCTTTGCACACTCCCCATTGATTGACAGGACTAAACAGCAGGCTGAGGGCAGAGCGGTGTCTTGGCTTAAACATAGAGTATATGTACTATAGCTTCACCACACCGAGATCTGCTCAGAAAGCTAATCTACTTTCCTTTAATGTTTGTGTGTGAGGTTAAATTATATCCACAGTGCCCTGGCCCCTCCACAGTCACCTCCACAGTGCCCTGCCCCCTCCACCGTCACCTCCACA
Organism: Bufo gargarizans; assembly: GCF_014858855.1. Taxonomy (NCBI): domain Eukaryota; kingdom Metazoa; phylum Chordata; class Amphibia; order Anura; family Bufonidae; genus Bufo; species Bufo gargarizans. Next base: position 15,980,956 of record NC_058088.1, on the reverse strand, counting down.
GTGCCCTGCCACCTCCACAGTGCCCTGCCCCCTCCACAGTCACCTCCACAGTGCCCTGCCCCCTCCACCGTCACCTCCACAGTGCCCTGCCACCTCCACAGTGCCCTGCCCCCTCCACTGTCACCTCCACAGTGCCCTGCCCCCTTCACAGTGACATTCTGTGTCCAGCCCCTTTAAAATGTGATCTCCACAGCACATGGAAGTTTGTGATGAAAGAGGAACCCCCCCCTCTATGACCCATGTCCTCCAGGCCTTGATGTCTGCCGGTCCTCAAAAAAAAGGATCAAACAGGAGTCATCCTCCTCTCCCAGTGCAGCAATAAGGGATGGCAGTGGTACGTCAGTACGGGAATAGACTACTCACCATCTGAGCTGGACGGAAATAAATGCTCTTATCGGCTCCGCAGCTTATCATGTGCATCTGGTCTTCATCACCTGGAAGATACAATGGCAAAAATATGGCAGCTGTAGAAAGTGAACCCATACGGTCCCATACACTGTGGGATACAGCACTAAAGGTCCCTTTTCACAGACTGATCGGGGCAATTATCGGGAAGGAACATTGCTAGGCACCTTCATTCCCAGTAATTGCCCTGTGTAAAAGTGGAGCCGATCACACGACCACTGAGCAAACACTCGTTCATCAAGAGGGAAGAGTTAAGACTTTATGACGTTCTCCACATTTAATCTACATCAGCTCTCGGAGTCCATACATACACGGAAGACGACCGCACCTGCAAACTTCACTGCCGTTATAGAGGAAGAGTGATCATCCAGAGTCTGCAGCAAAGTATAATCGTGGTCCACGTCCAGGATGTGAATGAGGCGATCTCTGCTCGCGGAGGCTAAAACCATCACTCCTACAGTGGAGAAAAGCTGATACATGACATTGCAGGACTATTGTATATTCTTGTACATAGGAGGCAGTATTATAGTAGTTATATTCTTGTACATAGGAGCAGTATTATAGTAGTTATATTCTTATACATAGGAGCAGTATTATAGTAGATATATTCTTGTACATAGGAGGCAGTATTATAGTAGTTATATTCTTGTACATAGGAGCAGTATTATAGTAGTTCTATTCTTGTACATAGGAGCAGTATTATAGTAGTAATATTCTTGTACATAGGAGGCAGTATTATAGTAGTTATATTCTTGTACATAGGAGCAGTATTATAGTAGTTCTATTCTTGTACATAGGAGCAGTATTATAGTAGTAATATTCTTGTACATAGGAGGCAGTATTATAGTAGTTATATTCTTATACATAGGAGCAGTATTATAGTAGTTATATTCTTGTACATAGGAGGCAGTATTATAGTAGTTATATTCTTGTACATAGGGCAGTATTATAGTAGTTATATTCTTGTACATAGGAGCAGTATTATAGTAGTTATACTCTTGTACATAGGAGGCAGTATTATAGTAGTTATACTCTTGTACATAGGAGGCAGTATTATAGTAGTTATATTTTTATACATAGGAGTATTATAGTTGTTATATTCTTGTCCATAGGGGACACTCAGACAGGGTCACGTGAGGCACCACAGCCAATGACTGGACTCAGTTGGTAACATGTTTCCAAGCTACATGTGACATGCCACTTTGTGACATGTGACCACAGAGGCCGTCATCGGCTGCAGTGGCGCATATATTCCTGTCCATTCAGAAGTTCAGACTGGGACCTGAAAAGCAGGAAAGGGTAAAGAAGAGATGTACCCATTTAAGTTACATGCACTGAAACAGAGAAGACCAGACCACAGACTGATCTATATTGCATTTCTAAAAAACATAAGGCTTCAGAAATAAATGTAATTGTTCCTTTAGCACCTACCGGTCCAGGGCCTGGAGTATTCAAGACACAGAACTTCATTATCATGTGCTTCAATTGTTAATACCTCCTCAAAGCTCCCCAAATCATAGATCCTAAAGAGGTCAGAAAGAAATGTCACTATACACACACTTCACTTCCTAGCGTTCTCCCACCATTATAGAATCCAGGGCTGTGGAGTCGGTAAGACCAAGTTCTGACTCCTTCATAAATTGCCAATAATATAGTAATAAACTTACTGTAGGAAAATGGTGACATCAGCCTTTTTCTCACCATCAAGCTATTTAGAGTCACTGTACAGAGAGGACGGACAGGACAGACTGTGGTAATGGAGACTGCATACAAGAGCTGCTGCTCATCAGCCACATCCTCAACGCCTCTCTGTACTTCATGTCTCCTCATGAACTCCATTCCTACAGAGATTCAGCTGAAGATCTTATCAGCTGTATTTAGTAAAGCAGAGAGGAGGATGAGGCAGCTCTTTAGCTCAGTGTTGTGAAATAACTTGTCCTGCTGTGTGATTAACACAGGTTTTGTGTGTACTAATAGGGCGGCGGACATTTTATTTTCCCTAATGATTGCTCCCCAGACAAAACAAGCTATCATAACTAATGAAAAGGTATTTGACAATATATTTATTTTAAAGTAATATTAAAATATTTTCATTTTCTTTATTACAGAGAACCCCTTTAAGTGTGATATCCCCCTCCTTATCTGTTCTGTGGGCTCCGCAGCTGAAAACAAACATGGTGGGAAGTAAGGAAAAGGATGTTACAATGCTGGCAGACCTCCAGGCCGTGGCTCGTTTACTACTACTTCTCCATAGGCATGATCATTTCATCCATTGCAGCCAACGACTGGATTTAGCAGTCATGTGTCCACCAGCGACATATCAACGCTGAAGGCAGTTATTGGCTGCAGCGGAGCGGATGATTATACCCCATGCCGAGGACCACTACCAACTCCACAGTCCTGTAGAACTCCAGTAAAAGGATTTAGAAGAGATCTACCGTATGTTTCCCGTCCGATCTCCAGAGGCTAACTGACGTCCATCATGGCGGATCTTTAGCACACGAATTCCACTTTTTGAGTCTTTGGGCTCAGGCTTCTCTGTGGTGCCCGAGGTGTCCTTCAAGCATGTCACATTGTCACTGGCATAGATCACTTTATATAAATCCTAAATAGAAAAAAAAAAGGAAATAAATAATATGCAACACTTCATAAGATGAATAAAAATCCTACCCAAGATGCCCCCTAGTGTTATTAAGGAGTATGTACACTTTTTCAATTTTTATTATTACTCCACAGTATTTAAAATATACAAGTCAACTTTTCAAATAGTCTTGCTAAAAATCTGCTGCAGTTTTTTGTGTGTAGAGGTCCGGTGCAGATCTACGGGTCAATGAAAGCAGGGGCCACTGACCAGATGGGGACCAAGCCCCAATGGTACGCTCAGGTAAACCAAAAAAAATGTGATATCATTACATTGCTGTAGATATTCCTCTTCATCCCCAGGACCAAGCTCTTCTCCAGGTTCCACAGGCGGACGGTGTTATCAGAGGAACAGGTGAAAAACGAGCCGCCCGTCACGCATCGTCTCTGTCCGCTCTCTGGGTGGACCTATGTGACAGAAGCAGATAAAGAAGTGAAATGTAAGGGTGACGCTCCATCTTTGATCAACATTGACTCGATAGTCAACGAATATCTTTTCTGCTGTTGGTTTTCATCATTTGCGGTGCGGAAATTAACAATAAGGTGTTACCACATTAAAGAATATGTGAGAAATGTATGATCAATGGGTCTGACCACTGGTTCCTCCATGATCCCGGGCGACTGGAGTCTCCTCCTTGAGCCTGATCCGTCTTTTTCATTTTTGAGATAATATATGACTGGATCCGTTCTGAACGGATGCAGACGGTTGTATTATTGAACGGGTGATGTGAAAGTAGCCTTACATACATGATGGTGGTATTCCCAGAATTATTAAATGGGTTTTCTCGTACTTCATCAGGATAAGTCATCAATATCAGATAGGTGGTGGTCTGACACCTGCACCCCCACTCATCGGCTGTTCTGAGCAGCTATACAGTGGATGGAGGCTCAGCCCCAGTTCACTTGAATGGGAGCCGAGCTGCAGTACCCCAGCACGGCCACTACACAGCGGACGGAGCCTTCTGCTTCCAGCTCCATCCACTGTATAATTTCTGGCGCAAACCCAAAACAGCTTATAGGGACCCCCACCAATCTGATATAAACGGCCTATCCTGTGGCTAGGCCATAACTATCTAAAAATGTTGCAACTTTCTAATATACATGGCAGTCCAAATTCTCACCAATCTCACTGCTTGCTGTCTGAACAGGAACAGTCTTGTTTATAGGATATACCAACTGAATTAAAGGACTGTAGATTTTACATTTGCTGATCAAGGGTTAAAAGGGGTTCTGCAGTTTGCTTAAACTGAAGAGCTATCCTCTGGATAGATCATCAGCATCTGATCGGAGGGGGTCCGACACCCGGGACCCCCCGCCAATCAGCTGTTTGAGAAGAAAGTGGCGCCCCAGCAGCGCCGCGGCCTTCTCACAGTTTACCGCAGGCCCAGTGACGTCACGACTAGTATCAACTTGCCTGGGCGCAAGTGAACAGAGCTTAGCCGCACCCAGGCCAGTTGATACTAGTCGTGACGTCATTGGGCCAGCGGTAAACAGTGAGAAGGCCGCGGCGCTGCTGATCGGCGGGGGTCCTGGGTGTCGGACCCCTGCCGATCAGATGCTTACGATCTATCCAGAGGATAGATCATCAGTTTAAACAAACTGTAGAACCCCTTTAAGCTTCACTTTAGTATAAAGATCAAATAAAACCAAGGAGGGTTCCCATGATAAAAATTCAGGACCATTAGGGGGCGATCACGTTCGGATAATAAAGGAGACATTTGGCTTCAGTTCCTGCACAGCAGCGCTCCCAACACCCGCTATGCAGAGAAGTGCAGCCGGAAGGCCGGAGCACTGCTGTGCAGGGACAACTATGAAGGGGACGTGGGGGTGGATATTGCTTCCACTCACCTCTATGTTCCAGACGTAGGAGCTGTGGTACAGAGCTGAGTACACCTTCCCCACCTTGCGGGTGTTCCTGACATCCCAGACATAGACGCTGTGGTCATTGTACACACAGCACAGCCACTGGTTCCCCCCGTCATACACCAGGGCGCACGTGTCCGGGTAGCTGCTGTCTCCCTGCTTCGTAAACAGCGAGCTGAAAAAAATAAATAAAGGGCAAAATATAAATGATAAAAGTGAAATCACAACTAGATGTAAATGTACGTCCCCTGGGCCTTGCGGGGAGGTAAGTGGCCACCACTGGAATATGGGCTGTACACAAACATGTAATGCTACATTTCCCCTGCAGAGGACACTAGACTCCGGTGATAAATAAAGCCGGAATGGCGATCTGGCATTAAATCCCTTTATAGGGGTTAGGCTACTTTCACACTAGCGGCACGGACCTCCGGCAGGCTGTTCCGTCGGGTGAACAGTCTGTCGGATCCGTCCTGCAGCTAGTGACGGAGCGGCAGTCCGGGGGGACTCCTGTCGGAGGTCCGTGCCGCTAGTGAGAAAGTAGTCTTATTCAGGCATTACTGTTGATTACCCATTCTCTGGATAGTTAATCAATATCAGAACGGCGGGGGTCTGACACTTGGGAACCCTGCAAATCAGCTGTTAGAAGAGGTCAGGAGCTCTGCGAGTGCCACAGCTGATCAGCAGGGGTGCCGGGGGTCAGACCCCCACCGATTAGATACAGATGACCTAACCTGAGGATAGGTCATCAATGCTGAACTCCCAAGAAAACCCTAATCTTACCTTGCATCGAGGCCCAGGGCAATGTCCACGCCCAGTTGGTGAGGTCTGGGCAGATCGGTCACGTATTGGAGGTTGTGGGCCTTGAACATCCTGACGACTCCCTCCTCGCAGCCACAGAAGACAAACTCCTCAGTGACACACAGGCAGCTTGATGACGTCACCTGAATGTAACAAACACCAAACCAATGAGCCTCCTCCACCACCGATCCAGCACGAGCGGCGATCACTGGCGATTCCCTCACCTTCAGTTTCAGCCATTTCTCCAGGACTCTCTTCTCACTGAACTGACAAAGGACTCCGGAATATGACACGCAGTACATGCTCCTCGCGTTCTTCCCCTTGCCGCACGCCACGCCCCCAAACACGTTATTATGGAGGTCGCCCAGCAGTCCTGACCGGCCCACCAGAGGAACTATCCCCTTCACCTGGAGGGGATTTATAAAGATCTAGACACGTCAAAGATGTGAACTTGCCGCAAATTTTCAAAAAGGTGCACATTTGGCGTATTTTACAATTCAAGGTCAAGGTGACCGCTAAACTTTAAAAACCAATGTAATAAGTTTGGCGCTATGGAATTATTTTACAATTTTATGTAGTATGCCCTGTTATTTGGGGGAGGGGCACATCTTTCTCCGTCACCCTCCGACAGACTCATACCTGAGACTGTTTGGAACTCTCCAGATACCAGAACTTGACGTGGCGATGGCCGGCGGTCACAAAGTAGCTACTGTCCTCGGAGAATGACACGGCGATGACCTTGCTGGAGACTTTGTTCTTCGCCACTATGTTATTGCTCTGAGAAGTTGAGCGGCAGAGGAATCAAAAAAAATTACCGAAACAAGATTTTGGGGGGGGGGGTTCTCCGGGGTGTAAAACATGACGAAAAACGCTCAGGACAAGTCATCAATATCTGAACGCCAATCAGCTGCTTGAAGACTCCACGACACTCCCGCCTCGTCCTATGTCGGTGACATCACATTTATCAGTCACATGACCTATGTGCAGTCCACTCCCATTCAAGTGAACGGGACTGGGCTGCAATAACAAGCTCAGCCACTATACAACGTACGGCGCTGTGCTTGGTAAGCTGCGAGGAGTTTGCAGTGCTCAGTAGCCGTAGCCTCTTCAAAATGCTGGTTGTCGGGGGTGCCGGGTGTCGGACCCTGCCGATCTGATATTGATGACCTATCCTCAGGGTAGGTTGTCCATATTGTACTCCCGGAAAACTCCTTTAAAATATAAAATAGTTGTAATACACACACACGTTATTGATTCAGCATCACTCCCGCCATGCTGGTCCGAGCTAAACAGGCAGGGGTTAACCGCCACATGACTTGGCGTCAGAATGGAGCGGGACCAGCAACAAGAACAGTAACGCACTCCCTACACACTGGCAGGAAGATTTTGTAACAATTGTTAATTATTCACATATTTCCAGGAGGAATAATATAGGAAAAGCACAAGGCAGAGTTTTAGAAAAGATGTTGCAGAATTGTGAAAGTATAAAGGGGGTCTCCATCCAGGCGTCTCCTGGATAGGACTGCAAAAGACGCTGTCGCGCTTTAAACATTGGGGGTCGGCTGCACCCCGACCTCTCAGACAATTATGGCAGATATTATGGATATACCATAAAGGTAGGTTGGAGAACCCTTTTAAGACCGTATCCTGGATCCACAAATATGGCTTCAGTGTGGGGTCCAGCCGCTGGGACGCACATCGATAATAAACGGAGCATCGGTCTCGTATGTCTTCACTCCGGCACCTCATTCTGGCGATTGGTGGAGGTCCCAGAGGTCGGACCCCCACTGATCAGACACTTATCCACCTTATCCTGTAGTTTTTATGGTGAGAAATCCCGTTTAAAAACGAGAACCTCTTAGCTTTACCTTCCAGTCCCACACGTTGACCACCATGTCGTGCTGATAGCCCACCGAGACGACATACTTCATGTTGGGGGAGAAGCAGACGCAGGAGATGCCATACTTGTGACCGAGCATCTCGGAAACCTGGACCTTCTCGGCCACGTCCCAGACTCGCACCGCAGGTTTGTGACCGCTCTGGAAGTAAAAGACGATTACTGGGGGGGGAAGGGGGAGAGGAGAGGGGGACGTGAGAACTGAGAAACTCCACTCACCTCTCCGCTGACTAAAAACTTCCCATCGGGGGAGAATGACAGAGCGCTCAGCTGTTTGCTATGGGGGAAGAGGACACATGGTCAGCACCGTGACACCAGCCCTGGTACTGATATAAGCACCCCAACCGTCCTGGATCCAGAAGGACAAAACCCCAAATCCAGCCCAGGGCGGGCTGAAGCATGCAATGTATTCAACTCAGGACACAGAGGAGCCGCCAGCAGCTTAGTGCACAGGTGGGAAGAGGCCGGCACAGAGCGGTGAGCAGCCATCATCAAGGGCTAGGGCTAGGTGAGGCACAATACTTCATGGGGGGGGGGGGGGCCTAAGAGGGCACAATACTTCATGGAGGGGGGGGGGGGGGGCCCTAAGAGGGCACAATACTTCATGAGGGGGGGGCCCTAAGAGGGCACAATACTTCATGGAGGGGGGGGGGGGGGCCGGGCCCTAAGAGGGCACAATACTTCATGGAGGGGGGGGGCCGGGCCCTAAGAGGGCACAATACTTTATGAGGGGGCCCCCCCTAAGAGGGCACAATACTTCATGAGGGGCACTAGAGGTGGCAACATGCATGGAGGGCACTAGCCATACTATGTCAGGGGCACTATAGGGTCTTCATGCTGTATGGGGCACTAAAAGGGCCTTGTTACCATCTGAGGGGCACTGGGGGGACATTTTGTATTATCAGATAATTTGGCTCTGTGGGGGTTTACACCCGTACAAGAGGCCGTCATTGACGTTTGATCTGACAACCTGTCTGGATTAAAGGAATTTTCCTCCATTGTCAGGAGGTGACGGGCCGAGTACCTGGACGTGTTGAAGATGTGAGACTGCTTGTCCTTCCTCGGACACAGGAGAACTATGACGCATCTGGAAGGGAAGAGGAGAAACCAATGAGCGACCGCGTGATCAGAAACGGCAAATGGAGGGCGGGACGACGTTCTGACCGGTCACATGTCACCATGGTGATGGGGTTCAGCCAGATATAGACGACTGCCCCTCTGAAGCTGGACGTACACCGTAGACCAATGCCGGCCAAGCCCCCAGTGGGACTAGCTGACCATCTACTGTGTAGATAAGAAGGTTTGGGCAGCTGCACCTCAACATGCCCGATCCTTCTGTTCTCAGGAAGATAACCGGGTGTCTGGCTGCAGATTTCTCCCCATCCTGGCCTAATGTCAGACGAGTCCATGGTAAATTTTTGAAGATTAACTCTGGTTGCTATGGGCAACGAGGTCACAGACAGGTCTAAAGAGAAATTCTGCTAATGACATTCAGGTCATGGGTTAAAAAAAAAAAACAAAAAAAAAAAACGCCTAAGGCCTCATGCACACGACCGTTGTGTGCATCCGTGGCCGTTGTTCCGTTTTCCGTTTTTTTTCACGGACCCATTGACTTTCAATGGGTCCGTGGAAAAATCGGAAAATGCACCGTTTGGCAGCCGCATCCGTGATCCGTGTTTCCTGGCCGTGAAAAAAATATGACCTGTCCTATTTTTTTCACGGCCAACGGTTCACGGACCCATTCAAGTCAATGGGTCCGTGAAAAATCACGGATGCACACAAGATTGTCATCCGTGTCCGTGATCCGTGTCCGTGTCCGTTTTTTCCTATCATTTCAATGGCAAACTTGACTTAGATTTTTTTTTCATTTTTCATGTCCGTGGATCCTCCAAAAAACAAGGAAGACCCACGGACGAAAAAATGGTAACGGATCACGGACCTACGGACCCCGTTTTTGCGGACCTTAAAAAAAAACGGTTGTGTGCATGAGGCCTAAAACATTTTATTTTAGGATTTCGAGTAGGGATCGACTGATTATTAGAAGTACCGATATTATCGGCCGATATTCAGGATTTTGTACATTACCTTTGCTGATATACCGATAATGCGTATAAGGCTGAATGCACACGGTCGTGTTCCGCGGCAGAGAGCGGTCCGTGGTATGCCGGCCTGGATTCCTGCTCAGAGCAGGAGCGCGCGGCTTTATTGGTTGCTATGACGCCATGCGCTTCATGTCGCCGCTGCACTACAGTAATACACTCGTATAGTGCATCACTGTACAGCAGCGGCGGCATGAAGTGCATGGCGTCATAGCAACCAATAAAGCCGCGCGCTCCTGCTCTGAGCAGGAATCCAGGCCGGCATACCACGGACCGCTCTCTGCCGCGGAACACGACCGTGTGCATTCAGCCTAAAGCGAATACTAGTGAGCGCTTCCATTATGGAAACGCGCACTAGTATGCATCGGGTGCAGGGAAGAAGCGCAGCAAGCTCTTCCGATACTCACCCTCCCTGGTAGTCTTTGATGGGGCCGCGCTGCACTGTCCTGACCCCGTACAGCGCCAGGACCTAGTGCGTGCACCATGACCCGACACTGCATGCTAGGTGATAGTCAGGTGATAGTGCAGCACGGGCCGGAGAAGACAAGGGAGCGAGACGCCGGACCCGAAGATGAAGAGGAGCCGCAGCGCAGGAGAGAAGTTTATTTTATTCATCTGAAGTCTGATAGGGGTTAATAGAGTTAATAAAGTGGAATCTGATTGGTTGCTATGGGCGACTGAGCCAGTTCTACTGTACACCAGTTTGATAAATCTCCCCATTAAATCTTCCAGAAGAATATACACCCTTTCCTGCGGAGTTACACAGACTTTTCGTATGACCGTCCAATAATCTAGAACATCTGAGCGTCCTACTAAGTGCTGACACTTTGGCTCTCAGGATATTAATCCTTAATGACGCGGCGCACGGCTAACGGAAAAAAGCAAAATATAATTACCCTGCGGGATACGCAATCAGCCCCGAGCTGGGGTCACACGTCAGACTGCTGCCCCCGGACACCGTGATCCCCAGAACTTTCTCCAGCTGCACCTAAAAACCAAGAAAATGCCATAACATATATCCTCGCACACAGGGGGCAGTGCTACGCCCTGGCACACAGGGGGCAGTGCTACGCCCTGGCACACAGGGGGCAGTGCTACGCCCTGGCACACAGGGGGCAGTGCTACGCCCTGGCACACAGGGGGCAGTGCTACGCCCTGGCACACAGGGGGCAGTGCTACGCCCTGGCACACAGGGGGCAGTGCTACGCCCTGGCACACAGGGGGCAGTGCTACGCCCTGGCACACAGGGGGCAGTGCTACGCCCTGGCACACAGGGGGCAGTGCTACGCCCTGGCACACAGGGGGCAGTGCTACGCCCTGGCACACAGGGGGCAGTGCTACGCCCTGGCACACAGGGGGCAGTGCTACGCCCTGGCACACAGGGGGCAGTGCTACGCCCTGGCACACAGGGGGCAGTGCTACGCCCTGGCACACAGGGGGCAGTGCTACGCCCTGGCACACAGGGGGCAGTGCTACCCTGGCACACAGGGGGCAGTGCTACACATCAGCTCGGGGTACCTGTCCCTCCTCCTGGTATCAGATAACACACAGCCCATTACATGAAGCGCCTGTTGTCACCGACCTGTCTGTTCCCCTTCCCGCTGCACGCCGTTCCCATGTTCGCTCGGAATGACCGGCGCCGCCCCAGGGGGGAGCCTGAAGGTAGGAGACCGGACTGTGGCCGCTGGGAGCCGCTGCCGCTCACCTCCGTCATCCCCCGTTCAAAACTGCCGCTAATCCCGACATCAACTGCCAGCTGGTTGATTGGATAAAAGAAAACATAAGGGGCGGAGCTATGTCATATCATTCCTTTTTTGTTTTCTACGCCCTATATCATTCATTGGTTAAAAGAGGGGCCCGAAGACCTGTCACTCAGAAGATCTCTGCAGTGATTGGACAGCACACGGGAGGGGGCGGTGCTTAGAGCTATACACACCGGACTGCTGCTTTCATTGGTCTTCCTCGTTCTCTTCTCCCATTGGTCACTTCTTCAGCCTTCAGTCACATTAACTACAATTCCCTACAGCCTTAGCTGCTGAGGTCACATGACACGGAAATAACCAATTGCGTTGGTAAGGCAGGTAAGCTCTGGCATTGTGTGTGTTTATCCTGTCACTGACAGTTTGAGACCCCGTCCTATATGTTGTTAGCCCGCTCTGGGCGCTGGTCGCGGTGGACTGCAGGGCCCAGCCTGCTCCGTGCTCCCGTAACCAGCAGCGCTACGTGGAACGTGCCCATATGGAGCTGTCCCTGGAGCGCAAGTGACCCCCCGCTGCTCCCGGTCACGCGGGGCTCACGGTTTGGTTGGGGAGAGCGGCGAATTTAATGCGTTTTGATGCAAATTCGGCTTTGCGCGGCGGCAGCCAATCAGGGACTTGCTTTCACGGCGCAGATTGCATGTTCCGGATGTAAGCTGATCGCTGATTGGCTGCCGACGCTCAGTGGCCATTTTGCAGTGTCGGCCCCTAGCAGTGGTGTCGTTTACCCCCTGGGCCCTCACCTCCTGCCCTGGGCCCTCACCTCCTGCCCTGGGACCTCATTTTCAGCCATGATTAAAGCTTTTATTGACTTCTTGTTACCTAAATATCCTTCAACGACGACGCAGTCACGTTTTCTGCGCTGTCCGCAGTCGCTAAAGATTTTAGGCGCCAACAACTTTTTCCGGGGGCCACACAAACGCGCCCCCCTGACAAAACAAATCGTAAACTGAGTCATTTTTAGAAGTGCTGTACAATGTTTTTTTTTCTTTCTCCGTTTTCAATATCTCTGCTTGCTGTCTGTGAACAGCGTGCACCCAGAGGCTGAAAAGTGGCACAGGCCTGGAAAGTTCTATATCCGAAATCCGTGAGCGTCACAAATCCGTGGTTGCAGGAACGGTGACGTGATTTTGGGCTAGAAATGTGCGAATGTTTCACAGTTGATGTTTTGTTATAGTTGCGTCCAGCCTGTAGACTCCTCTGTACGGGCAGCAGAGATCTATCTCCGTTACCTAGCAGAGGGGTGAATAGACTGGATAGAACTGTGAGAAGTATCCGGACGTGACGAGTTGTGGACTCCGCACCAAATAGCGTTCTCAGTTATCACGCAGATATTTCTATTTTCATATTTTGTCACTTTTTTTTATTTTAATTTTTTTGGACGGAAAATTCAAGAATTGGCCGCATTGGATGGACCGGTGGACGTGCAAACTGATGTGACGTGCACCGCCGGCGAAATCGGATTTCTGCTGCAGAGTAATGAATGTTAGATGGATGCAGCCTAAGGCCGTGTTCACACAGCTAGTTTTCCAGGTGGATTTCGGCGCTTATTCAATTCGGGTATTTTTTTTTCCGATGTAGATTCTCAAACCGTGACGAGAAAGGACAAGTCTTCTCCTGGCGCAGGAACCACAATGGGTGTGCACAGCCGATCAGACCCATTAAAGGGAGCGGGTGCCTCACCTCAGCAGATGGCATTTATTAACCCGTCACCGCTCCGGACATTCCCCATGTAATAACCGCTCTGCAGCGTCTGTCCTTATGGCTCTATGTTGTGCCGTTCCTTTATTATTCCTACTAGAAGTTATGTTCAGTTAATTTAAGGCAAAAAGGAAGCTAAAATATAACTTTTAATGAATACAATAAAATATCTGGGTAATACCAGCTATCAAAAAAAGACCAAACGCATAAACGCCAAGTATTAGAATCTGATATTGGAACTGCGGGGCACCTGAAGTCCTACAGCTTAGGCTACTTTCCCACTAGCGTTCTGCTTTCCGCTCGTGAGCTCCGTTTGAACGCTTCCGTCCAGCCCTGATGCAGTCTGAATGGATGCGGATCCGCTCAGACTGCATCAGTCTGGCGGCGTTCAGCCTCCGCTCCACTCGCATCCGCACGGACAGGCGGACAGCTGAACGCTGCTTGCAGCGTTCGGGTGTCCGCCTGGCCGTGCGGAGGCGAGCGGATCCGTTCAGACTTATAATGGAAGTCAATGGGGACGGATCCGCTTGAAGATGACACCATATGGCTCAATCTTCAAGCGGATCCGTCCCTCATTGACTTTACATTGAAAGTCTGAACGGATCCGCTCAGGCTACTTTCACACTTAGAAATTTTTCTAAGTTATTAATGCAGACGGATCCGTACTGAACGGAGCCTCCGTCTGCATTAATATGATCGGATACGTTCAGAACGGATCCGATCGAACGCAAGTGTGAAAGTAGCCTTATACAGGCAAGATAGGCGATAAAAAAAGGAGCAGTCTAAGGCTACTTTCACACCTGAGCGTTATTCTTTTCCGGTGTTTAGTTCCGTCCTAGGGGCTCAATACTGGAAAATAACTGATCAGTTTTATCCTAATGCATTCTGAATGGAGATCGTTCCGTTCAGGATGCATCAGTTCAGTCGCTCTCATGGGTCTTTGGACGGAGGAAATACCGCAGCATGCTGCAGTTTTCTGTCTGGCCAAAAATCCTGAACACATGCCGGATCCGGCATGAATTTCCATTGAAATGTATTAGTGCCGGATCGGGCATTAAGTGTTCCGGCAAAAAGGATAAATAAAATAACGGATCCATTTTTCCGGATGACACCGGAGAGACGGATCCGGTATTTCAATGCATTTGCCAGATGGATCCGTCTGACAAATGCCATCCGTTTGCGTCAGGATTGCCAGATCCGGCAACGGAACTGCCTGTCGGAATCCTCTGCCGCAAGTGTGAAAGTGCCCTTAGACTCTTTTATCGCGTATCTTGCCTGTATAAGCTGTAGGACTTCAGGTGCCCCGCAGTTCCAATATCGGATTCTAATACTTGGCGTTTATGTGTTTGGTCTTTTTTGAAAGCTGGTATTACCCAGATATTTTATTGTATTCATTAAAAGTTATATTTTTGCTTCCTTTTTGCCCCCGATTGGGCCTTTGATTTATTGATCTTGATTTTTGGAAGTACATCCATCTATTTTTGACCATAATACTCCTGCTAGAAGTTATGAATGAATTGCTATTAGCCTGCAGTAAGGGTACAGAGGGGTGTAACCAGTTTGGGGGTTGTACCTGAACAGTCCGACAGTGGCAACACTGATTGGATAGAGTGACACTGGGTTCACACCTGAGCGCGCTGTAAAACGCTCAACACATGAAAACCAATGCTTCCCTATGGCCCTGGTTCACACTTGAGCCTTTTACAGCGCGTTTAAACGCGCTGAAAAACGCCCTACGCTCAAAAAAGTTCTTGAGCTTCTTTGGGGCGTTTTGTCGCGCGTTCCCGTACATAGACGTTCAGGAACGCGCGACAGTGGGTGTTCGCTTGTCTCTGTATGCGCGATTGTAAACGCCGGTACAATTGCGCATACAGAGCGCTCCTTTCAGAACGCTCAGGTGTGAACCCAGGGTAAGACTGTGCAGGAACACCCCCCCCAACTGGTTACACCCCTCTGTACCCTTACTGCAGGCTAATAGAAATTCATTCATAACTTCTAGTAGGAATAATAAAGGAACGGCACAACATACAGACCTAAGAATAGACGCTCCAGAATTATTACATGGGGAACGCATGTAGCTATTAAAACAGGCATGTCAGGAGAGGGGACAGGTCCTTTGTAATATAAGGCACTTACTAATGTATTGTGATTGTCCATATTGCCTCCTTTGCTGGCTGGACTCATTTTTCCATCACATTATACACTGCTCGTTTCCATGGTTACGACCACCATACAATCCACAGGTGGTCATACTGTAAACTATAGGAAAAAGCGTCAGCCTCTGTGGTGGCCGGGACCGGGGAAGCATACATAGGCACGCATGCGTATCTGCTGCCTGCAGCCTCGTATCTGTGCTGCAGCGGCGGTCGTAACCATGGAGACGAGCAGTGTATAATGTGATGGAAAAATTACACGGCCGTGTGCATGAGGTCTAAAAGTCACACAAAATCTGTAGCAAATCTGCCACATCTGACCCGAGGCCTTACAGGGGTTGTCCGGTTCCTTGATATTGATGAGCTAGATCAGATCGAGGGGGGCTGATACCAGTACTGACAGCGATCCGGCAGGCGCTGGAAACGGGACGTTCCGTACATTGTATAGTGAACAAGATAAATAAATAGTGGCCGTGTCAGGTTACATTGATTTGAATGGGTTCTGAGCTGCAGTTACCTGGAGCGGCCACTGCAGTTGGAACGGCGCTGTTCTGCAGGCTACAGGGAACAGCTGATTGGTGGGGGTGATGAGTGTCGGACCGCCACCAATCTGATATCTATGACATGTACAGAGGAGCGGGCATCAGTACGTGGACCCTTTGACGTGCATACTGATGGCCAAGTCTGTATGTCTGTGATGGAGATAAGCGGCTACCGTGCAAACTGGTGCAGCTTATCTAATAAGGAACCGATCCTGTTGGAGTCCATCGGGTCTGATCCTCGTTTCTTGGGGGGTCGGCCCCATATACAATATATAGTTTCCTCAGACACTGGGCACTGTGTATGTCCAGCTCGCGTGTTCACACTACTCTCCTCTTCTCCGCAGTCCTCAGTCGCCATGCTGGATCACATTGCATCCTCCGTGAAGAACATGGCCATCTCCAAGGAGAAGATATCGGAGAAGATCCTCAACCATGCCCTTGAGATCATCTACCTGGTGACGGGAGAGGTAAGAGTTCCTCTTAGACGGTCACTTCAGTTACAGCAAATGTGGAATCAGAAATCCTATACAAAACACCACCTATAGTAGTACCTACCTGGGATGCAGCGTTTTACCTCTATTCCACGAGGCCACCGCTATAACCGGTGACTACAGCTTAGCTGCATTTCCTGTTGGAGGCGGAAGTAGTCTAAAATCTACCTCCAGTCCGACGATATCTGCTGCGTCTCTTCGCCATGCTTTAGGCCTCATGCACACGACCGTTGTTGGGGGGGGGGGGGGGGTACCTGACAACCACTTTCTAACAAAGGACCAGCCCTGTACTTCACCTGGATCCAGAGATCTCCCCATTCATTGCTCCAGTTGTTGTACTAAATTTATTTCAGGCTGGCAGCTCCGGGGACGTGTCCTCTCTGGTGACAGTAGAAAGATGGAGGTGAGCGTGTGTGTCTGTCTCTGTGAGCAGGACAGAGACATTTAGAAAAAGAGCAAACAGCCGGTATCTATACAGATAGATTTTCTGGAATAACTCAGTAGCTGTAATAAGCGTTTAATTACATGCAATTACAAAAATATTCAGATCCAGGGGCTGGTTTGAAAAATGTAGAATGTTTTTTTTCCATGGGACGACCCCTTTAACGTCAGCGGCCTCTATCAACAGGATGACGCTCTGGCCACACTGCACACAGAGAGCTGGAGATGATGACTTGTCTCCACAGTCCCCAGATCTCCGTCCGATGAGTAGAATGTGCTAGAAACAAGTCCAGTCTATAGGGGCCGTTCCGAGCTCCATAAAGGGGTCGTCTCACTTCAGCAAATATCATTTATGATGCAGAAAAAAAGTTAATAGAGGGCACTTACTAATGTATTGTGATTGTCTATATTGCCTCCTTCGCTGGCTGGATTCATCTTTCCATCTCATTATACACTGTTAATTTCCAGGGGTTGTGACCACCCTGCAATCCAGCAGTGGTGGTCGTGCTTACATACTATAGGAAGAAGTACCATCCTACGTGAGCTCCCGCGGTCCCGGCCACCAGGGAGGCTAGCATTTCTTCCTACAGTGTGCAAGCATGACCACCGCTGCTGGGTGGTCGTAACCATGGAAATGAGCAGTGTATAATGTGCTGGAAAAGTGAATCCAGCCAGCAAAGGAAGCAAAATGGAGAATCACATCACATTAGTAAGTGCCTTGTGTTCACTTTCTCTACATGATAAATGCCCTTTACTGAAGTGAGAGGACCCCTTTAAAGGAAATAAAGGATCTGACAATAACCTTGTCCCAGAGACCACAGGACACCTCCAGAGGTCTTGTGGAGTCCGTGCCTCAGTGGTCAGAGGTGAGAGGGACCTGCACGATATTAGGCAGGGGGCGTATAGTAGATTATACTCCCAGTATATTCCAGCATCATTACTACTGGTTAACAGAATCCTCTGTTGTGTCTTGTAGAAATATGTCCTTGTGAAGAAGAAGTCTCCTCACTGCTGCATCCATCCGCAGTCCGGGACGGTGAGCATTTATTACATCCTACAGCATCTGTTACTCGAGAGCTTTGCATTCACACGACCGTGCAGTCCGCAAAACATGGCTACCGGTCTGTGTGTTCCACATTTTGCGGATCGTACATGGCCGCGCTGTATAGAAAATGCCTATTCTTGTCCACGATGGCGGACAAGATTAGGACATGATCTACATTTTTTGCGGGGCCGCGGAACGGAACTATGGATATGGACAGCATGCATCTTTTGCGGCCCCATTGAGATGAATTACGGTCGTGTGAATGGACCCTGAGAATGGGATTGCCAGACAATAATGGAATGGATTTTTCAGTTGCAGAAATGTTTTCAACAAATCTGCTGTGTGAATACGCCCGAAGATAAGGATATGAAAAGTGTGGCCCTTAAGGGGGTCTTCTTACTTCAGCAAGTGGCATTTATCATGTAGAGAAAATGAATACAAGGCACTTACTAATGTATTGTGATTTTTGAAATTGCTTCTGTTGCTGGCTTGATTCATTTTTCCATCACATTATACACTGCTCGTTTCCATGGTTACGACCACCCTGCAATCCAGCAGCGGTGGTCGTGCTTGCAAACTATAGGAAAAAGCACCAACCTCTCTAGTGACCAGGACCTTGGGAGAGCACATAGGCTGGTACTTTTTTTTTTTTTTAGCATGCAAACACGACCAACGCTGCTGGATTGCAGGGTGGTCGTAACCATGGAAACGAGCAGTGTATAATGTGATGGAAAAATGACGAGACGTATGAGTGGTCCGGACCTGAGAGCGGGTGATTCTGTGTGGCTGTCATCAAGAAACATTAAGTTGAAGGTACCTTCTTGGAAGTTGGGGCCAAGGTTTATTGGGCCATACAAGATCTCTGCCATTATTAACCCGGTTGCATTTCGTCTTGAACTTCCACAGGCTTTAAAAATTTATAATGTTTTTAACAAATCATTACTGAAAACATATGTCGAACCTGCTGAACCATCCTCCTTACCTTCAGCTCCGGTCTTGGTGGACGGTAATCTTGAATTTCAGATTGCTAGGATAGATCTCTTCAGTATCTCTTGCACTGGAAAGGTTACAGTCCAGAGGAAAGAATGTTGGTTTCTGCGACCAACGTTAATTCCAGTCGCCTTGTGAAGGCTTTCACAGGGTGCATCCTGATAAAGTCGGCCCTGGGTGTTCGGAGCTCACCCGTAAGGGGGGGAGGGGTTGGGGGTACTGTCACGGTCTCTCCCATGACAGAGGTGAGAAGATCTGAGAGACTGGCGGCACGTGAGGGTATCTGACAGACTCTGTCTTTTTTTCTTTCAGTGTTATGTTTGGTAATGACAACACTTCTTGTCAGGTGCAGCTTGTAGTCATTACCGAGGCCCTATTTAGTTCTGACTCTCACTGCTTACCATGCGGTTTATATTTCCTGCTGGAGTTGGTTAAGCTGGTGTGTTGTTCCTTTGGATCTCCTGCTCCTCCATTCTGCTTTAAGCTAAGTGCATTTTGTTGTTCGCTTGTGTTTGTTGTTTTCTAGGACTCAGGGAGACGCTGGTTCCTTAATCTGTGAAGGAATTAGTAGTCTGATTCCCTGCCACCATTCCTAGGGCCTTCCAGGGTCTTCAGGGCCTAGGTTCCAGTGTATGAGTAGTTTCCTTAATGGAGAGGATAACCTAGGAACCGCATAGATCTCACCGTATTAGATAGAAGGATGGCCTTACCAAACCATTGCTCTTTTCTAGGTGCCTGTAAAATGCGATGACTGTGGCCGTCTACTTCTCCATGGAGGAGTGGGACTATGTGAAAGGACACAAGCAGCAGTACCAGAGCATTATAACCGAGACCGAACCTGACAAGATGGACACTGCAGACTTGGGTATAACGCAGGATGCACAGGATGTTGATGAAAGCCGCTCCCCAGGTAACCTCATGGAGTTTTGGCAGGCGTGAGCTTTTTTTTTTTTTTATAAGACTAACCTGTTCTCTGCCAAGGACATATCTCATATGCCCTGGGAGTTGCCAAGGACAGACATACCTCATACGTCCTTGCTACTGATGGCTGGATCTCAGGCTGTTTACCAGCTAGAGATTGAGGCCTAGTCTTGTTTAAAAAGCTGATAATCTTGGCTTTAAAACAAGACCAATTTTAAGGCTCTAGTCAGTCTACCTCGCGAGTTAAAGCCTTTAGTAATGGGTGTCAATGAAAGCTACAAATACCTGCAGCTTTCGTTCCCGCCCCAATTTCTAACTGCTATAACTCACAATATATTGTGTCTAGAGCCTCAAAATTGGTCTTTTTTTTTTTAAGCTGAGATTTTAAAAGAACAGTCGGCCTGAATTCCTAGCAGGTCTTCTAATTCTAGATGTGATCCATGTAACTTTCTGCTTGGGTTACACTTTTGCCCACTGATATCAAGTTTTTTGCAATTTTTGTGAAAAATTGCACTTTGAGGCAATGTTGCCTGAAGATGTCTGTGTATATAATGTGTTTGACAATGTGCCAGGTGTCTAATTTCAGAAAATATATGGTTATGGGGGCGTAGTGTGATTATTTTTTTTATTTAGTAATTTAGGTTTTATTTTTACATGTCAAAACTGGGAAAATTGGCCTGACTGCCAGAGGCACAAAGTGTCCAAACAGTTCAGGCAATGAAACGGTTAATACAGTTAAACATGAATCAGCCCCCCAGTCAGAGGATAGGGATATAGCTTGTCTCGCTCACGTTGGCTTTGTCCGCAGTTAAGATGGCCACGTGATGAACGTTCTGCCATTATGACTCAGGAGGAGCTCGGCTTGGGTCTAGGGGTGTCAGTCACTTCCTCTAGCCCCCGTATGGGCACACTGGAGGGCATATATGTCTGGTGCACGTCTGGTATACTGCTCATAGTGTTTCTCTATCACCTAGAATTAGCAGACCTGCACGTGGAAGAAATAGACTACGAGTCAACCAGCGGGAAGGATGACGACGAGTATGAAGAGGAAGACCACAAGATGAAATGCAAATATGAGCTGAGCAGTGGACCCCCGGGGACCTCAGCAGGTAAATACCAGTAATGCCCAATCACTAAGACCCGCAGAGTCTGATCAGGGGTTTATGGTGTCGGCTCGAATGAAAGTAGAGTCGAAAATTGAATAAGAGGAGGCGAGCATTTAGGTAAAACACACCCAAGTACTATTCACTGTGCTGGTGGCAGGACCAGTATAAATCCAGGCGGCTACTCTAAACCTTCATAAACCATTTCCCCAAAAAATTTCACTTCCCCATATGGAAATTCTCACTGCAGCAGCCCTCAGTTATCACAACTGAGGGCTGCTGCAGTGAGAATTTCCATATGGGGAAGTGAAATTTTTTGCCGGCTCTCAATACATCACGTATTGAGAGCCGGCAGAGGGTCTCAATACTGAAAGAAAAAAAAATCTGTTTTGTCCCCATTCATCCTGAATGGAAAGAGATCCGTTCAGGAAATCTTCCTTGACCGGACACAAAACCACTGCAAGTTGCGGTTTTGTATCCGGTCATAAAAACGGATCCGGCACCGAAAACAATGTAAGTCAATGGCGACGGATATGTTTTTTTAATGGAGCATAAAAAAAGGATCCATCACCCGTTGACTTTCAATGTATTTAGTGACCTGGTTTTGTTCCGTTTTGATTTCACGCAACCGCATTCTAAGGGAACGGATTCATCCTGTTGGGCAAAATCAAAATGGATCCGTTAATTCCAGCAGAGGATCTCGATACCGGAATTAACAACACAAGTGTGAAGGTAGCCTAAGCAATGCTGCAATCTTGTTACTGGCCAAGAAGCCTCCCAGAACAGGTCGTGTTGGACGCTTTGTGCATCGGAAATAAGGTCTTAAGACGCTTCTCTTGGAAAGACGGTCGTGTGTGTGAGACACAACGACGGAGCAGATTAGAAATTCAGGCAGACTCAAAAATAATGAAATGGTAAAATGATCTTGGATTGAAAAAAAACCAGCAATGGTGACAATCCTCTCGAACAGTAGATTCTTATATCTCTGATGAAGGCATATCATTATCATGGCTTAAAATGCCGCAGTCTTCCGCAGTGCGTTCACCTCAATCTGTTTTATACAGTATGACATCTTTGTGAGATTAATATTCATAGTTGCCCATGCTGCCAACTTACCCTGGTCTTTCTGTAGTATTTGACAATCAAGCTGGGTTCTAAGTATCCTACACAGTTTGTGTCATCAGCAAAAACTGACACTTTAGGGCTAGTTCACACCTCAGTGATTGAGCCAAAACCAGGGATGGAGGCTACACAGAGATGAGGATATAATGGAAAGATTCTGACCTTCTGTGTTTCTGAACTGCACCTGGTTTTTGTTGACAATCACTGATGGAAATCACTGACCAAATACAGGCCGTACTGTCCTTGGGGGTCCCCCGCTGCTCCCAGTACAGAGCTCCTTGGGGTCCCCCGCTGCTCCCAGTACAGAGCTCCTTGGGGTCCCCCGCTGCTCCCAGTACAGAGCTCCTTGGGGTCCCCCGCTGCTCCCAGTACAGAGCTCCTTGGGGTCCCCCGCTGCTCCCAGTACAGAGCTCCTTGGGGTCCCCCGCTGCTCCCAGTACAGAGCTCCTTGGGGTCCCCCGCTGCTCCCAGTACAGAGCTCCTTGGGGTCCCCCGCTGCTGACTTTAGCCCATTCTGAGTATGTAGCACTAACAACTCTCTGATTTCTGTTATTATTTTATTCTCCTCTATATACTGATGATGGTTGATTTAACCTCTGACACCTGAAAAAACCACGTAACAAGTAACTCATAGCGTTGCGCTCTTACACATTTCAGTTGCGTCCTCCTGACTTTCTCTGTGTTCTCTGCAGCCGGTCGCTTCACATCCATCATAGATGACACCTACCCTGCAGCCCCTTTACTGGATGAAAGCGAAATCAAGGTGGAGATGACCGAAGAGATAAAAGAAGACGGGACGTACGAAAGCCTCGCCAACAGGACGTCTGCACCGGACAAAGTCACGACCCCCCATTACCGCTGGAACCCAAACATCTGGAGCATCAGTGAGCGGTTCATATGTAGTGGGAATGGTAGACCCTTTGACCCCTACCCAGCCATAAAACCCACCACCGAGGACAAGCCCACAGAAACATCCCGCCTGCAGTTCATCAACCAGGTTGCCTTAGACGACAAGCCGTTCCGATGCATCGCCTGTGGACAGATGTTCAAATACAAATCCAGCGCCATGCGGCACTACAGCGTGGTCCACGGGGTGAAGCCTCACCAGTGCAACGAGTGCGGCAGAAGGTTCTCCACCAAATTCAAAGCAGTCGTTCACAAGTGCAACCCCCGCAAACACTCGAGGGATTTCTGGGACGATCAGGGGGGGTTCACTCTTTAGAAATGGGCGGTTATTAAGGTGAAAAGCTTAGAGGGAAGACAAAGTTTTAAAGGACCACTCCAGGCAAAACGGATCCACTGTGTCATGCCAGACTCGGGTCCTGAGGGGACGGAGCATGACAGGGATCTCTGTCTTATGGTGTTTGAATCCCTCTGGCTCTGCATACACATATCAAGTTTACCTGGAGCGTTCCTTTAAAATCTAAACAAAAAAGTATCCACTAAAGTAAGTTCTTGAGCTTTCCTTTTTTTTTTGCAAGCGTGGCCACCATTGCAGCTTAAAGTGAATGTCCACCTAAAAACACTTCCAAAATTCAGTGTTGATGTAATGTCCTAATCTGTATTTATAGCGGCCAGAGCTTTGTTTTTATGGCGACCCCCAGCGTAGACATAGATTTAGAAGATGAATTTCTGATTACTTGTAGTCACCACTAGGGGGGAGCGTGGCGCTTACACCCTACTGTTCATACATTGAGCTCCATAATAACACAGTATGCTAATGAGCTCCCTCTAGTGGTGGCTGCAGGCAACCAGGAGTTTCATTTTATTCTGTGTCCATGCAGGGGGTTTGGAGGTCTATATTACAAAAATGGAGCTAAGCACATTATACTGGACTCAAGAACGCTTGAAGTGGTCACTTACCTTTCAACAGACTTTTCATAAACCAACTTTTGCATTCAATGCTGATGTAGAGGAGTCCTGGACTCTTGCAGGGACGGACAGGTTTGGGACTGTAAACCCCAGCTGCATAGGGGCCGAAAACCAGGCGACAGGTTCCCTTTCAAAAGGACATTTCTCTATGGACATCGGCATATACACCAGGTAAAGCGCCTGGCACATACATCAGTTGTAGCTACAGGACTCTTCTCCTGACAGGTGTCCTAGGTGTTGTTCTGACGCAGCCTTAGAGTTGAATGCTAACATTGTGGCTGAAATCACCACCAGGGGGAGCTCACAGCACATCATTTATTATGGCTCTCAGTGGGATTATGCATTAAGCGCCCCCATCAGGTGATCATTTACCTGTGATTTCTATCGGACTATTACCATGACCCAGGTGTGGATGGTATACGTTTTCTTTCAGTACATATCCCAATGATGTGAAATTTCTGACACGTGGACTTTATTATGTATTGAGTGCTTCAGTAAGTGGTTTGTGAGTCCCGTACTGTATCATGTAGAGGGGATGGGGTTATACCAGAGGGAAGATTCGTTTATCAGCGGTTTTTCTTTCTTTTTTTTTGTAATTGTGTGAAAGAATGACAATGGGAATTGCTCAAAAATCCTTTTGTAAGTAGACATTCTTTTTGTATGCAAAAGGTCCAATAAACTGAAAGCACATCTCTGCTCAGAAACAAAACCTCTGTTTCTTCCACCCAGAGGCCGATTATACACCCGTCCTCTGGGAAGTAAGGCTGGGTTCACACGTGGCAAAAAATTCAGCCAGGTGCAGATTTTTACGAAGTTGCGGATTTCCTGTATGAGAATCTTTCCATTAAATTCAAAGGCAAACGGATTCTGCAGTAGAAAACGCTGTGGAAAAATTAGCACTTTGTCTTTTTACACTGCAGAATGTAAATTTCACACCAGAACACAATGCAGAGTTGGACAATTTTCAGTCCCATAAGACAACATGGGGGAAGTCTTGATGTTGCGGATTATCTGGCGGAGTATTCCGCCACGTGTGAAGGCACCCTATCAAAGCAGCCATTTATGGCTCTGTCATCCAGGCTTCATAGAACATAATCGCTGTTCTGTCCTCCCAGCCTAAGGGCTCATGCAGACGTCCATGCCCGTATTGCGGCCCACAAACAGTGGGTCCGCAATATACGGGCCCTGGCCGTTTATGCACCGCATCACAGATGCAGACCCACTCACTTGAATGGGTCTGCAATCCGGGAGGTGCGGTGTGGAATGGAGGCACAGAAGCACTACGGTTTCTCTCCATGCCTCCGCACTGCCAAAAAAAAAACTTGTATTTTTTGCAGTGCGGATGGATCACTGACCATTCAAGTTGAATGGGTCTGCATCCGTCTGCGGAATCTGCACGGATGTTTCCTGTGCATTGGAGACCGCAAATTAAACCGAACGGCCGTGTGCATGAGCCCTAAGGGCGAGTACCAACCTGCACACGGTGCAGAAAACCCACATGAAATCTGCACTATTCATCGTGGTTTTGTTGTGTTGTTTGTGCAGATATTCCATATGTTTTAACAACCCCAATGAAGCCTACGGGAAAAAATACTCTGCATAAGGAGTGGGATCGCACAAATAATTGTCATACTGCAGATTTATAAATCCACATGGAAATTCAGGATTACTTATCAGTAATCGTTTTTCCATGAGCCCATGACAGCACCCTTGACAGACCGCCTTCATCCAGGACAGGAAACGGGAACTTTCGTGGAGAGCTCGTAAGGAGTTAATTGTGAGAACTTGTCCTAAAGGCACCTTGAGAGAGGACTAGAATAGAACTAGCTGGGGGAGGGGGAGGGGGGCTGGCTACCGCTTGTAACACTTTCCTCCCGAAGGATAGACGATCATTAGAGTCTAAATCTAACTTGTATTGACAAAAAAAAGTACATGGATACTTCCATGGAGCTGCCCTACAAATTTTCTCTTAAGATGCATTGGCCCTTTCTGCCCATGCAGTAGAAATGGATCTGGTTGAATGAGCACCGAAACCGAAGGGGGGAGTTTCACCCACTGAGGAATAAACCAAAACAATAGCCCCTACTATCCATCTGGCTAGGGTTCTAGATGAAACCTTATTACCCTTGTTTTTTTCCCCAAACTGCACAAAAAGCCTAGAGGATTTCCTCCACTGACTGGTGACATTCAGGTAACGAGACAGGCATCTTTTAACATCTAGACAATGGAGCCTGGACAGTTTCCTCAGCCAAGTGAACCAGGTTCTTCTTGGACAGAAAGGTGCAATTAGAATGAGCCTTGTCTGTTCCTGCAATACCTTCGGGAGAAGTCTTATAGGAGGAAAGGGCATACAGAAGTTGATCCGGCCAAGGAAGGGAGAAAGCGTCTATCCCTAACGGAAAGTCTGTTGGATTTAGGGAAAAGAAGAGACTGTATTTTTTTTTTTGTTTTGTTTTGTTGGGTTGCGAAAAGGTCTACCTGAGGATGACCCCAAAGCTGAACTATATGATTGAAGACCTGATTCAAATGGTTTCTGCTTAGGTAATCAGCCACCTTGTTTTCTGTTCCTTTTTAAATGCACTGCCTTGATAAAAGGAATGATTAGTAAGAAAATGTCTGTGGTTAAGGTAGGGCTGCAGTAAACGAATATTTTAGTAATAGAGTATTCTATCGATTTATATTTCTCGATTCATCTCGAGTAATCTAATAAGAAAAACCTTCTTAAAATAACGTACGTAATTACGTTTTTCTTTATAAAAACTATTTTTATTTCTTACAGTGGTGGTATGGTATAGCAAATAATTGCAAACATGTTGGCTTGGCTGTATAAAGTTATTGGTTTACTTTGGAGGGGTTAATGGAAGCACCTTGGCAATGGGCATGTATAAAGTTTTGGTTTGAAGGGGTTAATAACTTTATACATGCCCGTTGTCAAGATGCTTCCATTAACCCCTCCAAATCAATAACTTGTATAAAGTTATTGGTTTGGAGGGGTTAATGGAAGCACCTTGACAATGGGCATGTATACAGTTATTGGTTTGGAGGGGTTAATGGAAGCACCTTGGCAATGGGCATGTATACAGTTATTGGTTTGGAGGGGTTAATAACTTTATACATGCCCATTGCCAAGGTGCTTCCATTAACCCCTCCAAACCAATAACTTTATACATGCCAAGGTGGTGCCTCCATTAACCACTCTCCATCTGCCTTTCAATATCCATTTACAGTGAGTGCCCCCGATTTCCCCCCTCCCCTGGCGTGCCTCTAGTGCTGTTAACTTAAATTACCTAATGGCACTGGCACTAGTGAGGAGGGCTCAGCCGCAGACACATGGAGACCGTCTTCGTCCCAGCATGCACTGGGACCTTATGTGATGTCACAGACACATCGTTAGCCAGCGTGCTGACGATGTATGTGCGCAACTGCGCATTACGCAAAGTCCTGCCTGCAGGGCGGTGCCATCTCTTTGAACTCCGGAGGACACGGAAGCGGTGAGTGAGACGCTTAATTTCACTCCCGCTCCATGATCATGTGATGTAAACGATTCCTCAATGCAGGGAAGCTGCAATCGAGGATTTTTTTGACTCTATTTAATCGAATTATTTGAAGAATCGTTTCAGCCCTAGGTTAAGGACAGAAGACGTTCTGAGAATATTTTTACTTCTATTCCCTGTAATTTGGGCAGGAAAGCTTTTAAGGCGAGCAGAACTGCCCTTAATTCCCTCACATTTTGGGAATCCTAGCTTTCTGTTGGACTCCATACCCCCTGCAGAACCCCCCCCCCCCCCCCGACAAACTGCCCCCCACCCCGTCGGACTGGCATCTGGTTATGGTTGAAGAACCCATGGGAAGCCCTGGGTCAGATTTGAAGGCTCTAGCCACCAGGTTAAGAACTGTATCACCTGAGGGGTGAGAGGAAGAGGGACATCTGGCGGAGACAAAGACCTCTGCCACTGAAGTGTCCTGGAGCGAAACAGGGACCAACCTACAGCTGGTATTGTGGAGGTCATTCTGCCTAGTACTGCAATGCCTTTCCTGATAGGTCGATCCTTTGAGGCCATCAGAACTTGCACGTCTTTTCTTGACCGGGTTATCTTGTGCTGAGGGAGGATGCATTGCAGATTCACAGAATCTAGGATCAGCCCTAGAAAAACACATTCTTGGGAGGGGGTCAAGTTTGACTTTTCCCAGTTTATTTGCCATCCGAGATTTACTAGAATGTTTACCGCTTCTAGAAGACGAGAGGTTAGAAGATCTATAGATTCTGCCACCACCTGAAGATCGTCCTACGGAATAACGATAATGTCCTTTTCCCTTATGTGGGCCATAATCGCTGCCATTAATTTTGTAAAAAGCCTGGGATATTCCAAATGGAAGTGCTCTGTATTGGTAAATGATGGACCCGTCCCTTCCATAGACACCGCCACGCTGAGGTATTTTTGAAAATGAGCCTGAATTAGGATGTGATAGTTGGTATCCTTTATGGCTATGGTAGCCATGACACAGTCTTTGAAGAGATGTTTTATTGCAGACTGTACAGATTCTATTCTGAACTTTTTGTATTTGAGGTACTGATTTAAGTCTCTCAGGTTTATAATCGGAGAGAACAGTCTGGCTAGGGTATGAGAAAAAGGGACAAATAAAACCCCTTCCCTTTCTCTGAGTCTGGGACTGGAAGTAATAATTTTTTCTTTAAAAGAGAAAAAATACTTTTTAGTGCTAAGTTTTGAGCTAAATTCGTAACTTTTTGCCTTTCTGGTGGGGGAGAGAGAAACTCTAGATGAAAACAGTCTTTTATAATACCATTTATCCAGGGGCTTGCCGAGATTTTTTCCCAAGCCCGAGGAAAAAAAGTCTTCCCCCCCCCACGGGACAGTAACCGTCATTGCTGACCAGACTTGGGGCCTGAAGTGGACTGGGTATTAAAGAGGAATCTCTATCCTTCCTACCTCTGTTTTCTCTCTAATTATTTTGCTTTCTATCAGTTTTGTTGAAGACTCCTGTTTCTGCAAAAAAAACTGCCGTTTCCTAGAGGGTTTGGAAACAGGAAAACCTTTATTATCAGAGGCCTTCTCTAAAAGGTCATCCAAAAACGGACCCAAAAAGAAAATCTCCATGGCACGGATAGAGCAAAGCTTATTCTTTGAACCTGTGTCACCGGACCACCCCTTAAGCCAAATCGCTCTCCTAGCTTAGTTGGAGAGAGCCGCGGATCTGGCATTTAATGCGTCAGCCAAGGCGTTCGAAATAAAGTCCGCTGCTTTAAAGATGGTGGGAAGCACCCCTAGAAGCTGATCTCTGGAGGTTTTATTTTGTATATGGGATTCTAATTCCTGTAGCCATAATTTTAAGGACCTGGCCATAGAGGTAGTGGCTATATTGGGCTTAAAGGCCTGAGTAGAAGCCTACCATACTTTAAGGTATAGCTGGGCCTGTCTCTCCATCGGGTCTTTTAAAGTGCCAAGGTCTTCAAAAGGCAAAGCAGATCTTTTTTAAATGTTTGCAATAGGAGCATCCAGTTTAGGAGGCCTATCCCAACATGATGACTTGCCCACATTGAAAGGATATTTTCTCTTAACATTCTTAGGAATTAAAAAACGTTGTCAGGTTTTTTCCCACTCTTTCTGAATTAAATACTTTATATTTTTGAATAACAGAAAAACTCTAGATTTTTTTTGTGACCCAGATCACCAAATATTATATCTTGAATGGATTTCTGTTCTCTGGATTCATTCACATTTATCGCGGCTCTAATAGCTTTGAGCAGAGAATCCGTCTCCTCAGGGGGGGGGGGGAAATAAAAGGTCTACCCATGGATTCTTCATCTGAGGAAATGCTTGAGTTATCTAGGATTTCTCATGGCTCATACTCGTCGGAAGATTCGGTATCGCATATGACAGAGTGACCCTGCTTGCCCTCAGCTGAGGAAGGGAGGCATTTTTTAAACATTTCGATAGAATCAGAAACTTCAGATATAAGAATGTCTTTGATATTCTGAAGTAGGGACAGGGATTCCTCCTCTACCACCTTGTTAACGCAATGCTGACATAACAATTTAGTCTACGAAGGAGCGAGTTTTCTCTTGCATACAGCACACTCTCTTCCTTTAATTTTAGCGGTGGCTTTTCTAGGACCCTCTTTGGTATTCTAAAATAAAATAAGAGAATGGCGATTAACCCCCTTACCCCACCAGGAATACTGGTCTGCCATCATGACCCTTCTGGACATCAGCACTCTGACTGCTCTCCAGATAAGGATAGAGTGGTGTCCATAAGCTCATCCACGGATGCCTGCAGGCTGGCTGGGATCCTTCTGACCGCGCGCTGATAAGGTTTAAAACCCACAGGTCGGATCCTTGCGGGCGGTCCCTTATGGAAGAAGGATATTTCTCCCTCATTTCAGGAACGCTAGCCACCGGAACCACATGCGTTCCAAATACCGGAAGTTGCGTCGGTTCACGCATGTAGCGTGCTCAGAAAAACTCAGCCCTCTCCCCCCCCCTCCGCCTCTGTAAGCTACTAGAGGCCAGGAGGAAGAAAGGCTAGGCCCTTGACCTCCCAAAACACCGCCAGGAGGGTCCGGCGTGCCGGCATTACCTCCTAGTAACACCAGCTCAACATAGAACATTCCGAAACCCAGAAGGATGGCCCCAGACTTAGCAGACGGCTCCTAGTGGAGTCTTACGCCACACCCAGTAACCCCTTAACCTGAAATATGTGGGGTTCCTGCAGCCTAATCTTTAGCTCTCCACTATAGGACAGGAACTGGTGCTACAGGGGCAGAGCCCCTCCTTAAGAGCTCTCCACGAAAGTCCCTGTCCTGGATAGAGGCGGTCTCTCAAGGGTGCGGTCATGGGCGTAGGGGGTAAAAAAAAGAAAAGTGCACAGGAGATTTGTTAAATCTCATACACTTTGCTGGTACTGGATTACATTGTGCACGAAAAGCTGTGCGGGAAAAAAAGATGCACAACCCACAACGTGTACAGGCAGCCGACAGGAGATATACTGTCCACCTTCACATCCCTTTTTTGATAGATACATCTGAAATGAAAAGTAAAGTTACTTTACAGTAGGTCTTACAGGGGTCATTCCATGAATAATGTAATAAATGACAATCAGACATCATACAGCACATGACAACCTCTTCCTAACAAAGCTAGAACCAGCCCCGTCCGTACCTCACATGGGTCCAGAGATCTCCACCTTCATTGCTGCATTTATTATGCTAGATTTATTTCGAGCTGTCCGCTTACTGGGCATGTCCTTTCTGCTACAGTTGAAGGTTGAAACTAAGCATTTTATTTAATTTTTAAATAAAAACAGCAGGTGGCGCTATAGAGATTTCACTGAATACCTCAGTAGCTGTAATACATTTTTAATTAGATGCAATTACAAACTTATTCAGATCCAGATGCTGGTTTGAAAAATGGAGAATATTTTTGTCGAACAACCTCTTTAATAAAAAAAGAAATAAAAATAAATAAAAATTAAAAAAAACTTAGTTATGGGTCTCTACTTTAACAAACTATACGCTCTGTATGTATGCTAATGTCATCCTGCAGTCAATAGTTTCTTATCTGTTCCTGACAGAGGAAAGTGTGACTGCAGGACGCACAAGGTTTGTAGTCTGTTACCATGGAGACACATAGTCCTGCACTGGAGCTGTATATAAACAGGAAATTTGTAATAAGTTACTTTAATTTTAGGCACATGGATCAGCAAAAAATGCTTCCGTTACTGATAATACAAACGCATGGATCTGGTTGTATTCTCTCTAAAATAGCAATAACGGATCCGTCATGAACTCCATTAAAAGTCAATGGAGGACAAATCAGTATTCTTTTGTGTCAGAGAAAACGGATCTGTCCTGACACGCAATGTAAGTCAATGGAGACAGATCCGTTTTCTCTTTGCGGACAGAAAAACACTGGTTGCATCGCTTTTGTGCGCGTCATGGAACGCAATGCATTCTGGTGCACTCCGTTCCCTTCAGTTCAGTTTTGTCCCCATTGACAATGAATGGGGATAAAACGGAAGCTTTTTTCCTCCGGTATTGAGATCCTGTGACCGATCTCAATGGGCAAAAGGAGAAATGGAAGAGGGGCTTGAGTAAAAGTGCTGCCAATAGCAACTGAGCTTTCTTAGTATCTGTCCACATTTCCGTGTCCGTTAAAAAAAAAAAAAAACACCCGTCATGGGTCCCGTGTAATCCGTAATCCATGGACATCGCTCAGCTGAAAATTAATTTCAAGAGCATTTCCTATCCGTTTTCCTTGAAAAACGGACACACAACAGTTAACTTGTGTCTGATTTTCATTGACCCATAGACTTCAATGGGCATGCTTGGTCTGCATTACGGATCAAAGTAGTGCATGTCTCCGTGATTTTTTTTTTTTACTAACCCATGGTCAGTAAAAATAAAAAATTTATATTTAAAGCACGTGTGCTGTCCATGGAAAATGCAGACAGCACACATCCGTGAAAAACATAAGCCTTAGTATGCTGGATTGTTTTTGGTCAGGGGATGGGTATTTACCATAGCATACAAAAAGCCCCCTAAAATATCTGCTGGGGGGGGGTCTGACTCCCCACAGCTCTGCAGTAACCGAGCCCGATCACTACCAAGTGGACGGAGCGGTGTAGTTCAAGCGCTTCTGAAAAAAGCTGATCATTAAGGGCGCCAGGAGTCAGACCCCCACCATTCTGATACTGATGAAATAGACGGATCGATCATCAATAAGTCCCAGAAATCCTATAACATTGGAAAAAATAAAAAATAATCCACAATCCCGTAGCACAGTCTGCATGATGTATGTGAAGATTTGGCCAACAATATCACCCTAAGGATTGCAAAGGGTCAAATCCACGGTCAAAATCTGCAAAACAAAAACAGACTTGATTTAAAGGGAGTCTGTCAGCAGATTTACCCCTTTTTAACAGTTGCCATTCCGCTGTAGCCGCAAAACAGACGATTAACACAGTACCTTTATACGCTTTGGTGGACTTTTAAATATGCCAAAAACGAACTTTGATGAGGGCTCGCAAGTGCCCAGGGCGGAGTCCACCGGGTTGGAGCCCAGGCAGCTCTGCCTCTTCGGCTCTTATCCCCGCCCAGCCTCCTCCTCTGCTCGCCTATCTGTTGTCTCTCCCCCTCAGCGAGATCCCGCGCCGACGCAATGACTTGCTTGGTCGGGGCATGCGCATAAGCTACTGCGATGCCGTGTCAGCAATGGGCATTGCAGTGCGCATGCCCCGGCCAAGGAAGTTATCGCATCGGCGCGGGATCTCGCTGAGGGGGAGAGACAACAGATAGGCGAGCAGAGGAGGAGGCTGGGCGGGGATAAGAGCCGAAGAGGCAGAGCTGCCTGGGCTCCAACCCGGTGGACTCCGCCCTGGGCACTTGCGAGCCCTCATCAAAGTTTGTTTTTGGCAGATTTAAAAGTCCACCAAAGCGTATAAAGGTACTGTGTTAATCATCTGTTTTGCAGCTACAGCGGAATGGCAACTGTTAAAAAGGGGTAAATCTGCTGACAGACTCCCTTTAAAAACAGATTTAAAATCCACACCACACTTATGCATGTTTCTTACATAAAGTGCATAAGATCGGGTAAAAGCTCATCCACTCTGCTGATCGTGTATTAAGGTGCAGGGACTGTAGCTGGCCCAGGTCACTAGTGATGTAACAGGCCCAGGTCACTAGTGATGTAACAGGCCATGGTGACCTCAGATGTATCACAAGAAATACTGATGTAACTGGGGCTATTCTGTCTCCAGTCCATTGCCCTTTAGTGATGAGATTGGTGGCTCGTTCTACTACTGGTGATGTGTCTCTCACAGACAAGGTACCCATGATACAAATCGCAAACTGCACCTCCACAACTAATCCAGCCCTCATCTTGTGGCACCAATGTCACAAAGTAATATTTCAGAGGACATCTGTCAGGACCATGAAGATCCCTCATGATGTGTGAATTGGAGGGTTCTTGTTTAATGCATTTTGTAGAACTTGTGTCGGGACAGACACTGGCCAGCTTCAGGACACTGTATGTGGGGTCACCAGAAACCATATATATATAAAAAAAAATATTTAATCTCACCTGGAGCATTAAAATGCATTGAGACTCTGGTCTGGGTTGGGGCCTGAATTCATTTTGGGGGACTCTGGTCTGGGTTGGGGCCTGAATTCATTTTGGGGGACTCTGGTCTGGGGCAGAGAAGTCATTCCAGGACTCGACTCTGGTCTGGGGCAGAGAAGTCATTCCAGGACTCGACTCTGGTCTGGGGCAGAGAAGTCATTCCAGGACTCGACTCTGGTCTGGGGCAGAGAAGTCATTCCAGGACTCGACTCTGGTCTGGGGCAGAGAAGTCATTCCAGGACTCGACTCTGGTCTGGGGCAGAGAAGTCATTCCAGGACTCGACTCTGGTCTGGGGCAGAGAAGTCATTCCAGGACTCGACTCTGGTCTGGGGCAGAGAAGTCATTCCTGGGGTCTGAATTAGTTTTGGGTCTCTGGTTGTGAATTCATTAAGGGGCTCTGGTTTGGGATGAGAAGTCATTTCAAGGCTGTGGTCTGGGATATGAATTCATTTCGGGCTTCTGGTCTGTGAATTCAGTTTAGGGATCTTCTGCGAGGTCTGAATTAATTTTGGTGTCTGGTTTTCCCACAAAATTATAATGCATCTTGATGTAAATAGTGTCAAAGTTTGCAAACCTCAGCCCTTCACCCGACACCAGACTCGAGCGTGCAGACTTGTTGAGTCCCCATGGCCCAGCACAACACTCATTCCAACACAAATTCATTGAGCTGAATTTTATTTTATACCCTTGTAACAGAAATAGTGATTAACATTGGAAAGAAATCTGTAGAGCAGTGATTCATAGAGGCATTTTAGAGAAGTGGTTCCCTTCTGGAGACCCATCCAAGACCATGAGTGAAACTCAATCAGAAGGTTTTATGCACCCCCAGACCGTGGATACAAGGACAGTCATATCACCATTCAGCCACACAAGATATGGCCTTTAAACTACCTGAGAACCACCACTGTTGTAGACGAAGACACATAAAGCTGTTCATATTCTCTGTAACCAGATGTTCTCAAGACGTTCTAGTCTACTGATGAAACGCATCATTAGGTCATCCGCTCTCCTCTCGTTTTTCCTCTTCTAGGCTCTCTGGACCAGCAATGCCATGTTGAGGCCACACGTCTTCTCCAACCCAACCGCTACATTAGATTCTACCTAGTCTACTAGGATTTATCAGACTCCTTGGGGTGGACCCTACGTTTGTGCTTGTTGAGAGTGGAGTTGTCAAAGAAACATTTATCACACTGGGGACAGGCAAACGGCTTCTCTCCAGTGTGTGACAATTCATGTCTTAGCATAGCAGCTTTAAGAATAAACCCTTTCTCGCAATGTCTGCAAATAAAAGGTGTCTCCCCAGAGTGCAGTCGTTGGTGGACCACCAGGTTGGCGTACTGGCAGTAGCTCTTGCCACACTCCTTGCACACGTGCGGCTTAGTCTCTGCATGGATGCCTGAGTGCTTGACGACACTTGATTGCCTAGTGAAGCCTTTCCCGCAAACGGGACAAGTATATGGCTTCTCTTTGGTGTGGACCACCTTGTGGAGGACAAGATGATTATGGTTTGTGAACTTCCGGCCACACTCTTCACAGGTGTATGGTCTCTCCCCGGTGTGGATCCGCTGGTGGGTTACCACATGATTCCTGCAGGAGAAACTTTTCCCGCAAACGTTACATAAAAACGGTCTTTCCCCCGTGTGACTTTTCATGTGTCGACTGAGAGATGCCTTGTTGCCAAATTGTTTCCCGCACCGTTCACATGGACCTAACCTTCCTCCACACCTCGAGTTTCGGCAGTTTTTATTATTGGTGACTGTTAGCTGGTAGATCATCTCCGACTTCATAGTCTGATTATTGAAGTTATCATCTGTTAACAAAACCAAAAATACACAAAAAAATAAATCAGTGAAAAGTCATTCCCTGTGACCTTTTAATTTACCCAATGCTCTATAGCAGGCATGCTCAACCTGCGGCCCTCCAGCTGTTGTAAAACTACAACTCCCACAATGCCCTGCTGTAGGCTGATAGCTGTAGGCTGTTCGGGCATGCTGTGAGTTGTAGTTTTGCAACAGCTGGAGGGCTGCAGGTTGAGCATGCCTGCTCTATAGGGGTGTGTTATTACAGCGGTCAGTACCTACCACCTCACTCCTTGTGGTAGGTACGGCTGCCTGAGCAATCACCTGCTATCTCTGCCAGAGCAGCACTCCACGCAGGCCAAGGACTGCCTATCACTGCCCATAGGGCGTGTGCTCCAGTCAGCTCTCAAAAGGGCCAGCGCACCTTAACCTTCCCCACCCTATGGCTGCACACCCCAGGGTATTTAAGGCAACTTTCCCTGTGGGAATGTGCCTGAGCAACAGGTTCTAGTTACCTGCAAAGGCACGCAATTGTCTTGTTTGCCTGCCTGTGTACCAATTTCTGTCCGTTTCCAGACTTGACCCTTTGCTGTCTGACCTTACTCTGCCTCTCCCCTCGATTTGACCCTGTGCCGCTTTTCCTGACCAATGGACCGTTTACTGGATTGCTCGTATGCTGCCTGCCTTGGCCTCAGCTTGTTTCCTGGCAATGGTTCTGTCTGGCCTTTCAGTGCCATTTAGATAACGCCTTTTAAGAGTAGCCCTAAGTCAATGTTCAGGGGCACAGCGGATCCACATCCGCTTCCGTAACAGGGTGTCTGATAAATAGAAAGGGAACCTCCATAATTGGCAAAAGCGAGACTCACGTATTACACGGGCCCATATTTTTCAATGGGCACCTTGTAATGCCTCATCTCCCCTGTAGCGAAACCCTTGCAGCCAGATCACAATTGATCGCTGGTGGTTACAGGACCCTTCTATCCATATATTGCACCATATCTAACCTCTTACAGATATGGTTATCTTACCTAGTGCAGAGAGCTGAGTGTCGTAGGAGTCATCAGGTTCCTTGGAGATGTGACTTGTGACAGAAGACTGAAACTGGGGAGAATCTGAAGGGGAACACGACCATAGGGTTTATATTAAAACTAGTAACATTACAAATATAATCATCCTAGATGGATACAGATATTTAGTCTCTGTTCTGAGTGAAAAAAAGCGTAATCTCACCCGTACGGATTGTGTCCGCTGTGTCCTCATAGGAGCTGTCTCGAGGCTCAGACTTCACATGACCAGGGGGGATACAACTAACGCTATGTGCAGGCCGAGTTTCTAAAAAGAAGAGGAGAACAAAGCTGTATATCAGTATATGGTATACATCAGTGGAACTGGTTCCCTGGATATACATGCTCTAATAATTTATGGGCCTGGCCAGTTTAGAAAACCCATTTTCACACACCTTATTCAGAAAACTGTAATTTATAATGGGGTCGCCTGTTCAGGACCCTTGTCTCTTGGCCAGAGTAGGTACAAGGAGCTCCTCTCTCTCTGGAGGACCTGTCTTGTATTATGCAGAAAGCCATTGATTTTCATGGGAACAGTCCAACACCCAATTTACCCTGAGGGGACACTTACACATACTGCTAGGTTTCCCCTTCGATCACAACTGATCACTGGGGGGGTCCCAGCAGGACACTTTGTGATGAGCTGATCCTTCTAACAAGTAGGGATTGTCCAAAGTGGAGAGCCCCTAGAGCCAATGAACACATTTCTGGTGCAGTTGCTACTTAATGCAGCACAAGCAGCACCCGTAAGGGTTGTCAGGTATAGTCTACTAAAACTGGAACCAGGATTGGAGCGGTGGGAACGGACCTCCTGACCACCAATGGCCAGAGGAATGGACCCCAAAAAAGCCTGGGAAGCCAGGGATGGGACAAAGTGAGACCAAAGGGCTAAAAAAAAAAAAAGAAGTGCAGTCAGAGGCAAGGCATCCCGGAGGAGAAGTAGGATGCTGTTGGGAGTGGAGGGACAGGAAACAACCCTGAGAAGGGTCCCAGAAGCTGCTGAAGGAGCATGAGGTGGACAAGGACTACTCCCGGGCAAGAGTGGGAGGCCAATACTGGGAGAGGAGGTGGCAGAGTCAGGGACAAGGTAAGCTGTCAGAGACCCCCTGGGAGACAGGGTGGTGAGGGGCACACTGGAAGGTAAGGAAACCTAACAGGGACCTAGGAAGAACACCATTACCCAGGGGAGACAGAGGGAAGAAGGAAATATACTTATCTTCTGGCATTATTGGGCACCGCAGGGTCACCCCCTCTGTATCCTCACACGGTATGGGGTTAATGGCTTTTTGACTGCAGATGCAGTGAAGCTGCAACCGGCAAGGTAAGGTAAGCGCCCGTAGGGGGTGGTACTAAACTGGCGACCCTCAGTGAGCAAATCTAGCTGGATTCCATGTAATATGGACACATGGAGCCTGTAAATGCAAGTCCTGACATGAAGGGGACCAGATCTCAAGGACTTGTGCTGTACTGGAAAACTGTAGAATTTTGAGAACACACTGTTTTTAAGGAGTTCTCCACATTGGACGATCCTTTCCTGTTTGAAAAGTCCCGCCTGAATCCCTGCAGTGCCTCCACAGGGAAAGCAAGGTACTACACATTGCCTAACTGCCTGTGCATACAATGAACGGACATATCGGGTCCTCCAAAGCAAACAGGTGCTCTCAGCTCGGGCTCAAGACCTTTTCTTTAAGGCCAATCTTTGATCCATACCTTCAAATTCTCCAGTGTCTGGTTCCTCTTTGATACGGTGCTGGACAGGGCTCCTCTGGTCCATGTTCTGATGGTTCAAAGGAAGTGGTTCTGGGAGAGATGATGGAACAGAACCAGTTGTAAAGCCAGCATCGCTGTAGTGACATTATATGAGAACATGGCTGATGTAGAGTGGGAAGCATCACTGCTAGAAATGTATTACTTGGTAAACAGATGGGTCAGATATGTTGGGATGGAAACCCCCTTTAAATGAGATGTTCCTCTATGACGGCAATCATGGCAGTGAACAGTGTTCCATTGACTCCCTGTTACCTTTGCCTTCACCCATTCGCTTATGGTTATAATGTTCTCCGTGTCCTTCCAGATATTCCCATTCGTCCTTGGAGAAATAAACCGCCACGTCCTGACACTTTAAGGGCACCTGAAACACGAGCAACAAAAGGTTTACACAGAAGGAGGAAGGACTTCGAGTAAAGCCACTGAACAGATCCTTAAAGGGGTTGTGCCATGAAAAATATTCAGACAAGCACTTTTTTAATTGCATGTCATTAATATGTATCTGTATAGTGCCACCTGCTGTGGTGGACGCACATGCTCGGTTCCATCTTTCAATGGCCTCTTGAGCTGTGATGGGAGGAGAGCTGCACCAGAAAGGAACCCCCCCCCCCCCCCACACACACACACCTGTCATTGTAATCCTGCCTGTAATAATGAGATGACTGCTGAAGACCACAAAGTGGTGTGCCTAGTAGTCAGTGCAAAATCATCAGGATTTTATGCTTTTTTAAATATAGGGACGTCACCAAAAAAATCTTTAAAAATGTGTTTAACGTGAAAACATAATAAAAACAATGTTATTTTCTGATGATAGAGCCGCTTTAAAGCGGCTCTGTCAGTGGGATCAACCCTATTAAACCAGACATACTGGCAGGTAGGGCTCATCATGCTGATTAAAACAACACCAGGAGGCGGGCTGAATCCTTTGAGCACTGTAGATTAGCTTTCTGAGCAGATCTCAGTGCGGTGAAGCCATAGTACATAGAGCATATGATATGTAGATGCTAGCTCACAGCTCTGCCCTCAGCATGTGCTCAAAGGATTCAGCCCCGCCTCCTGATCCTGGTGACAGAGCCGCTTTAAAGGGGTTGTCCACTTAAAATGACCTCCAATTAGTATCAATGGGTGTCATGTAATAATGTGGAAGTGTCGGTGGATGATCACTGGGGAGAGGAAGGTCTGGAATGATGAGGGATTCCAAAAAGAGAGGTCCTTGCTGGACAACCCCTTTAAACGGCCTTTAGGGATCCTCCCCCACCTCACAGGTCAACAGCCGGATGATCTTGTTGGCCAGCTCTAGGATCTTCATCTGATTTCGGTCCTGTACATCGAGGAGGGTGAACGAGAGATCTGGACGCGTCGCTGCGGAGTCCAGGATGTCATTGTGAAGCTCCGCAGCGCAGAGGCTGTAAGTGCACTTGTTTCCGTCCGCCTCTCTCTTCACAAGAATGTAGTCCTAGGGGAAGAGAGCAAGACACTAACAACCTGCTAATAACTGTATGTATAGGATTCTAGAACCCAACTAGAGGTCCTCACCGGTCCACGCACAGTAGTATAAAGCCGTGAACTACTTTGGGGCGAGTTCACATTAGCGTTTTCAGTCCGGGAAGCAAGCTCCACATGTGAACTACAGTGAGGTCCATAAGTATTGGGACATCGACACAATTCTAACATTTTTGGCTCTGTACACCGCCACAATGGATTTGAAATGAAACGAACAAGATGTGCTTTACCTGCAGACTGTCAGCTGTAATTTGAGGGTATTTACATCCAAATCAGGTGAACGGTGCAGGAATTACAGCAGTTTGCATATGTGCCTCCCACTTGTTAAGGGACCAAAAGTAATGGGACAATTGGCTTCTCGGCTGTTCCATGGCCGGGTGTGTGTTATTCCCTCATAAGTCCCTTTTAGAGACCCTCGGGATATTTCTTACAATACAAAAATGGTCTGTGGGACCAATAATCCCTTTAGGGGTCCCTAACTGATATTTTAAAATTCTTATCTTTAATTAATCATAGACATACAAACAATAAAGAAACCTATGTTTCTCTATTTTTTGTATGTCTATGATTAATTAAATAAAGATAAGAATTTTAAAATATCAGTTAGGGACCCCTAAAGGGATTATTGGTCCCACAGACCGTTTTTGTGTTATCCCCTCATTATCCCAATTACAATGAGCAGATACAAGGTCCAGAGGTCATTTCCAGTCTGCTATTTGTATTTGGAATCTGTTGCTGCCAACTCTGAAGATGAGATCCAAAGAGCTGTCACTATCAGTGAAGCCATCATTAGGCTGAAAAAACACAACAACCCATCAGTGAGATAGCAAAAACATTAGGCGTGCCCAAAACAACTGTTTGGAAAATTCTTAAAAAGAAGGAACGCACCGGTGAGCTCAGCAACACCAAAAGACCCGGAAGACCACGGAAAACAACTGTGGTGGATGACCGAAGAATTCTTTCTCTGGTGAAGAAAACACCCTTCACAACAGTTGACCAGATCAAGAACACTCTCCAGGAGGTAGGTGTCTGTGTGTCAAAGTCAACAATCAGGAGAAGACTTCACCAGAGTGAATACAGAGGGTTCACCACAAGATGGAAACCATTGGTGAGCCTCAAAAACAGGAAGGCCAGATTAGAGTTTGCCAAACGACATCTAAAAAAGCCTTCACAGTTCTGGAACATCTTATGGACAGATGAGACCAAGATCAACTTGTACCAGAGTGATGGGAAGGGAAGAGTATGGAGAAGGAAAGGAACTGCTCATGATCCTAAGCATACCACCTCATCAGTGAAGCATGGTGGTGGTAGTGTCATGGCGTGGGCATGTATGGCTGCCAATGGAACTGCTTCTCTTGTATTTATTGATGA
This sequence comes from Bufo gargarizans, assembly GCF_014858855.1. Lineage (NCBI taxonomy): Eukaryota > Metazoa > Chordata > Amphibia > Anura > Bufonidae > Bufo > Bufo gargarizans. The sequence goes on along the minus strand of NC_058088.1, from coordinate 15,939,476 downwards.
TGTGACTGCTGACAAAAGCAGCAGGATGAATTCTGAAGTGTTTCGGGCAATATTATCTGCTCATATTCAGCCAAATGCTTCAGAACTCATTGGACTACTCTTCACAGTGCAGATGGACAATGACCCAAAGCATACTGCAAATGCAACCAAAGAGTTTTTTAAGGGAAAGAAGTGGAATGTTCTGCAATGGCCAAGTCAATCACCGGACCTGAATCCGATTTGAGCATTTCACTTGCTGAAGACAAAACTGAAGGGAAAATGCCCCAAGAACAAGCAGGAACTGAGGACAGTTGCAGTAGAGGCCTGGCAGAGCATCACCAGGGATGAAACCAGCGTCTGGTGATGTCTATGCGTTCCAGACTTCAGGCTGTAATTCACTGCAGAGGATTTGCAACCAAGTATTAAAAAGTGAAAGTTTGATTTATGATTATTATTCTGTCCCATTACTTTTGGTTTCTTAAAAAGTGGGAGGCACATATGCAAACTGCTGTAATTCCTGCACCATTCACCTGATTTGGATGTAAATACCCTCAAATTAAAGCTGACAGTCTGCAGTTAAAGCACATCTTGTTCGTTTTATTTCAAATCCATTGTGGTGGTGTATAGAGCCAAAAATGTTAGAATTGTGTTGATGTCCCAATATTTATGGACCTGGCTGTATATTTCTCGGGCTGAACACCGTTCCTGCGACACAAACTCCCAGTATAAGGACTTTGAATGCTGCGAGTTCCAGTCTGACTGCGGCGGTCTTGAATTATATGAGTGCAGGTCAGTGGACCCGAGGATGGGCAGGAATTCACAGCGTAATAAATCATTATAACGCCATGAGTTTGTGGCACAGAAGCAGCGTTTTCCCGGACTGATTACGCTCGTGTGAAACTGACCTTCGAGAATGTCTGCATGGAGGTTTTTTCCCCTTGGATTTTGGACCCAAAAACTGAGCCCTTGCAATTTATCGCCAATGAATTAAATGGGGAAAACTCTTGTTAAGGCCTCATGCACACGACCGTATATATTTTGCAGTCTGCAAAAAAATACGGATGATGTCCGTGTGCATTCCGTATTTTGTGGAACAGAACGGCTGGCCCCATGGTAGAACAGTCCTATCCTTTTCCGTTATGCGGACAATAATAGGACATGTTCTATTTTTTTGCGGAACAGACATATGGAAACAGAATGCACACGGAGTAACTTCCGTTTTTTTGACCCCTCAAAAAAAAAAAAAAAACACGGAACGGACACGGAAATAAAATACGTTTGTGTGCATGAGCCCTAATTTATACGGCACTTTTTCATTCTGCGGCTTTAAAAAAAAAGGCTTTAAAAAAAAATTGGCGTTGAGGGAAAAAAATAAAGAAGTGAATTGTCTATTCTTGACGCAAATTCGGCCTGGAATCCGCGTCCAGAGTTCGCATTGCAATGGAAAGGATAAAAAAAAAAAAAAAAAGTGTCAAATGAAAAGGGTTATTTGAGATGAGATGCGATTCCGTGCAGCCGCCACTTCCGGGATCACGTGCCCAATGTACGGAAGTGGGGGCTGCGCGGGATCACAGCACATCTCAGAGAACCCCCTTTAAAAACCACATCCTAAAAAACCACAAGGAATCCTGAAACGGATTCTGCATCAGGTTTATTTTTTCTCCTTACGTCAAACAGACAAGCGATTCTTCTTTATTTACCAGTATTTCGAAGTGCGAAGCCGCTGCAGCCACCATATTGCCAAACCTGAGCCAGCACATGAATAAAACAGCTCTCTCTGCCTCTACCACAGCAGGAAGTCCCAGCATCATCTGAAATACTCATGAGTTACATTCCAGAAGTCCACCAACCCACATCTATGCCGAAAGCAAAGACCACACGGTCCGGCTGCCACATGCAGTCAAAACCCCTGCCCTTCCCCCATAGTTTTGACTGACAAAAACATATCAGGAAAGGTAAATTAGGTCTATAGGTGTAGAAACACTAAGGGGGTCATTTATCAATCTGGTGTAAAGTAGAAATGGCTTAGTTGCCCATAGCAACCAGATTCCTCCTTTCAATTTCCAAAGGACCCATTAAAAATGAAAGGTGTAATCTGATTAGTTGCTATGGGCAACTAAGCCATTTCTTCTTTATACTAGTTTCATAAATGGCCCCTTTAGTGTTTTCATCACAGTAGGCGTCCGACTGCTCGATGTGTCCTTAACGTACTCCTATACCCAAGGGGCGGAGCCCAATTTATTTATTTTTTTAATACCTGTGTCATGCTCCGCCCCCTCAGGCATCACATCAGCCATTACACACCTACAATCTCCGCCTTACCTCTACAGTCAGAAGAGAGATAATCTCCAAGGTGTGATTCAAAATGGCTTCCGCCTTCTCCATCATCTACACGCGCATGTGCATCGCCCTAGAGACAAAAAAGCATGGTTATCGCCGGAGAGGTGACGGAAGCCGTCTCTCCTGCCAGTCATCCATTAAAGGGGCGGCCCCATCTGAAGAAGCGAGAGCACGTCTTTAGGACACGGCATTTCTTTACGGCCATCGATCCTGGGGAGGACGCCGCCGCTACTTGGATTCAGCCTTTCCCATCGAGCTGCCCCCAGTGATGGCACAACCTTACGAGATGGGAATACCCCTTTAATTGGTCATTCATCCAACTGAACGACTTATGGAGCCTTACTGCACAATGCCGATATAGCACATGCCAAAAATGGGGCAAATTGTGACAATTGTATCAGAAAAAGCACACGTGTCCTAATCTACTGGATTTGGCAGCCTACTCATGGCTTTGCGCGGTGTCAGTACGATTAAAAAAAATGGTGGCTTTTCCACTGGATGCCATATACTTGATGCAGGGCGCCATACGGCGGGCATGGAGCCCCTACAGTGCAGGGCGTTACCACCTGAAAGCCTTAGGCCTCGTTCACACAGGAGTCACGTTGGGCACGTTTTCAGCAGCCATATTACAACCACAAATCTGTGCCCGACCGTGGGACCCGTTGTCGGCTGCAACGTGGAGGGTAAAATGTGCCCATCTAGAACTGTAGCAAATCCTCAGCTGTGAAAGGTATTACTGGCAGAGCTGCGAGAGTGGGGGGACGGTGTCGGAGGCCTGAGTTAGGTGTGTGTGAGATTTGCCAGGTGTCCGACCATCATCATAGCAGGTGGAGGAGAGGGGCTGGACTACCCCTTTAAATAAGTGTGCCTCTATTCACTGACAGCAAGCAGAGTTCCTATAAACAGCGAAGCAGCGATACACAGAGTATATTATAAACTTGCAGGATCGGGGGCGGCTCCGCTGCTTTTTGTTAGGGCAAAGGTATAAAAACATAAAAAATAAATTAAAAGGCCTCCTATGCAAATTTCACCAAATGTGGGCCTTGTTGTCCGTGGCAACCAATCAGCACTCAACTTTCATTTTCTGCACTGCCTTGGAGATGGGACTCCGGTTGCTATGGGCAACCAGCTTATTACTTCCCCCCAGACATTTTCATAGCTGAGGCTCATGGGAGCCAATGGCAAGTGCAGAGAGAGAAGCCGGGGGTCCTCCCCTCACCCCCCGCGCCTAGTAACACACGGACCCGCCACAGCAGCAGCACCACCTCCTGCCCGAGCGCACATATAGCTGACATGACGGCCACATGTAAACACTTAGCGTGCAGCCCAAACAAAGCGCCTACCTTCTCCGACCATGTGAGGGGGCGGGCTCATCCATTCTCCGCTCTTATTGGCTCGTTCCTGAGCGCCTTCGAAAAGCAATCTGGGAGTTGTAGTTCGGTCGTCAATCAGGCGCTCGGCTAAAACTACAATTCCCGAGATGCCGTTGTTAATTAGTTGCTAGCTCGGGAGATGTAGTTCTACGTCGTCGTTGCTCGCTAGGGGTATAGCGACTACTGGACTGCAATTCCCAAGATGCAACTGTGGCCTCTGCTGTGAGCTCTGATTGGTTGTTGTCTTTAGCGCGTTACTGGACTACAATTCCCGAGATGCAACAGCGGCGTCGAGGCTTTGAATACGACATTCATTAGCTGCCACTGCATGTCGGGATATGTAGTTCTGTGTTGGTTATAGTCTGCTGTAGTGTACTGGGGAATTCTCAGCAGGGGCTGTGCTTGGAGGCCGCTGGGAGGTTAGTGGCTGCTGTAGGCAAGTGTAGCTGAACTGTCACAGCAGTTCAAGGGGACATCCATTATTTTTTTTTGCTAGAATATGTAACAATTCTACAACTTTCTGATATGCTTTGTGTATCATTTTCACGATTTCTGCTTGCTGTCAGTAAATTGAAACAGTATTACCAAAAAAGACAGACACAGCGGCATTGTTTCTACTAAGCGAAACATTTATGGTAGAAAATGATCTGAAGTTGCAGAGTGAGTGTTTCCATTCACTGACAGCATGCACAGATCTCTTAAAGGGATTGTGTCTTGTCAGACAATGGGGGCATATTGGTAGGATGGGCTTTTTTCGGCGGCTCTATAGAAATGAAGTGTGGTGCGCCCTCCGTGACTATCAAGGCTCCATTTACGAATTTACGATAGGTCCGGGTCCCAGCCTCGCGATATTCCCCCATTGTCGGAGATGAGACACCCCTTTAAGCAGTAGGGATTGAAACAAAATCTAAACTGGATGGGAGGAATGTGTCATTCTTGTACGTACAAAAGTCGCAAGTTTTGGCACCAAAATATGCAACTTTTTTTGCCACTTTTACAGTAGTGGACGGAAGGTCGCCTGCGGTCAGACACATTTACAGATGTCATCAGAGAACGGCCCGAAGATGTGCCAGGATTATTACCTCAAAGGGGTTGTCTCATCTCAGACAATTGGGGCATATGGCTAGGATATGCCCCCATTGTCTTATAGGTGCGGGTCCCACACCTATATCGAGAATGGAGCCCCGAAAGTGGAGAGCGCCCTGCGCATGCACAGCGGCCCTCCATTCATTTCTATGGGGCCGCTGAAAATAGCCGCGCGCTGGCTCGGCTATTGCTGTCTGCCCCATAAAAATGAATGGGAGCCTGGGCCGTGCATGCGCAGGGCGCTCTCCTTCACTTCTATGGGAGAGGCGGGGATTAGCGCTTGGTGGTGGACGGACCCTGGGAAATCTGGAGTCCTACAGCCACAGCGCTCCGTTCTCGTTATAGGTGCAGGTCCCAGCAGTGGGACCCGCACCTATCAAACAATGGGGGCATATCCTAGCAATATGCCCCATTGTCTAAGATGGGACAACCCCTTTAATTCTGGTGCATCGTATGCCAGCGGGGATTATTGTCAAAGGGCATCTGTCAGCAGTTTTGTACCTATGACACTGGCCGACCTGTTAGGTGTAACGGTAACGCCCCCATTGCTTCTAGAGGCTCATTTGCATATATTAAAACATCACTTTTCTCAGCAATGCGGGCACATGTGAACATGGGACCAACACAGACGCCTTCAGCTGCCAAGCGCACATGTAACAGGTCAGCCAGTGTCATAGGTACAAAACTGCTGACAGATGCCCTTTAAGATTAAGAAATGCGAGTATTAGGCCGGATTACAAAACCCTGTTTCCTTTTCCATTCCTCTGATCAGTCAGAAGAAAAAAAAAAACAAACAGGATCCTGTAAAAGAAAAAAAAAATATATAAAATCGGACCCTGTGCTTAGTTATGCCCATTTGACAAACCGCTCAGATTTTTTTTTTCTCATGGATCAGAACGGAAAGTGAAACGGTGATGTGAACTCTCTCTCTTAACCCCTTAAGGACACAGGGCGTACCGGTACGCCCTATTTCCCGAGTCCTTAAGGACCAAGGGCGTACCGGTACGTCCTGACTTAAAATCGGCATTCCGGCGCCGCGGGGGTTAATCGGAACGGGATTTCGGCTGAAATCATTCAGCCGGCATCCCGTAACAACGCAGGGGGGGGTCATTTGACCCCCCCGTATCGGCGATCGCAGAAAACCGCAGGTCAATTCAGACCTGCGGTTTTCTGCGTTTCCGGTCCATTCGGGTGTCCGGTGACCCGATGAACCGGAAAAAGACTGCGATCGGTGGCGTAATTATACACCACCAATCGCAGTCCGAGGATTTGAGGAGGCGGTGCTGGCCCTGGTGCTGAACACTGCTGTCCAGGGTGCTGATTGGTGCAGGGGAGAGAGGCGCGAGATTCAAACTTCCTGCGCTCCTCTCTCCCCTCCTCTTCCTGTTCTGCACGAGCACCCGGCAGCATCGTCCAGCACCAGCTCCTGTGTCCCCCTAATCGCCATCCATCACCCTCCTGCACCCATCGCCACCCAGGTAGGTTAGGGTCAGTGAGGGAGAGGCATCGTTAGGCAGGGAAAGAAGGGAAAAGTTAGTTAGGAAAAAAAAAACAAAAAAAAAACTTTTAACTTTTACACAAAACTTTTTTTGATCCATCTATCAGACCCCAGACCCCCCCCTGCCACTTGCCCCCCCCTACCACCACCAGCCCCCCCACCCATCCCCCCCACCACCCCCCCCAACCCCCCCCCCCCCCCCCCCCCCCCCCCACCACTAGCCCCCTCACCACCACTTTTTTTTCTGCGTTCGCTGACTGGTCGGCACTTTTTAGCGTCCGTCCACTGTTAGCGCATCGCCTGCCCCACCGCTGATCAGCGTTGTACCGCTAATCAGCAACTTTTTTTTTTTCCTAACACTTGCCCTTTTTTCCTTTTTTTAGTACGCGAACACCCGTTGCCCCCACACACACGCACATATAATAAAGTTTTACACACACGCACACCTACACGCACACACACCCATGGCCCGCCGGGTGTTCTCGGCCGAGGAGGCATATGCCCAGATTGCCTCCGACTCCGAGAGCCCCAGTGAGGATGAGGATGACCCCACATTCCTCTTATCATCAGCATCCTCCTCATCATCATCGGATGACGATGAGCCACCAAGGCGGCGGAGACGCCGCCAGGCGGAGCCAGGGGCCGCACATGCTAGGGATCCTGTGGCCCACCCTAGTACGAGCCGCCCTGGGGTTCGTACTGGTTTCCCGGCCCACCAAATAAGTTCACCGGAGACCCCTGCCGATGAACTTAGCTGGTGTCCCCCAGTGGACTTTGAGCCTGAGATTCCGGATTTCGCTGGCAATCCTGGAATCCAGATTCCCACAGTGGGGTTTACTGAAATAGACTTTTTTAGTTTTTTTTTCAGTAACCCACTGGTGAATTTGATGGTGGAGCAGACGAATCTGTACGCCCAACAGTTCGTCGCTCAAAACCCAGGCTCAGTTTTGGCTAGACCCGGTGGCTGGACGCCGGTCAGTGCAGCCGAAATGAGGACATTTTGGGGCCTCGTGCTGCATATGGGTCTAGTCCAAAAACCCAGTGTCAGGCAATACTGGAGTGGGGACGTCCTGTACCAGACCCCACTGTACAGTATGGTCATGACACGCTCCCGGTTTGAGGCCATCCGGAAATGTCTGCATTATTCCGATAATGCAGCATGTCCACCCCGAGGTGATCCTGCCTATGACCGGCTGTACAAGATACGGCCGGTCATCGATCACTTTGGGGCCACATTTCAGCAGGCCTACGTACCTGGAAGGGAGGTCGCGGTTGATGAGTCGCTCATTGCGTTCAAGGGGAGACTCAGTTTCCGCCAATATATTCCCACAAAGCGAGCGAGGTATGGCGTGAAGCTATACAAAATTTGTGAGAGTACCTCAGGGTACACTTACAAATTTCGTGTGTACGAGGGGCGAGATTCCCGTATTCAACCCCCAGAATGTCCCCCCACTCTGGGTGTTAGCGGGAAACTCGTGTGGGACCTTATGTACCCACTGCTGGATAATGGTTACCACTTGTACGTGGATAACTTTTATACCAGCATTCCCTTGTTCAGGTCCCTTGCCGCCAGATCTACGTTCGCTTGTGGGACCGTGCGGAAAAATCAGCGCGGCCTCCCTGCCTACCCCCTCCAGGTACCTATCCCCAGGGGTGAGACCCGTGCACTTACCAGTGGAAACCTGTTGCTGGTCAGGTATAAGGACAAGAGGGATGTCCTTATGCTGTCCACAATCCACGGTAACGGCACCACCCCAGTCCCTGTGCGAGGTACCGCGGCAACGGTCCTCAAGCCCGATTGTATCGTCGACTACAATCGGTATATGGGAGGAGTTGATCTCTCGGATCAAGTCCTCACGCCATATAACGCCATGCGCAAAACCCGGGCATGGTACAAAAAAGTTGCGGTCTACTTGGTGCAGGTTGCCATGTACAACTCTTTTGTACTATCCCGAAGCGCTGGCAGCACAGGGACATTCCTCCAATTCTATGAGGCAGTCCTCAAGGACCTGATCTTTTCGGACCGGGAAAGAGCAGGCCGGAGTACCTCGGGAACTGGAGGCGCCCGGATCGTCCCTGGCCAACACTTTCCAGGTGTGGTCCCCCATACTGGAAAGAAGGGACGAACCCAAAAAAAGTGCAGAGTGTGTCGCAGGAGGGGGATACGGAAGGACACCACCACTCAGTGCGACACGTGCCCCGATCATCCGGGCCTCTGCGTTATCGATTGCTTCAGGGAGTATCACACTTCCATGGAGTACTAAATTTTTATAATCCCCAACAGTTCACTAGAGAACATAAAACACTATGGCTCTCAGACTTTGGAGACACGAAAACTATTTTTCTTTCCCCCAAAAATATTAGTTTTAGTGCAGGCATCCTCAAACTGCGGCCCTCCAGATGTTGTAAAACTATAACTCCCAGCATGCCCAGACAACCTACAGCCATCAGCAGGGCATGGTGGGAATTGTAGTTTTACAACATCTGGAGGGCCGCAGTTTTAGGATGCCTGCTTAGTGTCTCCAAAGTCTGAGAGCCATACATATTGGGCATCGTCGCGTGCGTAAAAGTCGTCGCTATAAAAATAACTTTTGACCAAACGCCTCGGATGAACGGTGTTAAAAATATAAAATAAAAACGGTGCCAAAACACCTATTTTTGGGCAAAATTTCAATTTAAATCCATTTTGCCGGTAATAAAGCAAGGGTTAACAGCCAAACAAAACTAAATATTTATTGCCCCGATTCTGTCGTTTGCAGAAACACCCCATATGTGGTCGTAAATGGCTATATAGCCGCACGGCAGGGCATAGAACTAAGGGAACGCCATACGGTTTCTGGAAGGCAGATTTTGATGGACAGTTTTTTTTTTGACACCATGTCCCATTAGAAGCCCCCCCTGATGTAGCCCAGACTAGAAACTCCAAAAAAGTGACCCCATCTAAGAAACTACACCCCTCAAGGTATTCAAAAGTTACTTTACAAACTATGTTAACCCTTTAGGTGTTCCACAAAACTAAATAGCGAATGTAGAAACAATTTTAGATTTTAATTTTTTTGTTACATTGCCTCAAAAAGAGTAATATAGAGCAACCAAATATCAAATTTACCCCAAAAATAGTCCCAAAACAACAACCACCTTATCCCGTAGTTTCCTAGATGGGGTCACTTTTATGGAGTTTCTACTCTAGGGGGGCATCAGGGGGCTTGAAAGGGTACATGGTGTAAATAAACCAGTCCAGCAAAATCTGCCTTCCAAAAACCATATGGCGTTCCCCTTCTTCTATGTCCTGCCGTTTAGCCAAATAGTAGTTTACCACCACATATGGGGTGTTTCTGCAAACTACAGAATCAGGGCAACCCATTTTGAGTGTTGTTTGGCAGTTAACCCTTGTTTTACTCCTAGAAAAAATTGATTATATTGGAAAATTTTCCAAAAAATTGAAATTTCATAATTGTTTCTCCATCTGCCATTAACTCTTGTGGAACACCTAAAGGGTTAACAAAGTTTGTAAACCCAGTTTTGAATACCTTGAGGGGTGTACTTTCTTAGATGGAGTCACTTTTTTGAAATTTCTATTCTAGGGGTGCAACAGGGGGCTTCAAATGGGACATGGTATAAACAAAACCAGTCCTGCAAAATCTGCCTTCCAAAACCCATATGGTGTTCCCCTCCTTCTATGTGCTACCGTTCGGCCAAACAGTAGTTTACGACCACATATGGGGTGTTTTTGCAAACTACAGAATCAGGGCAACCCATTTTGAGTGTTGTTTGGCAGTTAACCCTTGTTTTACTCCTAGAAAAAATTGATTATATTGGAAAATTTTCCAAAAAATTGAAATTTCATAATTGTTTCTCCATCTGCCATTAACTCTTGTGGAACACCTAAAGGGTTAACAAAGTTTGTAAACCCAGTTTTGAATACCTTGAGGGGTGTACTTTCTTAGATGGAGTCACTTTTTTGAAATTTCTATTCTAGGGGTGCAACAGGGGGCTTCAAATGGGACATGGTATAAACAAAACCAGTCCTGCAAAATCTGCCTTCCAAAACCCATATGGTGTTCCCCTCCTTCTATGTGCTACCGTTCGGCCAAACAGTAGTTTACGACCACATATGGGGTGTTTTTGCAAACTACAGAATCAGGGCAACCCATTTTGAGTGTTGTTTGGCAGTTAACCCTTATTTTACTCCTGGAAAAAATTTATTATATTGGAAAATTTTCCAAAAAATAGAAATTTCAAAATTGTTTCTCCATCTGCCATTAACTCTTGTGGAACACCTAAAGGGTTAATAAAGTTTGAAAAAACAGTTTTGAATACCTTGAGGGGTGTAGTTTCTAGAATGGGGTCATTTTTGGGAGGTTTCTATTATCTAAGCCTCACAATATGACTTCAAACCTGAACTGGTCCATAAAAAGTGGGATTTTGAAGATTTCTCAAAAATTTCAAAATTTGCTTCTAAACCTTGTAACATCCCCAAAAAATAAAATATCATTCCCAAAATGCTACAAACATGAAGTAGACATATGGGGAATGTAAAGTCATCACAATTTTTGGGGGTATTACTATGTATTACAGAAGTAGAGAAACTGAAACTTTGAAATTTGCTAATTTTTCAAAATTTTTGGTAAAAAATGTATTTTTTTATGCAAAAAAAATAACTTTTTTGACCCAATTTTAGCAGTGTCATGAAGTACAATATGTGACGAAAAAACAATCTCAGAACGGCCTGGGTAAGTCAAAGCGTTTGAAAGTTATGAGCACTTAAAGTGACACTGGTCAGATTTGCAAAAAATGGCCCGGTCCTTAAGGTGAAAATGAGCCCGGTCCTTAAGGGGTTAAAGGGGTTGTCCAGGATAAAAACAAAAATGTCTGCTTTCTACCAAAAAACAGCACCACCCCTGTCCACAGGTTGCATGTGGTATTGCAGATCTGAGTCCAATGGAGCTAAGCTTTTTTTTTTTGTTTTTGTTTCACCCCACTCAGCAGGACCAGTAACGGCAGCTATACTCACCCAATTCCCTTAGCTCCCATGCACACAACCGTATGTATCTTGCAGTCCGCAAAAAAACACAGGATAGCGTCCGTGTGCATTCTGTATTTTGCGGAACAGAACGGCCGGCCCCTAATAGTACAGTCCTATCCTTGTCCGTGATGCGGACAATAATAGGACAAGTTTTATTTTTTTGCAGAATGGACATACAGAAACGCAGTACACACGTAATAAATGAAATGAATGGTTCCACATACGGAAAAAACCCGAACGGACACGGAAAGAAAATACGTCCGGGTGCATGAGTCCGTAACCCGAGTTCCGGTCCAGATGAGGTCACGACTGACCTCTGCGGTGACGTGCCATCCTTGAGGAAGTCTACAAGTGCTGACCGGAAGTCTTATGAAGACAGGTAAGTGTCGATCTCTTCGCAGGTCCCACTGGCGTGTGGAGGGGAAGGATATATATATATATATATATATATATATATATATATATATATATATATATATATATATATATATATATATAAAATAGACAACCCCTTTAATACATCCCGCTTGATATGTGCTGGAGCGGGATGGGCCAATTCATTCTTAGGCCTCTCAATCCATTTGAAGCTTCTTCAGACGGTCTGTGCCCCAAAAAACCAAACCTACAGGAGATTTTCTGAGATCTTTTTTATGAAAAGTGGCCCCAAAAAAACCCCCTCAAAGTAGCAAATTTTTTTGAAAATTTGGTTTGTGTAAAAATAAAAAATCTCACAGTACTGACACAGGCCCACAGTAGTGCAGCTCCAGGATGAGGCCTACAGATGTGTACAATATAGGCAGTCCTATGTAACAAGAAGCCGCCACCCAGTGCGGGATTATCACGTAGTTCACCTGCTACTCCGGCATGGGGCTATATCTATCAGTTGCCAGATTAGCAGAACATCTAGGGGCGACAGATTAACAGACTCTTGCTGCATTAGGTAGATAAAGAAAGCATTAGTCGTCGGACGGGATTTTAGCGAGATTTATTTGTACAGGGATACAACGTACAATGAAATATAAATGTCCGCAGACCGGCTCCTCCGCTGGCAACAGCTTCCTTAAAGGGGTTCTCCAAGACTTAGGCTTCAATCACACGGTCGGTGAGATACCGGACTGGCGTAGTCATTAGTTGCTATGACGCCGTGCGCTTCTGCAATAAGCAGGATGCCAGTCCGGTATCTCACGGACCGTGTGAATTCAGCCCTAAAAGGTTTTTTTCAGGATTCTGACCCTTTTTAATTAGCCTCTGCAGCGCATGGTCCCTAATGAAAGAATCACCCGATTCCTGGCTCCATTCAGTGACCTTCCGGACGGGGTCATGTGCGCCGCTGCAGCCAATCGCTGGCTTTGGTGGTGACAGAACGTCTCTGCTCTTGGGGACATGTCACCACTGAAATGATCACCAGAATGGAGTGGCATGGAGCAGGCGATTAGCTGCTACAGGGGCTAATTAAAAAAAAAAAGGGACAAAATTCTGGAAAACCCCTTTTAAGACAGGCCATGACTATAGGATCAGCAGGGGTCAGACTCCCGATAACCCCAACCAATCAATCAGCTGACGGAATAGGCAAGAGTGTACCAGGCACAGCGCCGTACAGTCATTAGTGGCTGAGCCCGGTATTGCAGCTCAGTCCTATTACCAGTGGATGGGACTGAGCTCCAATATCAGACAATACCAAATGTATGGCGCCGTGCCTAATAAACACTGAGATATGACACTTTGCAGAAAGCTGCTGTCCCAATAATAGGCCCCGAGAGTCGGACTCCCGGTGATCGGATATTGACCACCTGCTTAGGACAGGCTATCGATTTCAAACCTCGGTACTGACAGGTTGTCACCGCGTTCGATCTTCACGTTAGGCCTCATGCACACTACAAGCTTGGTGCAACCTCTTGACCTGTAGAGGACTACGGGTCCTACTGTACCTTTGTATGGCTCTAAGGGCTCTTTCACACGAGCGGATCCTGTGCGTGGAATCCACTGCGTGAAAGAGAGTCAAGCCCCGCTCCGGACAGCAGAGACACGGAGCATTGACATGACTGATCTTTTTACTACAAGATCACAGTGAGATAAAGTTGTCACCGTGATTTTGTAGTAAAAAGATCACAGAGAGGCGCGGAGCGTTACCACGTTAGTGCTCCGTGTGTCTGCTGTGCAGAGCGGGGCATGGCTCTCTTTCACGCAGCGGATTCCACGCTCGTGTGTAAGAGCCCTAATAGGGGCATATAAAAGGTTTTCAGCGGTAAAGTCCTAGAAAAACAAAAATGTACCGTCCTCCACTGGACGCCGAAAAAAAAATCCAAACCTCTATAACAAGCCACCACCATGTGCACTCAGGACCTTGTGCCATTTGCTAAACCGAGGGCGAGTCAAAAACTATCCGCACTCTGTACTGGAATCGACTTTCAGAAAAGACAAATCCATCATTTCTCTACAGTCTCCCTGCTTTTCTTTGATCCAGCAGGATCAGTACACGTGCCCGCTCCATGTGGTCATCAGTCGTGGACGGGTGTCTGGCTCCTTGACTTGTGCCTTGAACTTCTCTATCCCATCACGCGCACTTGTTCGCGACCCTTTTCCCCGCAGTGTGCGCTAAGTCCTCGATAAATAGCGACACCAGACCACAAGGAACTGATCACTGCACGCTGCTGGTACAAATCAGAGGCGGGGCGGCCATCGTGGCTCTCACCCCAGTCACACATGAACTGGCGCAGCCGTGACTGGGGAGAGGATGTCAAATAATGAGGCGTTTGTCTCTTCTAAAAGTTGAATAACTCTCAGAGGACGCTGAGATTTTCAATTTTTGCATTTTTTTTCCCCTCTTCCTTGTCCCAGAGCCATAACTTTCTTTTATTTTTTGCCGTATGAGGGCTTGTTTTTTTACGGAACAAGTTGTGCTTTTAATTCCACCATTTAATACTGCCTAGTGGGGATGTAGCAGGGGGGAACAGAACAAAAAAAAAATCCAAATGAGGTGGAATTTGATTTTTTTTTTTTTATTCCGCCAGTTGTACGTTTATACGGCGTTCTCTATGCAGTAAAAATTACCTGTTACTTTTTTCTCCGGGTCAGTACGATTACGGTGCTACCACATTTGTATCATTTTCTTGCGTTTTAATATTGAAAAGAAATAAAAACCTTGAAGGAAAAAAAAAATGTTTTTTTCTTTTCATCGCAATATTCTGACTCCTATAACCTTTTACAGTGACGCCTATGGAGCTGTGTGAGGGCTCACTTTTGGCGGGGCTTTTTGATCTTTTTTTTAAAAAAAAAGGGGGGGGGGTTGGGGGGAGTGACAACAAAATGGCAAATTGACCACTTTGATTTTTTTTTCGGTTACCCCATTTGCAATAAATATTATCTTTTAATAATACGGGCATTTTCAGGTGCGGCAATGCCTGCCTTTTTTTTTAATTATTATTGTTTATTTTGGAGGAAGGAGGGCGATTTGAACTTTTATATTTTTTATACATAAATAGTTTTTTTTTTACTTTTTTTAAGTCACCCCAGGTGACTATAACCAGCAATCATCAGATGGTATACATCATCACAGAACACACCATTCAGTGTATTCCCATGCAGTGCTGCCACCTGCAGGCCAGCATCGGAATATGATCGGTATCAGAGCCTGCTTGAGGCTGCAAGCCATTATTGGTACATACCAGCTTCCCCGATCTCAGCCGAGGAACGTTGTTAGGGGCACGGGTGCTCGCAGCTCAGATGCCGTGGCCACATTTGGCCTTATGGCTAATCACATACATTCGCCCTAAAGAAAAAAACTCAGTCGCTATGGCGCCCGCGACTGGGCACCGTCTTTAAAGTGCCAACTTCCACCTTACATGTACAGTGGGCGCCAAGGGGTTAAAATAAATTCTACAGCCGGAGTGTAAATAATTCTTGACTCGCCCTCGTAAACTGTCACCCAAGCGAACATATTTTGTTTTTCATGTGATTAAAAATTAAAAAAATTAATTAAAAAAAGGTGAAAAAACGATTCTGCTTTGTAATTTGCAGTTACCGTCCGCTTTAAACAGTCCCTTTTTATAAGACGAGTCCTCCGATAAGCTGATCACATGGTGCAACGCTGCCGGGACGTCCAGCGGCCAGCTGTAATCTGCATGAGGGGAGTTCAGTTTGCTGCTGCGCCACCACAGGAGAAATGAAGAATTACACACTTCGCATTGAAATCAGTGGAATGATGGGCATGCTGAGTCCTCCAGAGCCACAGACGCTCTTTATAGCTGCTCTTTTAGCTAGTTCATAAGACGTGGCCGTGCCCCCCCCCCCCCCCCCCCTCTGGTAAATCATACTGCCCTAAGTGGGGCATTTCTTTACCCGAAGGCGAGAAAAAAACAAAACAATTAGAATAAAACCTGCCCAGTCAACATTATGGTCCCGTCTTAGATCATTGCAAAGATGTATAGTTCTTATCAAAATATTTGACCCCTATTGTGGCCGGGACCTTAATATACAATCTTCACAAGTATCAGACGTCAGAAGATCAGAACATAGCACGTGGGTGGATGGCCAGGGCCGCTCCTGGCATCACTAACTGGGTCAGCTTGGTTAATAAAGTGAAGGTATATGAAAAGATCAGATACACCTCCCAAAAATAAGTTGGAAGTATGGTCCAAAATATGGTCTTCATGGTAGACTGTATGGTTGCAGGGGAATGTTTTATTTTATTATTTTTTTCTTTGCTCCACCAGGGGGATTACGTTGTTGTTTTTGAATTGGCCGGGAGATATATTGAGAAATTGTTTAATGTAAGTGATACGTCTGTCATTTTGATATAAAAAAAAATGTATATATATATATATATGAATATTGGCCAGCTAGTCATCTGAATAGACCTTGGCCCTTGGCTCTTCAGTTCTAATCGCCTGGTGGATGAGGAGTGGAGAATCAAGGACTGTCCTCCTGCCCAGAGGAGGTCTGAAGATTCGCTTTACAATGAATCCTTTTATGCACCATAAGAGAAAACCATAATATGAAACTTTTGCCGCATTCGCACTGGTAAGGCTTCTCTTCAAAGTCCTCATTGTGGACGTCGCTATCACAGTCCGGGTCATCTACAATAAACTCCATCATCTCGTGAGTTTTCTGGTGTCGGTAGAGGTGTGAGGAAGAAGTGTAGCTTCTACCACACTCACATTTATAAGGTTTCTCCATTCCTGTAGTCCAATACCTTGAGCTTGAACTGAAGTCCTTGTTATGGTGGGTCCTTTGATGCCGGTAGAGATGAGAACTACAAGTGTAGCTTTTTCCACACTGACAAACGTATGGTTTAATCCTCCCTGGAGATTCCATCTCGTTAACTTCTTCAGGGTCACCTTCGAGTTGGATTTGGACAATCTCTAGGGTGTGTGTCTCCTGATGCCGTAACAGATGTGCCCTAACTGTGAACTTCTTCCCACAGTCACAGATATAATTCTTTTCAGCCCTTTTCTTACTTTTATGTGAGTGAATTCTCTGATGTCTGTAGAGTTGAGAGCTGCCTGTGTATCGTTTCCCACAAGCACAGACATAGGGCTTATATAGGTTTTCTCTGGCATTGGAATGTGTTGAGTATCCAACTTGGCATGTCTTTAGATGTCTGTTCAGAGTAGAACTGATGGAAAACGTCTTCCCACACATGCATTGAAAAGGCTTTTCAGATCCTACAAAATGCTGACCACTATCTACGTCACATCCTACATTAGTTTTCTGGTGTCTACGGAGAGCAAAGGCGCTGGTGTAGCGTTTACCACACGCACAAGTATACAACTTTGACAGCCGATTTGGTGCTCGTTTGGTAATTTTTGATTCTTCATGGCCAACTTTCTCTTCTTTTACAGACTTCTTTAATCCAGCCTTTTTTGGTCTACCCCTCCGTTTAGTCAATAAATCTGTTTTGGCCTTCTCTTCTATAGGATTATCATCTTCCCTAAATTTTGTTGACTGATCTTCTAAGGTTGCACTACTACAGCTTCCATCCCTAGGTTTTGACTTCTTCAGCTTATTTGATGCTCGTAAAGATTTCCCTTTAAGTCTTTTTCTTGTTCGTTCCATTGGCTTTTCACTTGCCTCCAAGGTGGAGGAGAAGTTAAAAGGTTCTGCAAGTCAACTTTTTTAGTTTTCTTTTTACTAGGCTGGGTGTTCAGAATCTGCTGGAGAGAATACAAATAAATAAATTACCATCAACATCATTATACGACATAGGTAGACGTGAAATGTGAATGGTATGAAACTGAGCTATTGTGTACATCAGCGGCTCTCCAGCTTCGGTAAAACAACCTTCAGCATGGTAATACCCTGGTTCCCCGAAAATAAGACAGTGTCTTATATAAATTTTTGCTCCCAAAGATTCGCTAGGTCTTTTTTTTCCCCATGAAGAAAAATACGGTACACATTTATTGTTGAACAAAAAAAATCAGGGTGGGGAGGGGGGATCACTTAAAATGGCACAGGGGTATCAGGGCGGGGAGGGGGATCAGAAGGGGGAATCAAAATGGCACAGGAGAATCAGAGGGGGGGGATTACCGTACCATTTTAGTACCCCCTTCTGATCCTCCTGTGTCATTTTGATTCCCCCCCCCCCGATCCCCCTGTGTCATTTTAAATGATCCCCCCCTACCCACCCTGTGCCATTTTAAGTATTCCCACTCCCCACCCTGATACCCATGTGCCATTTTAAGTGATCCCCTTTGTCATTTTAAATGATCCCTCTACCCTGTGCCAGGTATTTATCCCCCCCCTTCACCAGACATCCCCCACCTTTCATCAGATATCCCCCCCCCCCCCCACACCTGTCACCCCTGTGTGTCCGTGCCAGCCAAGTGGTCAGTCAGCCAGACTCCGTCGGTGCAGAGCGAGCAGAAGAAGGCGGCAGCTTGTCCTTGCGGCGGCGCGGGCTCTCTGATTTAAAGAGACCTTGCACCGCCTGCGTTGCGGCCAATCAGTGAGCTGCGTGGCGGCGCCCGTAGGGTCCAGAGGAGTCAGTCGCCTTACGGTACCGTAGCTTCGGGGGCCTTATACTGGGTTGGCTTTATTATCGGGGAGGCCTTATTTTCGGGGGGATGCCTTATATTACAGCGCAAGGTAGAAGTAGGTCTTATTTTCGGGGAAACACGGTAGTTGTAGATCCCCCATGAGTGGACCACTACAGGTTTACAACCTGGGGGGGGGGGGGGGGGGGGGGTAGTGTGTACAGGGTGCATGCAGCAGTGTAGCATGTAGCAGAGCAGGAAGCCTGGCAGGGACTCGGTGACACGTGTCTGACACGAGTCCCTGCAATAACTATACATTGTAAGTCCCTCCTGACCTTCGGTTCACTGGAGGCTGAGCCGACTCAGCAGTCGCTGCTGTACTGCGCTGCTCAACTCAACTCAGCCTGGGGGCGTCACCTGATTCCGACGTGAGACGTCGTGGGCGGAGACCGCACATTCAGAGCAAGCAGGAGGAGCCGCTGCTGGAAGAAACTGGTAGATAATGATGGGGGAGGGCAGCCGCGGACGCAGTTTTTAAAGCGATGACGTCACGAAATATACCGCGGTATTTAGGAAACAGCGATATCGCCATATCGCTGTTTTTTTAATACCGCGGTATATCGTGATACCGGTATATTGCCCAACCCTAGGCTGTTCACCATGTTGGATCCGTCCTGCGGCTATTTCGCCGTGCCGCCGCTCCGTCCCCATTGACTATAATGGGGACGGGGGCAGAGCTCCGGCGGTGCACGGCGAAAGCCTAAACTAAACTAAAAAGCCTGACATGCAGTAATTTTAGTCCGGCGGCCTTTCGCCGTGCACAGACCGCCGTCAATGGGGACGGAGCGGCGGTCCGGTGAAATAGCCGCAGGACGGATCCGACATGGTGAACAGCAAGTGTGAAAGTAGCCTTACAAATTAAACTACCTGCAAGAAAAAAAAAAAAAAAAAAAAAAAAAACACACACAACACATTACTTTAAAAATACCCTGCATTTGCAGCGCTGGTCCTCATTTTCCTGGAGCGATGATACGCCATGCTGTAGATTCACAAGCCCCAGGCAGCCAATCACTGCCCTCAGCCATGATGCTAGCATGTACGTCAGGGGACTGCTAAGCCATTACTAATTCAAACTTCAGCTTTTGTAATAGTTCCTCATAATTCATGCTTTCTCCAGACAGCCACTAGGTGGAGCTCACTGTATATGTATTTATACTGACTTCAGCTGGCAGCCACTAGGGGGAGCTCTCTATCTCTGCACTTCAGTGGGAGCTGTATATATCTACATGCAGTTAGCTCCCCCTTGTGGCAGCTGTACATATCTACATGCAGCTAGCTCCCCTTGTGGCAGCTGCAGGCAGTCAGTATGTTATCCTTAACCTTTATGGCTGACTTGGCCTGCTATACTGGACCAGCCATAAAAATGTGTCCATGTTACAATGATCCCAACAAACGCTTTTTGAAAAGACACCATCCCATGAGATGCCAACCTATGACAGGATTTAAAGGCATCTGTACCTATGACACTGGCTGACCTGTTACACGTGCACTTGGCAGCTGAAGGTGTATGTGTTGGTCCCATGGTCATATGTGCCCGCATAGCTGAGAAAGATGATGTTTTATTTCTTTGCAAATGAGCCTCTAGGAGCAACAGGGGCGGAACCATTACTCCTAGAGGCTCTGCTCTCTCTGCCACTGCCTTTCCACTTTGATTGACAGGGCCAGGTGTGAAAACTGTCAAAGTGCAGGGAGTGCGGTAGTTACAGAAAGAGCAGAGCCTCCAGGTGTAATGGCGACGCCCCTGTTGCTCCTGAGTAGTTGTTGCGATACCACATTTTTTATTTAATTTCAATACCATAAGAAAGTATTGCGATACTCGATACCACACGAAAAAATAAACAAAAAAAGCCACGTGCATAACGCATTTTAAAAAAATGTAAAATCGTGCAGTTTTATTTTTTTTCTGTTCCGGCGTTCACCGCATACATTTTTTAATAGTTTGGACTTTATGTGATATGTTTATTTATTAATTTTTTATATATTCTATATGTGAAATTGGGAAAGGGAGTGATTTATACTTAATAATTTGGTGTGTGTTTTAAACTTTTTTACACTTTTTGTTTACTAACTAATTTCCCCCCTTAGGGGCCAGAACCTGGGATCTTTTCATCCCTTGTCCTATTCACCCTAACCCTGGGTTCACACCTGAGCGTTTTACAGCGCGTTCAAACGCGCTGTAAAACGCTTAAGACATGAAAACCAATGCTTCCCTATGGGAAGGGTTCACACCTGGGCGTTTTACAGCGCGCACGAACGCGCTGTAAAACGCCCGACGCTCAAACAAGTACTTGAGCTTCTTTGGGGCGTTTTGACGCGCGTTTGTGGCCATAGGACACTGCAGCCAATGACACAAACGCGCGTTTACTATTACAAAAAACGTGCATAAAAACGCGCGTTTGAGGAACGCTCAGGTGTGAACCCAGGGTAATAGATCTCTATCACGGTGAATAGGATTATACACGGTCCCTGCTGCTCTGTGCTTTGTGTGCAGGGAGCTGACTATGGCATCCAGGGATTCAGTAGCGTCCTGGCTGCCATGGTAACCGATTGGAGCCCCAGGATTAGCCTGCTGGGACTCCGATCGGAACTGCCACCAATGAGAAGGGGAGGGGACCCTGTGGCCACTGCCACCAATGAGAAGGGGAGGGGACCCTGTGGCCACTGCCACCAATTATTTTAATACTGGGGGGGTTGAGCGCACTGTGCCAGCAATGATTTTAATGGGGTAGGTGGGGGGGGGGGGGGAGGCGCACTGCGCCATCAATGATAATTACCCCTTAATACAGGAGGCGGGTACTGGCAGCAGATCAGCGGCAGTTAACCCCTCAGCTGCCGCACCTGAGGGGTTAACTGCCGCTGATCGCAGCTCCCTGTCAGAGGCAGGTGCCGGCTATGCGATTCTGCTGCCGGCACCCGCCTCCTGAATTAGGTGTTAGACAACCTTTCACGGGTCCGGACTTAGTTAAGTATTAGGCTACACAGAGCGGCGCCCAGAGATGCCCTGGCACTTACCATTATAGTTGTGCGCCGCTGTTCGCCCGCTGTGCCCCATATGCTAATTACTAGGAACGCCCATTAGAGAAGCTGATGTCTCCTCCCCATTGCCCTGATAGTAATTAGCATATAGAGCAGGAGCATAATACTTAACTAAGTCCGGACCCAGGAAAAGTCCTATCATTGGTGGCGCAGTGCGCCCGCCCCTCCTCCGCTCATTGGTAGCGGTAGCAGCGGCACAGGGGGGGAGGGAGAGACTGCTTCCTTCTCCCCTGTGCTGCTGAGGGAACATGACAGCAGCGCTCTCATGTTCAGAGATACTAGACTGCGCAGAACAGTATAGAAAAAAATGGAAATCCCGATATCGTATCGATACCGGGACAAAAGTATCGATTGGGTATCGAAATTCCGATACCCGCAACAACCCTACACCTGAGGCTCATTTGTATATATGAAAACATCATTTCTCTCAGCGATGTGGGCACATATGAACATGGGACCAACACAAATGTCTTCAGCTGCCAAGAGCCCATGTAACAGGTCAGCCGGTGTCATGGGGACAAAACTGCTGACAGATGCCCTTTAAGACACCTCCAACTTAATCACATACGGTGCTCCTCCATAAGGACAGATTTATCAGTATATCTAGCGCTAACCTACATACATTATGGAAGGGGGGGGGGGGTGTAAAGAACAAGTTGTAGGGGGATGTCCCATCTGTTGTCCCCCATGAATACAGCAGCGCATGCGCAGTTATCCCTATTCACCTCTACAGGACTTCTGAAGTCTGCTTCCTAAGCCATTTTGAACTGCCATAGAAGTGAATGGAGTTAAAGGGTTTCTGTCCCCTGAAAAACGGGTATTAAGCTGGCTGACACGAGCGATGTGCTAATGTCAGCTGAACATAACTATATTAGCGCCATCTCACTGCCTGCCGCCGTTATTGAGAAAAACAAACTTGTATAAGATGCTAATTAGCCTGTAGGTGCAGGGGGGGGGGGGGGGGGGGGGGCGGGGGGGGGGGGGCGTTGCCCCTGCTCCTAGAGCCTCCGTTCTCCCACCTCTGGCCCCGCCCTGCTACACTAGATTGACAGGGCCAGGCAGCGCTGCTCTCCTCCCGCCGCCCCCGTCTGCAGTCAGGGAGGGACGCTCGGCGACTGCGCCGAATACTGAACGGCGCGACATTTACACTGCAGACACTACCGGCGGGAGGCGACCAATGATGCCTGCCCCTGTCAATCAAGAGAAGCAGGGCGTGAAAAGAGGGGTGCGAACGGAACCTCTAGGACCAGGTGCAATCCCCCGCCCCCACTGCTCCTAAAGTCTAATTAGCATATTATAAAAGTTTGTTTCTCAAAAACGGCAGCAGGCAGTGAGATGGCACTAATATAGTTATGTTCAGCCGACATTGGCACATTTTTCAGGCCCAGCACGTCGCCCTGTAGTTGTACCCCTTTCCTTGCAATAGGCCACAAGTGCTGAGATAAGAACACCCCTTTAAGTAGTCATCCAATCAGATTCCAGCTCTTATTCTTCAAGGACACGTTGGAAAATGAAAGCTGCGACCTGATTGGTTACGTTTCGATGCACCTTTTCAAGTCCGCGCACAGCCAACTATAAGCGGCACCGCTGCAGTCAACAGGCGGCGCCCCGCTCACACAGAGAATGCTGGGAGTTGTAGTTTTGCAAATTGCCCGAACCCTCCCCTTTAAGGTTAAACCTCCATGTGGACCCGCTTTGCAGTGACGAATGCCGTGCAATTCCTCAAATTAGCAATGAAAGTGCTGGAAATCTCCCCCCATCACATGGCGCATGCACTACAAGTCCCAGCATGCGTCAGGTTATAAAATAGCCTAAGCTGTGTATAGCTATCCGTGTGCGGGGGTCCCAGGTCCCACCCGCCCGGGCGCCACTCACCTGCTTGCCACAGCCGCCACTCAGGAGACGCGCAACCTAACAGCGTCCATGTGACCGACTCCAGGCTCCCCGTCCCGTGATTGGCTGCCTCGCACCCCGTGACCTCTCTCAGCCAATCAGAGCTCAGGCAGACTGCCGCGAGCGGGAAGCCAATCACAGAGCGGCTTGCGTGAGACCGATAGGAAACGGCGGGATCTCCGCTTTTGATTATGGGGAAGGACTGGAGGAGGCGTGCTGACTGCTGAGACTTGTAGTTCTACCTCATGCTTAACGGGAACCTGTATAGTAACTGGTCTGCCCTTGAAAAGCACTCGGGCTCCGGCAGAGAGGCATGCTGGTCACTGTAGTTCTAAAACTGAAATCCTGCCTCTTTGCTATAGATGCAGAACTACAATTCCCACAATCCCGTGCGCGCACCGCCCACAGGACTTTAGATTCTTGTCAGTTGCGCTGTAAAAAAACTAAACGGAAACGTGAATTAACCCTTTCAGCCCCTGAGGTTTTAGTTTTCCACTCCCTGCCTTTCCGGATCCATAACAGTTTTTTTTTTTTCCGTTCACACAGCGGGATGAGGGTTTGTATTTTGCGGTTAAGTTGCACTTTCTAATGCCACCAATTCATATTAGGTATGATGTAGTGGGGAGCTGGGGAAAAAAAGTCCCAAAAGGAGTGAAATTGGAAAAAAAAATACTGTTTTATGGGTTTTATTTTTACGGCGATCCCTATGCGGTAAAACTGACCGGTGCTCTTCTTTCCCCGGGTCAGTACCATTACGGCGATATCACATATGTATACTTTTGCTTGTATTTTAACCCCTTAACGACCAGCGCTGTACATGTACGAAGCAACCGGACGTGACTTAACGCCCAACGCCGTACATGTACGGCGTGTTGATCGGGCAGGTGCAGGAGCTGCGCAAGGGTCCGGCAGTCACTGATAGTCGGACCCCAGCTGTATGCACCGATGCATTAACCCTTGCATTGCCACGCTCAGCGCTGACCGCGGCACATGCAGGCTCCAGATGTGTGCGGGGTGTCCATCGGGTCCCTACGCTGCTGTGACGGGGACCCGATGGCAGGGAAGGCAGGCCGATGCCTGCCGGGACAGCCTGTGAGAGAGTGGGACAAAAAAAAAAGTAAAAAAAAAAGAAAAGCAGACATAATAGGTATCGCCGTGTCCGATACCTATGTTTTTTTAGCAGTTTTTATTTTATTAGGTAGGGTATCATTTTTGTGGGATGAGATGATGGTTTGATTGCCACTATTTTGGGGTGCATATGACTATTTGCTTGCTATTACACTTTTTGTGATGTAAGGTGACCAAAAATTGCTATTTTGAAACCATTTTTATTATTATTATTTTTTTAAGCTGAGGGGTTAGGTAGTATCACATGACCTAACCCCTCAGCTGAAAAAAATAATAATTATAAAAACGGTGTCAAAAAAGCCATTTTTTGTCACCTTACATCACAAAAAGTGTAATAGCAAGCAATCAAATAGTCATATGCACCCCAAAATAGTGGCAATCAAACCATCATCTCATCCCACAAAAATGATACCCTACCTAATAAAATAAAAACTGCTGAAAAAAAAACACTTTTTTGTCACCTTCCATCACTAAACGTGAAACACCAAGCGATCAAAAAGGCGTATGCCCCCCAAAATAGTACCAATCTAACCACCACCTCATCCCGCAAAAAATAAGCCCCTACTAAAGACAATCCCCCCAAAAATAAAAAAATATGGCTCTCAGACTATTGAGACACTAAAACAGCTTTTATTGTGTTAAATGTAAAAAAAAAAATAAAAAAAAAAAAAGTATACATATTAGGTATCGCTGCATCCGTAACAACCTGCTCTATAATAATACATGACCTAACCCCTCAGGTGAACACCGTAAAAAATAAAAACCATGTCAAAAAAGCTATTTTTTTGTCACCTTACACCACAAAAAGTGTAATACCAAGCGATCAAAAAGTCATACGCACCCTAAAATAGTACCAATCCTCAAACCGTCATCTCATACCGAAAAAAAATGACCCCCTACATAAGACAGTCACCCACAAAAAAAAGAATAATATGGCTTTCAGAATATGGAGACGCTAAAAATTTATATTTTTTTTCAAAAATGCTTTATTATGTAAAACTGAAACAAACAACCAAAAAAAGTTGTCATATTTGGTATTGTCGCTTCCGTAACAACCTGCTGTATAAAAATACCACATAATCTAACCTGTCAGATAAACATTGTAAATAACAAAAAATAAAAATGGTGCCAAAACTGCTATTTTTTGTTACCTTGCCTCACAAAAAGTGTAATATAGAGCAACCAAAAATCCTATGTGTTGCGGAACTCAGTATGTCCACTTAAATCCCCTTGTAGCTGAAGAAGCAGGTCAATATCCAAGAGACTTTCCCCAGTTTGGGAGTTAACTGACTTTACTGGGCAAAGCACATGGTTTCAGACTCCCAACAGCCTCATTTACATACAATAGAGTAAATAGATTACTATAATACTAGGAAAGGTGGGGTCAAACAATAGCAAGGGCTGATGGGAGGTTGAGGGGGGACACGGCAGCTAGTTTAGACAGGTCTGGCAGTGTCCCTGGGTCACCGCCCTGATCTTGGGAAACAATGGAACAGGAAAAAGGGGGGGGGGGGTGTACAGACTAGTGATGGGAAGTTCGGATCTTGCAGCTGAATCGGTTCATTTGAATCAGCTCATTCAAATGAACCGATTCATGAATCGGATCTTCGGTTCACTTCCTGAGCCGGCAGAGGCAAGTGAACTGAAGATCAATGCGCATGCTCAGCTCATCGAATCTTCGGTTCACTTGCTGAGTCAGCTCTCAAGTGAACCGAAGGTCAGGAGGGACTGGCTCCTGGCAAACACAGCTCTGCTGCAGTGAAGCAGACTGTGATAATTGTCTGAGAGTTTTAGTTAAAATAATCGTGTCACAGAGTCCCTACCAGACTTCCTGCTCTGCTACAGCATGTAGCAGAGCTGTGTGTGTACAGGGTGCATGTAGCAGTGTAGCGTGATGCTACACTGCTGCATGCACCCTGTACACACACAGCTCTGCTACATGCTAGATTAATGCCCCCCCTTCCCCCTGGACGGACTTACAGGGAGCCTGGCAGGGACTCGGTGACTCAGTCTCTGACTCATTCGATTCTTTTAACTAATAGACTCAGCCGATTCTCTGAGTCCCTGCGACTCACCCTGTGCTGTGAGTCAGTGCTGGCTGCCTCTGATTGGTTGGAGGGAGGGGCGGGGCTAGCGTCCACTGTCCTGCGACTCCCCCTGTGCTGTGTCAGTGCTGGCTGACTCTGATTGGTTGGAGGGCGGGAGGGGCGGGGCTAGCGTCCACTGTCCTGCGACTCCCCCTGTGCTGTGTCAGTGCTGGCTGCCTCTGATTGGTTGGAGGGCGGGGAGGGGCGGGGCTAGCGTCCACTGTCGGCTCCTATTACACTGCCTGCTGCTGCCTCTGTGCTGATCTGACTGAGCCATTTCATTCGGATCGGCTCAGTCAGAGGAACCGACTCTTCCGGATCAGTGAACTGAATCGGTTCAAAAGAACGATTCGTTCATGATCCGGACATCACTAGTACAGACAGCCGAACATAAAATAATATAAAAGGGTCCATCTGTTACAATATGTACCCTAAAATAGTATCAACAAAACTGCCACCTTATTTCGTAGTTTCCAAAATGGGGTCTTTTTTTGGAGTTTCTTCAGGGGGTCTTCAAATGTGACATGGCAGCTTAAAATTATCCCGGTGAAATCTGCTTTCCAAAAACCGTATGGCGTTCCTTTCCTTCTGCGCCCTGCCGTGTCCCCGTACAGCAGTTTATGACCAGATATGGGGTGTTTCTGTAAACTACAGAATCAGGGCAATAAATATTGGAGTTTTGTTTGGCTGTTAACCCTTGCTTTGTTACTGGAAAAAGTGGGTTAAAATGGAAAATCACCCAAAAATTTGAAATTCTTAAATTTCATCTCCATTTTACATTAATTCTTGTGAAACACCTAAAGAGTTAACAAAGTTTGTAAAATCAGTTTTGAATACCTTGAGGGGTGTAGTTTCTAGAATGGGGTTATTTTGGGTGGTTTCTATTATGTAAGCCTCACAAAGTGACTTCAGACCTGAACTGGTCCTGAAAAAGTGGGTTTTTGAAATTTTCTGAAAAATTTCAAGATTTGCTTCTAAGCCTTGTAACGTCCCCAAAAAATAAAATGGCATTCACAAAATGATCCAAACATGAAGTAGACATATGGGGAATGTAAAGTAGTAACTATTTTTGGAGGTATTACTATGTATTATAGAAGTAGAGAAATTGAAATTTTCTATTTTAAAAAAAAAAATAGAAAATTTGGTATGTTTTTTTTATTTATAAAAAAGATTTTTTTTTTTTTACTAAATTTTGTCACTGGCATGAAGTACAATATGTGACGAGAAAACAATCTTAGAATGGCCTGGATAGGTAAAAGCGTTTTAAAGTTATTACCACTTAAAGTGTGACATGTCAGATTTGCTAAAAATGTCTTGGTCCTGAAAGGGTTAATACTGAAAAAAAAATGTAAACGTTGTAAAAAATGTGTGTTTTCTTTTTATCGCCTTTTTCGGACCCCCATAACGTTCTTGTAGTTACGTGTACGGAGCTGTGTGAGGGCTCTTTTTTGACACCATTTTGGGTGTATGACTTTTTTTTACGGGAAGTGAAGTGACCAAAAATCGGCCAATTGTCCATTTTGACTTTTTTTCGTTTGCCGTATGGGATAAATATTTTTATATTTTAATAGTACGACGTGGCGATGTTCATGATGATTCATTTTTTTTACATTTTTTTCATGATGATTCATTTTTTTTACATTTATTTTTATTTTGAGGAAGGAGTGGTGTTTTGAATTTTTATATATTTTTTAAAATATTTTTTATAATTTTTTACACTTTTAAATAGTTCCCATAGGGAACGTGAACAAACAGTCATCAGATTAGCATTGGGGTCTATAAGATTTACACTATGGGGGAGATTCATTAAACTGGTCTAAGAGGAAACTGGCTTAGTCGCCCCTAGCAACCAATCAGAATCTACCTTTTATTTTCCAAAATGAAAAGGTGGAATCTGATTGGTTGCTAGGGGCGACTAACCCAGTTCTACTGTACACCAGTTTTGATAAATCTTCTCCTATGTTCCTGTGGAGCTCTGCCACAGGCAGTATCTCCATAGGAACCTACGGCAGCCTCATATCATTCAGGAGAACAGAGGCTGCCGCACACATCAGCCGGCTCCCCCAATCCTCGCCAGGATGAGTTCATACACACCCGGGAGCAGGTGCTTCTGGGTTTTTGCGCTCTTAGATGCTTTGGTCACATTTGACCAAGTCTTCGGAGGGGGGAAATGTCCATGATCGGCAATCCCGCCGATCCAGAACATTAGGCCTGAAAATAAACAGAGCGGCCAGTCAGGTAGATGCACTGCCGCTCCATTCATCTCTATAGGAGTTCTGGAGATTTCCGTGATTCTTATGATCTGCGGAAGTCCCAGCGGTAGGACCCCCACCAACCTAATTGTTATCCCTTTTCCTGTAGATAGGCCATAACTTATCACAACCAGAATTCCCATTTAAGTCAATAGAATTTAAAGGGGTTCTGCAGTTTGTTTAAACTGATGATCTATCCTCTGGATAGATCATCAGCATCTGATCGGCGGGGGTCCAACACCCGGGAGCCCCGCCGATCAGCTGTTTGAGAAGGCAGCGGTGGTCCAGGAGCGCCGCGGCCTTCTCACTGTTTACCGCCGGCCCAGTGACGTCACGACTAGTATCAATGGCCTGGGGGCCGCTAAGCTCTATTCAAGTGAACAGAACTTAGCCGCGCCCAGGCGGGTTGTTACTAGTCGTGACGTCACTGGGCCGGCGGTAAACAGTTAGAAGGCCTCGGCGCTCCTGGAGCACCGCTGCCTTCTCAAACAGCTGATCGGCGGGGGTCCCGGGTGTTGGACCCCCGCCGATCAGATGCTGATGATCTATCCAGAGATTCCAGAGGATAGATCATCAGTTTAAACAAACTGCAGAACCCCTTTAACCTTTTATTTTATTTGCTTTTTCA
Source organism: Bufo gargarizans (assembly GCF_014858855.1). Taxonomy (NCBI): domain Eukaryota; kingdom Metazoa; phylum Chordata; class Amphibia; order Anura; family Bufonidae; genus Bufo; species Bufo gargarizans. The sequence continues at coordinate 15,910,119 of NC_058088.1, read as the reverse complement.
GATGAAAGATTTGTGAGAAAATTCATGGATTTAAAAGGGTTTCCTAGGATTTGAATATTGATGACCATCATTATTAGATCGGCGGGGGTCCGACACCCAGCACCCCTCCGATCAGCTGGTTGAAGAGAAGGGCGCGCTTCTTGTTCAATGTTTACCTGTTGCTGCCGACATCGCTGTGAGCAGTGTAATTACAATAAGCCGTCCCATAGGAGTGAATGGGACGGCTACTTGTAAAACGTATTTTTCGTTTGCATCCGATCCGGATTTTTTTTGCAGTTTGGGTGAGGACCCATTGACTTCTATAGGGGCCGCAAAATATGTAGACAGCACTCCGTGTGCTGACCGCTTCCGTATGTCCGTTCCGTTGCACCTGCAAAACTACATGGACAAGGATAGGACACTTTGATAGGGGGTGTGAGGGATGAGAATCCATTTTGTATAAACATGTCCTCCATCTTGTGCATATGTGGAAAATGTATGAACCAGCTGGCAGGAGGTCGGGACGTCTCCATGTATATAGTTAAAATGTGTTCCAGCTACAAGGCCAAGGTAAGCAGCTCCCTCACTCCCTAATCAGAGTTATGTTCCTTCTGAGTTCGGGATGTACTGCTGGGGAATGCTCATTTTGAGATAAGAGGTTGCAGAAACTTTTTAATTATTAGAATTCTGTTATTATGGTGCGGAAGTATTGCCTTTTATGAATAACGAATCAGGTCACTAGTTTCGCTTTCCACCCCTTTGGTGGTGGGCCAGATTTGTCTGCGATTACCTGTAGTGTTATAAAGATGTATACTTGTATGGAATAAATTAGAGAGAATTTGATTCAGCAAGTGTGTCTGTGTCCGATCTCCGAGCGCTCATAAAGAAAACTTCAATTAGAGGTGGGGGTTAGACATTCCGTTCCACAAAATGCGGAACACATACGGACGGTTTCCGGGCTGTTCTGCCTACGGTCGTGTGCATGAGCCCTAAAGAGGCTTAGTGGCTGTAAAAAGACACGGGGACTGTGGTGGGATGGCATTAGCGCTGTTTTTGGTACACTGGCAGCACGGGGCGGCTGAGGACATGGCACTGTGGCTGTTTGGGGGCACTTTTGCTGAGGTACGGCGGCTCCCAATGGAGCTCCAGAATAACTATCATCTGCATTAGACTCAGTAGGGTCATTTCCGATTCATTATAACATACAGTCCTGATTTTTGTAGGACAGTCCCTACTGTTCACAGATGGGGTGGACTGTACGCTTACATCTGTAAAAAGGGACATTTCTGGATATTTTTGAGAATGGGTTGGACCTAAAAGGGTTGTCCGGGTTTAGAGCTGAACCCGTACATACCTCCATTTTCACCCCGGCAGCCCCCCTGACTTCGATGCTCTCCTTTGCCCTGCGCTAAATCGCGCAGGGCAGAGACATTTTTTGGAGTTTCGGTGACGTACCGGGCTCTCCATGGGGCTGCCAGAAAGCCTGGTAAAGTCACGGCACTGATGGGTGGGATTTAGTGCTGCCCTAGCTAGTAAAACGGCTAGGGCAGCGCTAAAGCCCGCCCATCAGAGCCGGTGACGTCACCGAGCACACTGCCGGGCGGAAGCTTCCGCCCGGCAGTGTGTTATGATAAACAAAAGAGCCCGTGCCCTGCGCGATTTAGCGCAGGGCAAGAGAGCGCATCGGTGCATGAGATGCTCAGATGCTAGCCTCAGAGGGGGCTGCCTGGGTGAAAATAAGGGTATGTCTGGGTTCAGCTCTGAAGCCGGACAACCCCTTTAAAGGTGTATTCTCACCTGAGACAATGGGGGAATATGGCTAGGATATGCCCCCATTGTCTTATAGGTGCGGGTTCCACCGCTGGGAGGCGCACCTATATCGGGAACGGAGCCCTGCAAAGTGGTGGCTGGAGGACTCTCCCCATGGAAGTGAATGGGAGCACACTGCGCATGACCGTCCACCGCTCCCATTCACTTCTATAGGCCCGATGGAAATAGCTGAGCCAGCGCTAGGCTATTTTCAGCGGCCCCATAGAACTGAAAGGAGGGCGGCTGCGCATGTGCTCTCCACCACTTTTGGGGCTTCTTTTAGGACATAGGTGTGGGTCCCAGCAGGGGACCTGCACCTATCAGACAATAGGGGCATATCCTAATGATATGCCCCCATCGTCTGTGATGAGACAACCTCTTTAAAACGACTGAGGTTTGCGATTCGGACACTGCAGCAGTAAGGTGCCCTTTAACCCTCCCTATAGGGTGAGGTGGGTGCACAGGATGGCCCCTGCCACCAGCATAGCTTCTCTGTTTTCCAGAATTGTGTAACGTTCAGTTTGATCCTGGAATCTCTCAGTAGTTTTCTCCTTATTGGAACGACTTCTCTGGAACGACCCTGCGCTGAGGTCCTGAGCACCAGCAAAAACTGCAACTACAGGCGGCGTGTCCTGTCCAAGGCTGGAGCCTGCTGCCTGTCAGTACACTTCTCATTCCTCACTTATTTGTGCCACAGATATCTCGTGGCCATGTTTAGGAGGCTGATGCTATCGGTCTCCATACTGGTACCATAGAAGTCAATGGAGGCTATGCAGCCCCTTATTCTGATCTATATTACTAATGAAAACCAGATACTGAATTTCCAATGTGTTTTTATTTTCTGATGGTAGATTATTTTTTTGTGGGCGGCCATCTTGCCTGAGCTGCTGTTAACACAATTCAGAGATATGCTTTACAGCAGCCAAATGGACCATAGGAACCTGTAGTTTGTAGATAACTCATTTTTTGGTGTATATATCTGTCACAGATTCGGTCACAAAGGGGATTTGTGGCCGAATCAGCGATTACGGTATTTCCCACTTTCCGCCAGGTCTAAGAAAGTCGGCATGACGTGGGCGGACGTCAGCAGACCCGTCTCATTTATCATTTTCAACGCCTGTTTTCGGGTACTTTAACACTAGCATTATTCTTTTCCAGTATAGAAATCCGGTAATGGGTCTCAATACCGGGGAAAAAAAAAATGCATCAGTTTTGTCCTAATGCTTTCTGAACGGAAAGGAATCCGTTCAGGACGCATCAGGATGTCTTCCGTTCCGTCCCTTGTACGGTATTTGACCGTAAAAAATACTGCAGCATGGAATGCGACCGAACTTGAAATGTATTGTTAGAGCGGTTCTTTGTTCAGGCAGAAATTAATTAATTAAATCAGCCAAAAAATCGCAGACATACAGGAGATTGATATGTCCGAGGAGATCTGATCGGACCGACCCAAAAAGTCTTTATTTTATACACTTTTCATTATAGGAGTTACAAGGAGGTTCAGGGCGATAAGAACAGTTATAGAACGAGGTAATAGATCAATCTGACAAGACTGGAAGGTCAGATTCCCACCGTTGGCTTGGACACATTCCGGTCATCTGGTCCTTCAAACAATAACATTTCCTAGAATTTCAAGAACACAGGATCACAAGATGCATTTCACAATCTACATGAGATATTTCTGAACAATAAGGCCCTTTTCACGCGGGCGAGATTTCCGCGCGGGTGCAATGCGCAAGGTGAACGCATTGCACCCGCACTGAACCCGGACCCATTCATTTCCATGGGGCTGTGCACATGAGCGGTGATTTTCACACATCACTTGTGCGTTGCGTGAAAATCCCAGCATGCAACGCAAGCCCCAAAGTAGTGAATGGGGCTGCGTGAAAATTGCAAGCATCCGGCAAGCAAGTGCGGATGCGGTGCGATTTTCACGCACGGTTGCTAGGAGACGATCGGGATGGGGACCCAATCTTTATTATTTTCCCTTATAACATGGTTATAAGGGAAAATAATAGCATTCTTAATACAGAATGCATAGTACAATAGGGCTGGAGGGGTTAAAAAAAAAATTATAATAATTTAACTCCCCATAATCCACTTGTTCGCGCAGCCCGGCATCTCTTCTGTCTTCATCTTTGCTGTGTACAGGAAAAGGACCTGTGGTGACGTCACTGCGGTCATCACATGGTCCATCACATGATATTTTACCATGGTGATGGATCATGTGACGGACCACGTGATGAGCGCAGTGACGTCATCAAAGGTCCTATTCCTACTGCACAGCAAAGATGAAGACAGAAGAGATGCCGGCTGCGCGAACAAGTGGATTAAGGTGAGTTAAATTTGTTTTATTTTATTTTTAACCCCTCCAGCGCTATTGTACTATGCATTCTGTATTAAGAATGCTATTATTTTCCCTTATAACCATGTTATAAGGGAAAATAATAAAATCTACACAACACCGATCCCAAACCCGAACTTCTGTGAAGAAGTCCGGGTTCGGGTCTGGGTACCAAACATGCCGATTTTTCTCACGCGTATGTAAAACGCATTACGATGTTTTGCGCATTTTCCCGCAACGCACCCGCATCTTATTCGGGCCAAAAACATGACGCCCGTGTGAAAGAGGCCTAAGTCAAAAACTCCCATGGTGTTCAAGACGGATCCGTCTTGGCTATGTTAAAGATAATACAAATGGATCCGTTCTGAACGGATGCAGACGGATCCGTCTGTGCAGAACCATGACGGATCCACACCAAACGCGAGTGTGAAAGTAGCCTTAAAGTAACAGAGTGCTATATCCTGTATTATGAAATAACAAGTCAGTATTTCACAGAAACATAAGTGTTCTGCTTGTTTCAAAAGCAGCTGCAGCGTCCGGATCTCGGCCAAGCTTCCAGATTTAACTTAGTACAGCAAAGATTTTAGCAGCAGATATGGAACAAAAAGGAAAGAAAAGGGCAATAATACAAACTGACCCCTGACTCAATGTCCTCTTTCGGGTTGACCATTGAGAACCGCAGGAGCCCTTTTTCCCCGACTCACATGGACTTCTCCTGTTGCCAAGAGCAGCCACTTCACTCACCCCCCGATCAGAGTAAACTTTTCACAGGACACAGAACGACAAACCGAGATTCATGTCCTCATACAGAAGTCAAGCAAAGCCAAACACAGTATAGCAAAAATTTCAATAAAAGCAATAAGCAAATAATCAAAACCTACCTGAATGATACCCGGACCCCTCACGGTGGACTGATTGTGAAGCCCCCACAGTTCTGGAAAGCTTGTGAGTCAATGGCCCACTTACCTAGGACCGTGGGCACTCCTTGTTAGTTCAGTCCTGGCACGTGGACGGGCTGGGCATCCCGGACGAGCCCCCAAATTGTTAGAGTGGTTCTTTCTCGGCCGATTTAATTAATTAATTTCGGATGCACCTAAGTTACGTAGAGGCCAGCGCTGGAGGTATTAAATCCGGTGTCTAATATGCCGGTCTTAATAAATGACCCCAGTGATCTTTACAAAACAAGAAGAGGCTCCTGTTATTAGGCTTAGGGCTCATTCAGACGGCCGTATGTTGCTCCCAAACACTAATCATCAGTGAGAAACAAGTGTAGAACCCCTTTAAGTAAACTTCCCAATCCTAAAGTAAGTGCTGTTTTACACGAGTGGATGCCGTGCGTGTCATCCGCAGCGTGAAAGAGAGCCAAGCCCCGCTCCGGACAGCAGAGACCCGGAGCAGTAACATGATTGATAACGCTCCGCGCCCCTCTGATCTTTTTACTACAAAATCACAGTGAGATAAAGTTGTCACCGTGATTTTGTAGTAAAAAGATCCCAGAGAGGCACAGAGCGTTATCAATCATAGGGGATGAGATGGGGTATAGGAGGTCACCAGGGGGTTGGGCTCTTTTAGGAACAGAGTTTCTGCCTTGCCTAAAACATGATTCACACCGGTTGACTACCGAGCATTACCATGTGATTGATCCTGGCTATCCAGAAAGTTGTGAAGGGCCAGACCTGGACACGCGATCCAGCTGAAAACAGAGGCTGTGAGGACTTGATCCGTGCCATTGGTTACATCTGTTTTTGATGGGGATGAAACTCGTGGACCCCCAAATCCCCCCCCCCCCCAACAATGCTACATAGGGTCTGTAACACCAAAAACCCTGCCCTGTCAGGTCACGTCCAGCCGCTGACCTCCTCATCTCCTGACCTTCCGCCTAACTCAGAATGCTTGGCGCAGTCCTGTACGTGACTGTGCCCGTAACCCTGCGCCCTATGCTACAGATCTGTAATACGCCCAATGTTCACTGTCCCATAACCAAAGAATAGGTGATGAATGTCTGAACGAGGGGGGTCTGACCACTAATCTTGACGGCGGGAGGCCTGTGTCCTCCATTGGAATGGGGAATGACCTCCCCATTCAGCCTATATGGGACCCGTCTGTCTGTCCTAAAGACTTTGAAAGGTTACTGTGCATGTGTGACCACTACTCCATGATCAATGTGTGTGTGTGGGGGGGTTTACAGTGGTCAGACCCCTAAAGATCACTTATCCTGAGGATGTGTGGAGGTCCACCACCGATCAGATAGTTATTCCCTTTCCTGTGGATAGGACAGAACTTTTAAACTTGGCACAACCCCTTTAAGATTCTACTTAGTTTTTTTATACAGGTGCTGTCCCATGTCACAGGGGTAATGCAAGCCCCCCATTGGAGTAATGATGACTACCCCTGCTTTCCCTATCTACCTGTATTGACCTGTTCTACATCAGCTGAGCCATGTGTGAGATTATAGGCATGGTTTCTATAGGTACAGGAGTACGCGGGGCGAGGACAGACCACTCACCACATTGCCCTCATAATGATGTGAAGACTGCTTGGCTCCATAGGGACACAAGCTGTACAATACGGGGGGGTGGAAGCTTCCTTGGGAGGAGCAACTGCATCGACCCTATACAGTGTCTAAAAAATGGCAGCCTCACGTACGTATTGCGTGGACATGGTCACATGTTTTGCTGTAACCAATGACTGGCTTCAGTGGTGACGTGCTGCCTCTGGCCAGGGGAAACAGAACATGAACAGAGAGGAGGACTAGGGAGCGGGCAAGTATGAATCTTCTGTTTAGAAAGGCAGACTGCTGGCACTAGATAAAAACTCATCATTCCTGCAAAACCCCTTTAAGCAGTGATGGCAAACCTCTGGGACTCCAGATGTGGTAAAACTACGACTCCCAGCATGCCCCATTCATTTCTATGGAGTTCTGAGAACAGCCAAGAAAGTGTACATCTTGGAAGCCGTAGTTTTACCACAGCTGGAGTAACGGAGGTTAGCCAGCACAGCCTTAAAGGGTTTAAAGCACATGGTGACCTATAGAAATGTCAAAAAAGGTCTAAGGTGAGGTGTCCCTGTAATGAGATCGCTGGACTGAGGGTACACAACCGCCCTCCAAACCTCTTCTGTCATCTGTTCTGTTACGACTTATAAATCCGAGATGGACTGGTTACTACGAACTGGCTGACAACCTTATAGAAAAGACTGGTTGCTAGGCAGTGTGTCCTTAGCAACCAGGTGAAGTTCACCTGAGGCACCTTGGACACCATCAAGCCAGACCGATCTTCTGTCTAGGCTGCACAATTAATGCCATTTTTTACAGTACAAGCAGGCAGCCCAGGTCATGGCTGCCACATCATTTTTGACAAAAGTGGATGATTCAAGGTGGACCTGCTCTACGCTCATTTTGGGCCACATGTTGACCAATCCTCAGAATCGTCCGTGCTGCCAGAAGACTGGGGGTCCTCTTGGTCTCCCTTAGACTTCTTCTTAGTGTGGACTCTGGAGTGCGATTTCAGATTGAATTTCCTAGTGAACGTTCTCCCGCACTGGTCACATTGATAGGGTCTCTCACCCGTGTGGATCATCAGGTGGCGCTTCAGGTGGGTTCTCCGGGTGTACGCTTTTGAGCACTCGGGGCACTTGTGAGGCTTGTCCCCGATGTGGATCTGTTCATGCCTCTTTAAGCTGGACAAGTGGGTAAAACTCCTCTGACACACGGGGCAGGTGTAAGGCTTCACTCCCGTGTGGGTTCTCTTGTGGGATGCGAGGTGGGACTGGCTGACAAAGGTCTTTTCGCACTCTGAACACTTGAAGGGCTTCTCACCGGTGTGGAATCTGTGGTGGATGTCCAGATCTCTCTGATCACGGAAAGTTTTAGAACATTCCCGGCATCTGTAGACGCTCCGTTTGGAGTGGCTTCTCTTGTGTCTGTTTAAGTGGCAGAAGTGCTTGAATGTCTTCCCACACAAGGAGCAGACGTAATCACCATCATCCTCGGGACAGTCTCCTGCCTCAAATAATGAGTCCTCAGAGCTATCGCTCTCAGCCTCTGAGCAGTCGGTGAGGTCCAACCCTTCTCTACAGTTCTCCAACTTCTGTATATTTTCATCCCTCTGTAGATCCATTTCTGTAGTGTCTCTGGATTCTAGTATCACTCCAATTCTCCTAGGGTCTGGCTTCTTAGGTGGTTGAGGTCTAGGGACTTTCTTACCAGTGGTCCACCTGGCTTCTCAAGTCTAAAGTATGAGGTCCACTTCGGCTGGAAGATTCCTGGCAGTCCCTGCTGCTACCTTGTCCTGTGACTTGGGGTTTACACCTGTACAAAGTATAAAGTAAGAGTCAGGAAATAAATTCTCAATAGATGAGAAAAACATTTTCGCTTCCAGAACCGGTGCCGCTCCAGTCCATGGGTTGGGTCCGGGACTGTAGCTCCACAGAAGTCAATGAGGATGAGCTGCAATACCAACCACAACCTGTGGACCGAAGGGGGTGCTGATTTAAGAAGATAGCAAAATGTTTATCTAACACTGTACAACCCACAGCATTATTATTCTTACAAACCATAAGCCCCCAACCGTTCTTGTGCCCCGGTCTCCACCCCTTATTGTGCCCCGGTCCTCACATGAGGTTGAAGTCTATTTCTAATTCGTCAGTTTCTAAAGGTTCACATAATTTGTATTTTTTGTAATGAATTTTGAGGACACCTGATCCCAAGTAATAGAAAAAGCTGCAGTGAGCAGTCCTTAAAGGGAACCTGTCATCAACGTTATGCTACCCATACTAACGGCAGCATAAAGTAGAGACAGGTGAGCTGATTTCAGTGGTCTGTCATTTAAAAGTTAAAAGTAAGTTGTTGCCGAGAACCAACATCACAATCATTGCAGACTGGGCCTGGAAAAGAGTCACGGACACCTGAGAAGAGTCATGGTTATTCCTAATCTCCTGCTGATGGCGGACAGTCTTCTACCTAGTTTTCTCCCTTTCTCTCTAGGAGAGAACTGCCAATCAGCAGCAGATGGGCAGAGAGAGCAGGAGATTATAGATAACCAGGACTCTTCTCAGGTAGATGTGACTCTTTTCCAGGCCTGGGCTGCAATGATTATGATGCTGGTTCTCAGCAACCACTTACTTTTAGCTTATGAGGGAGACACTGGTGACATCAGCATTTCTGTCACTGCTTTATGCTGCCCTCAGTGAGATCAGCATAAAGTTGATGACGGGTTCCCTTTAAAGTAAGTCAGTTGAAAGCGGCATTAAAATAAAAATGAAAGAATAATTCAAGTGGGCACAAAAAAAGTGTGATTTATATAATTAAATAAACTCGGACGGCTGATCTCGCACTGCCAACATATAGAAGGTAATGCCCCGCAGCAGGATCAGGAACCTTCGGCACTCCAGCTGTTGTCAAACAACTCCCAGCATGCAAACGTACTCAGCGTTATTGTAACTTGTATAGAAGTGAAAGGAGCACTCTGGGAGTTGTAGTTTCAGAACAGGTGGAGTGTCGGAGGCTGCTGATCCCTGAGATACAGTATAATCCAGCCTGGCCCAAACAGCTGGCATCAATGCGGGCAGACGGACACCTTTCACCGATTTAAATAAGTAAGGCTACTTTCACACTCGCGTTTTGTGCGGATCCGTCATGGACGGATCCGTTCAGATAATACAACTGTCTGCATCCGTTCGTATTATCTTTAACAGTCTTGAACAGTATTGAAAGTCAATAGAGGACGGATCCGTTTTCTATTGTGTCAGTGGAAACGGATCCGTCCCCATTGACTTACATTGTGTGCCAGGACGGATCCGTTTGGCTCAGGACGGAAGTCGGCAGAAGCTCCAAGTTGAAATCGCATTGCGATTTCAACAGAACTTCTGCCGACTTCCGTGCTCATGGAGCGTCCCCATCACCATGGGAACGACTCCACGCTAGAATGTACTGTCGGATTTGAGAAAGTTGAAATCGCAATGCGATTAATTCAAGTTCTATAAATCGCATTGCGATTTCAACTTACCACACTCTGCGTCAACTACGTAATATTCCATGGGAGTTTTGCCATGGGTCCCCCTCCGGCATGCCACAGTCCAGGTGTTAGTCCCCTTGAAACAACTTTTCCATCACTATTGTGGCCACAAAGAGTCCCTGTGGGTTTTCAAATTCGCCTTCCTATTGATGTTTATTGTGGTTCGCATGTTCGCGAACATTTGCGGAAATTCGCATTTGCCGTTCGCAAACTGAAAATTTTATGTTCGCGACATCACTAGTGATGCGTGAAAATCACCGCTCATGTGAACAGCCCCATAGAAATGAATGGGTCGGTATTCAGTGCGGGTGCAATGCGTTCAACTCACGCATCGCATCCGCGCGGAATACTCGCCCGTGTGAAAGGGGCCTAAGGAGGTGGTTCAGGCTCCGGAGCAACCTCAGGGACCAGCGGCGCAGCTAAAGGCTCATGGGCCCTGGTGCAAGAGTTCATCTTGGCCGAGTTAAAATCTCACCAATACATTTTATATTCTGACCGCCATAACTTTTTATTTTTATGTATATGGAGCTGTGTGAGGGCTCATTTTTTGCGGGCGACCTGTACTTTTCATTGATACTATTTTGGGGTGTGTATGGCTTTTTGTTAAATTTTTTGGGTGGGAAGTGAAGAGACCAAAAAACGTAGAATCAGACATTTTAAAGGGAGTCTGTCACCAGATTGTGACCTTATAGACCGCTTACATAGGTACTATGATTCTAATGGTACCTTTGATGTTTGCTTCTGAAGTTGCCCCAAGGCAAAAACGGACTTTTATTCATATGTAAATTAGGGCTCGCAAGTGCCCAGGGGCGGCATTCACCTCGTTGGAGCCCAGGCTGTTCTGCCTCTTTTCGTCATATCCCCGCCCCAGCCTCTTCCTCTGCCCGCTCCGCTCTTCCTTTGCGTCCTCCTTCTCTGCAGCGAGATCCCGCGCCTGCGCTATCCATTGCTTGGCTGGGGCATGCGCACTGCGATGCCCATTGTGGGCACGGCATCGCAGTAGCTACTACGCATGCGCCGGCCAACGGCGAGAAACAGCTGCGAGAAGGCGGACCAGAGACACCCACAATGGGCATCGCAGTGCGCATGCCCCGGCCAAGCAATGGATAGCGCAGGCGCAGGATCTTGCTGCAGAGAAGGAGGACGCAAAGGAAGAGCGGAGCGGGCAGAGGAAGAGGCTGGGGCGGGGATATGACGAAAAGAGGCAGAACAGCCTGGGCACCAACGAGGTGCACGCTGCCCCTGGGCACTTACGAGCCCTAATTTACATATGAATAAAAGTCAGTTTTTGCCTTGGGAGAACTTCACAAGGAAACATCAAAGGTACCATTAGAATCATAGACTGCTATGCTAGAGCGCTATGTAAGCGGTCTATTAGGTCACAATCTGGTGACAGACTCCCTTTAACAGTTTTCTTCCATCTTGCCGTTTATATGGAATAAATATTTTTACAGTACAGGTGTTTTCGCATGTGGTGAAACCCTTTATGTTCATTTTTATATTTGTTTTTATTTGAAGTTTTAGGAAAGGGTTGAATTGCATTTTTATATATTTTTTAAAATATATATATTTTCTTTTTTTACTTTTTTTAAGAGTAAATGTAATACAGTATAGGTCTTGCTGCATGCACCTACACACACAGCTTCACTATACACATTACATATCTAGCTCTGCTGCACGCACATTCTCACACAGCTCTGCTCTACACATTACATATAGCTCTGCTGCATGCACATTTCCCACACACAGCTCTGTTGTACACAATACACATATAGCTCTGCTGCATGCACATTCACACATAGCTCTGCTCTACACATTTAGCTCTGCTGCATGCACATTCACACACAGCTCCTCTGTACACGTTATATATACAGCTCTGCTGCAGCCTGCATACATTACCCACACACAGCCCTGCTCTACACAATACACATATAGCTCTGCTGCATGCACATTCACACATAGCTCTGCTCTACACATTTAGCTCTGCTGCATGCACATTCACACACAGCTCCTCTGTACACGTTATATATACAGCTCTGCTGCAGCCTGCATACATTACCTACACACAGCTCTGCTGTACACATTGCACACACAGCTCTGCTGTACACATTGCACACACAGCTCTGCTGTACACATTGCACACACAGCTCTGCTGTACACATTGCACACACAGCTCTGCTGTACACATTGCACACACAGCTCTGCTGCACACATTGCACACACAGCTCTGCTGTACACATTGCACACACAGCTCTGCTGTACACATTGCACACACAGCTCTGCTGTACACATTGCACACACAGCTCTGCTGTACACATTGCACACTCAGCTCTGCTGCACACACAGCTCTGCTGCACACACAGCTCTGCTGCACACATTGCACACACATCTCTGCTGCACACATTGCACACACAGCTCTGCTGCACACATTGCACACACAGCTCTGCTGCACACATTGCACACACATCTCTGCTGCACACATTGCACACACAGCTCTGCTGCACACATTGCACACACAGCTCTGCTGCACACATTGCACACTCAGTTCTGCTGCACACATTGCATACACTGCAGCAGTTTATACAGACAGTTCTTCTGACCAATTGCAGTGCTGACTCCTCCCACACACATGATCATGACATCATCAAAGGTCCTTTATACTACCAGATGGCCAGGTCCTGGAGCTCTGCAGGGTCGACCCTAACCTCTGCCTTTCAGGGGTGTGAGGAGGCGAGCGGTTACCGACATTCCTCATCTGCTCAGAGTCAGAGGCTGCGCATTCACTGCAACCCAGACGTAGACGTTTATCGCGCCGCTATCACCGCTCTGGGTCAGGGACAGTCACTCACACTTGACCGCACTGCGCGCGCTCACCTCAGTATCACCAGTGTGCAGACAGCAGAGCTCCTCAGTCCTCACGGTCCAGCAGGCAGCAGTCGGGTCGCACTCGCAGGAGTCAGTCGCAAGTTCGAAACCAAACCCGGCGGTCAGGAGCACACAGCTGCTCACTGCTCTTCCTGACCTGAAGCCGCTCCCCTCCTCACACCGTGCACGCAGGGCTCGCCTCTCAGCCTCCGCCCCTGTGTGACTTTAGTTAGCAACTTAGCTGCGGCGCCTGCAGGTACTGCTTTACTGTGGCTCCCCTGGTGTAAGCAGTGTGTAGGAGATACGGTCGCGGTGTAAGCAGTGTGTAGGTGTAAGCGGTGTGTAGGAGATACGGTCACGGTGTGTAGGAGATACGGTCACGGTGTAAGAGGTGTGTAGGAGATACGGTCACGGTGTAAGCGGTGTGTAGGAGATACGGTCACGGTGTAAGAGGTGTGTAGGAGATACGGTCGCGGTGTAAGCAGTGTGTAGGAGATACGGTCACGGTGTAAGAGGTGTGTAGGAGATACGGTCGCGGTGTGTAGGAGATACGGTCACGGTGTAAGCGGTGTGTAGGAGATACGGTCACGGTGTAAGCAGTGTGTAGGAGATACGGTCACAGTGTAAGCAGTGTGTAGGAGATACGGTCACAGTGTAAGCAGTGTGTAGGAGATACGGTCGCGGTGTGTAGGAGATACGGTCACGGTGTAAGCAGTGTGTAGGAGATACGGTCACGGTGTAAGCAGTGTGTAGGAGATACGGTCACAGTGTAAGCAGTGTGTAGGAGATACGGTCACAGTGTAAGCAGTGTGTAGGAGATACGGTCACAGTGTAAGCAGTGTGTAGGAGATACGGTCACAGTGTAAGCAGTGTGTAGGAGATACGGTCGCGGTGTGTAGGAGATACGGTCACGGTGTAAGCAGTGTGTAGGAGATACGGTCACAGTGTAAGCAGTGTGTAGGAGATACGGTCACAGTGTAAGCAGTGTGTAGGAGATACGGTCACAGTGTAAGCAGTGTGTAGGAGATACGGTCACGGTGTAAGCGGTGTGTAGGAGATACGGTCACGGTGTAAGCAGTGTGTAGGAGATACGGTCACAGTGTAAGCGGTGTGTAGGAGATACGGTCACAGTGTAAGCGGTGTGTAGGAGATACGGTCACGGTGTAAGCGGTGTGTAGGTGATACGGTCACGGTGTAAGCGGTGTGTAGGAGATACGGTCACGGTGTAAGCGGTGTGTAGGAGATACGGTCACGGTGTGTAGGAGATACGGTCACGGTGTAAGAGGTGTGTAGGAGATACGGTCACGGTGTAAGAGGTGTGTAGGTGATACGGTCACGGTGTAAGCAGTGTGTAGGAGATACGGTCACGGTGTAAGCAGTGTGTAGGAGATACGGTCACGGTGTAAGCAGTGTGTAGGAGATACGGTCACGGTGTAAGCGGTGTGTAGGAGATACGGTCGCGGTGTGTAGGAGATACGGTCACGGTGTAAGCGGTGTGTAGGTGATACGGTCACGGTGTAAGCGGTGTGTAGGAGACACGGTCACGGTGTAAGCGGTGTGTAGGAGATACGGTCACGGTGTGTAGGAGATACGGTCACGGTGTAAGAGGTGTGTAGGAGATACGGTCACGGTGTAAGAGGTGTGTAGGTGATACGGTCACGGTGTAAGCAGTGTGTAGGAGATACGGTCACGGTGTAAGCAGTGTGTAGGAGATACGGTCACGGTGTAAGCAGTGTGTAGGAGATACGGTCACGGTGTAAGCGGTGTGTAGGAGATACGGTCGCGGTGTGTAGGAGATACGGTCACGGTGTAAGCGGTGTGTAGGAGATACGGTCACGGTGTAAGAGGTGTGTAGGAGATACGGTCACGGTGTAAGAGGTGTGTAGGAGATACGGTCACGGTGTAAGCGGTGTGTAGGAGATACGGTCGCGGTGTAAGCAGTGTGTAGGAGATACGGTCGCGGTGTAAGCAGTGTGTAGGAGATACGGTCGCGGTGTAAGCAGTGTGTAGGAGATACGGTCGCGGTGTGTAGGAGATACGGTCGCGGTGTGTAGGAGATACGGTCGCGGTGTGTAGGAGATACGGTCGCGGTGTGTAGGAGATACGGTCGCGGTGTGTAGGAGATACGGTCGCGGTGTGTAGGAGATACGGTCGTGGTGTAAGCGGTGTGTAGGAGATACGGTCGTGGTGTAAGCAATGTGTAGGAGATACGGTCACGGTGTAAGCAATGTGTAGGAGATACGGTCACGGTGTAAGCGGTGTGTAGGAGATACGGTCACGGTGTAAGCGGTGTGTAGGTGATACGGTCACGGTGTAAGCAGTGTGTAGGCGATACGGTCGCGGTGTGTAGGCGATACGGTCGCGGTGTGTAGGCGATACGGTCGCGGTGTGTAGGAGATACGGTCACGGTGTAAGCAGTGTGTAGGAGATACGGTCACGGTGTAAGCAGTGTGTAGGAGATACGGTCGCGGTGTGTAGGAGATACGGTCACGGTGTAAGCAGTGTGTAGGAGATAGTCACGGTGTGTAGGAGATACAGTCACGGTGTAAGTGGTGTGTAGGTGATACAGTCACGGTGTAAGTGGTGTGTAGGAGATGTGACAATGGTTGGAGTAAATGGCAGAACAGACGCAGTGCATGCAGACTGACGGCCCACATATATACAGCAGACAGACACACAGATTGTGGGGGACACAGAGACGAAGATTACTGAATCCAGTCAGCAACAGATTGGGTGGCAGATGTGTCCCTCTGGCCGGGGGGCAGCTTCTCATCCTTCTCTGAGTGACGAGATGGCTGCAGTTTCTAAGCAAAAAGCCTACCATGGCATAGGAGATCTAGGGGAAAAAAATGTTTTTGTTAAACTAGGGTTGTACACATCTAACACAGCCCACAAATATAATGCACTGCCCCCCCAAATATACTGCACATCTACCCCCCAAATATACTGCACATCTACCCCCCAAATATACTGCACATCTACCCCCCAAATATACTGCACATCTACCCCCCCAATATACTGCACATCTACCCCCCCAATATACTGCACATCTACCCCCCCAATATACTGCACAGACACCCCCCCAATATACTGCACATCTATCCCCCAATATACTGCACAGACACCCCCCAAATATACTGCGTAGATAACCACCATATACTGCACATACCACTCAAATATACTGCGCAGACACACACAATATACTGCGTAGATAGCCCCCATAAACTGCGCAGACTACCCACAATAAACTGCGCAGACACCCTCCAATATACTGTGCAGACACCACCTATATACTGCGCACACACAACCCAATATACTGCACAGACACCCACCAATATACTGCGTAGATAGTCCCCCAGATACTGCACAGACAGCCCCCCATATACTGTGCAGACACCACCTATATACTGCACAGACAGCCCCCCATATACTGCGCAGACAGCCCCCCATATACTGCGCAGACAGCCCCCCATATACTGCGCAGACAGCCCCCCATATACTGCGCAGACAGCCCCCCATATACTGCGCAGACAGCCCCCCATATACTGCGCAAACACCCCCCCATATACTGCGCAGACAGCCCCCAATATACTGCGCAAACACCCCCCAATATACTGCGCGGACACCCCCCAATATACTGCGCGGACACCCCCCAATATACTGCGCGGACACCCCCCAATATACTGCGCGGACACCCCCCAATATACTGCGCGGACACCCCCCAATATACTGCGCGGACACCCCCCAATATAATGCGCAAACACCACCCAATATAATGCGCAAACACCACCCAAATATACTGCGCAGACACCACCTATATACTGCGCGGACACCCCCCAATATAATGTGCAAACACCACCTATATACTGCACGGACACCCCCCAATATAAGGTGCAAACACCACCTATATACTGCACAGACACCCCCCAAATATACTGCGCGGACACCCCCCAATATACTGCGCGGACACCCCCCCAATATAATGTGCAAACACCACCTATATACTGCGCGGACACCCCCCAATATAATGTGCAAACACCACCTATATACTGCGCGGACACCCCCCAATATACTGCGCGGACACCCCCCAATATACTGCGCGGACACCCCCCAATATAATGTGCAAACACCACCTATATACTGCGCGGACACCCCCCAATATAATGTGCAAACACCACCTATATACTGCGCGGATACCCCCCAATATAATGTGCAAACACCACCTATATACTGCGCGGACACCCCCCAATATACTGCGTAGATACCCTGCCATATACTGCACAGACCTCCCTATATGATAGTCAGACCTCCCCCCATAAACTGCGCAGACCACCCTATATAATGCACAGACAGCCCCCCATATATATATATATATATATTTAATGGCCATCAGATCTCCCTACCCCCACACTGCGCAGGCGCGGAGATCGGATTGATGTTTTGTAGTTAGCCGCGCTTGCGCACTGGCCCGTAATTTCTCCCTACCCTAAGGCTGGTGAGGCTCTCCGGCGCATGCGCAGTGTCCCGGTGTCTAGCTAAGCTTCTGAACAGCTGCTGTGAGACTTCCCTGACCCGTCGTTTTGCGCCTACACCTCCTCACGTCATTTCCGTTGAGACCGGAAGTGACGAGGTAGGGAAATGTAAACGGCTCTACTGCTTTTCTTTAATTGGTCGGCGGCGGAATCCAAGCCTCGAATTCAGAATGGGCCAAAGGAGTCCTGATTGGTGGATTCATTGCTGGAACGCATGCTCATACTTCCGGCAGTCTTCAGAGCTGTGCGGCTGAGAGTAGTGTGCCTGCATGCCGGGGAGAGAGAGGCAAGGTCAGTGTGTGGAGAGACGGGCAGGAGATGGAGGTACACCGTGCAGCACCCAGATAACACTCTCTAGTACCTGTGCGCATATAGTGCCCCAGTAATACTGCTGCACAACTCCTAAATATTATATTCCCTAACTGTGCCCATGTAATACCACTGTATAGTTCCTCAATAATACTACCATATAATGCGCCCACATAGTAGCTTTATTTAGTGCCCAAGTCATTCAGCCATAAAGTCTATAAATAGCACTGTGTCCATATAATACCTCCATATAGAACCCAAGTAATATCATACAATTCCTAAATAATACTCCCGAATATTTGTGCCCATATAATAGCAACATATATTTTATCCAAATAATACCGCTATACAGTTCCTAAGCAATATGTTCCCTAGCTGTGCCCACACAGTAGCTCCCTATAGTGCCCATGTAATATTGCTTTACAGTCCCTAAATAATACTCTCAAACTGTGCCCATATAATACCTCTATAGTGCCTTAATAATACTACCATACAATTCCTAGTAACTGTGCTCATATAGTAGCTCCAGACATTACTACCGCCACTACTACAGTTCCTAAACTGTGCCCACATACCGTAATTATGCACCTTAGTGTCTAAATATCATACCGTGCCCATATAATACTACCTTTCCATACCCAATCATGCCACCTTACACACTAATACGCACTTGGCCGACCAGATCTCCCCGGGGCGTTATACATCTCATTATTATGTCTTCTAGGGCCCCTCCCCTAAAATGCTCCGCCTCTTAATTGACACCAACCGCAGTGTCATTGGTCGAGCCCCCCACAGAGGCGCCGCCACAGAGCGGATTAAGAGGGATGAGAGACGGCGGCGCCAGCAGTGTCAGCTGGAGGAGGCGGCCTCTCAGGAAGCGGTATGTAAAACTTTATTAGTGTGCGTTTGTGTGTACATATTTATAATTTAATTCATATTTCCAATTTTTCACCGTCAGGTGTCGCCAGGTAAAGGCCGGCGCTGGCAAGACAAAGAGACCATTGAGTACGAAGGTCGTACAGCGCCAGGAGAAAAGAAAGGTAGGACGCCGTACGGTCAGCACTGTCCAGGTTTCAGATGCTGTTCTGCTGCTTTCCCTGCAGTACGGTAGAACTAGTGTTGTCAGTGAGATATTACTGCCTGTAACGAGCGGCATCACAGCTCCGTGGGAGAGATGGCCTCTGAGAGGCGTAGGTATTCAGTATGCCCTTTGTGCACCGTTTATCTGGGCAAAGTAAGGCAGTATTGTGTACTGCTTGGCTCTATATGGGCACAGTATGGCGCTTTATCATTATATTAGTTCTGTTTGGCGCTGTATGGCTCACTATCTGCTAAGGATAGTTCTACATGGGCACCAGTGCCCTCTCTGCCTACTACCCTACTGCTGCTCCTCATCAGTGCATCATGTTTCGTTCCTAGACACGGGCAGCCCGCTCCCCGCAGCGTACAGCCCCCGATATGTGGAGGCCGCGTGGTATTCCTGGTGGGTGAAGCAAGGATTCTTCAAGCCGGAGTACCAGGTGAGCGGCAGCCCTTACACTTAGATCTGCGCCGTCTTGTTCATGTGCGGCTTACAAAATTCCCGACATCCCATCATGTCAAAGGTCTACACGTGTGACCGCTAGTGGATTGGCCATTGTCTATAGATGTGGTCGGCACTTTTCTGTGCAAGGACATTTCTGGTTGTGCCAATCATGCAGATGCAGGAGCGGTTGTCAGTGACAGCTGTTCTCCACCTAGATGTTTTTTTTGTTTTTACTATACCTAACTTCTTCATCACTAATGAGGTCTCTATATTTTTTGAGCCACTTCCTGCTCCGGCCCCAGCTGTCATAGGGGCAGGGTGTCTGCATGAGCTGCTGGGTCTTAGCAGAACCACATCAGCTCTGCAGCCCTATACAACCTCTCTGCGGGCTGTATTCCCCCTGTAACTAATAACTAACAAGAAAGATGTAAAATTTAGAAAAATGACAAATTTATTATTATTTTTATTTATTTTTTTACATTTCCCAGGGTATAAAAAATTAAAATACCAAAATAAAAATGACATAAAAACAAAGCTTCCTGGGTCACCAAAAAAACCCAACAAAAATTATTTACATAACCGAATGGGGAAAAATGCGCCTGGTCAGGGCAGGTTAAATGACCCAGTTGTGAACCAGTTAAAGTCCATCTAGTGTAAAACAGAAAGAAGATTGACAGGATAAAAGGGGGATGCAGCTGCAGTTCTCGCTTTTTCAATGACAAGGGGGAGGAGAGCAGGAGGAAGGAGATATGCGGTAGGTTCAGAGAACATCTGACATCATAGCAGGAAGTGCCGCCCCCTCAGCCGGCATAGAGAGGAGATCTACATTTACAAGACCCCAGATCTGCAGGTTACCGTCTTTTTATTGCCACCATGTACATCTATGACACAGATCTAATTGATAAGAGATTTCTTGTTTCTGTTTCTGCAGCGTCATCTCCCCCACGCAAGGCCGGAGGTCTTCTCTCTCTGCATCCCTCCTCCCAACGTCACTGGCTCCTTGCACCTCGGCCACGCTCTGACAGTAGCCATTGAGGATTCTCTTGTGCGGTGGTGAGTTTTTAATGTACCGTACTTTGTTTCATTTCTTCACCATTTGCAAGATTTCTGCTTGCTGTCAGTGAATGCGAACACTCTACCAGAGCCTGAAAACCAAGCACAGGCCTATTACCTCTCACAGCTGAAGGTTTGCCACCATTGTATCCATAATGTGAGCTCAACACATCAGCACACATCTTTCCTCTGCTTACAGTGTGTGTACATGAGAAATAACACTATTTCTGGCCATTATGTCACTTGTATCCTGCACTTTATTTTTATTTTTTTTTTAGCAGTTTTCACCTGTGCGTGCTGAATGTCTAGTTTGCAGTTGTCACAGAGATGGTGGGTGGAGAATAGCTGTCATCCACTGCACGTAGAAGGTAGAAGAGAAACTGCTTCCTAACCTTCTCTTACTCAGGAACAGCCCCATGATCATGGAGGATATTACAGAGAAGTACTATCCTGCGTGGATGTGAATAAAGCACTGAGGAAATTTATATCTTGGCCCACGTAGCTCCAGCCATCTTCATGTCTCTGTGTGCTCCTGCTCACTCCTCATTGCACTCTTCTCCATAGACTCGTATTGACATATGTTATATGATCCTCCAGTGGAGTTAATCCGTTCTGGATGGGTTTAAGGGTCACAAACTTTTTAAAAAACGTTTGCAATGTCATACAGACGTATCAAAAATTTAGATCGGTGGGGGCCTGAGGGCTGAGACCCCACCTGTCCCTACGAGAAAGAAGCATGCACATAGCATTCTCTCTCTGCATGAGATGGTCTCTATTGGCCCATCTCGATTCCATCCTCAGCGATAACTGAGCAGACAATGCACACGTTTCTCTTCCCTTGTCTCTATGAAATATAATTTTTTTTTCCTGAAAAGTTATTGACCCTTTAAGAAATAAAAGCAATTAACTAGTGGGGGGCGGGGGGACTGCTGATGTCCTGACATTTCCCTCTGATAACACATATTACAAAGTTTCTTGTGGTCGCTTATACTATTGATTCATGTAAAGTTGTGTAAAAAGTTAGTGACCATTAAATAAAGAAATACGCAGGTGTACGATGAGGCATAAGAGGTCTGTGCACCAGAAGATAAAATCGGCAAGGAGGTAGATTTCTGGTGTAATGTGTTGGGCCACTGAAGTCCTGATCACTTTTTTTTGGTCAATGGCATTGGGGGACACAGCACCATGGGTATATGCCCAGCTGCCACTAGAAAAGAAAAGTGTTTTCCATCCAGATGGGCTATACCCTCTGCACAGACACTAAACTAACCAGGGCACACTCACGTTCTGACACCAGGTCCCGCAAATGACCTCGGGGTTGTCACAACCATGTCCCGCTCTTCCTCGGCATCTTCGGGTCATTCCCAGGACAGGTCTGAGGCTGGCAACGAATCCTCCCCTGCCACACCTTCCACACCTTCCACCGCCTCGGGGGACTCCTCTGACTCTGATTCCGGATCAAGGCAGAGCACTGCCCTGTCTACGGCCATGCAGGATCTCATCAGGGCAGTTAGGGACACTCTCCATGTGCAGAAAGACCCCTCCTCCTCGGCTCAGGGATCCGTATCATTTCGCCGTTCCAGGCGCCCCGTTTTCATTCTCCTAACCATGCGGATCTGGACGCACTCCTGGCCAAGGAGTGGCATCACCTGGATAGGCGTCTTCAGCCTGCCAAGGGTTCGGACGTCCTCTTTCCTTTTTCCGAGGAGTCCATTACTATGTGGTCTGTCCCTCCTCAGGTAAATCCACAAGTGGCCCGACTTGCTAAGGCCACCACCCTTCTTTTGGCCGACGCGACATGATTGTCTGATCCATTGGACAAGAAGATAGACTCTTTGTCCAAGTCTGCATTCGTTGCAACAGGTTCCGCTATCCGCCCCGCCTTTGTCGCGTCTTGGATGGCTAAGGCCTGTGTGGTCTGTGCCAAACAGCTTGTTCGGTCCTTACCCCCGGATTCTGCTCAGGGTGAGCGCCATCTCCTTGCCTCTCATCTTCTCCATGCCTCCAAGTACCTTTGTGATGCTTCCCTGGAATTGGCACGCCGCTCTAGTAGGGTGGCTGCTAACTCAGTGGCCATCCGCCGCACAGTTTGGCTTCGGGCCTGGGCTGCGGATGCTGCCTCCAAAAAGGCTCTCATATCTCTTCCATTCCTGGGTGGTTGGCTTTTCGGGAAGCGTTTGGAGGAGCTTATTTCTGAGGCCACGGGTGGGAAACGTTCCCTCCTGCCCCAGAACCATTCCCGCCGCCGTCCTATGCCTTAATCGCGGTCTCAGTGTTTTCGCTCCTTTCGGGACTCCTCCTCCCGTCAGGACAAAAAGACTGCTCATCCTTCCTTCAAGGCCAAGCCCTCCTGGCACGCCCTCCCTAAGCCTTCCAAACCCCAGTCTGCAAACCTGTTATCTGCATGACTGGTTTCCCCCGCTCGAGTTGCCCCCTCAGGTGGGGGGGGGGGGGGGTCGTTTGCTCTCTTTTCAGGATCAGTGGAGCGCAACCGTAGATGATGCCTGGATTCTGGAAGTAGTTTCGTCTGGGTACAAAATTTAATTTTCTGCCCTTCCCACGGGTCAATTTTTCCAGTCGTTGCAGCCCAGGTCCTCCTCCCTAGTTGGCACTCTTTTTCAGGCCATTCATTCCCTTCACGTTCATGGGGTGATTGTTCCTGTACCGATCTCGGAACATTTTCTTCAGGGGTTTAACTCAAACCTCTTCACGGTTCCGAAGAAGGACGGTTCTCTTCACCCCATTTTGGATCTGAAGGCACTCGATTATTTTGTCTGAGTCCGCCACCTTCTTATGGAGTCCCTCAGGTCGGTGATTGCTTCCTTTTGAGGTGGGAGAGTTTGTCGTCCATCGACATCCGAGACTCCTATCTGCATGTCCCCATAGCTCAGTCTCCTCAGAGGTACCTTCACTTTGCGGTAGGTTCTCTGCATTTTCAGTTTGTGGCGTTGCCCTTCGACCTGGCGTCTGCTCCGAGGGGCTTTACCAAGGTGTTGGCTCCCCTGGTCGCACTTCTCCGTGTCAGGGGAGTTGCAGTAATACCCTACCTGGACAATCTTCTGGTGAACGCTCCGTCCTGGGAGGACAACCTGTCCAGCCTCCACATCACCATGTCTGTGCTGTCCCAGTTCGGTTGGCTAGTGAATCACACCAAGTCCTCCCTGGTTCCCAGTCAGAGGATGGAATTCCTAGGCATGGTCCTCAACACTCGCCTTTGCCGAGTGTTCCTGGCTCTCCAGTCAGGGGTGACTCGCCTTTTGCGAGCAGTCTCCTCTGCCCATCAAGGCGTGCATGCGCATTCTGGGCGGGATGGTTGCCACCTTTGAGGCAATTCCTTATGCCCAATTCCATACCCGAGCCCTTCAGCTCTCAATTCTTGCCCGGTGGAACAGGTCCCCGTCAGGCCTCGATCGCCCGATCCGCCTGTCCCCTCATGTCCGCCGGGACTTGCGCTGGTGGCTGAACCCACTGACCATCTCCCTCGGCAGATCCTTCCTTCCCCTCCGTTGGAAGTTGATCTCCACAGATGCCAGCCTGACAGGTTGGGGGGCAGTCTTCGGGTCTCTCACGGCCCAGGGTTAGTGGTCGATGCGGGAGAGCTCCCTACAGATCAATATCCTGGAACTCGGGGCCATTTACCTGGCTCTGTCCTGTTGGACTCACCACCTCCGCGGTCATCCTGTCCAGATTCAGATGGACAACTCCACTGCTGTGGCTTATTTGAACCACCAGGGGGGCACCAGAAGCGCGGCGGTCCTGAAGGAAGCCAGCGTCTCGACCCGGGGGAGTGGTCTCTCCTCCATTCAGAAGTGTTTCAACAACTCTGTCAGCGCAAGGGAATCCCAGACTTGGATTTTTTCGCCGCCCGTGTGAACCACAAATGTCCGCTTTACGTCCCCAGGTCTCTGGATCCTCAGGCTCTGGCGGTAGACGCCTTGGTTCTCCTGTGGTCCCATTTCAGTCTCCTAGATCTCTTCCCTCCCCTTCCGCTTCTTCCTCGGGTACTCAAACGCCTCAAAATGGGTCGGGTACCAAGGTGGTTTCTTCCTTCCACATTAATGAGGAGATTGTACCGCCTTTATTCTGTCCTAGCCCCTCTCATCCCATAGAGCGGTCTCTCCACCGTCTGAATGTGGTTCGGGCGCTCCGGCCGTATCTCCAGCTAACGGAGTCCTTCCATCGATCTGACTCTCTTTGTTGTCCCTGAGGGCTCACGTAAGGGTTTACAAGCCTCCAAAGCCACCATCTCCCGTTGGATTAGGTTGGCCGTCAATGAAGCCTATGTGGCGAAGGGTCATGAGCCCCCCTTCCGGTTGACCGCTCACTCCACTTGGGCGGTCGGGGTATCATGGGCGGTCCGGCATTTAGCCTCTGCTTCCCAGGTCTGCAAGACCGCCACCTGGGCCTGAGTTCACACCTTCTCCAGATTTTACCATTTTCATTCCTTGGCCTCTGCTGATGCCAGTTTGGGTCGCAAGGTTCTGAAAACGGCTGTGCTCTAGGTTCTTCGCGTGGCTGTTTCTTCCCACCCTTAGGGACTGCTTTGTGACGTCCCATGGTGCTGTGTCCTCCAATGCCATTCACGAGAAAAATTTATTTTTGTACTTACCGTAAAATCCTTTTCTTGTTGGATGCATTGGGGGACACAGATCCCACCCTTGTTGTTGTTGTTGTTGTTGTTGTTGTTGTTGTTGTTGTTGTTGTTGTTGTTGTTGTTTTTTTTTTTTTTCTTCGTTCAGGTTTTCCGGATTTCCCGGGACTCTTTTTAATAATGGTCCTCTTTCTGGTTTAGGACATGTTGGCTTCACTGTTTTGAACCAACTGGTTAGTGTAGTGTCTGTGCAGAGGGTATAGCCCATCTGGGTGGAGCCAACACTTTTCCTTTCTAGTGTCAGCCTCCTAGTTGCAGCTGGGCATATACCCATGGTGCTGTGTCCCCAATGCATCTAACAAGAAAAGGCTTTTCCGGTAAGTCCAAAAATCCATTTTTAGGATATCGGGAAAGTCACAAGTCACAAATTTTGGAGTAGAGCAGGACTTGCGCCAAAATGTGTGACTTATCTTTACCAGAAAACTGCCGGAGAAGTTTAACACATTCCATACACCACTTGCCCATCACAGTCAAAGTGACTCAACGCTCAGCCGAGAGCTTCTGCCCCTTAGTTTTTGCAATCAGTGGGGGGTCTCAGCAGCCAGACCCCCGTCAATTAGAACCTCTGATGTTTGTTTGGTCGTTAAATTGAATTAACCTGATGCGAAGTGAATCATGGATTCCATAGTCCTAAGTGTAAGTGCTCTCTTTTTTTTTTGCCAGGAGGAGGATGCTGGGTCAGAAGGTCCTTTGGGTGCCAGGATCGGACCACGCGGGGATTGCCACTCAGGTACGGCACTTGATCGGTTATCGACACAGTGTTGGATATTTCGGCATGGGTAGCTTGCAGCGTTTTTGCCCTAGGACACAATGGGAACCTCTTGGACTTTAGGCCTTCCAGGTCTGCTGTGGTTGCATGAGACAAGCTGTAAAGCTGTGCAGTGCACATTATCTTTGTGGCCATTCATATGATGTGATTTGAACCCTTTGTGGTTTCCAACCTTTAGTTGTTCCGTAACTATAACTCCCAGCATGCCCTGACAACCTGCTGCAACTCCTGGAGACCCGCAGATTGGAGATGTTAATAGGACATCTGGTAGATGAGGCCCTCTGAAGAGTCTGCATTGATTGAGATCTTATTTTCCTTCCAGACTGTGGTAGAGAAGAACCTGCATAAGGAACGAGGCGTCTCTCGGCATGATTTGGGTCGGGAGGAATTTCTCAAGGCCGTGTGGGAATGGAAGGAGAGGTAAGTGGAATAGAGGAATAGATCTGTGCATACAATCCCATACAGGACTGAGTCCTCATCGTGTCTCATGTCTTCCTTCTTGAAGTAAAGGGGATAGAATTTATCACCAGCTGAAATCTCTTGGAGCTTCTCTTGACTGGGACCGATCCTGCTTTACCATGGACAAGGTAATCTGCTGTCATTTCTGTGGGCAACAGACTCCACGAAAGGCCATGCTGGTTATTTTCATATTGTGCGAGCTCCCATTCTACTGATACATCCCCTGTGCAGCCATATAGTTAAAGGGGTTTTCTGGGATTTTTTATCTGATGACACATCCTCTGGATAGGTCATCAGTGTCTGATCGGTGGAGGTCTGACACCTAGAACCCCTGCAGATCAGCTGTTTGAGAAGGCACCAACGCGCTACGGACTTCTCGCTGCTTTCTCTAGGCCGAGTGGCGACACGCCCATAGGGAAACCTGCAAGAAAGCCTCAGTGCTACTGCGAATGCCAATGCCTTCTTAAACAGCAAGTCAGCAGGGTCCCCATGATCAGATACGGATGACCTTGGATAGGTCATCTGGTAAAAATCTCAGAAAATCCCTTTAAATGATGCAATTCCGCAGCCACTATTAGGGGGAGCTCACGACATACAAACTTATGCAGCCCCCACTGAAATAACTATAACATATTTGTGAGCTCCCCCTAGTGGTGACTGCAAGCAATCAGAATTGTATCTTTACAATCTATGGCGGGGGGGGGGGGGGGGGGGGGCTCTTTATGTGAAAAATGGAGTTCTGGACTCTGTAACGCTCTACATTAAAAAATCTGGTAATTGGGCATCTTTTATCAGTTAATCCAGATTACTAGATTTTGTATTCCCTGGCACACACCAGCATAGATATACTTACCTTGAGTGGTATCCAATCTGCAGGATGAACGGACAGTCTCTGGGTTGATTGTGACTGTGACGCTACATTATTAGGGTCTTTACAGGACAGGTCATATTAAACACCCCACCACATGTCCGTTTCCCACATGCTGGAGCATCCTCAGCTTCATATATGTAATTAGGGGTAGAGTTGTTGCGATACCAAATTTTTGATTCGGTTTCGATACCATGAAAAAGTATTGCGATACTCGATACCATTCGATACCACGCGAAAAAAAAAATAAACCAAAAAAGCCACGTGCATTCCGCATGTTTAAAAATGGCGAATCGCGCAGTTTTTATTAATTTTTTTTCTGTTCCGGCGTTCACCACCTAGATTTTTTTTTTTATATTTTAATAATTTGGACTTTTCTGACGTGGCGATATGTAATATGTTTATTATTTATATATTTTATATATGTGAAATTGGGAAAAGGGGGTCATTTATACTTCATATTTTGGTGGGGTTTTTTTTACTTTTTTTTTTACACTTTTTATTTAACCCCTTAAGGACCGGGCTCATTTTCACCTTAAGGACCAGGCCATTTTTTGCAAATCTGACCAGTGTCACTTTAAGTGCTGATAACTTTAAAACACTTTGACTTATCCAGGCCATTCTGAGATTGTTTTTTCGTCACATATTGTACTTCATGACACTGGTAAAATAAAGTCAAAAAAATTAATTTTTTTGCATAATAAAATACCTAATTTACCAAAAATTTGGAAAAATTAGCAAATTTCAAAGTTTCAGTTTCTCTACTTCTGTAATACATAGTAATACCCCCAAAAATTGTGATGACTTAACATTCCCCATATGTCTACTTCATGTTTGAATTATTTTGGGAATGATATTTTATTTTTTGGGGATGTTACAAGGCTTAGAAGTTTAGAAGCAAATCTTGAAATTTTTCAGAAATTTACAAAAACCCAATTTTTAGGGACCACTACAGCTCTGAAGTCACTTTGCGAGGCTTACATAATAGAAACCGCCCAAAAATGACCCCATTCTATAAACTACACCCCTCAAGGTATTCAAAACTGATTTTACAAACTCCGTTAACCCTTTAGGTGTTGCACAAGAGTTATTGGCAAATTGGGATGAAATTTGAGAATTTCATTTTTTTGCCTAATTTTCCATTTTAACCCATTTTTTCCACTAACAAAGCAAGGGTTAACAGCCAAACAATACTGTATCTTTATTGCCCTGACTCTGCTGTTTACAGAAACACCCAATATGTGTCCGTAAACTACTGTACGGCCACACAGCGGGGCGTAGAGTGAAAGGTGCGCCGTATGGTTTTTGGAAGCCAGATTTTGCTGGACAGTTTTTTTGACACCATGTCCCATTTGAAGCCCCCTGATGCACCCCTAGAGTAGAAACTCCATAAAGTGACCCCATCTAAGAAACTACACCCCTCAAGGTATTCAAAACTGATTTTACAAACTTCGTTAACCCTTTAGGTGTTGCACAAGAGTTATTGGCAAATTGGGATGAAATTTGAGAATTTCATTTTTTTGCCTAATTTTCCATTTTAACCCATTTTTTCCACTAACAAAGCAAGGGTTAACAGCCAAACAAGACTGTATCTTTATTGCCCTGACTCTGCTGTTTACAGAAGCACCCCAAATGTGGCCGTAAACTACTGTACGGCCACACAGCGGGGCGTAGAGTGAAAGGTGCGCCGTATGGTTTTTGGAAGCCAGATTTTGCTGGACAGTTTTTTTGACACCATGTCCCATTTGAAGCCCCCCTGATGCACCCCTAGAGTAGAAACTCCAAAAAAGTGACCCCATCTAAGAAACTACACCCCTCAAGGTATTCAAAACTGATTTCACAAACTTTGTCAACCCTTTAGGTGTTGCACAAGATTTAATGGAAAATAGAGATACAATTTCAAAATTTCACTTTTTTGGCAGATTTTCCATTTTAATATTTTTTTTCCAGTTACAAAGCAAGGGTTAACAGCCAAACAAAACTCATTATTTATGGCCCTGATTCTGTAGTTTACAGAAACACCCCATATGTGGTCGTAAACTGCTGTACGGGCACACGGCAGGGCGCAGAAGGAAAGGAATGCCATACGGTTTTTGGAAGGCAGATTTTGCTGGACAGTTTTTTTGACACCATGTCCCATTTGAAGCCCCCCTGATGCACCCCTAGAGTAGAAACTCCAAAAAAGTGACCCCATTTTAGAAAGTACGGAATAGGGTGGCAGTATTGTTGGTACTAGTTTAGGGTACATATGATTTTTGGTTGCTCTATATTACACTTTTTGTGCGGCAAGGTAACAAGAAATAGCTTTTTTGGCACGTTTTTTTTTTTTGTTATTTACAACATTCATCTGACAGGTTAGATCATGTGGTAATTTTATAGAGCAGGTTGTCACGGACGCGGCGATACCTAATATGTATACAATTTTTTTTATTTATGTAAGTTTTATACAATAACTTCATTTTTAAAACCCAAAAATTGTTTAGTGTCTCCATAGTCTAAGAGCCATAGTTTTTACAGTTTTTGGGCGATTATCTTGAGTAGGGTCTAATTTTTTGCGGGATGAGATGACTGTTTGATTGGCACTATTTTGGGGTGCATATGACTTTTTGATCGCTTGCTATTACACTTTTTGTGACGTAAGATGGCAAAAAATAGCTTTTTTTACACTTTTTTTTTTCTTTTTTTTACGGTGGTCACCTGAGGGGTTAGGTCATGTGATAATTTTATAGAGCCGGTCGATACGGACGCGGCGATACCTAATATGTATACTTTATTTTTATTTATAAAAGTTTTACACAATTATTTTATTTTTGAAACAAAAAAAATCATGTTTTAGTGTTTCCATAGTCTAAGAGCCATAGTTTTTTCAGTTTTTGGGCGATTATCTTGAGTAGGGTCTCATTTTTTGCGGGATGAGATGACGGTTTTATTGGTACTATTTTGGCGTACATGCGACTTTTTTGATCACTTTTATTACCTTTTTTGGGAAGTAAGGTGGGCAAAATTTCAATTTTCTCATAGTTTTTATTTTTTATTTTTATGGCGTTCACCGTGCGGGGAAAGTAACATGACCGTTTTATAGATCAGGTCGTTACGGACGCGGCGATACCTAATATGTGTAGTGTATTTTTTATTTTATTTTTATTCAGTGATAAATGTTTTTTTATTTTATCTTAACTTTTTTCACTTTTTTAAAAAAAATTGGACCCAGACCCACTTGGTTCTTGAAGATCCAGTGGGTCTGATGTCTGTAAAATACAGTACAGAAACTATATAGGTTTCTGCACTGTATTTTACTTACACTGAACAGATCTATGCTTTCAGCACAGATCTGTTCAGCACCATGGACAGCAGGACGCCTGAGCAGGCGTCCTGTTGCCATGGGAACCTTCCCCGTCTGTCACAACTTCGCAGACGGGGAAGGGTGAGGACGGGGCTTCGGGGGGCTCTCTGGGGGCTCTCTCCCTCTCCCATCGGGGGGCTGCAAAGGCACAGCAGCCCCCCGATCGGAGAGGGAGGGAGCTCCTTGCGCTGTTAACCTTTTCCATACAGCGGTCCGTACGGACCGCTGCATGGAAAGGGTTAAACGGCTGACATCGCATCACCGATGTCAGCCGTTTATACCAGGGTGCCAGCAATGTGCTGGCACCCTGGTATAACCCACTAGACGCCAACGATTATGCAATGGGAGGCGGGCGGGGGATCGCGATCCCGCCTGCCGCACCGCCCGCCTCCCGCAACGCCCCCACCGCCTGCGACACCCCCCCTGCACCACCCGCCGCCATCAAATCATGCAGGGGTGCAGGGGGGGGTGCGCAATATTGATTTTAGGCACTCTGAAGTTTCTGATCCCCGCGGTCAGGGACCGCGGGGATCAGAAACTGCAAAAAGCGCAGCAAACCGCAGGTCTGAATTGACCTGCGGTTTGCTGCGATCGCCGACACGGGGGGTCAAATGACCCCCCCCTGCATTGTTACGGGATGCCGGCTGAATGATTTCAGCCGGCGTCCCGTTCCGATTAACCCCCGCGGCGCCGGAATGCAGATTTTAAGTCAGGACGTACCGGTACGTCCTCGGTCCTTAAGGACTCGGGAAATAGGGCGTACCGGTACGTCCTCGGTCCTTAAGGGGTTAATAACTATTTCCCCCCTTAGGCTACTTTCACACTAGCGTTCGGGTGTCTGCTTGTGAGCTCTGTTTGAAGGGGCTCACAAGCGGCCCCGAACGGATCCGTACTGCCCTAATGCATTCTGAGTGGATGCGGATCCGCTCAGAATGCATCAGTCTGGCAGCGTTCAGCCTCCGCTCCGCTCAGCAGGCGGACACCTGAACGCTCCTTGCAGCGTTCGGGTGTCCGCCTGGCCGTGCGGAGGCAAGCGGATCCGTCCAGACTTACAATGTTTACAATGGAAGTCAATGGGGACAGATCCGTTTGAAGATGACACAATATGGCTCAATCTTCAAACGGATCCGTCCCCCATTGACTTTCAATGTAAAAGTCTGGACGGATCCGTTCAGGCTACTTTCACAGTTAGAATTTTTTTTTACAA
The DNA here is from genome assembly GCF_014858855.1 of Bufo gargarizans. Lineage (NCBI taxonomy): Eukaryota > Metazoa > Chordata > Amphibia > Anura > Bufonidae > Bufo > Bufo gargarizans. Next base: position 15,878,392 of record NC_058088.1, on the reverse strand, counting down.
TATAATGCAGATGGATCCGTTCTGAACGGATCCACCGTCTGCATTATATGAGCGGATCCGTCTCAGACGGATCCGCTCTGAACGCAAGTGTGAAAGTAGCCTTAGGGGCTAGAACCTGGGATCTTTCATCCCTTGTCCTATTCAGCTCCATCAGGGTGAATAGGACTTCACACTGTCCCTGCTGCTCTGTGCTTTGTGCACACAGCATCAGGGATGTTACCATGGCAACCAGGGCTTCTGTAGCGTCCTGGCTGCCATGGTAACTGATCGGAGCCCCAGGCTTACACAGCTGGGGCTCCGATCAGAAGCTGCCACTGCACCACCAATGAGGGGGAGGGGAGAGGTCCCTGTGGCCACTGCCACCAATGATTTTAATACTGGGGTGTTGAGAGGGGCCGGCGCACTGTGCCACCAATGATTTTAATGGGATGGGGGGTTGAGGGGCACACTGAACCACCAATGATAAATTACCCCTTTATACAGGAGGCGGGTACTGGCAGATCAGCAGTTAACCCCTTAGGTGCCGCACCTGAGGGGTTAACTGCCTCTGATCGCAGCTCCCTGTCAGGGGCAGGGTGCCGGCAATGCAATTCTGCTGCCGGCACCCGCCTCCTGTATTGTGTTAGACTGACTTTCACTATCAGGCCACACAGAGCGGCGCCCAGCGATGTCTCAGCACTCACCATTAGTCCTGGGCGCCGCTCCGTTCACCTGCAGTGCTCCATTACTGTCTCCTCTCCTGCTCCACATGCTGCTGATTACTATCGGAGCGATGGGAGGAGACATCAGCTTCACTAGTGGGCGTTCCTTCTCCCTGGCTGTAGCGCTGTCCAATCGCAGCTCAGGGAGAAGGAACGCCCACTAGTGAAGCTGATGTCTCCTCCCATCGCTCCGATAGTAATCAGTAGCATGTGGAGCAGGAGAGGAGACAGTAATGGGGCACTGTGGGCGAACGGAGCGGCGCCCAGGACTAATGGTGAGTGCTGGGACATCGCTGGGCGCCGCTCTGTGGGAAATGGGAATAGTCCTATTTGGTAGCGCAGAGCGCCCGCCCCTCTATCCTCATTGGTGGCCAGGTGCGCCCGCCCCTCCTCCCCCCCTCTCTTCTCATTGGTGGCAGCGGCAGCAGCACAGGGGGAGGGAGGACAGCTTCCTTCTCCCCGTGCTGCTGAGAGAACATGAGCGCGCTGATAGCAGCGCGCTCATGTTCAGAGATACTAGACTGCGCAGAAGCGCAGCCCAGTATTGAAAAAACGGAAATCCCGGTATCGTATCGATACCGGGACAAAAGTATCGATTGGGTATCGAAATTTCGATACCCGCAACAACCCTAATTAGGGGAGGCAACAATGGCAGCAGTGCGTTCATGCTGACGTCAGTGCTGGATGTGAGGAAGCCTCCTCAGCACCAGTGTATGCCTTGGCCTAGCTCTACATAGATGTCAATGAATACTAGAGGGGGGTTCCCATTTGGGACATTTGTGGCATATTGACAGAATTCGACAGGGCCCCAATGTGAATGGGGAGCACACATCACATGCATGGCGTCCTTACCATCGCTATGAGACTTCCAAAAAGAGCAGAACCAGCAAGTTCACTTCGAGGCCCTGTTCAGGAGATGGGGCCCAGAGGTACTACTTGTACCTATCGGACATATATGGCATATTCTATTGATTTGCTATAAATTCCCCATGTGGGGATACCCCTTTAATCTTCATTTTGTAGAGTGCACACCCTCATTAGGTCCTTAACTAGGGATGAGCGAACTCGAACTGTATAGTTCGGGTTCGTACCGAATTTTGGGGTGTCCGTGACACGGACCCGAACCCGGACATTTTCGTAAAAGTCCGGGTTCGGGTTCGGTGTTCGTCGCTTTCTTCGCGCTTTTGTGACGCTTTCTTGGCGCTTTTTGAAAGGCTGCAAAGCAGCCAATCAACAAGCGTCATACTACTTGCCCCAAGAGGCCATCACAGCCATGCCTACTATTGGCATGGCTGTGATTGGCCAGAGCACCATGTGACCCAGCCTCTATTTAAGCTGGAGTCACATAGCGCCGCCCGTCACTCTGCTCTGATTAGCGTAGGGAGAGGTTGCGGCTGCGACAGTAGGGCGAGATTAGGCAGATTAACTCCTCCAAAGGACTTGATTAACTGATCGATCTGCAGCTGTGGATCATTGAGCTGCTGATCCTCAATTGCTCACTGTTTTTAGGCTGCACAGACCGTTTGTCAGTCTCATTTTTCTGGGGTGATCGGCGGCCATTTTGTGTCTTGTGGTGCGCCAGCACAAGCTGCGACCAAGTGCATTTAACCCTCAATGGTGTGGTTGTTTTTTGGCTAAAGCCTACATCAGGGTGAAGCTGTCACACCAAGTGCATTTAACCAGCAATAGTCTGTTCATTTTTTGGCCATATACAAAATCAGGGGCAAGCTGCGCCTGTCACCAAGTGCATTTAACCCTCAATGGTGTGGTTGTTTTTTGGCTAAAGCCTACATCAGGGTGAAGCTGTCACACCAAGTGCATTTAACCAGCAATAGTCTGTTCATTTTTTGGCCATATCCCAGTCTAATTCTGTCACTAAATCCATACCGGTCACCCAGCGCCTAAATACTAGGCCTCAAATTTATATCCAGCTAAATCTGTCCCTAGTGCTGTAGCTGGGCGAGTTATTTAGTGTCCGTTCAAGCACATTTCTTGTTCTGGGTTGAAATACAATTCCCAATTTAGCAATTTCATAATTTAGTGGTTCCTGCTATATCAGAGCTCTTTGAAATCTATCCCAAAAAGGGTATATAATATTGAAGGTGCACATAGGGTCATTCAGAGTAACTTCACACACACCCGCTACTGTGTATTTCCAAGTCTAATTCTGTCACTAAATCCATACCGGTGACCCAGCGCCTAAATACTAGGCCTCAAATTTAATTCCCTCTAAATCTCTCGTTACCCACCGCTGTACTGTTGTTGCTGGGCAAGATATTTAGTGTCCGTCAAAGCACATTTTTTGTTCTGGGTTGAAGTACAATTCCCAATTTAGCAATTTCATAATTTAGTGGTTTCTGCTATATCAGAGCTATTTGAAATCTATCCCAAAAAGGGTATATAATATTGAAGGTGCACATAGGGTCATTCAGAATAACTTCACACACACCCGCTACTGTGTATTTCCAAGTCTAATTCTGTCACTAAACCCATACCTGTCACCCAGCGCCTAAATACTAGGCCTCAAATTTAAATCCCTCTAAATCTCTCGTTACCGTTGTCCTGTTGTAGCTGGGAAAGTTATTTAGTGCCCGTCAAAGCACATTTTTTGTTCTGGGTTGAAGTACAATTCCCAATTTAGCAATTTCATAATTTAGTGGTTCCTGCTATATCAGAGCTATTTGAAATCTATCCCAAAAAGGGTATATAATATTGAAGGTGCACATAGGGTCATTCAGAATAACTTCACACACACCCGCTACTGTGTATTTCCAAGTCTAATTCTGTCACTAAATCCATACCGGTGACCCAGCGCCTAAATACTAGGCCTCAAATTTAATTCCCTCTAAATCTCTCGTTACCCACCGCTGTACTGTTGTTGCTGGGCAAGATATTTAGTGTCCGTCAAAGCACATTTTTTGTTCTGGGTTGAAGTACAATTCCCAATTTAGCAATTTCATAATTTAGTGGTTTCTGCTATATCAGAGCTATTTGAAATCTATCCCTAAAAGGGTATATAATATTGAAGGTGCACATAGGGTCATTCAGAATAACTTCACACACACCCGCTACTGTGTATTTCCAAGTCTAATTCTGTCACTAAACCCATACCTGTCACCCAGCGCCTAAATACTAGGCCTCAAATTTATATCCAGCTAAATCTGTCCCTAGTGCTGTAGCTGGGCGAGTTATTTAGTGTCCGTTCAAGCACATTTCTTGTTCTGGGTTGAAATACAATTCTCAATTTAGCAATTTCATAATTTAGTGGTTCCTGCTATATCAGAGCTCTTTGAAATCTATCCCAAAAAGGGTATATAATATTGAAGGTGCACATAGGGTCATTCAGAGTAACTTCACACACACCCGCTACTGTGTATTTCCAAGTCTAATTCTGTCACTAAATCCATACCGGTGACCCAGCGCCTAAATACTAGGCCTCAAATTTAATTCCCTCTAAATCTCTCGTTACCCACCGCTGTACTGTTGTTGCTGGGCAAGATATTTAGTGTCCGTCAAAGCACATTTTTTGTTCTGGGTTGAAGTACAATTCCCAATTTAGCAATTTCATAATTTAGTGGTTTCTGCTATATCAGAGCTATTTGAAATCTATCCCTAAAAGGGTATATAATATTGAAGGTGCACATAGGGTCATTCAGAATAACTTCACACACACCCGCTACTGTGTATTTCCAAGTCTAATTCTGTCACTAAACCCATACCTGTCACCCAGCGCCTAAATACTAGGCCTCAAATTTAAATCCCTCTAAATCTCTCGTTACCGTTGTCCTGTTGTAGCTGGGAAAGTTATTTAGTGCCCGTCAAAGCACATTTTTTGTTCTGGGTTGAAGTACAATTCCCAATTTAGCAATTTCATAATTTAGTGGTTCCTGCTATATCAGAGCTATTTGAAATCTATCCCAAAAAGGGTATATAATATTGAAGGTGCACATAGGGTCATTCAGAATAACTTCACACACACCCGCTACTGTGTATTTCCAAGTCTAATTCTGTCACTAAATCCATACCGGTGACCCAGCGCCTAAATACTAGGCCTCAAATTTAATTCCCTCTAAATCTCTCGTTACCCACCGCTGTACTGTTGTTGCTGGGCAAGATATTTAGTGTCCGTCAAAGCACATTTTTTGTTCTGGGTTGAAGTACAATTCCCAATTTAGCAATTTCATAATTTAGTGGTTTCTGCTATATCAGAGCTATTTGAAATCTATCCCTAAAAGGGTATATAATATTGAAGGTGCACATAGGGTCATTCAGAATAACTTCACACACACCCGCTACTGTGTATTTCCAAGTCTAATTCTGTCACTAAACCCATACCTGTCACCCAGCGCCTAAATACTAGGCCTCAAATTTATATCCAGCTAAATCTGTCCCTAGTGCTGTAGCTGGGCGAGTTATTTAGTGTCCGTTCAAGCACATTTCTTGTTCTGGGTTGAAATACAATTCTCAATTTAGCAATTTCATAATTTAGTGGTTCCTGCTATATCAGAGCTCTTTGAAATCTATCCCAAAAAGGGTATATAATATTGAAGGTGCACATAGGGTCATTCAGAGTAACTTCACACACACCCGCTACTGTGTATTTCCAAGTCTAATTCTGTCACTAAATCCATACCGGTGACCCAGCGCCTAAATACTAGGCCTCAAATTTAATTCCCTCTAAATCTCTCGTTACCCACCGCTGTACTGTTGTTGCTGGGCAAGATATTTAGTGTCCGTCAAAGCACATTTTTTGTTCTGGGTTGAAGTACAATTCCCAATTTAGCAATTTCATAATTTAGTGGTTTCTGCTATATCAGAGCTATTTGAAATCTATCCCTAAAAGGGTATATAATATTGAAGGTGCACATAGGGTCATTCAGAATAACTTCACACACACCCGCTACTGTGTATTTCCAAGTCTAATTCTGTCACTAAATCCATACCGGTGACCCAGCGCCTAAATACTAGGCCTCAAATTTAATTCCCTCTAAATCTCTCGTTACCCACCGGTGTACTGTTGTTGCTGGGCAAGATATTTAGTGTCCGTCAAAGCACATTTTTTGTTCTGGGTTGAAGTACAATTCCCAATTTAGCAATTTCATAATTTAGTGGTTTCTGCTATATCAGAGCTATTTGAAATCTATCCCTAAAAGGGTATATAATATTGAAGGTGCACATAGGGTCATTCAGAATAACTTCACACACACGCTTCTGTGCATTTCCAAGTCTAATTCTGTCACTAAATCCATACCGGTGACCCAGCGCCTAAATACTAGGCCTCAAATTTAAATCCCTCTAAATCTCTCGTTACCCACCGCTGTACTGTTGTTGCTGGGCAAGATATTTAGTGTCCGTCAAAGCACATTTTTTGTTCTGGGTTGAAGTACAATTCCCAATTTAGCAATTTCATAATTTAGTGGTTTCTGCTATATCAGAGCTATTTGAAATCTATCCCTAAAAGGGTATATAATATTGAAGGTGCACATAGGGTCATTCAGAATAACTTCACACACACGCTTCTGTGCATTTCCAAGTCTAATTCTGTCACTAAATCCATACCGGTGACCCAGCGCCTAAATACTAGGCCTCAAATTTAAATCCCTCTAAATCTCTCGTTACCCACCGCTGTACTGTTGTTGCTGGGCAAGATATTTAGTGTCCGTCAAAGCACATTTTTTGTTCTGGGTTGAAGTACAATTCCCAATTTAGCAATTTCATAATTTAGTGGTTTCTGCTATATCAGAGCTATTTGAAATCTATCCCTAAAAGGGTATATAATATTGAAGGTGCACATAGGGTCATTCAGAATAACTTCACACACACCCGCTACTGTGTATTTCCAAGTCTAATTCTGTCACTAAATCCATACCGGTGACCCAGCGCCTAAATACTAGGCCTCAAATTTAATTCCCTCTAAATCTCTCGTTACCCACCGCTGTACTGTTGTTGCTGGGCAAGATATTTAGTGTCCGTCAAAGCACATTTTTTGTTCTGGGTTGAAGTACAATTCCCAATTTAGCAATTTCATAATTTAGTGGTTTCTGCTATATCAGAGCTATTTGAAATCTATCCCTAAAAGGGTATATAATATTGAAGGTGCACATAGGGTCATTCAGAATAACTTCACACACACGCTTCTGTGCATTTCCAAGTCTAATTCTGTCACTAAATCCATACCGGTGACCCAGCGCCTAAATACTAGGCCTCAAATTTAAATCCCTCTAAATCTCTCGTTACCCACCGCTGTACTGTTGTTGCTGGGCAAGATATTTAGTGTCCGTCAAAGCACATTTTTTGTTCTGGGTTGAAGTACAATTCCCAATTTAGCAATTTCATAATTTAGTGGTTTCTGCTATATCAGAGCTATTTGAAATCTATCCCTAAAAGGGTATATAATATTGAAGGTGCACATAGGGTCATTCAGAATAACTTCACACACACGCTTCTGTGCATTTCCAAGTCTAATTCTGTCACTAAATCCATACCGGTGACCCAGCGCCTAAATACTAGGCCTCAAATTTAAATCCCTCTAAATCTCTCGTTACCCACCGCTGTACTGTTGTTGCTGGGCAAGATATTTAGTGTCCGTCAAAGCACATTTTTTGTTCTGGGTTGAAGTACAATTCCCAATTTAGCAATTTCATAATTTAGTGGTTTCTGCTATATCAGAGCTATTTGAAATCTATCCCTAAAAGGGTATATAATATTGAAGGTGCACATAGGGTCATTCAGAATAACTTCACACACACGCTTCTGTGCATTTCCAAGTCTAATTCTGTCACTAAATCCATACCGGTGACCCAGCGCCTAAATACTAGGCCTCAAATTTAAATCCCTCTAAATCTCTCGTTACCCACCGCTGTACTGTTGTTGCTGGGCAAGATATTTAGTGTCCGTCAAAGCACATTTTTTGTTCTGGGTTGAAGTACAATTCCCAATTTAGCAATTTCATAATTTAGTGGTTTCTGCTATATCAGAGCTATTTGAAATCTATCCCTAAAAGGGTATATAATATTGAAGGTGCACATAGGGTCATTCAGAATAACTTCACACACACGCTTCTGTGCATTTCCAAGTCTAATTCTGTCACTAAATCCATACCGGTGACCCAGCGCCTAAATACTAGGCCTCAAATTTAAATCCCTCTAAATCTCTCGTTACCCACCGCTGTACTGTTGTTGCTGGGCAAGATATTTAGTGTCCGTCAAAGCACATTTTTTGTTCTGGGTTGAAGTACAATTCCCAATTTAGCAATTTCATAATTTAGTGGTTTCTGCTATATCAGAGCTATTTGAAATCTATCCCTAAAAGGGTATATAATATTGAAGGTGCACATAGGGTCATTCAGAATAACTTCACACACACGCTTCTGTGCATTTCCAAGTCTAATTCTGTCACTAAATCCATACCGGTCACCCAGCGCCTAAATACTAGGCCTCAAATTTATATCCCGCTGAATTTGAATACAATACATTGGGCCAAATAATATATTTGTTGTTGTGGTGAACCATAACAATGAGAAAAACATCTAGTAAGGGACGCGGACGTGGACATGGTCGTGGTGGTGTTAGTGGACCCTCTGGTGCTGGGAGAGGACGTGGCCGTTCTGCCACATCCACACGTCCTAGTGTACCAACTACCTCAGGTCCCAGTAGCCGCCAGAATTTACAGCGATATATGGTGGGGCCCAATGCCGTTCTAAGGATGGTAAGGCCTGAGCAGGTACAGGCATTAGTCAATTGGGTGGCCGACAGTGGATCCAGCACGTTCACATTATCTCCCACCCAGTCTTCTGCAGAAAGCGCACAGATGGCGCCTGAAAACCAACCCCATCAGTCTGTCACATCACCCCCATGCATACCAGGGAAACTGTCTCAGCCTCAAGTTATGCAGCAGTCTCTTATGCTGTTTGAAGACTCCGCTGGCAGGGTTTCCCAAGGGCATCCACCTAGCCCTTCCCCAGCGGTGAAAGACATAGAATGCACTGACGCACAACCACTTATGTTTCCTGATGATGAGGACATGGGAATACCACCTCAGCATGTCTCTGATGATGACGAAACACAGGTGCCAACTGCTGCGTCTTTCTGCAGTGTGCAGACTGAACAGGAGGTCAGGGATCAAGACTGGGTGGAAGACGATGCAGGGGACGATGAGGTCCTAGACCCCACATGGAATGAAGGTCGTGCCACTGACTTTCACAGTTCGGAGGAAGAGGCAGTGGTGAGACCGAGCCAACAGCGTAGCAAAAGAGGGAGCAGTGGGCAAAAGCAGAACACCCGCCGCCAAGAGACTCCGCCTGCTACTGACCGCCGCCATCTGGGACCGAGCACCCCAAAGGCAGCTTCAAGGAGTTCCCTGGCATGGCACTTCTTCAAACAATGTGCTGACGACAAGACCCGAGTGGTTTGCACGCTGTGCCATCAGAGCCTGAAGCGAGGCATTAACGTTCTGAACCTGAGCACAACCTGCATGACCAGGCACCTGCATGCAAAGCATGAACTGCAGTGGAGTAAACACCTTAAAACCAAGGAAGTCACTCAGGCTCCCCCTGCTACCTCTTCTGCTGCTGCCGCCTCGGCCTATTCTGCTGCTGCCGCCTCGGCCTCTTCCTCCGCCTCTGGAGGAACGTTGGCACCTGCCGCCCAGCAAACAGGGGATGTACCACCAACACCACCACCACCACCTCCGTCACCAAGCGTCTCAACCATGTCACACGCCAGCGTTCAGCTCTCCATCTCACAAACATTTGATAGAAAGCGTAAATTCCCACCTAGCCACCCTCGATCCCTGGCCCTGAATGCCAGCATTTCTAAACTACTGGCCTATGAAATGCTGTCATTTAGGCTGGTGGACACAGACAGCTTCAAACAGCTCATGTCGCTTGCTGTCCCACAGTATGTTGTTCCCAGCCGGCACTACTTCTCCAAGAGAGCCGTGCCTTCCCTGCACAACCAAGTATCCGATAAAATCAAGTGTGCACTGCGCAACGCCATCTGTAGCAAGGTCCACCTAACCACAGATACGTGGACCAGTAAGCACGGCCAGGGACGCTATATCTCCCTAACTGCACACTGGGTAAATGTAGTGGCAGCTGGGCCCCAGGCGGAGAGCTGTTTGGCGCACGTCCTGCCGCCGCCAAGGATCGCAGGGCAACATTCTTTGCCTCCTGTTGCCACCTCCTCCTTCTCGGCTTCCTCCTCCTCTTCTTCCACCTGCTCATCCAGTCAGCCACACACCTTCACCACCAACTTCAGCACAGCCCGGGGTAAACGTCAGCAGGCCATTCTGAAACTCATATGTTTGGGGGACAGGCCCCACACCGCACAGGAGTTGTGGCGGGGTATTGAACAACAGACCGACGAGTGGTTGCTGCCGGTGAGCCTCAAGCCCGGCCTGGTGGTGTGTGATAATGGGCGAAATCTCGTTGCAGCTCTGGGACTAGCCAATTTGACGCACATCCCTTGCTTGGCGCATGTGCTGAATTTGGTGGTGCAGAAGTTCATTCACAACTACCCCGACATGTCAGAGCTGCTGCATAAAGTGCGGGCCGTCTGTTCGCGCTTCCGGCGTTCACATCCTGCCGCTGCTCGCCTGTCTGCGCTACAGCGTAACTTCGGCCTTCCCGCTCACCGCCTCATATGCGACGTGCCCACCAGGTGGAACTCCACCTTGCACATGCTGGACAGACTGTGCGAGCAGCAGCAGGCCATAGTGGAGTTTCAGCTGCAGCACGCACGGGTCAGTCGCACTACAGAACAGCACCACTTCACCACCAATGACTGGGCCTCCATGCGAGACCTGTGTGCCCTGTTGCGCTGTTTCGAGTACTCCACCAACATGGCCAGTGGCGATGACACCGTTATCAGCGTTACAATACCACTTCTATGTCTCCTTGAGAAAACACTTAGGGCGATGATGGAACAGGAGGTGGCCCAGGAGGAGGAGGAGGAGGATGAGGAAGAGGGGTCATTTTTAGCACTTTCAGGCCAGTCTCTTCGAAGTGACTCAGAGGGAGGTTTTTTGCAACAGCAGAGGCCAGGTACAAATGTGGCCAGCCAGGGCCCACTACTGGAGGACGAGGAGGACGAGGATGAGGAGGAGGTGGAGGAGGATGAGGATGAAGCATGGTCACAGCGGGGTGGCACCCAACGCAGCTCGGGTCCATCACTGGTGCGTGGCTGGGGGGAAAGGCAGGACGATGACGATACGCCTCCCACAGAGGACAGCTTGTCCTTACCCCTGGGCAGCCTGGCACACATGAGCGACTACATGCTGCAGTGCCTGCGCAACGACAGCAGAGTTGCCCACATTTTAACCTGTGCGGACTACTGGGTTGCCACCCTGCTGGATCCACGCTACAAAGACAATGTGCCCACCTTACTTCCTGCACTGGAGCGTGATAGGAAGATGCGCGAGTACAAGCGCACGTTGGTAGACGCGCTACTGAGAGCATTCCCAAATGTCACAGGGGAACAAGTGGAAGCCCAAGGCCAAGGCAGAGGAGGAGCAAGAGGTCGCCAAGGCAGCTGTGTCACGGCCAGCTCCTCTGAGGGCAGGGTTAGCATGGCAGAGATGTGGAAAACTTTTGTCAACACGCCACAGCTAACTGCACCACCACCTGATACGCAACGTGTTAGCAGGAGGCAACATTTCACTAACATGGTGGAACAGTACGTGTGCACACCCCTCCACGTACTGACTGATGGTTCGGCCCCATTCAACTTCTGGGTCTCTAAATTGTCCACGTGGCCAGAGCTAGCCTTTTATGCCTTGGAGGTGCTGGCCTGCCCGGCGGCCAGCGTTTTGTCTGAACGTGTATTCAGCACGGCAGGGGGTTTCATTACAGACAAACGCAGCCGCCTGTCTACAGCCAATGTGGACAAGCTGACGTTCATAAAAATGAACCAGGCATGGATCCCACAGGACCTGTCCGTCCCTTGTCCAGATTAGACATTAACTACCTCCCCATAACCATATATTATTGGACTCCAGGGCACTTCCTCATTCAATCCTATTTTTATTTCATTTTACCATTATATTGCGATGCTACCCAAAGTTGAATGAACCTCTCCTCTGCCTGTGTGCTAGGCCTAAATATATGCCAATGGACTGTTGCAGTGGTGGCTGACATGAAGCCTGATTCTCTGCTATGACATGCAGACTAATTCTCTGCTGACATGAAGCCAGATTGTCTGTTACGGGACCTCTCTCCTCTGCCTGGGTGCTGGGCCTAAATTTATGACCATGGACTGTTGCAGTGGTGGCTGACGTGAAGCCTGATTCTCTGCTATGACATGCAGACTGATTCTCTGCTGACATGAAGCCAGATCGTCTGTTACGGGACCTCTCTGCTCTGCCTGTGTGCTAGGCCTAAATATATGCCAATGGACTGTTGCAGTGGTGGGTGACGTGAAGCCTCATTCTCTGCTATGACATGCAGACTGATTCTCTGCTGACATGAAGCCAGATTGTCTGTTACGGGACCTCTCTGCTCTGCCTGTGTGCTAGGCCTAAATATATGCCAATGGACTGTTGCAGTGGTGGGTGACGTGAAGCCTCATTCTCTGCTATGACATGCAGACTGATTCTCTGCTGTCATGAAGCCAGATTGTCTGTTACGGGACCTCTCTGCTCTGCCTGTGTGCTAGGCCTAAATATATGCCAATGGACTGTTGCAGTGGTGGGTGACGTGAAGCCTCATTCTCTGCTATGACATGCAGACTGATTCTCTGCTGACATGAAGCCAGATTGTCTGTTACGGGACCTCTCTGCTCTGCCTGTGTGCTAGGCCTAAATATATGCCAATGGACTGTTGCAGTGGTGGGTGACGTGAAGCCTCATTCTCTGCTATGACATGCAGACTGATTCTCTGCTGACATGAAGCCAGATCCTCTGTTACGGGAGCTCTCTCCTCTGCCTGGGTGCTGGGCCTAAATTTATGACAATTGACTGTTGCAGTGGTGGGTGACGTGAAGCCTGATTCTCTGCTATGATATGAAGACTGATTCTCTGCTGACATGAAGCCAGATTGTCTGTTACGGGACCTTTCTCCTCTGCCTGGGTTCTGGGCCTAAATTTATGAAAATTGACTCTTACAGTGGTGGGTGACGTGAAGCCTGATTCTAGGCTATGATATGAAGACTGATTCTCTGCTGACATGAAGCCAGATTGTCTGTTACGGGACCTTTCTCCTCTGCCTGGGTTCTGGGCCTAAATTTATGAAAATTGACTCTTACAGTGGTGGGTGACGTGAAGCCTGATTCTCTGCTATGATATGAAGACTGATTCTCTGCTGACATGAAGCCAGATTCTCTGTTACGGGACCTCTCTCCTCTGCCTGGGTGCTGGGCCTAAATTTATGACAATGGACTGTTGCAGTGGTGGCTGACGTGAAGCCTGATTCTCTGCTATGACATGCAGACTGATTCTCTGCTGTCATGAAGCCAGATTGTCTGTTACGGGACCTCTCTGCTCTGCCTGTGTGCTAGGCCTAAATATATGCCAATGGACTGTTGCAGTGGTGGCTGACGTGAAGCCTCATTCTCTGCTATGACATGCAGACTGATTCTCTGCTGTCATGAAGCCAGATTGTCTGTTACGGGACCTCTCTGCTCTGCCTGTGTGCTAGGCCTAAATATATGCCAATGGACTGTTGCAGTGGTGGGTGACGTGAAGCCTCATTCTCTGCTATGACATGCAGACTGATTCTCTGCTGACATGAAGCCAGATTGTCTGTTACGGGACCTCTCTGCTCTGCCTGTGTGCTAGGCCTAAATATATGCCAATGGACTGTTGCAGTGGTGGGTGACGTGAAGCCTCATTCTCTGCTATGACATGCAGACTGATTCTCTGCTGACATGAAGCCAGATCCTCTGTTACGGGAGCTCTCTCCTCTGCCTGGGTGCTGGGCCTAAATTTATGACAATTGACTGTTGCAGTGGTGGGTGACGTGAAGCCTGATTCTCTGCTATGATATGAAGACTGATTCTCTGCTGACATGAAGCCAGATTGTCTGTTACGGGACCTTTCTCCTCTGCCTGGGTTCTGGGCCTAAATTTATGAAAATTGACTCTTACAGTGGTGGGTGACGTGAAGCCTGATTCTAGGCTATGATATGAAGACTGATTCTCTGCTGACATGAAGCCAGATTGTCTGTTACGGGACCTTTCTCCTCTGCCTGGGTTCTGGGCCTAAATTTATGAAAATTGACTCTTACAGTGGTGGGTGACGTGAAGCCTGATTCTCTGCTATGATATGAAGACTGATTCTCTGCTGACATGAAGCCAGATTCTCTGTTACGGGACCTCTCTCCTCTGCCTGGGTGCTGGGCCTAAATTTATGACAATGGACTGTTGCAGTGGTGGCTGACGTGAAGCCTGATTCTCTGCTATGACATGCAGACTGATTCTCTGCTGTCATGAAGCCAGATTGTCTGTTACGGGACCTCTCTGCTCTGCCTGTGTGCTAGGCCTAAATATATGCCAATGGACTGTTGCAGTGGTGGCTGACGTGAAGCCTCATTCTCTGCTATGACATGCAGACTAATTCTCTGCTGACATGAAGCCAGATTGTCTGTTACGGGACCTCTCTCCTCTGCCTGGGTGCTGGGCCTAAATTTATGACAATGGACTGTTGCAGTGGTGGCTGACGTGAAGCCTGATTCTCTGCTATGACATGCAGACTAATTCTCTGCTGACATGAAGCCAGATTGTCTGTTACGGGACCTCTCTCCTCTGCCTGGGTGCTGGGCCTAAATATATGCCAATGGACTGTTGCAGTGGTGGCTGACGTGAAGCCTCATTCTCTGCTATGACATGCAGACTAATTCTCTGCTGTCATGAAGCCAGATTGTCTGTTACGGGACCTCTCTGCTCTGCCTGTGTGCTAGGCCTAAATATATGCCAATGGACTGTTGCAGTGGTGGGTGACGTGAAGCCTCATTCTCTGCTATGACATGCAGACTGATTCTCTGCTGACATGAAGCCAGATTGTCTGTTACGGGACCTCTCTGCTCTGCCTGTGTGCTAGGCCTAAATATATGCCAATGGACTGTTGCAGTGGTGGGTGACGTGAAGCCTCATTCTCTGCTATGACATGCAGACTGATTCTCTGCTGACATGAAGCCAGATTCTCTGTTACGGGACCTCTCTCCTCTGCCTGTGTGTGTGCTGGGCCTAAATATATGCCAATGGACTGTTGCAGTGGTGGCTGACGTGAAGCCTCATTCTCTGCTATGACATGCAGACTAATTCTCTGCTGACATGAAGACAGATTCTCTGTTACGGGACCTCCCTCCTCTGCCTGGGTGCTGGGCCTAAATATATGCCAATGGACTGTTGCAGTGGTGGCTGACGTGAAGCCTCATTCTCTGCTATGACATGCAGACTAATTCTCTGCTGACATGAAGACAGATTCTCTGTTACGGGACCTCTCTCCTCTGCCTGGGTGCCGGGGCCTAAATATCTGAGAATGGACTGTTCCAGTGGTGGGTGACGGGAAGCCAGATTCTCTGCTATGGAACCTCTCTCCAATTGATTTTGGTTAATTTTTATTTATTTAATTTTTATTTTAATTCATTTCCCTATCCACATTTGTTTGCAGGGGATTTACCTACATGTTGCTGCCTTTTGCAGCCCTCTAGCTCTTTCCTGGGCTGTTTTACAGCCTTTTTAGTGCCGAAAAGTTCGGGTCCCCATTGACTTCAATGGGGTTCGGGTTCGGGACGAAGTTCGGATCGGGTTCGGATCCCGAACCCGAACATTTCCGGGATGTTCGGCCGAACTTCTCGAACCCGAACATCCAGGTGTTCGCTCAACTCTATCCTTAACCCCTTAAGGACCAGGCTCATTTTCACCTTAAGGACCAGGCCATTTTTTGCAAATCTGACCAGTGTCACTTTAAGTGCTGATTTCTTTTTCTTTTTTTTTTTTTACGGTGGTCACCTGAGGGGTTAGGTCATGTGATATTTTTATAGAGCCGGTCGATACGGACGCGGCGATACCTAATATGTATACTTTATTTTTATTTATGTATGTTTTACACAATGATTTTATTTTTGAAACCAAAAAAAAATCATGTTTTAGTGTTTCCATAGTCTAAGAGCCATAGTTTTTTCAGTTTTTGGGCGATTATCTTGAGTAGTGTCTTATTTTTTGCGGGATGAGATGACAGTTTGATTGGTACTATCTTGGCGTACATGCGACTTTTTTGATCACTTTTATTACCTTTTATGGGAAGTAAGGTGGGCAAAATTTCAATTTTCTCATAGTTTTTATTTTTATGGCGTTCACTGTGCGGGGAAAGTAACATGACCGTTTTATAGATCAGGTTGTTACGGACGCGGCGATACCTAATATGTGTAGTGTATTTAATTTTTTTTATTTTTATTCAGTGATAAATGTTTTTTTTTTTTTTTTTTTATCTTAACTTTTTTCACTTATTTTTTAAATTTTTTGACCCAGACCCACTTGGTTCTTGAAGATCCAGTGGGTCTGATGTCTGTAAAATACAGTACAGAACCTTTCAGCATAGATCTGTTCAGCACCATGGACAGCAGGACGCTTGAGCAGGCGTCCTGTTGCCATGGGAACCTTCCCCGTCTGCCACAACTTCGCAGACGGGGAAGGGTGAGGACGGGGCTTCGGGGGGCTCTCTGGGGGCTCTCTCCCTCTCCCATCGGGGGGCTGCAAAGGCACAGCAGCCCCCCGATCGGAGAGGGAGGGAGCTCCCTCTTACTGTTAACCTTTTCCATACAGCGGTCCGTACGGACCGCTGTATGGAAAGGGTTAAACGGCTGACATCGCATCAACGATGTCAGCCGTTTATACCAGGGTGCCAGCAATGTGCTGGCATCCTGGTATACCCACTGTACACCAACGATTATGCAATGGGAGGCGGGCGGGGGATCGCGATCCCGCCTGCCGCACCGCCCGCCTCCCGCAACGCCCCCACCGCCTGCGACACCCCCCCTGCACCACCCGCCGCCATCAAATCGTGCAGGGGTGCAGGGGGGCTGTACAATATTGATTTTAGGCACTCTGAAGTTTCTGATCCCCGCGGTCAGGGACCGCGGGGATCAGAAACTGCAAAAAGTGCAGCAAACCACAGGTCTGAATTGACCTGCGGTTTGCTGCGATCGCCGACACGGGGGGTCACATGACCCCCCCCCCCTGGCGTTTTGACAGGATGCCGGCTGAATGATTTCAGCCGGCATCTTGTTCAAATTAACCCCTGGGGCGCCGGAATGCCGATTTTAAAGATAGGGCGTACCGGTACGCCCTATGTCCTTAAGGGGTTAAAGGGGTTGTACGGCTGCTAAACGTTTTCCTAAAAACCAGCTCAGATCAGCAATACAGCGATAATATAAGGGACACAGACCTTACCAGTCCCCCACCGCTCCTCTTTGTCGACATGGGTTCCCTGCCGGTGTCCACTTCCTGGTCCCTTCTAAACAAGATGTATTTAAGGGCAGAGAGAGTTCACTCTTGTGGCCACAGATTGGAGGCATTTCCTGTAGGCACCAGGAAGTAGAGGCCAGCCATGTTGATATGGGAGTGGCAGGAGGAAGTCATTGTAGCTGACCCGCCACCGCCCACCAGTTTCCACCACTGGCGTCTATGCTATAAGGTATTCTTCAGAGTAGTCCAGCGCGGGACTGTTTTTGCACATGGCCGATTATTAGGATTTCCATTAGTGCCGTTGTTTAAGAGTAATGATTAATGTGAACCCATTCTATTGCTTCTCTAAGATCCCTACTGGCTCCATGTCTGCTCCTTGGCCTGATCGTCTCCTCTTCTTCCTTTCATACTCAGCGTTTCTCTCGAGCAGTGTCTGAAGCCTTCATCCAACTCTACGAGAAGGGTTTGGTTCAGCGCCGGCATCGTCTCGTGAACTGGTCCTGCGCCCTCCGATCAGCCATCTCCGATATTGAGGTAAGACATGGACGTCTGGTTTCCTCCCCTCTCCTCCTCTGTACACCACAGACCATTCTCCCTTTCCACAGGTGGAGAGTCGGCAGCTGAATGGTAAAACCTACCTCCCTGTACCCGGCTACGAGAGGAAGGTGCCCTTTGGGCTCCTGTTCAGCTTTGCTTATCCCAGTGCAGGAGGAGGTAGGACACTCATCCTGATGGGGGCTCCACGGACCCTATAGTCCAGTCTTTTGATCACTTTCCTTTCTTTGCAGACGGGGAAATTATTGTGGCCACCACACGCCCAGAGACTATGCTGGGCGACACTGCCGTGGCGGTCCATCCAGACGACCCCAGATACCTGGTGAGACTTCATTATCCTAGACAATTATATGATTCGGACATGATGTGACTGCTGCCAGGCTTGTCCCTGCCTGCCATTGGCTGCTCCCCCCGCCACCGGATGTTTTCATCGGCACACAGTGAGAAGCAGCGGGGGTGCGGGGACCAGGAGTGGCACAGGGATCCAGGTAAGTATATTCCCTGTGGGGGGCCGGGCATATGGGAGGACAGTTTATATTATTGGATAACCCCTTTAACCACTTCAGGCCCCCTAGCTGAAACACCCTTAATGACCAGGCCACTTTTTACACTTCTGCACTACACTACTTTCACCGTTTATTGCTCGGTCATGCAACTTACCACCCAAATGAATTTTACCTCCTTTTCTTCTCACTAATAGAGCTTTCATTTGGTGGTATTTCATTGCTGCTGACATTTTTACTTTTTTTGTTATTAATCGAAATGTAACGATTTTTTTGCAAAAAAATGAAATTTTTCAGTTGTAAAATTTTGCAAAAAAAACGACATCCATATATAAATTTTTCGCTAAATTTATTGTTCTACATGTCTTTGATAAAAAAAAATGTTTGGGCAAAAAAACATAAATGGTTTGGGTAAAAGTTATAGCGTTTACAAACTATGGTACAAAAATGTGAATTTCCGCTTTTTGAAGCAGCTCTGACTTTCTGAGCACCTGTCATGATTCCTGAGGTTCTACAATGCCCAGACAGTACAAACACCCCACAAATGACCCCATTTCGGAAAGTAGACTCCCTAAGGTATTCGCTGATGGGCATAGTGAGTTCATAGAACTTTTTATTTTTTGTCACAAGTTAGCGGAAAATGATGATGATTTTTTATTTAATTTTTTTCCTTACAAAGTCTCATATTCCACTAACTTGTGACAAAAAATAAAAACTTCCATGAACTCACTATGCCCATCACAAAATACCTTGGGGTCTCTTCTTTCCAAAATGGGGTCACTTGTGGGGTAGTTATACTGCCCTGGCATTTTAGGGGCCCTAAAGCGTGAGAAGAAGTCTGGAATATAAATGTCAAAAAATTTTTATGCATTTGGATTCCGTGAGGGGTATGGTGAGTTCATGTGAGATTTTATTTCTTGACACAAGTTAGTGGAATATGAGACTTTGTAAGCAAAATAAAAATAAAAAATTTCCGCTTACTTGGGCCAAAAAAAATGTCTGAATGACAGGGGGGTGATCAGGGAGTCTATATGGGTGATCACCCCCCTGAAATTTATCACCCCCCTGTAAGGCTCCATTCAGACGTCCGTATGTGTTTTGCGGATCCGATCCATATATCTGTGGATCCGTAAAAATCATACGGACGTCTGAATGGAGCCTGACAGGGGGGTGATCAATGACAGGGGGGTGATCAGGGAGTCTATATGGGGTGATCATGGGTGATCAGGGGTTCATAAGGGGTTAATAAGTGACAGGGGGGGGGGGTGTAGTGTAGTGTTTAGTGGTACTTTACAGAGCTACCTGTGTCCTCTGGTGGTCGATCCAAGCAAAAGGGACCACCAGAGGACCAGGTAGAAGGTATATTAGACGCTGTTATCAAAACAGCGTCTAATATACCTGTTAGGGGTTAAAAAAATCGCATCTCCAGCCTGCCAGCGAACGATCGCCGCTGGCAGGCTGGAGATCCTGTCTCTTACCTTCCGAGTGCGCGCGTTCACAGGAAATCTCGCCTCTCACGAGATGACGCACGGATGCGTCCAGGAGGAATAAATCAACCGCCTCCCGGACACATCCGTGCGTACAGCGGTCGGGAGGTGGTTAAATGATAATATTCTGACAGCCTGCTGCCACCACTAGGGGGAGCTTAAGGGCTTACTGCATACAGATTTATCATTAACCCTGTAGGAGCTGTATAAAATCCTTATGCAGTAAGGTCCCCCTAGTGGTGGCTGCAGGAAAACCGTTTATTTCATTTGGCTGTATGAATCGAAGCAGGAGATTTGACTTACAAAAAAATATATACAATACGACGGAGAACCTTGGGGATTGTCCAGCAGATCTAGAAGCTAATCTGCACAGATTTACAGATGAAAGGACTGGGAGGAGGACTCCTAGTGATGACTGTCCCTTAAATTGGTGATTTTTCTTATCTTAGAAATTCCATGGAAAGACTCTCCGTCACCCATTTACTGGACGATTGCTTCCTGTTGTCACCCATCAGCTGGTCAACCCGGAGTTTGGCACCGGTCAGTATAGCGGCAGGCAGTGGTTAAGTGTTTGACGTAATAATGGGCACTGACCCTGGCTGCCTGTTTATATCCAGGAGCGGTAAAAGTGACCCCTGCTCACAGCCTGGCAGATTTTGAGATGGCTCAGGACCTGGCGCTCCCATCAGTTTCTGTAATTGGAGAAGATGGAGCCATGACAGAAGCCGGTGGAGATTGGATTCAGGTGTGACTCGTCTACACATGTCCGTCCATTGCATGTAACAGTGTATGGGTATATTCATATTTCCCTGTATATAGGGCGTGAAAAGGTTTGATGCTCGGGAGAAAGTTCTGGCAGCGCTGAAGGAGAAAGGGCTTTACAGAGGAGACTGCGAGCACGCCATGCTGCTGCCTGTCTGCAGGTGAGCCCATCCCCAAACCAAATCCAGATCTGTCGACTAGAACCAGTACAGGCACTAGATGGCGCTAAGTGCCTGCCATCTGGTGGCACATTGTCGACGAGACTAGTACAGGCACTAGATGGCGCTAAGTGCCTGCCACCTGGTGGCACATTGTCAGCCTGCAGCAGGCCTTCTCAGCATTGGGGAAGGCCTGGATAAAAAGCCTTCTCTCAGGGAACCCCAAGGAAATATATATATTTTTTTAAACACACAAACAAAGGCGAAAAACAACGAATACACAATATACAGCACAATAGGACTCCAAAGAAGGTGACAGTAAAGATGTAGCTGTGATGGCTGTAAGTCTGGCCAGACTGATCAGTGCTTCTTTGCCCTGGTCCAGAACCATAGACAAAGCCACGATTTGCGATTATTATAGAGGTTTCCATCACATCCAAATTCTTGCTGCCTGCAACCACCACTAGGGGGAGCTCACTGGTGATGTAGTTATTGAAGTCGGTAAGGGCTCTTTCACACCTGCGTTCTTTTCTTCTGGCATAGAGTTCCGTCGTCGGGGCTCTATGCCGGAAGAATCCTGATCAGGATTATCCCCATGCATTCTGAATAGAGAGAAATCCGTTCAGGATGTCTTCAGTTCAGGACCGAAACGTTTTTTGGCCGGAGAAAATACTGCAGCATGCTGCGCTTTTTGCTCCGGCCAAAAATCCTGAACACTTCCCGCAAGGCCGCATCCGGAATTAATGCCCATTGAAAGGCATTAATCCGGATCCGGCCTTAAGCTAAACGTCGTTTCGCCGCATTACCGGATCCGACGTTTAGCTTTTTCTGAATGGTAACCATGGCTGCCAGGACGCTAAAGTCCTGGCAGCCATGGTAAAGGGGAGCGGGGGAGCAGCATACTTACCGTCCGTGAGGCTCCCGGGGCGCTCCAGAGTGACGTCAGGGCGCCCCACGCGCATGGATGACGTGATCGCATGGATCACGTCATCCATGCGCTTGGGGCGCTCTGACGTCATTCTGGAGCGCCCCGGGAGCCGCACGGACTGTAAGTATACTGCTCCCCACTACTACTATGGCAACCAGGACTTTAATAGCATCCTGGCTGCCATAGTAACACTGAACGCATTTTGAAGACGGATCCGTCTTCAAATGCTTTCAGTTCACTTGCGGTGTTACGGATTCAGCGGCCACTTCCGGCCAATGGAGTACACGCCGGATCCGGACAACGCAAGTGTGAAAGAGGCCTTACAAATCCCTTTGTAGCAAGCTTCTGCACTCCCTCTAGTGGTGGCTGCAGGAAAAAACACCATGCACATAGGATACTGCAGTGAAGCAGACCCTTACCCCATGTCTTCTTGTCTTTCTTTGCAGTCGCTCTGGTGACGTGATCGAACACTTACTGAAGAGACAGTGGTTTGTGAACTGTGAGGGGATGGCCCAAAAGGCTGTAAGGGTAAGACAAGCGATTTGATTCTCTTACTTCTCCCGTCACCTGTCTCCTCTCATTACTGTATGTCATGTTATTCCCAGGCCGTGGAGTCAGGAGAGCTGAGGATCACGCCGTCTTATCACCAGAAGAACTGGAAGAATTGGCTCTTAAACATCAGGTTGGACCCGGCAGAGAATTTTCACATTTGTGATGTACTATGGGTTATTGCTGTTAATTACATCTGCAGAATCAGCAGCCTGGTAGGGGGTCAGTTGAAGAGTCATTGAGTTTCATTCATCGGGGTAAATCATTGCAGACTTTTCCTCCCATCCGATCCTGCAACCCAAACAGCAGGGGGGAAGTTACCTTTGGCTGATCATTTTCCCTGCAGCGCCCTCTAGAGTTGAGGCTTGCTACTACATGTGACTCTTAAAGTAAATGGCGACCTTTTCCAGAAAAGCCTGCACCAATGCTGGTTAGGCTCCACTTTGGATCAGAGAGGGGCTCACCGAGTGGCAGACCTCCCTGTATGACGTTCTAGTAGGTGACCATCACCTGGATCTTCCTCTTGTATTCCATCCGTTCTTTTACCTTGCAGTGACTGGTGCATCTCGCGGCAGCTGTGGTGGGGACATCAGATTCCAGCCTATCTCGTCAGCTTGTCTCGGGCTCCGTCTCTCCAGGTATCTACATGTAGATTAACTCTGCATTCAATCTATCAGAGACCTTCTCATCCCTGACCCCAATATTGTATTTGCAGGATAACAACGATGAGAGTGAAGGATTCTGGGTAGCGGCCCATAGCGAATCAGAGGCCAGGAAGAAAGCCGCCAGTGTCTCAGGAAGACCAGAGTCCGAGCTCAGCCTTAGAAGAGGTGAGGGCTTATCCTAGAACTATACTCAGCGTCCCCTGCCTTACAAGGGAGTTTCAGAATACTGTCCCATAATCCAGAACATCTGATAATTCAGCACCGGTCATCACATTAAAGGGGTTTGTGTTCTCATTGCTCCTTTCTCTGTGTAGATGAAGACGTTCTCGATACCTGGTTTTCATCGGCTCTTTTTCCGTTTGCTATGCTGGGATGGCCGGAGCAGGTGAGTTTTGCGTCCTTAGTCTGAGAACATTTTACCTTCTGGATTATTTGTCACTAATCTCCCATGATTGATGTGTATTTAACCATTCCCGACCAGTGCCGTACATGTACAGCACTGAACTGGTCTTTAGAGATGGCGCCGCTCCGCCATTGCCTGCTGTTTCACACAGCAAACACTCAGGGTTGATGTCTGCAAACGGCGATAACGCCAATCACAGACACTGAGCCCCTCAGATGCTGTGGTCAGATTTGACAGCGGTACCGGAGAGCTGAAAACCAAGAAACGCCGGTCTTGATAAGCCCCTGCGCTGGCGATGGATCCGCCAAAGTTATGTAGAGGCACCGGCCTCTACATAACTTTGGCCTATCCAGTGCCAGTCTAAATGTAAGACCAGCTTCTGAGCTGTCTTACATTTAGACCATTTTCTACGCCTAAAAGGTGTAGAAAATGATGAATGAGACTGGCCTACCGGTCCGCCCTCCCTTTTTAGACCTGGCATGAGCGGGGAAGAAGGCGCACGACAAAAGTGGTGTCTATCTGGTCATCAGTGACCCTCCAAAATCCATAAAACTGTGCCGCAATTCCACCCAGTTTGGAAAAAAAAATTCTGCTTCCCACTACTTCGTATGCAATATTAAATGGTGCCATTAAAAAGTACAACTTGTCCCTCAAAAAACAAACCCTCGTATAACTATGTGAATGGAAAAATAAAAAAGTTATGGCTCCGGGAAAGCGGCCACACAAAGATGGAAAGTAGCCTGAGACTGAAAGGGCTTAAAGAGGTTTTCTCAAGACGCAGATTCATACTTACCTGCTCCCGGCGCAGTCCACTTCCTGGTTTCGGCAGGGGGCAGGCTCCATCTTCATTGATGACTTCTCCCGGCCGGGCCGCGCGCTGTACTGAACGCGCACACCAAGTCCGCGCATGCGCCCTGGTGACTTCTTCCTGGCCAGTATAGTATACTTGCGGCCACCGCGATTCCTGAGAAGAGCGGTGGCCGTAACCAGGGGAGACAGAAGACAACAGTCAGGTAAGTATTGGTTTATTTTTTTCTTAGGGGTGGGGATTTGTTAATGAACTATATTTAGAAAAATGATCACTGTTAAATCATTAACAGATTTAACAGTGATCATTAAGATGATAATATCCCTTTAAGATAACATGCTCATTACCTGCCACCACCGCTAGGGGGAGCTTGCTGCATACTTAGCATTGAGTTCAGTGCTCCTGTCCTCCCCCTAGTGGTGGCTGCAGGTAACCAGAGTGTTGTTCTAGCACATATGACCACTGAGGCCTGTGATTGGCAGGAGCGGTCATGAGACCAAATCGCTTCTAATCCACTAGTCCAGCTGGGAATGGAAGTGACTGGTGTGGGAACGGTGACAGATTTTTTTTATTGTATTTTTATTTTTTATTGGTCACAGCTTACGACTATTGGGGTTTTCAGCTCATAGGTAACTTTACATCTTTGCAGGAGTTTTGGAGCTCTGTATCAGAAATTGAACCACCAGCCATTCCGTTATATATTAAGAAAACAGCGCAGAGTTTTGGAAATTCACTTTTATGAATTGTCTCTTCCATACAGACTAAGGATCTCGAGGATTTTTACCCCAACTCTCTCTTGGAGACGGGCAGTGACCTCCTGTTCTTCTGGGTGGCTCGGATGGTGATGTTAGGAGGACAGCTTACAGGGCAGTTACCATTTAAAGAGGTAGGTACAGAAATATTATATTCTGGAGCGCTCTGCTCTATCAGACCTATTATAATATACCTCTATAATCAGGACCCAGAATGTCCATGCATTACAGACAATCCATTGATTTCAATAGTAGGTGTGTAATACTTCATTTCTCCCGTGGTGGCGCTGCAAGGACATTGAACTACTTCTCAGATGATCACTGGAGGTTCCTAGCAGCAGGACATCCTGTGACCACCTTATTGTCCATGGACGCAATCTAACAAAGGGGTTGTGCAAAGAAGAAAACCATTTTTTTAGGGGACTTTACAATGCTTGCAATAGGTTGGCAGTTGGATGCTTGGGGGTACGACTCCTGGTACCCACCCATCAGCTGTTTAAAGGGGCCACAGTGATCCTATTATAAAAAGCACAGCGCCATACGTTGTATAGTGGCTATACTTAGTATTGCAGGTTCACTTGACTAGGGCTGAGATGTACAAAGACCATGTGACCGATGGATGTGATGTCACAGTCCTGGGAAGAGGCCGCAGCACTCGCCTGAGCTCCATGGCCTCTTCAAACTGTAGATCGTCGGGGATTCTCCCCACAATTAAGTTAATATTTAACTTCAGGAAAACCCCTTTAAGTGAACGAGTCTGAGCTGCATTACCAGACACCGCCCTTGGGCAAGAGTGGCGCTGTAGTGGAGTGAGGCACACAAGTCCTTTCATTCAACCACTCCCTGAGCATTGAGGCGGTATGGTTAGGACTCTCTGTGTTCCACCCCTTGGTCACGTTTGTGCTCCTGTCTGTCTTCCCTCAGGTGTTCTTGCACTCCATGGTCCGAGATGCTCATGGGAGGAAGATGAGTAAATCTCTAGGAAATGTTCTCGATCCTCTGGATGTGATGACAGGAATTTCCTTGGAGGTAAGAGCAGCGCTGAATGCTGCGGAAATCATGGGACGTGTTGAAGGGGCCCTTCCCAAACGGTGATCCACAAATGGCCGGGTCCTCTTAAAGGGGTTATCCCATCATAATCACTGTTAAATCTGTTAATCATTTGACAGTGATCATTTTTGTAATTATATATGATTAACCAATTCCCACCGTTTAGGAGAAAATTCATCCCCCACTTACCTTATTGTTGTCATTCGGACTCCCCCGGTTGCGCAGAAGACTCCTTCTTTTTTTCCTGGCCGGGCTGCTTGCTGTCCTGAACACGCCCACAGCGCAAGCGCGATGGTGACTTCTTCCTGGAGAGAATAGTACAGAGCCGCGAACGCGCACGCTGGCTCTGTACTATACTGGCCAGGAATAAGTCACCATGGCGCATGCGCGGCAGCGATCGGGTTTAGTCAAGTGTAAGTATGAAAAGGCGAAGTGGGATAACCCCTTTAAAGTGAACCAGACAAAAAAAATATCTAGACCCCTTTCCAGATTCTGCCCTGTCCCGGTGTCCAAACACTGACCAGGCTGTGAAATGTCGTCCTTGGATGCAGCCGTGGTTGATGCGGTCATGTGTCCAGTGACCTGTCTGTGTTCACATTGAGTGGGGCAGAATAGTGATTACTGGGCGAAACGCACTACAAGTCTCACGCATTCGTTTTATCCTGACAGAGCCTGCGGGGAAAGCTAAAAGAGGGAAATCTGGACCCACGAGAGTTTAAAGTGGCCGAGTCCGGACTGGTAAGATGGAAGCCCGAGGTTTGTGTCTGTTTTGAGAGCGATCACGGTCTGTGGAGACCGCCTCTTGCCGCACATGTTCGATATCATGCCCAATCCTTTTGTTCACAGGAAAATGAAAGCACATGGTCAAGCCCGGCATGTATGTGCAGGAAGGGGGTTTGGATCAGAATGAGTATTGTGTTACCAGCCTTACTCAGGAAACCCTTCATCATCCAATGCACATAAAATACCGCCATATGAGGCCCATACAGTAGAGCTATATTATACCTAAATACTGCCCGGCACTGCAAGTAGCTGCTATACAGTGTCCAGGTTCACGAGACTTGTGGTGAAGAAACCCCCTCCCCCGACATTTGTCCCTTTTTGCCCGCTCTGTGTTCCTGGTCTTGGATGGCAGGGCCGAGAGGAGACAGTCTTCCATACAGAACGAGTCAGTTTTCTGCATCATTTTGTGTTTGTTTCTGTGCCCAGATTAAGGATTACCCCCATGGGATCCCGGAGTGCGGGTCGGACGCCCTGAGATTTGCCCTTTGCTCACATAGAGTACAAGGTGAGAACCAGCGCCCCTCACTTCTCCTTGTCCAGGTCACAGTACTATGGAATGAGACTTGAAGCAGCGCCACCCTCTAGCTCTGTCGGGTACTCAATGGAGTAATGTCTGTTCTGCTGTTCACCCTTCTGTCTCCTTGTGCGTTCTCTTCTAGGTGATGACATCAATCTGGATGTCGCCTCGGTCCTCGCCGTGCGCCACTTCTGCAACAAAGTGTGGAACGGGGTGAAATTCACGCTGTCTGCGCTGGGGGAAGGGTTTACTCCTCTACCAATGGCAGAGGTGAGGGAAGCTTTCTGTTTTGGATGCACCGTCCCTGTAAGTTCCACTACTTGATGTGATGATTGGTGCCTTCTGTCAGCTGAGGCCGCAGGCTCCCTTGGACCGATGGCTGCTGGACCGACTGCGGCAGCTGACCGAGGAGCTCGAGAAGAAGCTCCGAAGCTATGAGGTTCACCAGGCGACGGCGGCCATTCATGCCTTCTGGTTGAAGAACTACTGTGATGTTTATGTGGTAAGTGGCCATCGGTGTGACAGAGTGGTCTTCAACTGTTGAAATACTACAGCAACCAGCATGCCCTGACTGTCTCCGTGCTTGGAGATGTAGTATCACCACAGCTGGAGGACCATGTTTGCAGGTAGAGGAGCACTGACTACTCGATAGGCATGAGGACCGTCCACATTGCACATAGTCTACACCCATTAGCCATAACCTTAAAAACAGCTGAAGTGCCTAACTTGGTTTATGGTGGCTGGGATATTTTAGGTAGAGTAAAATGGCCAAGCGGAGTAACTTTGACAAAGGCCAAATTGTGGTGACTGGGTCAGATCATCTCCAAAATGGAATGTCTTTCATAGTTTACGCCAGGCATGCTCAACCTGCGGCCCTCCAGCTGTTGTAAAACTACAAATCCCACAGTGCCCTGCTGATAGCTGTAGGCTGTTCGGGCATGCTGGGAGTTGGTTTTGTAACAGCTGGAGGGCCGCAGGTTGAGCATGCCTGGGACTTTACGCAGTATGCCGTGGTGAGTACCTACCAAAAATGGTCCAAGTTGGGGGAAACAGTTTTTTTTATTTTTTTTATGTCGGAGAGGAGTGAAGGCTAGCTCATCTGCTCCAGTCCACCAGAAAAACCACTGTTAAGCAAACATCTTCTGGATGACGATGAGAGAAAGGTGTCAGGACTGCAGAGCATTGCAGCCGGGTGTGTAGAGGACTGTGTACCTACAGACCGGTCAGAGTGCCCACTGCTGAAAGTGCCTGCCATGGACACATGAGCATCAGCTTGGTCTGGTCAATCACGTTACATCAAGCGTCATTGCACCTGCCGCTATCTCTTCCCCAAGCAAGTATGGGAAGAAGTTTTCTGGTCTTACACCATCTAGACGGCTGGGCACATGCATGTCACTTACCTGGGGAAGAGATGAAACCAGGATGCAACCGTGAGAAGAAGACAAGTCTGCAGTGTGATGCTCTGGACAGTGTTCTGCTGGGAAAACCTTATTTCCTCCTAATGGCAGTGGCCTGCTTCAGCAGGATAATGCTCCGTCCACACTGCACAAACAGGAACACAGGAATGAGGAGCAGGACAAAGAGATCAAGGTAGTGACTTGTCCTCAGATACCACAGGGCACCTTCAGAGGTTTAATGGAGTCCAGGCCTGGAAGGATGAGGGTTGTTTTGGCAGCAAAAGGGACCTAGACCATATTAGACATTGGTTTCAAAGTCCTGGCTGGTCGTAGGTAACAGTACCTCCAGTATTCGGGATAGTTCTCTGCCTTATCCTCATAGCCGAGCTTTAAATGGCTAATATAGGGGCTATCGCCAAGTTAGGCATTCTTAAGAGCGAATATAGGGGCCAGTGCTTCGTAATATACTCACCATTTCAATTCTGCAACATTTTTCCCCCTCTTGTACAGGGGGGTCTTGGCAATTCCTTAAAGGGGTTGTCCCATCTCAGACTCTGGAGGCATATCGCCAGGATGTGCCCCCAATGTATGTACGGGGCCACCCTCCTTTCATTCCTATGGGAGTGCGGAAAATTTGCCATTGCAATGAATGGGAAGCACACTGCACGCGTGCGGCCACCGCCCCATTAACTTTTATGGAGCTGACGGAAAGGCTCGGCTATTTTTGGCAATCCCATAGGAATGTGAATCGAGGGCGGCCGCTCATGCCCAGTGTACCCTCCGGGCCTTTGCGGGCTCCGTTCTAAGTATAGGTATAGGACCCTCACCTATCAGACATTGAGGTCATATGCCCCTAATGTCTGAGATGGGACTACCCCCTTTAATTCGTGGATGCATGCCCATGGTTGCGATGATGTCACTAGGCAGAGCACGTGGCGTTTGCACCCAGTTATTGACCCCTTCAGTCACAAGACCATGGACAAAACATCTCTACGCCACTATGATGCAGGGTGCGACTCCAATACACATGGTGCCGAATTCTAAACCATTTTCTATTGACCCATAGCCTGTAAAAAAAAAAAAAAAAAAAAATATGTGCGCTTTGATCCTGTCATCCTGGGTTACTCGATTTTCCTGTTGTAAAAAGAGGGGTAAGACAGAAGGGAGAAACACGTGGCGGCAGGATCGGACTGCACGTAGTGGGACACCATGGAGACATTGTTCTGCAGAGGAGCTGCGTACACAACGCTGGGAGATTTTTCATCAAAGCTGATTGCTTTTCCATTGAGCCTTTTCATTCTTCATGCAGGAAGCTGTAAAACCCGTTCTGAAGGGGCCCGGTGGCCCCAACGCTCGTCAGGTGCTCTACTGGGGGGCGGAGCAGACTCTTCGGCTTCTTGCGCCCTTCACCCCTTACCTTTCGGAAGAACTGTGGCAGCGCTTGCCGGCGTCCACCTCATTACGCGCGCCCAGCGTCTGTGTGGCCGAGTACCCCAGCCTCTGGCACACGGTAAGGTGTAATATGGTAGAGGCTGCGTCATGGATGTAGCGGTAACGTGGAGGTTAATCATCGCTCTCGCTCCTCTCCCAGGCCCACTGGTCGTATCCGGAGGAGGAGCGGCGCTTTGACTTTGTGTATTCCGTGATTAGGACGCTGCGCGGCCTGAGGAGCGACTACAACTTGACTAAAGCCAGGCCTGAAGGTAAAGGGGGGGGGGGGTGTTACCGAGAATCAAAGGGGTCTCCTGGTCTTATCTAAACAGTCCTGCAACTTTCTAATATACGTTGTGTATCAGTGCCTCACTATCTCTGCTTGCTGTCAGTAAATAAGAAAAGTCTTTAAGAGAAGCTGAAACCCAGTAGGACTTCTCACGGCTGAGGGTTGTCACAATTGCATCCGGTCTGTGTGACGCACTGTGGGCTCCAGACTGATACATTGTGGCAACTAGAGTTGAGCGAATCCGATTCGGATTGCTGTATCCAAACACCATGCCTTTAAAAACGTTGTTAATAATATGGGCTCCTTCCTAGTGTAAAATGTATGTCCTCCGGGGAGATGTTTCCGAAGTTTCAGCAAATATCGTGAGATTTAATTCATCTATGAGAAAGCAATCCAATGATTGAAAAGAAGTGTAAAGGAAAATATTTTTATAAATAAAAATAATAAAAAAAATTGAAAAATGTAAATCAACACCCTTTCCCGAAAATGAAATAAACAACACATCATATGTATCCCAACATGCAAAAATGCCCGTACTATTAAAATATTATAAATGTAATCCCATACGGAAAACGTTGAAACATAAAAAAGGTCAATATGGCAGATTCGTCAGTTTTTTTCGTCACTTCTCGTCACTTTATAAAAAGTGATCAAAAAGTTGTGCACGCCCCAAAATGGTATAACTGAAAAGGACAGATCGCCCCGCAAAAAGTTTCCGTATACATAAATACAAAAAAGTTATAGGGGTCAGACAGAATATGGAGACTAAAAGATTTTAAAAAATAAGTTTTTTAAGGTTTTTTATTTTTATTTTTTTTCAGTATAAAAACGCAATAAAAAACATACAGATGTGGTATTGCCAGATTCGTACTGACTCACTGGAGAATGAAAGTAACTGGTCAGTTTTATGATATAGGGAAAGCTGTAAAAACAAAAAAAATGTACTGGAATTGTGTTGCTCTCCCCCCCCCCCCCCCCCCCCCCAATTTCCCCCCATTTTATAATTTCTTTCCCCAGCTTCCCACCGCATTGTATGCAACCGTCAATAGTGCCATTAGAGAAGGCATCTTGTCCCACAAAAAACAAGCCCTCATACAGAAAAATAAAAGTTATGGCTTTGGGAGTAAAAAATGAAAACTAAAAAACAGAAAATCGCCTGGTCATAAGAGGGTTAAACTCTGCATGTAAATAAGACTGGTCCCACTCACTGACAGCAAGCAGAGATCTTGGAATTTAAACACCTATTGTATTAGAAAGCTGCAGAACTTGTCATTATATGTTGATTACCTGGTTTAGGTCCGGGGTATTTTGAGTCGTCAGGACGGACACGTTGTTCATCTTTATACACTTTTATACATTTTTATATATTTTTCATCTGCAGTTACTTTTCATTTCTTACCTGTTTATTTTATCGTTACCACCAGGATTGGAGGTTTGGGGGGGGGGGGGGTCTTTTTTGGGAAGTTATTTTCAGTGTATTTTTTTTTTTTTAAGTATTGAACTCCTATCTCCTGCCCTGACGATTTTCTTCCTTTATTCTCCAGTTTATATCTCCTGTTCCCAAGAAGACGACCTGCTCTCTCTTCAGTCCTTCCTGTCTCCCCTGCAGACCCTCTCATTCTCGGGGCCCCTTCACATCCACCTCTCAGGGGCCACACCCCAGGAGTGTGGGGATGGTCCTGGCTGGGCCTCAGGAGACGTGACCGATGACGCTCGTGTTTACATGAACCTGAAGGTTAGTAATGAGCCCACCTAGGTCCTGGGATACTGAAGGTCCTCCCTGCTATACATTTTCTAGCGTACTTTATTCTCGAGATCTCTGCTTGGTGTCAGTGAATAGAAACATTACTGTTTACATCTTGCAGCAGTCTTGATCACATCGCTGCAGGGCTCTTTCTTGTAACAATCCCTGCAATCCTCTCCTGGGAGAGCAGAACAGGATTTAGGCCTCTGTTTCCATTCCCTGACTGAAAGGAGAGATCTTGCAAATAAAACATAGAGCATATTATAAAACTGAAGAGTAAGGCCTCGTTCACATCTCCGTTTATGTGATCCGTCTGCCGGATCCGGCGCAAATGCCAGCTGTCGGCCAGAGGAAAAAAAAAAAACATTTCACGCATTGCCGGAAATCGGCTGGACCATCACTGGACCCTGTTGCGGTCAATGGGGGATCCTGCGGTGAAGTTGAGGATCTGGCAGGCTGCCCTGTACCAGAACATGAGGCCTGACCTACAGAAAACTGGAAAATTCCTTTAAGATTGTGACTCCCTTTCTCCTGACATAGGGATTGGTGGATCCTTCCGCAGAGCTCCACAAGCTGCAGGCTAAACTTAAGAAGTTGGAACAGATCAAAGGCAAGATGAAGGAAGAAGTGGAGGAGGCGGAGGTAGGTTATGGAGTAGGTGCACCCTGTGTTCACCTCAGGGTCTTCTCACGGAGAGGCCTCACAGTATTGTGTAGGAGAGGGGTCCTTACTGGGAGGGCTCTGCGCTGGGCTGGTTTTGTCATTGGAAGACTGGTATTAGGCTGGCCCCACTCATACAGCCAAGAGCTATCTCACCCCCCCATACACATGCATGCCAGGCTAGGCTAAGCATGCATGTGTTCCGAACAGGGAAAGGGAAGAAAGCCACCATCGCACACCTCTAAACTGACAGCTTATATCTCAGACAACGAAAGGATCAAGCATGCTCAAATCAAGAAGCCCAATCGTTGCCTCCCCCGACACCTGCCATCAGGAGGCCCACCCATACACATTAGAGGGGCAGCAGAAATCGGTGGGTACGGACCACCTTTAGTATGTAGCAAATACAGATGAGGAAACCTGTGCGTTGAGCAGGATGAGAATGCGGTCACTTTCTATATTTTTTTTGTTTCTTTAGGAGAATTCTCTGCAGCTGAAAATCTTAAGACTACGACGCACAATGAAGACGTTGGAGCAGATGTCTTAGGAGGGGAGGATATGCAGCAAGTGGAGCCAAGTGTAGTATCATGTGCCACCTTGTGGTCACTGTGTGTATCGCAGGCACTGAGGAAGCTTTGGCGCTGCCTACGAGACAGTACGCGAGTGTTATCATGAGTGTTCCCTTCCTGTCCTTTCCTCGGACGCTACGGTCAATGTATATGTTGTAAAATCAGAATTTTAATAAATTTTTGTACATCTCTGATATTTTACCAGTTTGTCACATTTTATGACATACATAAAAGCGCTATTCCGGATTATAGAAAAGGTGACTTCGTACCCCTTGGGGGGCCCCCCAAAATAAACAGAGCGGCAGGTTGGACATCTGCACTGCCGCTCCATTCGTCAGGTATTTCCGGAACTCCCATAGAGATGGATGAAGCAGCATTGCGATGTTCTACTTGCCTTTCTGTTCTTTTTGGGGGACCCTTTGAGGTATGGTACTCCCATTATCGGTGAGGTCCCAGCAGTAGGACCCTCAACTATAATAGTTATCCTGTGATAAC
Source organism: Bufo gargarizans (assembly GCF_014858855.1). NCBI lineage: Eukaryota > Metazoa > Chordata > Amphibia > Anura > Bufonidae > Bufo > Bufo gargarizans. The sequence continues at coordinate 15,844,786 of NC_058088.1, read as the reverse complement.
TTGTCACAACCACAACATCGCTTCAAAGTCCCATATTAGGTACCTGGCAGTTTGGAAAATTCAGCTGTCCTGTATAATGCATGTCCGTGTGATAGGACACACTCATAATTGTCTATGTCTGTGAGAGCAGCTGATGAGATGAGGCTATGTATGGAAACTGTCCAAAACAGTGATTACTTTTTAATACTAAGCAGAGAATTCTGAAGGTTATGTTTGTCATAGCTGGATGGGTTGACAGTCCCAGCAGGACTGATCCTTTGGCATCTTAAATTGCCTTCCGACCTTGCTTTGGTCAATTCCAGGTGCATCTGAATCTCCTAAAGGTCCTAGAAACCAAGTAGTGTCACAATATAATCAGGTATTGTTCTGTAGAGCCTGGTGGACGGTGCAGGGGAGACAAGATTTGTGTCTCTCCTTCCATTCATTGTGTCATTGATTGTGATCTCTGAACTCTTTGGAGTATTTGTCTCTCCTGTCTCTCGCTGTATATAACTTGTGACTTTTGTTGTTATTTTAAATCTAAATTCAGATACACGGGTATCTTCTCTTGTCATAGGGTAAGTGGAGACAAGATTTTGTCCATTTGAGCTTTCGCCAAAGGTTTGGTACGTAATGGTCTTCCACTATTTTATGGGCAGGACAACCCCCTTCTTCTGTGTGTATACAAATCTTTTGTCTCTCCTTCCTTTCACTTTGTTCATCACTAGTTATGATTTGTCATTGCCCAGTTGAGTTCTTTGACCAGTTGTCAGATACATACAGTGCTGCCCATAATTATTCATACACCTGGCAAATTTTGAATGAAAGTTACTTTGATTCAACCAGCAAGTAATTTTTTGATTGGAAATAATATAGGTGTCTCCCAAAAGATAAAAAGACGATGTACAAGTGGCATTATTGTGGGGAAAAAAAACATTTCTCAGCTTTTATTTACATTTGAGCAAAAAATACAAGATGTTCCGCACTGTGGAAAATCTCAGAGGACGTGGTCGGAAGCCACAAGTGACACCTGTGCTGGCCAGGAGGATAGTTAGAGAGGTGAAAAAGAATCCAAGGATCACCACCAAGGCCATCCTGGTGAATATGGGCTCTGCTGGTGGCAATGTCTCAAGGAAGACAATCCAACGGACACTGCACACTGCTGGGTTCCACGGATGTCGACTAAGGAGTACGCCACTTCTCCAGATAAGGCACACAAAAGCTCATCTGGACAAAGAAGACGACGTCTGGTCTTCTGTTATGGTCAGATGAAACAAAAATTGAATTGTTTGGTCACAATGATGTTTCCTTCCTTTGGCGTAAAAAAGAAGCCTTTAACCCAAAGAACACCATCCCCACTGTCAAACATGATGGTGGGAACCTAATGCTTTGGGGGTGTTTTTCAGCCAATGGACCAGGGAACCTAATCACAGTAAACGGCACCATGAAAAAAGAGCAATAAATGAGGATTCTCAACGACAACATCAGGCAGTCTGCAGAGAAACTTGGCCTTGGGCACCAGTGGACATTTCAGCATGACAATGACCAAAACACACAGCAAAAGTGGTGAAGAAATGGTTAGCAGACAACAACATTAACGTTTTGGAGCGGCCCAGCCAGAGTCCAGACTTGAATCCAATTTAGAATCTGGAGGGAGCTAAAGAACAGGGTGATGGCAAGAAGACCCTCCAACCTGAAAGATTTGGAGCTCATTGCTAAAGATAAATAGGCAAAAATACCTGTGGAGACCTGCAAAAAGCTGGTCTGCAATTATAGGAAGCGTTTGATTGCTGTAATAGCAAATAAAGGCTTTTCTATAGATTTTTGAGAAGGGTATGAATAATTTTGAACTGGACACTTTTTTTGCTCAAATGTAAACAAAAGCTGAGAAATGTTTTTTTCCCACAATAATGCCTCTTGTACATAGGTGTCTCCCAAAAGAGAAGACTGCCATTTCCCGTAAAAAAAAATTACTTGCTGGTTGAATAAAAGTAACTAAGTCAAAATTTGCCTGGGGTATAAATAATTATGGGCAGCACTGTATGTGCCTTCTCCTTTTGAAAAGGCAGGAAACAAAATCAGTGTCTCTCCTGCCTCTCGTTGTTACCACTGATTATCTTTTTTTGCCAATTCGAGCTTCTCTTGTCAGACAGGCAGAGAAGGCAAGTCTACTGTCACGTCTTCATTGGCCAATTAAGTTCTTTGACTAACAGTCAGACACATGTGGACCTTTTGGAGAGGCAGGAGATACAAAATCTTTGCCTCCCCTGCCTTTCACTGTTACAACAGAAGCCCAAATGGGAAAAAAAAATATCACAACCAGTTATAACTGGTTGGGATATTTTTTTTTCCCATTTGGGCTTCTGTTGTCAGAGGAGCCAAGTCTATTGTCTCCCCTGATATGAACTTCATTACCTAATTGAGTTCTTTGACCAACAGTCAGATACATATGGGCTTTCACTTTTTGGGGAGACCGGAGAGACCAAATCTATATCTCTCCTGCCCCTCATTGTTGAACACTAATTGCAATATATATTTTGAGCTCAATGTCTGGTAAATAGGGGTCTACTTCTGGAGAACCCATCTTCTATATTATAGTGTTATTTTATATTGTGCATATTTATGGACTGTTCTGAAAGGTCCTCCCCTGTCCTCCTGAACATAAAAGAAGCAAATACACTGTGTCGCGATTTCACCACTGCTTCATTCTTGGGTGCATCTGGTGCCCGTAGGACTGAGAAGCAGCTTGGCCAGTCACGGACCTTAGTGGTCACAGTGGCTTCAGTGGTACTGCTGAAGGCCTGTGATTGGCAGCAGTGGTCATGGGACCAAGCAGCTTCCTGGTCCTGCTGTTACTGGAGGTGGCCAGGAATGAAACAGCATCGGGTCTGTGGACAGGAGAGTGTGTTTTTTGTTATGTTAAGACAACAGCACTTTGACACGTCCTTTGCAGGTTTTATTGCACATATGAAAAACACAACTTCACATTCAATTTTTTCCAAAGAATTAAACAAACACTCTGTATGGCACAAAATGCTCCCTGTGGGAGCTTGTTTAGTGGGCTGGAGGAGGAACAAAAAAAAAAAAAAAGTCCTGAAGCTACACGTGAGAAGAACCTGTCATCGATGAGACCATCTAGACACGTCATGATGGCAATACCGTACATTTGTAGGAGACGCGAGGGAGGATCGGTACAAAAATAAATATATACAAATTCTGTCTGGACTTATTTATAATAAAAAAAAAAGTGCACCACATGGCGACCAGCGGCAGATCAAGGAGCCGTGTCCTGTGAAGTAAAAGATGTAAGTATTAGAATTATCAGAATCTGAGCGATCAGGCAGTTTAGGGTGGTCATTGTCATTTGGTGGACCTGGTTGTCACTTTCGTCTAGAACCCTGCTCTTCATTGCCCTTGGGCGCTCGATGCACAGTGTCATCACTAGTAGTGATATTTATAAAATATATCCCCTTGGCAATGAAGTTATGTGAAGGCAGGTACTTGGAGGTCTTCTAATGGAGAAGCAGGAGAGACAAAATATATGTCTCTCCTGCCTCTCATCGTACATGACTAATTGTATGCTTCATTGCCCATTTGAACTTTTTAACTAAAGGGCAGGTATGTAGGGATTTTCTCCTTTTTGAGAGTCCGCTACCTATGTATACAGGGTTGGTGAGAAAATGTCAGGCTAGGTTCTCTCTCTGAAGATTGGTTTACGGTAAGCTTTTACTACCGTCCCCAGGACCTCATTTGGACAGCCGGAAGGTTAAGCTGACGTACGCATTTGATTGTTGGCAGAACCGGCTAGCCATGTAATTTGTGTGGTGGCCTCTCGCCTCTCCTTCATTGGCAGAGAAGAATCAGGCAGTTGTATTTCAGCATACTCAATGCTTTTATTCTTGGAGAGCTAAGCCACCACCAGAGGTTTCTGCCAATGGCTATTCCCCAATCGGAACATATGCAAGCTTGGCTGAGCCTGCATGTACATGGAGATTAGGAAAGTCGACTGTTTACTATCTAAAATATACGGCCATATTTAGGGTCTCTGTAAGTGTCAGAAGATCGACCAGGATACAACAAGGCCCTTGTGCTCTAAGCAAACCAATCTGTCTATTGAGATCTAGATTTGGTTCACTTGAATTGTGAGAGGTCCATGTCTTGCAGACCTATTAGATGCGTTAAATTACAGCAGTGTGAATGAGGCCTATCTCTGATATGTTAAAGGGGTTATCCCATCTTAGACAATGGGGGCATATCGCAAGGATATGCCCCCATTGTCTGATAGGTGTGGGTCCCACCTCTGGGACCCGCACCTACAACGAGAACTGAGCCGGGGAGAGTTGTGGCTGGAGGACCCCGGGTTTCCCAGGGTCCGACCACCACCATGCACAGCTCCCCGCCTCTCCCATTGAAGTGAATGGGAGCGCACCGCACATGCGCGGCCAACGCTCCCATTCATTTCTATGGGGCCGACGGAAATAGCCGAGCCAGCGCTCGGCTATTTTCGGCGGCTGCGCATGCGCAGTGCGCCCTCCTCCACTTTCTCTGCTCTGTTCTCCTTGTAGGTGCGGGTCCCTTGCGATATGCCCCATTGTCTAAGATGGGATAACCCCTTTAAGGAAGACTTCCTTCTCTTTAGGGACTAAAAGTAACAGTAATACCACTGTTACTTTTAGTCCCTTTACCACATTAGCGTGGCAGTTACGTTGCGGTCCTGCTGCGATACTGCAGCTTTACAGTGAGGAGGGAAGTATAGCGCTATTGGGAATTTTTACATAAGCTAGTTGTCCTTCTCTTTAGATTGGGGAAGGTCCTAGTGATCAGACCTCTACGAACAGATACAGGTGAAACTCAAAAATTTGAATATCGTGCAAAAGTTCATTATTTTTAGTAATGCAACTTAAAAAGAGATGAATTAATACTACTTAAAATTAGAATATTGTGAAAAGGTTCAATATTCTAGGCTCAAAATATCTCACTCTAATCGGCTAATTAATCCATACCCCCTGAGCAAAGGATTCCTGAGATTGTGACTTTGGGGGTTTCCTAGCTGTAAGCCATAATCATCCAATTCATAACAAATAAAGGCTGGAAATATCTCGCTTTGCCTGTAATGAGTCTCATGTGTTAGTTTCACCTTTTAAGTTGCATTACTGAAATAAATGAACTTTGTACAAAATTCAATTTTTTTGAGTTTCACCTGTATACAGTATTGCAGTATACGGGTATATTCACACACAGCGGAAATATCTGCAACTGTCTCTATCATTTCAGTGGGGTCTGCAGAAACTATGGAGCAGATGATCAAACGCAAAAATGTTTACTTGGCCCCCTTACTATAATTGTCAGCCCTCTCCCCAGGTTGCCCTCATCCCTTTGAGCTGTGGACCTGACAACCTTACCTCTTTAATGACCAATTACACGCTCCATCATAGATTCATCAGCCTGACTGGGACTGGGGAATTTGTTTTTGTATAGAACCTGTATACAAAGATACAAAACATCTCCTTACTATTTATCCATCATGTATACAGTATATAGATTTCCAGCACTGGCTAATTATGGTTTTTGGTTTTGCTGATTGCCATTAGAAACAGTCAACAAGCTTGTTGACAGACACACCCCTAATTGCATTTCTGAGGACAGTTACTTCTTCTTAAGTTAGATTACTGCACATGTACAGTCACCATACTAGCAGAGAATGCTATGAGATTTCATCTTTGAGGTCTGAAGAATGGTGGATGCAGCGCTGGAGTATAATACAGGATGTGACTCAGGATCAGTACAGGATAAGTAATGCATGTACACACTGACTCCAGCAGCAGAATAGTGAGTGCAGCTCTGGAGTATAATACAGGATGGAACTCAGGATCAGTACAGGATAAGTAATGTATGTACACAGTGACTGCACCAGCAGAATAGTGAGTGCAGCTCTGGAGTATAATACAGGATAAGTAATGTAATGTATGTACACAGTGACTCCACCAGCAGAATAGTGAGTGCAGCTCTGGGGTATAATACAGGATGTAACTCAGGATCAGTACAGGATAAGTAATGTGTATACACAGTGTCTCCACCAGCAGAATAGTGAGTGCAGCTCTGGGGTATAATACAGGATGTGACTCAGGATCAGTACAGGATACGTAATGTAATGTATGTACACAGTGACTCCACCAGCAGAATAGTGAGTGCAGCTCTGGAGTATAATACGGGATGTGACTCAGGATCAGTACAGGATAAGTAATGTAATGTATGTACACAGTGACTCCACCAGCAGAATAGTGAGTGCAGCTCTGGAGTATAATACACAATGTAACTCAGGATCAGTACAGGATAAGTAATGTAATGTATGTACACAGTGACTCCACCAGCAGAATAGTGAGTGCAGCTCTGGAGTATAATACAGGATGTAACTCAGGATCAGTCAGGATAAGTAATGTAATGTATGTACACAGTGACTCCACCAGCAGAATAGCGAGTGCAGCTCTGGAGTATAATACAGGATATAACTCTGGATCAGTACAGGATAAGTAATGTATGTACACAGTGACTCCACCAGCAGAATAGTGAGTGCAGCTCTGGAGTATAATACAGGATGTAACTCAGGATAAGTAATGTATGCACACAGTGACTCCACCAGCAGAATAGTGAGTACAGCTCTGGAGTATAATACAGGATGTAACTCGGGATCAGTACAGGATAAGTAATGTATGTACACAGTGACTCCACCAGCAGAATAGTGAGTGCAGCTCTGGAGTTTAATACAAGGTGTAACTTGGAATCAGTACATGAGAAGTATACTGGTTCTATTGCTGCAAGACAACTAAGCCGTTATTATATCCGGTTTCCTTGCTGAGAAACTACAACACCCAGCATAAGTAAAACACTTCTGCATTGCTGTATTTTATGCAGAAGGTAATCTGATAAATCATGGCATCCTGAGATATTACAGTGTTCCCTTTTTTCCTTACCTGAGCTTTGACTTTGGGATTGTTGGGAGAAGCTTCCACCGCCTGTGCCTCCTCCAGTACCTTGATGAATTGATCCTCCAGTACCTTGATGAATTGATCCTCCAGTACCTTGATGAATTGATCCTCCACTGGAACCTCCGCTATGGCTTTGGGAGATCTGTGAGAATCCGCCTCCAATGTTTCCTGTTCCTCCTCCTCCTCCACCACCACCAGTTCCTCCTGAACCTCCGCCATGGGTTTGTGAGATCTGGCCGAACCCTCCGCCTGTTCCACCTGTTCCACCAGTATTTCCAGTCCCTCCAACTTGGTTGGATCCTTGACCGGCTGTAAAGAGATTCAGAATCTGTGATTTATTTTGTGTTGAACGGACCTCTGTTCTAGCAGTATAGTCCCAACTATAAAAGGAATCAGCAGCAGGGAAAATCAGGGCACTTTCTTAACCTACTTGATAAAGCTCCAGTGCTATATTTCTTAAAGGGGTTGGTTCAAGACCAACATCAATCACGTATTCTGTGTGTCTCATCGTTGGTATCCCCACTAATCGCGGGAATTGGGGTTGACCAGTCCTCTGTGTGACTGGAGTTGTAGTGTGCATGCTTGACCACAGCTCAGTTCTGTTTACAGGACTGCCAAGTACAGTGCTCAGCTTTCTCCAGAAGTCCCATAGAAGTTTGTAAGGCGGTGGTCACACAGGCACACTATAGCTCCATTCACACAGGAAACCTTTGGAACCCTGCTGTTGTGATCAGCAGGGGTCCGTGCAGTCAGAACTGCCAGTGATCATACATTTATCATCCATCTTGTGGCTAGGTAATAAATAATGTGGGCCAACCACGTTAATTAAAGACCATTTGTCCTTTACACACTTCCATCCATTGTTTAAAAATGTTGGTTACATTTTTCCACCACTAGGGGGCTGATCTGTATACAGCTTCTGTTGGTCTACACTCATTTTTGCTGCTAGGTACTTGGTAACTGTATTGATTTGAATCAGATGCCTCAGCCTCTAAAGATCCTTAATGTGATTCTTACTTTGTCCTTTTTTATCACATCCTAGGGACACTGGAACATCTTCTGCTTTTATGTTCGCTGGAAATAAAAGATGAAAACCATTAAATAGAAAATCAGTCAATCAAAAAAGCATAAATTGATGTAGCCAAGGCAATGCAAAGGCTTTAACAGCAACTCCACTAGGGATGTATAGAGAAATCACAGAAGGAGACAAGTGGATTAACAGCTATGATTGTAAAGTCCTTGGCCAACGTCTTTACAGAGGTGAACAAATGCCGGAATGTGGTCTATTCTTATTAAATGACTATAAAAACTATAAGTTATTATTTTGTTTCCATATTTACCTGGTAGCTTATAAGAGCCTGAGGAAATACCGCTAGATATGGAGCCAGTGCCGAAAGAGCCTCCAACAACAACGATACTACCACCACGGTTTGGCTGGCCAGAGCCTGCACTTCCTCCAGAGAATGAGCCTCCTCCAGAACTTTGGCCAAATGAACCTCCTCCAGAACTCTGACCAAATGATCCGCCTCCAGAACTTGAACCAAATGAACCTCCTCCCGCACTCTGACCAAATGAACCTCCTCCAGCACTTTGGCCAAATGAACCTCCTCCAGAACTCTGGCCAAATGAACCTCCTCCAGAACTCTGGCCAAATGAACCTCCTCCAGAACTCTGGCCAAATGATCCTCCTCCAGAACTCTGGCCAAATGATCCTCCTCCAGAACTCTGGCCAAATGAACCTCCTCCAGAACTCTGGCCAAACGAACCTCCACCAGTTCCTTGGGAAATCCTAATGTTTCCTTGATTTATAGCATTTTGTTGAGATGAACCAGTCCCTCCTCCAACTGCTGAATATGAACCACCACTACTTGAACCAGAAGACGAAGAGGAGCTGCTGTGGATAATAGAAACGCCACGTGGTGGGAGGACATTTCCTGATCCCATACCGACAGAGTTTAGATGGGAAGAGCTACCCCCTGTGCCTCCACCTCCTGCAACAAAAATTTGTGATGTTCCTCCTCCTCCACCTCCTCCTCCAGAACTGCCCTGGGCATATCCTCCTCCTCCTCCTCCACCTCCTCCTCCAGAACTGCTCTGGGCAGATCCTCCTCCTCCTCCTCCACCACCTCCACCAGATGACCAGGTGCCACTACTACTTTGCATGCTGCCTCCTTGGATAACCGTGCGTTGAATATTGGCTTGCAGAGATTGGGAGCTGCTTCCACCACTCATGGACCCAGACTGACCTGCAAGAACCAAAGCAAAGTCTGTGAAGGGATCCTTCGTACCTTAACAATTTGTCAAACATATTCCTGAAGTCTTATTATCTTGTTGACCTTTCGGTGACCTTCTTCTAACCTTCATACCAAGCTGCATTCACAATTTTTTCTAGTAGCTGCCAGACTATATGGCGTTATCCCCTGCTGTTTCAGTGTCTGGAATGTTATCTACAACTTGTAGCCAGTAGCATTTAGGTTTAATTATTCCTGATGTAAGAGCTGAATTCTGCATTTGATTGGAGTATAAATCCTAGACCTAGAATGAGATGCCACTGGTCTTTGGGGCTTCATTAGACTGTCAGATCCCTGTCTGAGTCTGTGTATATCTTCACCCTATACCGCCCATTTCAACGTCAATAGCATATCATCATAATATTGGAGGCATTATCTAGATTACTAGGAACAACTGATATTATGTATGTTGTGCAAGGCTCTGCCAGATATCTCTAGAATACCCACTAGACGAAGAAACCTGGATGAAGCCCGGTGTCCCATCACACACAGGGAATGAGGCCAGGGGATCTGCAGGAAATGAAAAAAGATAGTGAAAAAAGAGAAAACTGTGGTAAGGAGATAATTATAATACACTAAGCATATACATGATTATCTATCTATCTATCTATCTACTATCCATCTCACATCTATTTGTTTATACATCTATTTAATTTTATATTTATCAATTTGTCTTTTTATTATCTATCTATCTATCTATCTATCTATCTATCTATCTATCTATCTATCTATGTGACATGTTATTCACTGGACAATATTTTATTGTAATACTGGTATTACACATAATTTACCTGAGGAACCGCTTGGTTTGTAGCTTGGGCTCCTGCAATACTTCGGTTGTGGAGCAGCATCTGCCAAGATGAAAACTCACATGAAGTATTTGGTTTTACATATTTGTATATATATTGTACTATTTTCTGTAAAAGTCTGATAATATCTGTTAATCTAGAACCTGTCACATAAAACACGACACAATAACCAGCTCCTCTCCATGGAGCCTCCCTGTTGTGTACCAAATAATTGTGTTTTTTGGTTTCCTGACATTCTGTACCCGGCAATGAAAGTGATCCATCAAGTGTTGCAATTATCCTGACAGGTTCCTTTAGACCAGAGTATTAAAAATGTTTTTTTGACCCTTCACTTGCCGATTTAGATTGTTGCTTATTTTTTTTTTGTGATCTTATTACTGTTTTATTATTTTTATATTATTTTGTATCTTTTTTGTATACCTTTGGAAATCATGCAAAATTCTGACAAAAACAACAAAACTAACATTTTATATATATTTTGTTTCAGTACATTTGCGCACCTATGGATATAACTAAGGATGACTGGACTTTTATGAATAATATTATTTTATTTTTGTTTATTTTAATTTTTAATTGCATTTTTAATGTTTTGCCAATCATACTATTGCACAAATACAAAGACAAAAATAACAAAACTGACAGTCTCAAATTTTTTGGCATTTGGCAATTTTTGTTATTTTTATTAACATGTTTATTATTTTTTATTATTCTTAATCATGTAAAATTAGTAGACAAAAACTACAAAACTCACAGATTCAAATTTTGGGTAATTTTTAATTTTGGACATTTTAATTATTTATTATTAATATTTATATTCTTTTTTATTATTCTTAATCATTCTTTGAATTTGCTTTTTATGCCACATGTTCCTCAAAAATCAGAAGATAAATTTTGGAAAAATTCTAATGTCACGCTAATCATGTAAAATTAGTACGACAACAAAAAAACTGACAATTTTTTTTTAGACAGTTTTGGAGCTGTAGTTATAAATAAGGAAGACTGGACTTTTATTAATAGTTTTATTATTTTAAACTCAACTTTATACATGTGTTTTTATGCCTAATGTTCAGAAGAAAAATTGGGAAAAATCATAAAACTATATAAATCATATAAAATTAGTAAGACGGAAAAAGATGAGTTTTTGATTTTTCTTTTTTTTTTGCAACTGGACATTTTATGTTATTTTAATATAGGTATTATATATATATATATATATATATATATATATATATATATATTTTTTTTTTTATTATTATTCATAATCATTCCTTCAGTTGGTAATTTTTGTCATGTTCCCCAGTAGAGAACATTGGTAAAATAATAATAAAGCTTAAATAAATCATGGAACATTAGTAAATAAATAAAAAATGGAAAATTTGCTATAATTTTTCTTTAACTTTTTAAATGTCAAATAGTCTCTAAACCTCAGACCTGAAAGTCAGAAAAATTCAAGCAGCTAAATAAAGCAATTTTAGTCTCACTGGTCATGACCTACTACCATCATCCTGGTGCTGTAGATATATATATATATATATCCCCACAAGTATTTCCGAAGCCCATCCTTACTGCATCGTATATTATATACATGTAGCTCAGTGAGTGCCGTGTATAAAATGCACAGGGCGGAAATGGTTGAAAACTGCACCTGCCTTCCCTTCTGGGCTAATATGACATAAGACAATGAGGTATTCACATGATATTATAGAAGGACTGTCCTGCAATCTAACCCATAACTCAATCATCGTGGCTGCTCTTACACGCCCCATCACACCCTTGTATCAATAATTTGCTGCCTAAGCAAATATTAGGAAACCGCCCTTCATCGTTTCCAGCGACTGTGGTGTCAGATGTTCTGACCATTATCTCAGTCAGAAATACCAAGCTCAGCCAGTCCATTTGGCACTTGGTTGTGGAAGGGACAATTGCACCTATATTTGTAGATCCCCCTAATTTAAGGTGGTCTAAGAGAGGCATGACTTTTTAGAAAGTCATTTCATGCAACTTTTAAACATTTAAGCATGCAACTTTGATACCTTAAAGCAAGTCACTTCATGCAACTTTGATACCTTAATGCAGGGATGCTTAACCTGTCTTGGCATGCTGGGAGTTGTAGTTTCGGAACAGCTAGAGGGCCACAGGTTGGGCATCCCTGCCTTAAAGCAAGTCACTTCATGCAACTTTGAAACCTTAACGAAAATCACTTCATGCAACCTTGAAACCTTAAAACAAGTCATCCCAAAGGTACATCAGATGTGTCCACATGAGCTTAGCAAGTCAAATTGTCACTTTAGTGTGGAAGGAGCACTATACACTCCATAATTTGAGTTAGAGAAGCTTGGCTTGAAGCAAGTCACTTTAGGCAACTTTGATACCTTCAAGCAAACACTTAATGTAGCTTAGATACCTTCAAGCAAGCACTTCACGCAGCTTAGATACCTTGAAGCAAGTCATCTTATGCAGCTTGGATACCTTGAAGCAAGTCACTTTAGGCAACTTTGATACCTTCAAGCAAACACTTAACGTAGCTTAGATACCTTCAAGCAAGCACTTCACGCAGCTTAGATACCTTGAAGCAAGTCATCTCATGCAGCTTGGATACCTTGAAGTAAGTCGCTCCATGTACTTTGAATCCTCATATCCTAACTTGGTGTGGTACAACTGTTGCACCCCCAATACAACTGCCTGCAAGTTGTGTGCCTCCGTGTATTCCTAGGCCAGACATGCAGGGGTATGTGCTGGGGCTCTTCACCTACTGTAATTGGAGCCCTAGGGTACTTTCACACTAGCGTTTTTCTTTTCCGGCATTGAGTTCCGTCCTAAGAACTGATCAGTTTTATCCTAATGCATTCTGAATGGAGAGCAATCCGTTCAGGATGTCTTCAGTCCAGTCTTTTTGCCTTTTCAGGACGGAGATAATACTGCCCAAAATTCCGGAACACTTGACGGAATTCCGCCTCCGCCATTTTTTCCTATTGAAATGCATAAATGCCGGATCCGGCCACGAGTGTTCATGGAAAACCTATCCGGCATTGCGGTCTGCACATTCTGAGACCGGAAAAAATGTGGAAAAAAAATGCCGGATCCGTTTTTCCCCAAAACACCGGAGAGACAGATCCGGCATTTCAATGCATTTGTCATATGGATCAGGATTCTGATCCATCTGACAAGTGCCATCAGTTTGCATACGTTTTGAGGGATCCGGCAGGCAGTTCCGGCGACGGAACTGCCTGCCGGAATCCTCTGCCACAAGTGTGAAAGTAGCCTTAACACAACACCATCAACTCAGGACCATGGACAGCGGACCAGAGCTTCTGTCCACTTGGTGGCACTCCCTATCATTATTTGCACAAGTTTTGTGTCATGTCTCTGTAGAGTTAATGGGCCAAATTTTAACTGGTGTGTATTAATTTATTGATATGGCAAAATGCGATAACTGCTAAATAATATGTATAAAACACGTTTATACAATCTCAAATTCTGTGTCCGGACTATATAAAAATTGTAGAATATGTGTGTGAAAGTAAGGAAGGAACCATTAAAAAAATCTCACTATTTGTGCTGGAATAATAATAATAATAATAATAATAATAAAAGTGATTGTCACAATATTTTTGCTAAATTAATTACAGGCAATGGAATATTCTGAATACAATAGGTGCGTGCATTTTTTTTTTTTGTGGTATAATGATCAAATGAGTCATTGGACTGAATGGATTCCAAAACAAAAATAAAATAAGAAAATAATTTGTGAACAATTTCCTTCTAAAAATACAATAAATACCGGTATATGAAATAAAAAATAAGTAAATAATTTTTAAAACAATTGCTTGATAAGAAAAAATAAATTAAAAATAATAAAATAATAGTTTAAATTTAAATATTTGCTTAGCATTATAGTAACAGCAGAGATTACAATAAAAAAAATTGTGTGCTAAGAAAATATAATAATTATAGTAAAAAATAAAAAAGTAAAGAAACATGCAAACAGTTATGTCCTGAGGAAGGTTGAGCTGGATGAACGGGACTCTCATTATGTGATATTTTGTATCTGCTCCCCCACCTTATATATGAATGATATCTGATATCTTATAATACTTACTGCAGACACACAGCACAGCCGTCCAGCACAGGAGGGCCCCGATGGGACCAGACCTACTCATCCTGGTGTTTGGAGGTCCCCTGTTTCTGAGCACAGGATCTCTTCCTCACCAAGTCAGTATCATATATAGAGACGGCTCAGTGGGAGGAGATCTCACATCTGTTGGTTTGGCTTGTATCCTGGGATGAGCCTGACAAAGCATGCCTCATGAGGGTGTGAGAGGCTCACAGGGAGCTGACACCCATGGGTGCGACTGTTTATGGCTCTACTTTTATTCAGTCCCAGAACACCTAACCATCAGTTGTAGGGTGGGAACTCCTGTGATTCACCCTGCCTACTGATGCCATCTTCCCCCCTCCTTGTCTTCTCCTGCATCCCTATCCCACCTTCCTTCTCTATCAATCTGCCTTAGTGTCAGTCTTATCATCACTAACAGAACATTCAGTTTCGGTGAATTATTTTTTTTGCTTATTTTGTTTTTAATCAATTTGTAGATCATATTAAGTTGTATATCAATGCGCTTCTTCTTTTATTCTTTTGTGCACCTTTGTGTTATTCTACTATTGTAACATAGTTTTATGTTTCTTCTATGGTAATGTTTTCTTCTTTGTTTATTGCTTTACTTTTTTTCTTTCTGTTGTCTCCTCTTAGTCTACTTCTTAAATTAATTTTGATTTGATTTAATTTGAATTATTTTCATTTCTTCTATATCCATTTTATTAATTAGCTTTTTTTAAAAAAAGTTTTGCATCAATCTAGCTCATATCTATCCATCTAATATCTATTATCTGTCTTTCTATCTAGCTTAGGGGTCAGCAATCTTCGGCATTCCAGCTGTTGTGAAACTACAATTCCCAGCATGCTCCATTCATTTGTATGTGAGTTCTTAGCAGAGCAAGTATGCAGTATGCATGCTGGGAGTTGTAGTTTCACAACAGATAGAGTGCCAAAGATTGCCTACCCCTGATCTAGTTCATATCTATCTATCTATCTATCTATCTATCTATCAATCTATCTCCTATCTATCTATCTATCTATCTATCTATCTATCTATCTATCTATCTATCAATCCTCCATCAATTATCTATCTATCTATCTATCTATCTATCTATCAATCCTCCATCAATTATCTATCTATCTATCTATCTATCTATCTATCTATCTATCTATCTATCTATTATCCATCAATTATCTATCTATCTATTTATCTATCTATCCCTATCTACAGTAGTAGAAAATGAGAAAAGAACATCTTGAAAACTGAATGTGATTGAGCTGAGATTATATAGAGTATTACCTGCTGCTGGTGCTCGGTGAATGATCACATAACCAAGGTGAAGCCCCTTTATTATGTAGCAGGGTATATGTTGAGGGAGGGTCACATTCATAAGGGTGACATCTCCCCTTGCTGTGATACAAGGCTGCCCCTCTGTCAGGTAGCGGTCATACAGATGCTGGAGATCCTCCTTGGTCATTCCAAGCTCTTCCACCTTAGAGCAGGCATGCTCAACCTGCGGCCCCCCAGCTGTTGCAAAACTACAACTCCCAGCATGCTCTAATAGCTGTAGGCTGTCCAGGCATGCTGGAAGTTGTAGTTTTGCAACATCTGGAGGGCCGCAGGTTGGGCATCCTTGCCTTAGAGCCATAGTTCAGACAAGGTGGTTGTTGGCAACTCTACATGGGAGATCCGTCACCCCATCTAGTCCCAGACATTCTTCATAGGGGAAAGGCCTGGTGAACGAGCTGGCCAAGGAAGCTGCTGGATACCCTGAAGAGCCTGTTGTGTAGCTGAGGCAGTGTGTGGTGTTGGTGTTATCTTGTTGGAACACCACATCTCCTCACTGAGTCAAAAAAGGAAGTAGGACTGGTTCCATGATGTCCTGGACATACTGAAGGATGGTCAATGTCCCCTCCACAAATACCATATGGGAACAGCCATGGTAGGTAGTTAATGGCACCCCACACCCGCTGGTGTTGGTCCTGTTTCTCTATACTATGCATAGTGACAGCAGCTGCTCTTCAGCCCTTCTGTGAAATCTGATGTGGCCATCATCAGTACCAAGGCAAAGCCAGCTTTTATTACCGAACACCACTGTTTTCCGTTCATGCCTAAAATGGTCTCTCTCACGGCACCAGTGCAGGCGCTCTTGGTAATGATTAGAGGTCAGTGGCAAACAAGCTACTGCAGTGTATGAATGCAATTGTGCTTCAAATAGAAGGTTTTTTTATGGTCCAGGTGGTCATTTCTTATCTATCTATCTATCTTTAGATGGTATTTTTTCTATTTTGTTTATTTTTTATTATTTTTTAGATTTGAATTGTTTAGTTTCTTCTTTACTCATTTTATGTATTCATTTATTATTTCTCTTTTAGTTTAAAATTTGTTATGGGGCTGAGGAGGGGGAGGGGAGTCTTCATTTTATTATTCATCCTTTTTAGTCTGTGTGATACTGATGGTCTCCGTGTTGCATTTGTCTCTTATTGAATCATTATATTACCTGTTCCTGAATCATCTGTACGTAGTTTATTCCTCACATTCTCCCTGTATTTGTGTATAAAATTATTTCTCTTTTCTGTGAAATCAATACACTTTATATGGTCACAGTAAACGATTTACTTTGATTACTAAATTTTGTATACATTTTATTGTCGATTATATGAATTTTTTGTTTATTTTTTTCAAACATGTATTTTGCATTTTATCCCAAAAATTCTACTTTTTATGTGTTTTTTTCCATATCTTTGTCCTTTTTTTTTTTTCTTCTCATTCTATTTGTTGCTCGTGGGCTGTAGGGTTGCCAATCTGAATTTTTCTTTTTTCTGGACAACTTATTTAAAAATCACGGACAGCCAATGTTTTTTATGGACAAATTTGAAAACCACAATGAATGATAAGGATTCTAAGTAAAACATGTCTCACGCTCGGTATACTGATATAAATGCATTATCAGTCTTTAGAATGAGCTATAAAAAGATGATAATTACAATCACAATGACCCGCTCAAAATCATAAGATTTTTTGTTTTTTTTTACAGACGCTGAAAAAAGTTCCCTATTTTTACAGACTGTCCAGGAATTTCTGAACATTGGCAAACCTGGTGGAGTGTAAAGAGTTGTTTTTGTTTCTTTTTGTTGTAATGTTATATAGTGCAATAAAAATAAAATTTTGTTAAAAAAAATCCTTTATTAATCCGAACTATGCATAATATAGTTTTTATTCTTATTCATTTTGATTAATATTTTCATTTTTTATTTATATATTGAGTTGTTTTTAGATACTCATTTCTGTCTCTCATCATTTATATATTGCAAAAGTATTTGCTTAATCAGCTTAAAAAGTGCGCAAGAAGACTCCTGAGATGTAACCTCGTGTCCTCTAGCCAACAATACATCCCCTGCAGTATGTACCGCACCCTTAATCCTTCTAATATAAATAGTTATCCAATTACCATATGTCATATGTATACCATAGACACACACGCTGTAGAGGGAAGGGTGAAATTTGAATATATATATATATATATATATATATATATATATATTTCTAATATATACATATATACAGTACAGACCAAAAGTTTGGACACACCTTCTCATTCAAAGAGTTTTCTTTATTTTCATGACTATGAAAATTGTAGATTCACACTGAAGGCATCAAAACTATGAATTAACACACGTGGAATTATATACATAACAAAAAAGTGTGAACACTCTGAAAATATGTCATATTCTAGGTTCTTCAAAGTAGCCCCCTTTTGCTTTGATTACTGCTTTGCACACTCTTGGCATTCTCTTGATGAGCTTCAAGAGGTAGTCACCTGAAATGGTCTTCCAACAGTCTTGAAGGCGTTCCCAGAGATGCTTAGCACTTGGCCCTTTTTCCTTCACTCTGCGGTCCAGCTCACCCCAAACCATCTCGATTGGGTTCATTTCCGGTGACTGTGGAGGCCAGGTCATCTGGCGCAGCACCCCATCACTCTCCTTCATGGTCAAATAGCCCTTACACAGCCTGAGGGTTTGTTTGGGGTCATTGTCCTGTTGAAAAATAAATTATGGTCCAACTAAACGCAAACCGGATGGAATAGCATGCCGCTGCAAGATGCTGTGGTAGCCATGCTGGTTCAGTATGCCTTCAATTTTGAATAAATACCCAACAGTGTCACCAGCAAAGCACCCCCACACAATCACACCTCCTCCTCCATGCTTCACGGTAGGAACCAGGCATGTAGAGTCCATCCGTTCACCTTTTCTGCGTCGCACAAAGACACGGTGGTTGGAACCAAAGATCTCATGTGAGCCAGTTTCTTTGTAGCGCTTGATGGTTTTTGTGACTGCACTTGGGGACACTTTCAAAGTTTTCCCAATTTTTCAGACTGACTGACCTTCATTTCTTAAAGTAATGATGGCCACTCGTTTTTCTTTACTTAGCTGCTTTTTTCTTGCCATAATCCAAATTCTAACAGTCTATTCAGTAGGACTATCAGCTGTGTATCCACCTGACTTCTCCACAATGCAACTGATGGTCCCAACCCCATTTATAAGGCAAGAAATCCCACTTATTAAACCTGACAGGGCACACCTGTGAAGGGAAAACCATTTCAGGTGACTACCTCTTGAAGCTCATTAAGAGAATGCCAAGAGTGTGCAAAGCAGTAATCAAAGCAAAAGGTGGCTACTTTGAAGAACCTAGAATATGACATATTTTCAGCTGTTTCACACTTTTTTGTTATGTATATAATTCCACATGTGTTAATTCATAGTTTTGATACCTTTAGTGTGAATCTACAATTTTCATAGTCATGAAAATAAAGAAAACTCTTTGAATGAGAAGGTGTGTCCAAACTTTTGGTCTATACTGTATATATGTACACCCCCTGTATTATGTACATATATATTGGCACTGTATGGCCAGTGGGGACATATGGGTCCCCTGTATGTGGGCCCAGTATATGGGTATCTGTCTGTCAGATGTATTATATATACACTCACCTAAAGAATTATTAGGAACGCCTGTTCTATTTCTCAATAATGCGATTATCTAGTCAACCAATCACATGGCAGTTGCTTCAGTGCATGTAGGGTTGTGGTCCTGGTCCAGACAATCTCCTGAACTCCAAACTGAATGTCAGAATGAGAAAGAAAGGTGATTTCAGCAATTTTGAGCGTGGCATGGTTGTTGGTGCCAGACGGGCCGGTCTGAGTATTTCACAATCTGCTCAGTTACTGGGATTTTCACGCACAACCATTTCTAGGGTTTACAAAGAATGGTGTGAAAAGGGAAAAACATCCAGTATGCGGCAGTCCTGTGGGCGAAAATGCCTTGTTGATGCTAGAGGTCAGAGGAGAATGGGACGACTGATTCAAGCTGATAGAAGAGCAACGTTGACTGAAATAACCACTCGTTACACCCGAGGTATGCAGCAAAGCATTTGTGAAGCCACAACACGCACAACCTTGAGGCGGATGGGCTACAACAGCAGAAGACCCCACCGGGTACCACTCATCTCCACTACAAATAAGAAAAAGAGGCTACAATTTGCACAAGCTCACAAAAATTGGACTGTTGAAGACTGGAAAAATGTTGCCTGGTCTGATGAGTCTCGATTTCTGTTGAGACATTCAAATGGTAGAGTCCGAATTTGGCGTAAACAGAATGAGAACATGTATCCATCATGCCTTGTTACCACTGTGCAAGCTGGTGGTGGTGTAATAGTGTGGGGGATGTTTTCTGGGCACACTTTAGGCCCCTTAGTGCCAATTGGCCATCGTTTAAATGCCACGGGCTACCTGAGCATTGTTTCTGACCATGTCCATCCCTTCATGGCCACCATGTACCCATCCTCTGATGGCTATTTCCAGCAGGATAATGCACCATGTCACAAAGCTTGAATCATTTCAAATTGGTTTCTTGAACATGACAATGAGTTCACTGTACTAAAATGGCCCCCACAGTCACCAAATCTCAACCCAATAAAGCATCTTTGGGATGTGGTGGAACGGGAGCTTCGTTCCCTGGATGTGCATCCCTCAAATCTCCATCAATTGCAAGATGCTATCCTATCAATATGGGCCAACATTTCTAAAGAATGCTATCAGCACCTTGTTGAATCAATGCCACGTAGAATTAAGGCAGTTCTGAAGGCAAAAGTGGGTCCAACACCATATTAGTATGGTGTTCCTAATAATTCTTTAGGTGAGTGTATATAGATATATATATATGGAAAAAAAAATTACCAGCAGCCCCACCAGGCCAAAAAACAAATATAGAGGGTGCACTGTCCGAGTATGGTAACTGGTGCTTACCCACTAATACGGAACAAAGAAATCGGACTGCACTCCAGTTGAATCTTCAGTGAAAAAAAGGTTTATTCACCCATAGGTGGCACAAACGACGTTTCGGCTCGCATATGAGCCTTTCTCAAGCCTATATAGATATGCCCCAATTATCTATATATATATATATATATATATATACACACTCACCTAAAGAATTATTAGGAACACCATACTAATACGGTGTTGGACGCCCTTTTGCCTTCAGAACTGCCTTAATTCTACGTGGCATTGATTCCACAAGGTGCTGATAGCATTCTTTAGAAATGTTGGCCCATATTGATAGGATAGTATATTGCAGTTTATGGAGATTTGAGGGATGCACATCCAGGGCACGAAGCTCCCGTTCCACCACATCCCAAAGATGCTCTATTGGGTTGAAATCTGGTGATTGTGGGGGCCATTTTAGTACAGTGAACTCATTGTCATGTTCAAGAAACCAATTTGAAATGATTTGAGCTTTGTGGCATGGTGCATTATCCTGCTGGAAGTAGCCATCAGAGGATGGGTAAATGGTGGTCATGAAGGGATTGACATGGTCAGAAACAATGCTCAGGTATCCCGTGGCATTTAAACGATGGCCAATTGGCACTAAGAGGCCTAAAGTGTGCCCAGAAAACATCCCCCGCACCATTACACCACCACCACCAGCCTGCACAGTGGTAACAAGGCATGATGGATACATGTTCTCATTCTGTTTATGCCAAATTCAGACTCTACCATTTGAATGTCTCAACAGAAATCGAGACTCATCAGACCAGGCAACATTTTTCCAGTCTTCAACAGTCCAATTTTTGTGAGCTTGTGCAAATTGTAGCCTCTTTTTCCTATTTGTAGTGGAGATGAGTGGTACCCGGTGGGGTCTTCTGCTGTTGTAGCCCATCCACCTCACGGTTGCGCGTGTTGTGGCTTCACAAATGCTTTGCTGCAGACCTCGGTTGTAACGAGTGGTTATTTCAGTCAACGTTGCTCTTCTATCAGCTTGAATCAGTCGGCCCATTCTCCTCTGACCTCTAGCATCAACAAGGCATTTTCGCCCACAGGACGGCCGCATACTGGATGCTTTTCCCTTTTCACACCATTCTTTGTAAACCCTAGAAAAGGTTGTGCGTGAAAATCCAAGTAACTGAGCAGATTGTGAAATACTCAGACCGGCCCGTCTGGCACCAACAACCATGCCACGCTCAAAATTGCTTAAATCACCTTTCTTTCCCATTCTGACATTCAGTTTGGAGTTCAGGAGATTGTCTTGACCAGGACCACAACCCTACATGCATTGAAGGAACTGCCATGTGATTGGTTGACTAGATAATCGCATTAATGAGAAATAGAACAGGTGTTCATAATAATTCTTTAGGTGAGTGTATATAATCATAGCAATAATAGACTGTAGACGTGTAAATATTTTAATAAATTCCTTTTATTATTCAAAGTACAGCGAATAGTCATTTATTGTAGTAGTCGCTGCAGTAGTAGTATAACGCACGTAGTTCAGGGAAAAAGTGTAAGTGCAACAGAGTTAATTAGTATTTATAGTATAAATATAGAGTTATCAATAGACGACTCACGCTTATTTATGAATAATAATTATTGATATTAACACAAAATATTAATAATTCATATTTCCTTTAACACACACATAGCAATCAATTAAAGGGCTTAAATCAGTTAAAGGTCTGAAATGATTAGAAAATGCTAATATTACCCCCAATGCTAAAAACATGAAAAAAAAACATTGCAAAGTCAAGCGACCCAGCTCGCTTTGAACGTTGCTATTTTTCAGACGGCAGATGATCTCAAATATTTTCAGGTTAGTTTCGGACAAAACCACTAAAACGGTGCGTAGTGCCATTTTAGAGCACATGTCGGTGGGAAAAAGGCACTAGGGAGGAAGAAGGGGTCTTACGTGACCCTGAGAGGAAGTGGTGGTGGTGGGGGTCTTGCACTGATTGGTTTCCAGACTGACAGACAGCCTGGATGAGCCAATCAGTGCTGCAGCAGGAAGGGAGATGCCCTAGCAGAGCGAGCAGAACGATATTCTCTGCTGGGCTGTGAATGAGGGTGGTTGTGTGTGATGGTGTCTGCCAGGAAAATTATCTTAGGGAGTCAGGGTGAGTGAAAAGTCAATCAGGGACAGTCAGAAATCAATTAAGCTTATTGACCGGGAGATTGAAGGGAAAGGCTAGGATTCCAAAGAAGAATTGTGTGTGTTATGTACAATATAGGACAGCTGACAGACAGAGATAGAGGAGACAGGACCCTTGGCTATGCCTGCTATCAGAAGTGCAGGTGCACCTCAAAAGCAGCTGCCTGCAAGGAAATACTTCCACCCCCCCCCTCCCATTTTTTTCCTGGTTTCAATTTCATTAAGCTGCATATATACGTGATTAGTGCAGCAATATCCACGGTGTGGCAGCTATCTAGCTGTGTCTAATAAGGTGAAATGTAGCTTAAAGCTGTAATCGTCCGTTTATGTATATTCAGTTTCCAGATGGTTGGAATTTACATTTTTGGGGGGATTGTTAAATCTAATTAAACCAGCATATATATACGTGACTACTGCAAAACACAGGGCATAGCAACAATCTACCTGTGTGTGTATTAACGAGAAATTGAGTGTCAAGCCTCAATTGTCTGTTTACATATATACAGGTTCCACATGGCCGCAATAAAAATAATTATTATTATATTTTTTTTTTAGGGAGGGGGGGGGGGGGTCAATTTAATTAAGCTGCATATACATGTGATTATTGCAGCAATACCCCTGGTGTGGAAGCGATCTACCAGGGTGTATTAAGCATCAAGCCTCAATCATCTGTTTACATGTGTTTAGTTTCCACGTGATTGAAATGTAAAAAATATCATTAAGCAGCATACATTCGTGATTATTGCATCAATACCAACATTCTCTCCCAGCTCAGGCTGATTCCGGATGAATAGACCTCGTATTGCCTTAATCCAAACCGATTTGGGTACAAACCAAACTTTTTCTAAAATTCAGCGAACCGGACTCGAAACAAATCTTGTCAGGTTTTGCTCTTTCTCCTGCCCTGACTGCGGTAGTCAATTGCCTGTGGACCAGAAATGTGGCATCCCATCTGTAGTCCCAAGCACCACTGAAGCCATTCACTGACCTTAGAGGTGATGTGTTCCCAAGCAATGTGGACCACTGAGCCTCTGTGCATTCCAGGCCTTAAAGTGTAACTGTCGTTTCTGCTTATTTTTACTATTGTGTAGGGGCAGAGATGTTAAACATTTTTGTATTATATTTTATTAGGGAAAGAGGTTTCTTTCTACTAGAAAACAGGATTTAAAGAGTCTTATTCTAACAGCATTGCTAAGGAGAATCTGTTGTCTGTCTGCAGAAGATGCCTGTGTGTAACATGCAGATACTTCCAGCTGCCTCTTGTTATTTCTTCAGTCCCTGACTATGGACATGTGGCCTGACAATTAGGCCCCTTTCACACGGACGAGATTTCCGCGCGGGTGCAATGCGTGAGGTGAATGCATTGCACCCGCACTGAATCTGGACCCATTTATTTCTATGGGGCTGTGCACATGATTTTCACGCATCAGTTGTGCGTTGCGTGAAAATCGCAGCATGCTCCTCTTTGTGCGTTTTTCACGTAACGCAAGCCCCATAGAAATGAATGGGGTTGCGTGAAAATCGCAAGCATCCACAAGCAAGTGCGGATGCGGTGTGATTTTCACGCACGGTTGCTAGGAGACGATCGGGATGGAGAACCGATCATTATTATTTTCCCTTATAACATGGTTGTAAGGGAAAATAATAGCATTCTGAATACAGAATGCATAGTACAATAGGGCGTTTTTTTATTTAACTCACCTTAATCCACTTGTTTGCGCAGCCGGCATCTTTTCTGTCTTCTTTTGTGAGGAATAGGACCTTTGATGACGTCACTACGTTCATCACATGGTCCGTCACATGATCCATCACCATGGTAAAAGATCATGTGACGGACCATGTGATGAGCGCAGTGATGTCATCAAAGGTCCTATTCCTCACAAAAGAAGACAGAAGAGATGCCGGCTGCGCAAACAAGTGGATTAAGGTGAGTTAAATTATAATTATTTTTTGTTAACCCCTCCAGCCCTATTTCCCTTATAACCATGTTATAAGGGAAAATAATACAATCTACACAACCTTGAACCCAAACCTGAACTTCTGTGAAGAAGTTCGGGTCTGGGTACCACATTCAGTTTTTTATCACGCGCTGGCAAAACGCATTGCACCTTAATCCGGACACGCTCGTCTGCAAGGGGCCTTACTATGGGTGCCGCCACATGGCTGAAGTGGCGGCACCCATAGATGTAAGAGTCTTCCAAAAATGTCATGTATATATTTGCATAGGTGGGCGCCACATTGGACCCCATCGCGGTCCCTCTTAACTGTACATAGTAATCATCCCGAAATCTGAAATAATTCTTACATAAAATAAACCTCAATAGACCAAGTAGAAACAATCTACATTCCTCTGTATAGTTTGTCTGAAGCAGACATAGTTCCACAGCATGGAGCCCTAATTACCGGTGACTTCTGAGCGGTACTCGATCTGAGTCCTTTGACCTAGGAGACACTAATTTGAATGTATGTGATGCACGGCTATGCAGGGCCTTAATAATTAATTTGCTAACATTATGGGGATGAGGCAGCCAAATATGTGAGTGGTTTTCCCACTGTTTTGATAGAAAACTGCTGGACCCCCTCTTTTGTTTCATGATACTGTAATTTGTGATCATAGATCGCTGCAAGCCCGTTACGTGCTGTGTATGTGTGTATCATGTGACTGGTCACATGATTGTCAAGTCTGCCGGCCGTGTCCACCCATGCTTGGGAACGAGCGTGCGCAGTGTGCCTCTGCTGCCTGGCGGCCATCTTGGTTGCGGGCTTCCGATCTCTGCCTTTTATAGATAATATCGCGGTACGAGAGATGTCCCGCGCATGCACCTTATCAATTCCTGGACGCCGAGTGAACCCTGCTCTCTCCCCCAGTATGTGAGATCTCCATTTGAATTTTTTTTTTATATTTACACAATCATGGGCACCTGTATGTAATTATCGTTAATCATGTTTACAAATTAGAATTAACTTGTTTATGGATTTTATATTTTATATGATATCACAAATGGAACACTGATGTGAATTTTGTATAATGATCGATTATATATATATGTCATGAATTTGGATCATGTATTTTGCACCTTGTTAGAAAAATTCTTGTATAATCATGTAAATTATATTGTAATTTGGCATACTTTATAAACACCTGTGTGTGCACTGACTGTTATGGCTTGACAAAGGCTCCATAGAGAGAGCTGAAACGTTGCTGTCTTCACATGGGGGAATAAACACCCTATTTTTTCACGGATTTTTGTGTGGTGCCTTGGATTTCTTCTTTGCATATCTATCTATCTATCTATCTCAATCTATTATCCATCCATCTATTTATCTGTCTATCTATTAATCTGTCAGTAATCTCAGAGGTCTCCTAGGACTATGTCGGACCCCTTTTAAGCGCTATAATGCCAAGAGAGCTTAGTAATGTCAAAGTCACAACGATATACTGTATATGTCTATGGGTAAATCAAATATTTGGCAGCACTCCCATAAGTCAAAGTGAAAAAAGGAAAAACTTTCTTTCCCCATAGACTTGTGGGAGTACTGCCCATATATCTTCCAACTCCAAGCTGTGCAGACCTGAATCGAAGCATATCTGTCCAAACACTGAATCTATCTATCTAAATCTATCTAGTTAAGGCTTTACTTGAGCAAGTCCTGAATCTCGTAAAG
Source organism: Bufo gargarizans (assembly GCF_014858855.1). NCBI lineage: Eukaryota > Metazoa > Chordata > Amphibia > Anura > Bufonidae > Bufo > Bufo gargarizans. Next base: position 15,818,477 of record NC_058088.1, on the reverse strand, counting down.
TGGGAGTTATATACAGTGCGCTCCTTAGAAGGAAGTCACAGGACGGTTTTACTGCGTCTCATCCACAATCATCTCTCAATAAAATATCCTCTGTATTTGGTGAAGTAATTACAGAGAACCCATCATGACCAATTATGTAGTTAAAATATCACGTATGTAATTATCCGGGTGACTCAGGTGACAGACATTGTGGAGAGCCATTGTTATGGTGCAGTCACGTTTCTGTCTACACTCAGCTATTAGAGATCCCGAATGAGCAGATGGCGAGGTGTCTCCTGCTGATTCCTAAACGCATCAAGGCACAAATGTGAAGGTTCTCAACGCCAAAGAGGACATATGCATTGTGGGGTTTCGCTCAGGTAGATAGGGTAAGCGGGGGCAGTACAGAGGAAAAATACAAGTTCTTAACTCAAAACGTCAGTGTTTATTGACACTTGAGGCAAATGCACAAAACAGCAGTAACTTTGCAGTCTTGGTGTTAATTCACACACAATGGAAAGTTCATATAACACAAGTCACCTTGCTGGCAGTTCTGCCTCCAGTAGTCCCCACCCTATTTAAGGACAGCCAGGTGCTGCCAAAACCCGGACCGGCACTTAAACTCCGGTCCGGTATTTTATCTCACCTGGCTGGAAACCAGCCCAGCCGCACATGCTGGGAGGAAAATACCTGCCTTACCAGACATAACCCCTCACTGTGTCACAGCATGTTCAGATCTACAGATATAAAGTGGACTAGTGTCACTAGTGGCTCATCAGGAGGCTCCAAGATAATGCCCAGCAACAAGTCATAATGCTCTGCACATCTCTATTAAATTTAAAGAGCATCTGTCAGCAGGAACAACTCTATTGAACCAGTTATACTGCCTGGTAGAGTTGACCGTGCTGATTAAAATGATACCTATTCTGTCTTCATACACGTTCACACAGTGTGCAGTCTGACATTCAGCATAAACCATTCCTGTCTTCCAAATAAGAGGACTGTTCTTTGTAGTCTAACTTGTTTATTGGTCAACAGGTTGTACATATGTGATTGATTATATACGATTGGTAAAACTACAAGAATACAAATAGCATGTATAAGTATTAAGCATGAATAGCATGTACTATAACATTACATTAACAGTGAAGGCACATGGTAAAATGGCTGCCTATACATAGGATTACATGTCTATCTAACAGTCATAACAACTCCCTGAGTAACAAATTGTTACTAATTGTTACTAGTTACTAATTGTAAATTCTTGAATTCACCATGAGCTAACAATTCTGTAGCATCCAGTCTTATAACTCTGCATTGTAGTGTTCTTCTGTTATTCATCCTGGAAATAAATTAACAACTGGGACTTACCATTCTGTTTGTCAAAGGCTGGGGGTGGTAGTACATATCTGGGAATGGTAATGCCCAGTTGTCATGCTATTCATGCATTCCCAGGAGGAATAACAGAGGGACAGACAGTTCAGAGAAGGAACTTTATATAATTGTTATTTTATGGAAAATACAATGATTTACTCAAATGCAAAGGAAAACAAAGTCACAACCAACTTTTACATTCATTAGGAGAACAATGAGATTGTGTTGAAGTTGTAGCAATAATGATTCACGGGTGACACTGAGGAACCACGGCCTAAGACGTGCGATGGAGGGGTGGGCATTAGAGGGTTAGGTTGGACATTCTTGCCTTCTTGCCCCCCCCCAGGAAAATATCTACACATGGGCCCCTCACCACCAATGACTCCTTATCTAATGATGAGTAGAAGAACTATTGGAACCCAAAGCGTTGGACCTTGTGATGGTTCCCTCTGAAAATCTTCACCTTGACCACCAAGGGGCACATTTTTTTATTTAAAATATTGCCGCACACCCCCTGACTTACTGTTTACCTGACCTCTAGGTCCCACAATGGAGGCTTATATCACCACCATCAGCATGTATGATGGCATCTCCTCTGTCATGTAGGACCTGGTGTCATGAGGAGTTAGGATTTCCCTCGCTCCTCTGTGTTCTTCTCTCTCTCATTATAGAACCTCGAGGATACACATCATAGACAAAGAGCATGACAGATCTGACGGATATTCTTCCTCTTAGTCACGGAGGTGTCAGGACGTCACAGGTTTCAGACGTTCAGGGGGGAGGAGAACATGACGGGGATTGTCTGGGAAATCTTATGACTGAGGGATTTGGATAATGTCACCTGGAGATTATTGAGGACTTACGTATTATATTAGACACACGAAGTCTGCAAAGTCCTTCACTTGTCTTCTTCTCTCGAGCATATTTTGCAAACAGACATATGCATGCGGAAAGCACATAAATGATCCTTGTGCTTTCTTCCTCTGTATGTCGCTCTGCAAAAAGATAGAACGTGTCCTATACTTGAAGTGAATGGGTGTGCAAAAAATGCGGATGCAACATGGACCGCATCCGTTTTTTTTTGCGCATCCGTGATTTGCGGACTTCAAAATGGATACAGTCATATGCATGAGGCCTTATGTTTAGGACAGTTTTTAGGCTCCCCCTTTTTGAAGCCATTCTAACAGTGGAGTAATGGAAACCTTCAAAATGCACTGACACCCTGGTAAGCTGCAGTGGAAAGCATGGAGGAGGAACAGAGCAGTAACCTGAGCCTCTGATGTGACAAGAAGTAGCTTCCTTACACTGGACGTGTGCTCATAAGTATGAGATAGGGAATGGGGACGCAATAGTTGTAATCACACCTGATCACCACTGCAATTGCTACAGCCAGCATGTAAACAAAGCAGTGAAGGCAGTACTTGTGTGAGCGCTGCCTTCTCTTCAAATAGCTGATCGACAGGGTGGAGTCGGACCCCCACCAATCTGATATTGAGGACCTATCCTAAGGGTAGGTCATCAATAGTAAAAAATGGACAACCCCTTTAAGCTGGGAGTTGGGCGGAGCTTAGTGGGCAGATGGGGCAGGGCTTAGCAGTGCAACGGGATGGAACTCAGCAGTGTGATGGGGACACAACTTAGCAGCGTGATGGGTGCCCCCAAATTGCTTGGGGTCCCAGAAATGCCAAAATCGCCTCTGAGGACATCAAGTGCCTGAGATAAGCTGAGGTCCCACCTCCACCTTCCTATGGTAATTGGGTAACTCAGATTTTATTTTCTAGTTTGCTGTGCAAACAGATGGTTCTCTAGGTGATGGACGCCTTGGGGCTCATACCTCTTGTGATCTCTCTATTTTAGACTACCTTGGACTCCTATCGACAATGCCCCTCCGTTGCAGTAAATAATCATAGAAAAAGCTAATACTGAATAAAAAAACACATGGGGTCATTTATCAAACTGGTGTAAAGTAGAACTGGCTTAGTTGCCCCTAGCAACCAATCAGATTCCACCTTTCATTTTCCAAAGCAGCTGTGAAAAATGAAAGGTGAGATCTGATTGGTTGCTATGGGCTACTAAGCTAGTTCTGCTGTGCACCAGTTTGATAAATCTCTCCCATAGTAGCTAAGAATTTTCCGTAGGAAATTTTATGTCCAGTGACGTCTCATAATGATTAATATGAGTAATATTTCTGCATTTTCCTGCCATATTTTGTAAAATGGTTCCCAAACTTAAAGGGGCTGTCTGAAGTCGCGATATTGGTGGCCTATCCTCATCAATATCAGATCATTGGGGGTCTTATTCTCAGCACCCCCGGTGATCGGAGGTTATCCTTGAGTTGGACGCCAGATTTGTTAGTGATAATTAAGAGCTCATGTGCACAACGGTAGTTCCAGTCCACTATCGGTTTGCATTTTTTGCGGGTCGGAGGCTGACCCATTAATTTCAATGGGGCCGCAAAAGATGTGGACAGCACACGGAGTGCTATCTGCATCCATATGTCCATTCCACAAGCCTGCAAAATAGATAAAACATGCCCTATTCTTGTCCATTTTGTGGACAAGGTTAGAACATTTCTAAATGGTGAGATCCATGATTTGTGGATGCACGTTTTGCGGACCATAAAACAGATTTGGTCGTGTGTGAGGACTAATCCTAAGTATAGACCTTCATAATTGTGATCTTGGACAACCCCTTTAGCAGGGTGACATTAGAAACTGTATAATTGTCCCTTAGCCACAGTAGGGCAGGTTTATATCACTGCCATCAGCATGTATGTGGATATGCATGATACCGTCTCCTCTGTCGTGGAGGATCCGGTGTCGTGAGGAGATGGGATTTTCTCCTCCCTCTCATTATAGAATACATGTGTACACATGACAGACAGAGAACATGACAGATCTGACAGATATTCTGCCCGTGAGTCATGGAGCTGTCGGGACGTCACAAGCGTCAGAGATTCAAGCGGGTGGAGAACTGGAGGGGTTTGTCTGGGAAATAGTATGACTGAGGAATCTGGATAATGTCCCTTGGAGCTCTCAACTGCTCCTCCAGAACATTATATAATGCTCACAGGGGCACGTAACTAATGGGATTAAATCTGTTTTTGGAGTAAATTGCGTAAAAAACTTGCTTGAGATATTGGTGCTAAATTAGTGACTTTGGAAAGTGACAAGAACGTGGACATGGTCTGCAAACAGACAAGATTCTACTCAAATTCAATTAGTCAGGGAAAATGGCACAAACTTCTGGCACCATGCAACATCTGCCTGCATTGGGTGCAATGGAGATGAATGGTTGCCGTGAGCTTGTGCTGATACACAGCAGCCAATCCGTAGAAACAGAGCTGTGGAATAAAACATGGAGAACACAGAAAACGGAACCTCATGAAATAGAAAAGACTACGTAAAAACCTCTCTACCCATCTAGTGACATGCTTGGTTGCTGACGAGGGATGATGAGGAAGGATGATGGCCCCCTCTGTGAGGTATGCCAGACCTAGCAGGGGAATTATGCGTGAGGTCACGGTGTGAGCAATAGATGTGCCGAGGTAAATACAGTTCTGGTTACTCACGGTTATGTCGTCCCTGGACAGGCTTGCATAAGTGAAGATGAGAACGGCACACGGATTCTCTGGGGCACACTCTGATGTAAGGGACACTGGCCATATGGTGGTTCGAGGTGCCCTTGATGGTCTGTATTAATGTGCCTATGGCAAGGTCCCTTGTAGTGATGCTAGTACCTTTTGTATGGAGGTACAACCATTTACTGTAGTGTTAATTGAGGAACTTGAGACTGAAACGAGTAGGATGAACTCCAGGGTGGAACTTTACTGAAGATAACTTCTGATAACAGTACATCCAAAGTATTAAACAGTCTCTTGGCGCAGAGGTAACACTGCTGCAGGTCCTCTGATGACAAGTGTAAATGTCCCTCTCTAATTATTAAATGTAATGAAATCGTAGCCTTACGGGTGGAGGACTTCAGGGCTGGTCCTGGTGATCCCGGTTCAGGCTTGTGAAGTTGCCGGAGGCTGGTGACTCTTTCCCTTTAGCAATCCAAAGGTCCTAAGGCACTAGTAGAATATGGCCATAACCCTTTGGGGGTCTCTTTCCTTAGTATTTTCTGAGTAAATTGGAGCACTTCAGCTCTGGACTGAAAACTGGCTGAAGGCTCAAGATTGCAGACAGCACTTGACACAACTGGTCTCTCAACTGCAACTCTAGACTCAACTTTCACTAACTAGGCCTGAGCTGGACTATATATATGGGAGATATTATCTCCCCCTAGTGGTAAGCTCAGTGAAATGCAGTCTAAATACACCTGTAAGCAGGGATTACACATAAATACACATTGCAGCACAAGAACAGGCTATATAAAGCATAAAAAGCATAATACAACAACTTTGCAGTACCCACGAGGGTAGTGGGACACTGAATACCCCCCTTGTTTAACCCGTGTCGACCTCGACACGAAGATGAAGGTCTCCTGAAAAATACAAATAAGAGAACAATCCTGCAGGCATGAAGAACAGTACCATAACCCATATCAATACTTTTTCTTGAAATATGAAAAGCAATTGGTTAGGCACAATTGTAAATATCAGGCAAAAATCAAGAATGGTGGTAAACAAGTGGAAAGGGGTGTCATTTCTTTCCTCTGGAGACTGATGAACAGGGGTGCTGACCTGGCACAGCAGAACAATAATACCAGGATAGTCCATAATGGGGAAATAATGAACATGGGTGAAAATCAGGAGGCTCACAGGGCATGAGTCCATTCCCTGAGCATAGGGGAAGTAAAGATGATGAACAACACAGAGGCTCAGGTACGTTTAAGTCTATCTCCTGGCACAGGCAAATAATCAATGTCAAAAAGTCTCTTACTCAGGCTCTGTAGTCTTACCAAAGTGAAATTGTAATCCACATTAAACTGGGGTATCTGGAAGGTTTCTCCTCTGATTCTAAATTAAATATGCCCTATAACGAGCAGGTGGTTGTCCCTTTTTAATCCAACTGGATCTCCGAAGTGGTGGTCCTTCTTCTGACCTTGGCGCAAGGGGACATGGTACATTTGGAGTTTCTTGCACTACTGAAACTTCTTCTTGAGGTGGTTCCTCTGGCTGATGTGACAAAGTACTGACTGGAGCAGGGACATCAATGTTTAACCATGGTGTAAGGAACCATTTTAGAGGATCTGTTTCTGTCATTAGCTTTTCAACAGTTTGCATAGACTTTACAGACTTAACTGGTTCAGTCACTTGAATTGGAGGTTGATGTTCCTTTGTAACAATCTCATCTGGAAGGATTCCTCCTGGAGTATCTTTCTCCTTGTTACACAATTTCAAGTGATTGCGATTAACTTTTTGAGGTGATTTGTTTTCTCTGGTGATCTCATAGGTGTCAGTTGCTGGATTAGAGATAGCTAAAACGATGTAGGGAACTCTTTCCCACTTAGTGTCCACTGAACTCTTTCCCACTTGTTCTTTAGCCATACATAATCACCAATTCCAAGAGGCTCTGCTTTGACAGATTGGTCATAATCTTTTTGCTACTTTTTGTGAGCATGTTTCATGCAGTGGTGAACAATTTCTTGTGCATCAGCTAGACGTCTTTGGTGCTCGCACACCCAATCAGTTTTTGGCAATGGATTGATGGCATCAGGCACTTGTACGTCCAAAGTATGGTCAGCAGATAGTTTACCTTGTCGGCCAAACATGAGGTAGTAAGGTGTATACCCCGTGGAATAGTGAAAGGTATTATTATAGGTATACATCAGCTGAGGTAGAAGAGTAGGCCAATCATTTCTGGTAGCAGGTGGCACAGCTCTAAGCATTTCTATTAGGGTCTGGTTGATTTTTTCACAAAGTCCATTACCTTGGGGATGGTAAGCTGTTGTTCTGATTTTCTGGCAATGGTGAAGTGAACACAGTTCTTTGAAGAGTTGCGACTCAAAGAATTTTTTCTGGACATCCATATGGTAACAGGAAATGTTTCCAGAAGGCATCTGCAGTTGTTTTAGCGGTCAAGTCCTTAACAGGTACGGCTACAACGAATTTGGTGTAGTGGTCAATGATGGTCATAGCGTATGTGTAGCCTGAGCAACTTGGTTCCAGCTTCACATGGTTAATTGCAACGATCTTGAATGGTTTTTGGCTTACAATAGAAAGTAAGGGTGCTTTTTGGTCATGCTCTTCACCTCATCCAATAGCACAGGTGGAACACTCTCGACACCACTTCTCAATGTCTTCTCGCATTCCAATCCAATAGAATCGTCTACGGACGGTAGCTTCTGTCTTCTACACACCAAAGTGTCCTGATTTGTCATGGTACATCTCTAGAATGATGCTTGCATCCCAGCGGGGTATTAGGATTTGGTATACCCTGCCATAGGTAACTGGATCCAGGCTTCTTCTCAGTAGTAGGCCCTTCTGCAGAAAGAGTTGTTTCCTGTGTCTCCACAGCTTCAACAGTTCTGGGTCTGTATTTCTTCTGCGGATTCTCTCAGGTGTTCTTCCACTGGTGAGGAAGTCAAGTAGCTCTCCGATTACTCTACTTTCTGACTGAAGTTTGATCCATCTCTCCTTTTCAATTTAAGATTCTGGATTATTCTGTAGATGGAGATTTAGCACTCTTTTGTTTTTGATGGAGAGGATGCTTTGTTAGGCGAAGTTTTTGTAGAAATTAGGCATCTCCACTTCTTCCCAGACATCTATGGGTGCAGTAGGGTCTTCTTTGGTAGGCAGACGAGATAAGGCATCTGCATTCTCATTGGACTTGCCTGTTCTGTATTTTACAGTGAAGTTGTAGTTAGCAAGGCGTGAGGCCCATCTTTGTTCTAAGGCACCTAGCTTAGCTGTATTGAGATGCGCCAGTTGGTTGTTATCGGTGAAAGCTATGAAGGGAGTTGCTGCAAGGTAGTCCTTAAATTTTTCGGTGACATCCCACACAAGTGCGAGGAACTCTAACTTGAAAGAGCTGTAGTTCCGGTCATTCCTTTCAGGGATCTGCTAGCATAAGCAATTACTCTCTCTTTACCTTCTTGCACTTAAGACAGGACAGCTCCCAGGCCTTTCTGGCTGGCATCAGTGTAGAGATGGAAGGGCTGTTGGTAATCTGGATATCCCAAGACAGGTGGTTTGGTTAGCTTATTTTTCAAGAGCTGGAATGCAATTTCCCTGTCTTCATTCCACTCCACATCTTCTCATACTTCTTTGGGAGTCCTCTTAGGAGTTCTTGAATTGGCTCAGCAATCTGGGCGAAGTGAGGGATGAAGAGTCTGTAATACCCTGCAAAACTAAGGAAACTTCTCACCTCTTTTACTGTTGTAGGAGTAGGCTAATTCTGGACTGCAGCTAACTTTTCAGGATCTGGTTTAACACCTTCTACACTGACAACATGCCCCAGGTACTTGACTTCTGGCTTCAGCAGGTAGCGCTTAGATGGTTTGATCTTAAGTCCATGTTTAATGAGGACTTGGAAGACTTCTGCAAGGTGTTTCAAGTGGTCTTCGTAGGATTTGGAATAAATAATGACATCATCCAGGTAGAGTAGGACAGTCTCAAAGTTTCTATGGCCTAAGCAGCGTTCCATTAGTCGTTGAAATGTTCCTGGTGCATTACAAAGTCCAAAGGGCATGTAATTAAACTCGAATAAGCCCATGGGGGTGCTGTTTTCTCTCGGTCTTCAGGAGCCATGGGTACTTGCCAGTATCCACTGATCAGATCAAGAGTAAATAAATAGGCTGATGATCCCAGTGCTGTCAGAGTTTCTTCAATTCTGGCTAAAGGATAGGCATCCTTGTGGGTGATTTGGTTAATTTTTCTGTAATCCACACAGAACCTGATATTGCCATACTTTTTCCGGACAAGAACTAGGGGTGCAGCCCATGGACTATGGCTGTCTTGGACAATATTGGAATCCTTCATCTCTCAGATCATTTGTTTAACAGATTGGTACATTGTTGGTTGTATAGGCCAGTACCTTTCTTTTATTTGGGGGTGAGAGACGGTAGGAATAGTGTGCTTGATCCCACAGACTTCCCCATAATCCGTAGAGTCCTTACTGAAGGCTTGGTGATGTTCCTTCACAATGTTCAAAACTCCTTCAATTTGGTTTTTGGGCGTAGAGCTGTCCCCCACGTTAAGTTCTTCCCACCATGATGCAGGCGGAGCATGTTCTGGAGTACTGGAGCTCTGCGCAGATTGTCCTATTTTAGTTGCAGGCACACTGATAACATCCTGGAAAGATATTTGCAATAACTGAGCAACAGTATAATGTTTAGTGAGTGTAACATGGTGATCATTTAAGTTTATGAGACAGACAGGCACTTTTCCTTGGGAAACAGTCACTAAGCTCCTTGCAGCTCTTACTAGAGGATGGTCATCTAGCGCTAAGGACTCTACCATGGCTTGGTAGTCTTGACCTTGAATTCCCAGGGTGGCACGGCACCATATAAGTGTCTCGGTATTTGGTTTAAGGATCACAGGCTGGTTACATCGAATGGGGACACAGCAGATTTCTCCTTTCTTATTGGCGAATATCTGTTGTGCGCTTAGCACACGGATGGTCTGTTGTGTGCTCCTTTTGGAGGCAGGTGAAGCAGTAGACATAGATTGGTGTAATGCCTCAAGCATTTCAGTGTAACAATTCCTAAGGACATTCATTCCTAGGATCACTGCAGAGCCACCTTTGTCTCCGTCTTGTGCAACAATAACACCTTGTGTAGGTAGGGTGGTTTCTCCTACTTGCGGAGTTGGCTCCCAATGACCATGTATTGGCACGGGTTTCCCGTTGCTGGCTGTAAGATCCAACCAGGATTCTGGTGGTTGCGTAAGTTGGCTCTGGTCCCAGTATTTATCAAATGCAGGCCGTAGGATGGTAGTGACCTGAGATCCGGTGTCCAGTAGGACGACTAAAGAAATTCTGTTAATTCGGATTGCTACTTCTGGACCGGATCCTACATATCTGGGCATCCAGTTGGGATCTTGTGGACCTATTGGTTTACCTCTCAAGGGGCTCTCTTTTAACCGCCAGCACATTGTTTCTGTATGTCCTATCTTATGAAAGTAGGTGCAAATAGGTCACCTGTGGGCGTTGGAGTGATGATTTGGACGCCCGCCAGGACTTCTGGGATATATATCTTTGTAGTCAGGAGGGAAAAGTTATTTTCGTACAAGTCTCTCATCCTCCAATAATAAAGGCTTCTCCCACTGTTCTAATTTCTGACACACCTTCTCCAGGCTTTTTGTCAAAAAGTTAACCTGTTCTGTCAAGGCTGCTACGGCATCAGGGACTGGAGCCTGACAGGCTGCCGGACAACATTTGGAAGGGGTAGCAGGCGTATGAACAAGAGTTTCAGCAATTTTTGTGAGTTCTGGCTGCGGACTCTTTCCCAGAATGCTAATAGCTAGCTCTTTAAAGTCTAGGAAGGTGACACTTGGGTGTTGTGCAGCTAACATTCTCAACTGTCTTTTTAGGTTGTCAGTGTTAACACCTTCAATGAATTGTTCCTTTAAAGTTTTGTCTTGATCCTCTGCCTCACGGGGGTCTACCTGAACCACAGCTCTATGGGCTTCTTGTAATGACAATGCAAAGTCTCTGAGTGACTCACCGGCTTGTTGTTTCGTGCTGAAGAACCTCATTTTGACTTCTGACACGGTCTTGGGTTCAAAGGTGGTGTAGAGTCTCTCAAAGATCTGTCCCAGGGTTCTTCTTTCAGAGCTAGGCCAGGGCTGCACTTTCCGGAGTGCGGCTCCCTCTAATTGGGCTAGAAGTATTTCCATTTGCTGCTCTGTGGAGACAGGGTACAATCTGAACAAGGCACACATTTTCTCTTTAAAGTCTCTTAGGGTGTGAGTTTCCCCAGAGTATTGAGGGAACCAAGGGGCCCCCAAGTAGTAGGGCATAGTTAGTGGCATCATGCTGGCTGCTGCAGCGGCTGGTGGTGTATTGGAGCCAGCTGCGACTGCTGCAGGGGATCCGCTGAGGTCAGGCTGCGCGGCTTCCTCCTGAACAGACATGGCAATGAAAGTTTATTTAAATGCTGCAGGCTAAATTTGACTTTATACACTTTTTGACTGGGGTTGCTATGGACAACAGTTGCAGGTGTATGGCCCTTTAACCAGCTCCCGACCGCTTAACGCAGGGATGCGTCCTGCGGGCGGGCGGTCTGTTCTTCCTTGACGCGCCGGCGCGTCATCTCGCGAGACGTGAGATTTCCTGTGAACTCGCGCTCACAGGAACGCGCGTTCACAGGATCGGAAGGTAAACAAGTTGATCTACAGCCTGCCAGCGGCGATCATTCGCTGGCAGGCTGTAGATGTGATTTTTTTAACCCTTGAAAGGTATATCAGACGCTGTTTTGTTAACAGCGTCTGATATACCTTCTACCTGGTCCTCTGGTTGTCCCTTTTGCTTGGATCGACCACCAGAGGACACAGGCAGCTCTGTAAGTAGCACCAAGCACCACACTACACTACACCCCCCCTGTCACTTATTAACCCCTTATTAACCCCTGATAATCCCATATAGACTCCCTGATCACCCCCCTGTCATTGATCACCCCCCTGTAAGGCTCCATTCAGACGTCCGTATGTGTTTTGCGGATCTACAGATCCGCAAAACACGGACACCGCGGATCTGCAAAACACGGACACCAGCAATGTGCTTTCCGCATTTTGCAGATCCGCACATTGCCAGAACTATATAGAAAATGGCTTTTCTTGTCCGCAATTGCGGACAAGAATAGGACATGTTCTATAGGCTCTACAAAAAACCCAGTGTTCGCCCGATCAGGCCTGATCTTGTGCGCACACTTGCGTTCAGTCCGCCCCACCGCAGTGACAGAATTTTTTTTTCCTGATCACTGCAAAAACACAGTAAAATCGCTGCGGCGCTATAAAGATAATTTTTGAGGGGCATAGCGAGTTCATAGAAGATTTTTTTTGGGCACAAGTTAGCGGAAAATGTTTATTTTTGTTTTTTGTTTTTTGTTACAAAGTTTAAAAAATGTGAATTTACGCACTTTCTGAGCACCTGTCATGTTTCCTGAGGTTCTACAATGCCCAGACAGTAGAAACACCCCACAAATGACCCCATTTAGGAAAGTAGACACCCTAAGGTATTCGCTGATGGGCATAGTAAGTTCATGGAAGTTTTTATTTTTTGTCACAAGTTAGCGGAAAATTATATAAATATTTTTTTTTTCTTACAAAGTCTCATATTCCACTAACTTGTGACAAAAAATTAAATCTCACATGAACTCACCATACCCCTCACGGAATCCAAATGCGTAAAAAGGTTTTAGACATTTATATTCCAGACTTCTCACGCTTTAGGTCCCCTAAAATGCCAGGGCAGTATAAATACCCCACAAGTGACCCCATTTTGGAAAGAAGACACCCCAAGGTATTCCGTGAGGGGTATGGCGAGTTCATGTAAAATTTTATTTTTTGTCACAAGTTAGTGGAATATGAGACTTTGTAAGAGAAAAAAATATATATAATTTTCCGCTAACTTGTGCCAAAAAAAAAATATTCTAGGAACTCGCCATGCCCCTCACGGAATACCTTGGGGTGTCTTCTTTGCAAAATGGGGTCACTTGTGGGGTATTTATACCGCCCTGGTATTTTGGGCCCCTTTGCGCATCTTGGCTGCAAAAAAGTGTCACACATGTGGTATCGCCGTACTTAGGAGAAGTAGGGCAATGTGTTTTGGGGTGTATTTTTACATATACCCATGCTGGGTGAGAGAAATATCTCTGTAAAATGACAACTTTGTATAAAAAAATGGGAAAAATTGTCTTTTACAGATAAATTTATCTCATACAGTATGGGTAAATGTAAAAATACACCCCAAAACACATTGCCCTACTTCTTCTGAGTACGGCGATACCACATGTGTGACACTTTTTTGCAGCCTAGGTGCGCAAAGGGGCCCAAATTCCAATGAGTATCTTTACGATTTCACAGTGCATTTTTTTTACGCATTTGGATTCCAAACTACTTCTCACGCTTTAGGTCCCCTAAAATGCCAGGGCAGTATAAAGACCCCACAAGTGACCCCATTTTGGAAAGAAGACACCCCAAGGTATTCTGTGAGGGGTATGGTGAGTTCATGTAAAATTTTAGTTTTTGTCACAAGTTAGTGGAATATGAGACTTTGTAAGAAAAAAAAATATATATAATTTTCCGCTAACTTGTGACAAAAAATAAAAACTTCCATGAACTCACTATGCCCATCAGCGAATAACCTAGGGTGTCTACTTTCCGTAATGGGGTCATTTGTGGGGTGTTTCTACTGTCTGGGCATTGTAGAACCTCAGGAAACATGACAGGTGCTCAGAAAGTGCGTAAATTCATATTTTTGCACCATAGTTTGTAAACGCTATAACTTTTACCCAAACCAATAAATATACACTTATTGCATTTTTTTTATCAAAGAAATGTAGAACAATACATTTAGAGAAAAAATTATATAGAAATGTAGTTTTAATTGAAAAATTTTACAACAGAAAGTGAAAAATTTCATTTTTTTGTCAATTTTGATTAATATCAAAAAAAGTTAAAATGTCAGCAGCAATTAAATACCATCAAATGAAAGCTCTATTAGTGAGAAGAAAAGTAGGTAAAATTCATTTGGGTGGTAAGTTGTATGACTGAGCAAAAAAACGTGAAAGTAGTGTAGTGCAGAATTGTAAAAAGTGGTCTGGTCATTAAGGGGGTTTAAGCTAGGGGAGCTGAGCTGGTTAAGAAGCGATCGGTACAGGCCGGAGGTTCTTGCAGAGGAAAATTGTTATTAACTGTCCCCTTATTACTGATAGTGGGTTCTTTACAAGTTGAGGACTTAAATCGGGGCTTCTACTTTCTTGTATCCCCGTGGAGGCTGGCTGGCTATCTCGATCCCCCTTTTCTCTTGTCCGCACCAAATCTCGAGATGCGCAAGAGTACGTCACACGCAAGTCCCGTGAGCAGCATCTCTTCAACGCGATTCCACAGCAGAAGGGGCGGTGCCACACTTTACATACAGCGCGGCCTTCCCGGACCGTTACAGGAGTGGTCGGCGGTGGTGCGCTAACTTTCTCTGCACTAGAAAGGGGTGTAACTTGGCTGTTCGCGCCAGGCTGCTCTGTGATGGCACAGCAAATAAAGTTTGTTAGGAGGCAATTTTGATCTGGTTTGGATAACTGTATTGTGAAAATCATTAAGGCTAGTTTCATATCTGCGGCAGCAATTCTGGAGACCTCCAGCAGGCTGTTCTCTGCAATCGGAATGCCTGCCGGCCCAATTAACTATAATGGGGACCGATGGAGATCCGACAAAATTGCTGAGAATTGGCAGGTCAGAAACCTAGATCCTCCACCATGGGATTCAACACTTTGATTCTCTTCCATGTACATTACAGAAATGAAGTCGACCTCTGGAGATATAAACTTGTATGACAGGTGCAGTCCTATGGAAGTCAAAACTAGTAATTCCACTGCAGGCCCATCACCCATAAATCATGGTATTATCACTTTATTGTGACCCGCAGGCCAGGATGCAGCAATAAATTACTCTGAATGTATTGAGACATGACAGGAGACCTCAGAGTATAAAGCTTTACATAGTACATTATGTTATCTAATGACATAGCTTAGAATAGTAACATAATAATTGGCCACATTTATGTAGATTATGGGCAGATTTACAGTCATGGCCGTAAACGTTGGCACCCCTGACATTTTTCTAGAAAATGAAGTATTTCTCACAGAAAAGTATTGCAGTAACACTTGTTTTGCTATACACATGTTTGTTCCCTTTGTGTGTATTGTAACAAAACCAAAAAAGGGAGGAAAAAAAGCAAATTGGACATAATGTCACACCAAACTTCAGAAATGGGCTGGACAAAATTATTGGCACCCGTTTAAAATTGTGGATAAATAAGATTGTTTCAAGCATGTGATGCTCCTTTAAACTCACCTAGGGCAAGTAACAGGTGTGGGCAATATAAAAATCACACATGAAAGCAGATAAAAAGGAGAGAAGTTCACTTAGTCTTTGCATTATGTGTCTGTGTGTGCCACACTAAGCACGGACAACAGAAAGAGAAGAGAACTGTCTGAGGACTTGAGAACCAAAATTGTGGAAAAATATCAACAATCTTAAGGTTACAAGTCCATCTCCAGAGATCTAGATTTGCCTTTGTCCACAGTACGCAACATTATCAAGAAGTTTGCAACCCATGGCACTGTAGCTAATCTCCCTGGGCGTGGACGGAAGAGAAAAAATTGATGAAAGGTGTCAACGCAGGATAGTCCAGATGGTGGATAAGCAGCCCCACACAAGTTCCAAAGAAGGTCCTGAAGGTTCAGGGAGCATCAGTGTCAGCGCGAACTATCCGTCAACATTTAAATGAAATGAAACACTATGGCAGGAGAGCCAGGAGGACCCCACTGCTGACACAGAGACATAAAAAAGCAAGACTACATTTTTCAAAAATGAACTTGAGTAAGCCAAAATCCTTTTGGGAAAACGTCATGTGGACAGATGAGACCAAGATAGAGCTTTTTGCTAAAGCACATCATTCTACTGTTTACCAAAAACGGAATGAGGCCTACAAAGAAAAGAACACAGTACCTACAGTGAAATATTGTGGAGGTTCATTGATGTTTTGTGGTTGTTGCTGCCTCTGGCACTGGGCGCCTTGAATGTGTGCAAGGCATCATGAAATCTGAGGATTACCAACGGATTTTGGGTTGCACTGTAGAGCCCAGCATCAGAAAGCTGGGTTTGCGTCCGAGATCTTCGGTCTTCCAGCAGGACAATGACCCCAAACATACTTCAAAAAGCACCCAGAAATGGATGGCAACAAAGCTCTGAAGAGTTCTGAAGTGGCCAGTAATGAGTCCAGAGATAAATCACTTTGAACACCTGTGGAGAGATCTTAAAATTGCTGCTGGGAAAAGGTGCCCTTTGGAGTGGTCCAAAATTCTGGGTGAGAGGTGTCAGAAGCTTATTGATGGTTATAGGAAGCGACTGATCTTTGTTATTTTTTCCAAAGGGTGTGCAACCAAATATTAAGTTAAGGGTGCCAATAATAAGAGTAGTACCACACACTAGTCTACTACTACTGTAGTGTCCTGGAGCAAGGGGTACTTTGTTCATTTGCACTGTATTTGCGAGGCTTTGTAAAAAGAGACTTTTGGGACTTTGAATGAGAAGCTGGTTATTTTCCACAGGTATCATAGGGTTTAAAGAAGACCATGTTTGGAGGGGAAAAAACAGACTTGTTTACTTCCAAAACCAGACGGACTGACCTTTTGACTGTCTGGTTTAGCTCTGTTGTTATTTCTGGAAACTTGTTTTTGTCTGGAAAAACTGCTGTGTCATTGCCATTGAGTATCATTGAAGCTCTAATGTAAGTCTATGACATACGGAAAGTGAAACAATGTATCTGTTTGTGCTGAGTTTCTCCACTCCACCCTTTCCCCCGAAAAAAATATTTATTAGAAGAAAAGGTAAAAGAATAACAATTAATATCATACAAATTAATCAACAAAAATATTACTTTTCCCATTTGCCCTCTTTTAATCCTCCCCTCCCTCCCCCGTGTGACGCATCTCCTATCCCCTCCATCTACAAGATGGAGACGGGATACTGATGAGGTGGAGGCCAAGAACCATTCGATTAAGCTTCAGGCTGCCAATTCCCCCATGTCCTATTCCACTTCTCCTCAGTATTTCTTTGTTTATATAGGATATTTTCATATCTCTTGATCTTATTAACAAAATGTAACCATATATATACAGTTGCAAGAAAAAGTATTTGAACCCTTTGGAATGATATGGATTTCTGCACAACAGAAGATGGGTGTTGCAACAGGATAGCAACCCAAAGCATAGAAGTAAATCAACAACAGAATGGCTTAAACAGAAGAAAATACGCCTTCTTGAGTGGCCCAGTCAGAGTCCTGAACTCAACCCGATTGAGATACTGTGGCATGACCTCAAGAAAGCGATTCACACCAGACATCCCAAGAATATTGCTGAACTGAAACAGTTCAGATTTAGGCCTCATGCACACGACCGTTGTGTGCACCCATGGCCGTTGTGCCGTTAGACGTTTTTTTCTGCGGCTCCATTGACTTTCAATGGGTCCGTTGAAAACTCGGCTTGTGCACCGTTTTTACACCGCGCCCGTGACCCGTGTTTCGAGGCCGTGAAAAAAATATAACCTGTCCTATTTTTTTCACGGCTAACGGATCGCGGCCCCATTGAAGTCAATGGGGCCGTTAAAAACACGTTTGCACACCCGTTTGACACCCGCGTCCGCGCCCGTTTTATTTATTTCATTTGCCATGGGCACTCTGTCTGGCAAAAGTTGTGGCAATAAATTGAAAAAAAAAATATGTACAGGAAGTTTAGGGTCACAGGTTATGCTAATTTCTAGCCACCTGTGTCTGGAAGCTGCAGTGTGTGTGGTGAGGCAGCCATTAATTTTTCACAGAGAAAGAAAATGCCAAGGTGGAATGTGGATAAGCTCATCACCCTGGTCCAGGAGAGGCCTGAAATATGGGATACCCGCAGCAAGTGTAAATGGCTGTCCCTCCCTTTGCTCCGGCATACAGTTCTCATGTTTATAATCACGTTTGTGCCCTTTTTGTCCCAGAGACATGTCCTTGTATTTGAGCATCTTAGAGTTGTGACCGACACTTTATTTTTCAAAGTTAGGGCCACAAGGCTTACACGACTAGTCTCCTCCATCTTGTTCGTCTGCATTAGTATCCAGACACCTGCTAGGACTGTACCATGTGCTGTTTATTCTGTCCTTTTTTGTTGGTACCTTGTTATTCCCTATTTGCTCCTTTTTTTGAGTAATGTCATTTTATGCTGGATGCTTTGGATCCTTTTTAATTTTATTTTATTTTTTTATTTCTTCATTATGAACAGTGAAACAAACCAAGACTCGCTGGGCCAGTTGCCGGGACCAATTTCGGCGAGAGGTCTCCAGCAAGGGCCGTAGTGGAGAGGGTCCCTCACGCAAGAGACCGTACATCTATACTGCCCAGTTGCAGTTTCTCAGACCCGTAATGGACTTGAGGCCGTAAGTAAATTATGATTTGTTGATCCATTTCTCATTGTGCTTAATCTTTCAATTGTGGATGCCTCACCTAATGTGTACCCGAAAGTAATGGCTTCATTTCTGTTGGACTATTGAAGGCATATACTGTCTGTGGGGCAGCCATGTACAAAATGGCACAATCCCACATTTTTAGAAGGCACACGCCAAGCATGCCTGAATACCTGTAAGTTAACCAGTCCTGCTTGGAGTTGTAGTTGGCCATCAGCTGGTGTGCAACAGTTTCTAAATGCATGGTGTTGGTTGCCTACCTCAGTTTAGTGGTGTAGTCAAACCAGGGTCCACCGCTTTGGAGCTGAATGATGAGACGACACGTGAAGTGTGCAGATGTCGCCTCCCTTATCTGTTTTGTTTGTGTCAAAGCAATTTATTGTCCCTCCTGGAACATAGATGTTTGACATTGGAACTTGAAAAGCGAATAGAGATGACACTTGCGCACTGCACGCATTATTTCCTCATACAGTAGATCATCGTGTTTGTCGGCTCCTAGTCACACACCAATGTTTCTAAACGCTTTTCATATGCCTCCCATTTTAATGGGAGCCCGGACTAGGGTTTTTTGATTTTAAATTTTCGGGCGACATGAGAATTGTACCATAGCAACATATTATCAAAATTTCTTTCAGTTTAGAAATGGGTACCCTTTACCTATTGGCATTGTTATTTATATAGCAGAATTGGTATTGCACCGAACCCCACATGGTTTCCTACCATTCCTCCTATAATCTGACTATAACCACATTCTAGGCAAAAGTGGAAAGCTGAGGTTGCAACAACGCTTGAGCAGCAAGATTACAACTAGGACTATCATCATGGTCAAGTGTGGCCTGGTACATGTTGTTTATCTGTATATGTAGTTCTACTAGGTTCTAATTACATCTTGGATATTTACATGTTGGTAGCGGGGCACATGCAGATGAGTTGGCCTCAATTTCAGCACTGGTTTTGGTCCTTGAATGCGGAATCCTCTTCAGAGGCTGGACAGCTCCATGCAGCAAACAATGTTTTCCCTTTTCCAAAACAATAGGCCTTTACCAGACGTATCCCATCAATAGATTCCAAATGTATTTGAAATGGGATTTCCACATTTCACATCGAAGCATTTTTTGGATGAGTAAATAAAAATTTCTGAAGTATGCTGCCTGTCCGTATATTTATTCTATTTGCACAGTTTGTTTGCGCCTAATATAATCAATGTGCATTTGGAATGTGTAACGCAAATGATCTAATGTGTTTTTTGTATTCATTTTTTTATGTACAGTACTGTGGACAGTCTGGATCCATCCCACGAGTCTGAATCGTCGGGCAGTGAAACCCCTGCAGTCTTTTCCCCGCAGGCAAGTCCAGAACCAACCCCGGCTCAGGACCCAGAAGACTCCACGCAGGCTAAGGCCCCCCTACCACTGGCCAGTCCACCCAGGATTGTCCAGTCTCAGCACAGACGGCGCCGCCAAGTCCCTCCCTCTACCTCTGGGCCAGAGAGTCGGGAGGTTATTGATGCACGCGTCATCGATTTTCTGGCCCAGAGGAGGAGTGATAGCAAGGAGGAGAAGCTGTTGAGGGGACTGGGCACGCTCCTGCAGCAGGTTCCGACAACTGAGCATCCGGACTGCGTGGCCTCAATAGCCATCGTCATAAAAATGTTTGCTTGCCCCAACCATGGGGACATCATTGGGCGATTAAATAATATGCGCATAGAGGTGGAAAATGCAGGCCAGCAGCCCAATCCGGCCCCATACCAATACCCTCCCCAACCCACCCAAGGCCCTTCTTATGCCCCCCCTCAACAGTACCTTCCACCTCAGGGGCCAAGTCATTCTGTGGGGCAGCCCCTTTACCATCCCAGTATGGCAACTGGGGCACCACCACCGGCCCATGTTAGGCCACGGTCCTCTTTTCCGCCTGGGTCGTTCTCGCAGGACCTTCTGGATTTGTAGTTTATGGTTGCATTGTTTTAAAAAGCATTTTATTTGTTCTTTGTTTATTGTTGTACAAATACCATTGACTGTGTTTTGGGTGTGCCCAAAATTTAACTAAATTATGTTTTGGGTCCCAAATCATTGACTAGTGTTTTATTTGCACACTACACACAACATTCTCATTTGAAAACACAATGTAAAACATAAGCTACACACACTGTATCTCACAAAGCCACACTTTATTTGGACAATCAACATCTTTATTTAGGGTTCCTGTGCAGATGAGGTATTAGAAAATTTTTTGGACCCAAAGAGCCAAATATCAAGATGTTTCAGTAAATTAACATTTAGACAGAAACATCTTTAATATTTTGAAATAATTTTAAAAAAATATGTGATGTCCAAAAAATCTCAGCCCGCAAGCCCACGTCAAGGGTCCTCATTATCTTGCGAGTCCCTACACTCAACTAACACAATCATTTATAGTAAGTTAGCTAGAAAATAAAAAAAAACTAAAGAGCCCAGAAGATTTCAAAAACTGCCACGAATAGCGTCCCTCTGCCACGGCAAAGACCCCTCTGGGCTGATAAAGTAGTCTGCAAAGAGTTCCCGAACTGCAATGCCTGCAGTCCCAGGTCGTCTATGCAGGGTCCTTTCCAAACCCAAATCTGATGACGTAGGAAGATCTTCCATGTCAAGAGAAGAGGAAGCCTCGTGAATCCTGGTGTAGTTGTGTAGAACAACACAAGCTTGAATCACCAGGGTAGCATTCTCCGGATCCATCTGTATGGATGACAGAAACACCCTCCACTTGCTAGAGAGTATCCCGAAAGCGCACTCCACATACCGACGGGCACGAGTCAACCGGTAGTTGAAGATACGCCTCCTGACATCCAAACCACGCTTTGGGAAGGGCCGCATAACATGTGGAGTCAATGCAAACCCTTCATCCGCCACGATGACAAACGGAGCCGGCGGACCTGCATATCCAGGCAGTCTTCTGGACTCGGGCAGGGCAAGCTGGTTGGCACGAAGCCGCTCACCCATTCTAGAAGCACTAAAGATGCGAGCATCCGCAGTGCTTCCATAGGACCCGATATCTACCATTATAAACCGGTAATGACTGTCAGCAACAGCCATCAGCACTACCGAGAAAAACTGTTTATAATTGAAGAAACGGCTCCCTGAGTGTGGCGGCTTCTTCACACGGATGTGCTTGCCATCCATTGCCCCGATGCAGTTTGAGAACTGCGCTGAATTTTGGAAGCCCTCAGCGATCCGAAGCCAATCGTCCACCTTGGGCTGTGGCATCACCGTCTCTCGGAGTTGCTGCCAGATGACATGGCAAGTGTGTCGTACAATTCTCGAGATCGTTGAGGTCCCTAAAAGAAACTCAAAATGCAGGGATGCAAAAGAGTTCCCAGTGGCAAGGAATCTGTAGGAAAAAGGGAAAAAAAAAAAAACAGTCATCAACAAATCGCATGTAAGAGCAGATTCAGGATTCTAGTATAATGCTGTATACACTACACGATTGAAAACACCATATGTCTAGTGGTGGGGAACCTATGGGACGGGTGCCATAGTCGGCACTCAAGGCCCTGTGTGTGGGCAGTACTACCACAACTAAGTGACAACAACTATGTTTAGACCCTTTTTGATGCAGTAAATGCTGTGCAGGTGCACAATTATGTGAACATTATGCATGATGAGGACGATAGCTGGAAATCTCGTGGGTTGCCAGCAGCACAATCATCCCAAATAGGGTCCAGACCGGTACATCGACTTGGACCAAGGTGGTGCACGCAGAGAGAGATCCTGACAGAGGGACCAATTTCATTCAGACACTATCAAAAACCACGGCACTCGACAGTATAGGATGAAAATTGTTGACAGATTAATAACTCTGAAAGGAAGGTTACAGCTGCTGAATCACGGCGGACTGAGTGTATTAAACACCATTTTTAGCAAACGCCTGGCGAGTGCAGTGTATTTTTGGAGTGTCTGGAGGACGATAGCTGAACACAAGTTTTGAACTGTATCCAAATGGTAAAAAATGCACAAAAAATGTTATGGCATGTGACAGGGATTAATGTGTAAAGAAACAAACCATTAAACTCCCCCCCCAAAAGAAAAAAAGGGCAAAGAAATGCTACTTCAGCAAACAGTAGCACATGTCTCACAGCAGCCATTTTGGAGCACATGTTACTCCTAACACAAGCACTGCACATTTCTGTTGAAACTTAACAAGTACTATACTGCTTACCTCAACGTGACGATGAGCCTTTCCTCAGGAGTAATGCTGCGCCTCATATTGGTGTCCATAAAGGTAAGGACAGTACGTAGAGACGACAGCAATCGGTCAAAGGTACCCACTGACATCCGACAGAAGGAAAAGAACTTCTCCGGATGGCGGCGAAGATCTTGGTATAGCGTATGGAAGTGTCCTTTCCGGTGCCGTTGTGAAACAATCGGATGGACCCAAAATCGTCGCCTTCTCCTCGGTTCCTCATTCATCAAAGGAGTGCGCTGTCCCCAACGCCGAGAAACCAGCCAATGCAGCAAGACCTCGTCCTCAGAATCAGACATGGTGATACAGCAAAGAGAGCAGCCAAAATAACCTCTGTACTCTGGAAAGACTACAGAAAATGGCCACCAATGCATACTCAGGTGCCCCTCATTTATACCAGTATCCTGGGTGGAGATATTAAAATGACATTTTTTTAACCATTCCTAGATTTCTGACGGGCCGCAAAAAAAACGGGAACACGGACACACGGAAGCACAACGGAAGCAAAAACGGCCACGGATCACGGAACAACAGGAACCACGTTTTGCGGCCCGAGAAAAAAAACTGTCGTGTGCATGAGGCCTTACTCCTGACCGTTGTGACCGTTGCAACTACAGGAAACGTTTGGTTGAAGTTATTGCTGCCAAAGGAGGTTCAACCAGTTATTAAATCCAAGGGTTCACATACTTTTTCCACCTGCACTGTGAATGTTTACATGGTGTGTTCAATAAAAATATGGTAACATTTAATTCTTTGTGTGTTATTAGTTTAAGCAGACTGCGATTGTCTATTGTTGTGACTTAGATGAAGATCAGATCACATTTTATGACCAATTTGTGCAGAACTCCATATCATTCCAAAGGGTTCACATACTTTTTCTTGCAACTGTACACTAGGTATATTTTATGAGAACCAGACTCTTGAGACACTAAAAAATTATAATTTTTTTAAACAAAAATGTTTTTATTGTATTAAATATTAATATTAAGATATTAAGTATCGCCGCATCCATAACAACCTGCTCTACAAAAATATCACATGACCTAACTCCTCAGGTGAACACCGTAAAAAAAAAAAAAAAAAAAAAAAACATTGTCAAAAAGCCATATTGTCACCTTACATCACAAAAAGTGTAATAGCAAGCAATCAAAAAGTCATATGCACCCCAAAATAGTGCTAATCAAACCGTCATCTCATCCTGCAAAAATGATACTCTACCTAACGTGATTTTTTGTTTCAAAAATGATATTAGTGTATAAAACTTAAATAAATAAAACAAGTATACATATTAGGTATTGCTACATCTGTAACGACCTGCTCTATAAAAATATTACAATTGACAGGGTGGAGTGGGAATTCCTCTGGAGGGTATTAGGGAAAATGGGATTTGGTACCAGATTTAGAAACATGATTAAGCCTTTATATAAGTCAGAGAAAAAAACAAAAAACAGCACCACCGTATTCCAAACTGGTCACCTTATTTGTAGAAAAAAGTAAACACTCAAGCAGTAAAAAACATCACCTTCTTGGTGCGTTTCGGGCACCCAGGCCCTTTATCAAAAGGGCCTGGGTGGCCGAAACGCATCATAAAGGCGATGTTTTTTAGCGCTTGAGTCTTTACTTTTTTCTACAAATAAAGTGACCAGTTTGGAATACGGTGGTGCTGTTTTTTTTTTTCTCTGACTTATATAAAGGCTTAATCATGTTTCTAAATCTGGTACCAAATCCCATTTTCCCTAATACCCTCCAGAGGAATTCCCACTCCTCCCTGTTGAATGTCTTAAAGGCGTCTAAAGATAGAATGGAGCTTGAAACCGCCCCGAAAGCCTATATATTCACATACAACCTATGCAGATTATAATGACTACCTTTATTGGGAATAAACCCATTCTGGTCGGGGTGTATAATTGTTGAAATAACCTTAGATAACCTTTTAGTCCAAATCCTTGAAAAAGTTTCATATCGGTATTCAATAAGGAGATTGGCCTATATGACTCCATATCTAAGGGGTCCTTTCCCGTTTTCAATATTAAAATTATAACAGCCTCTGTCATTGATTTTGGGAACCTACCCTCCTTCAATGATCCGATGAACACCTCCATAAGACAAGGGAAAATTACCTCCCTATATTGACAATAGAATTCATAAGGGAATTCATCGGACCCAGGGGAGGAGTTTTCAGAACATGCCTTCAGTGCTGCCTCTAGCTCCTCTAAAGAAAGATTTGCATCGAGGGATTCTCTTTGGGTGTCTGTAAGGACAGGGAAAGAGATAGAGTCTAAGTATAAGTCAATCTCTACATCTGGAATAACCTTGTCTGTATTATATAATTCGGATAAAAACTTTAAAATGTTTTCCTTTATACGATCTTGATCTTCCATAATTATACCTTCAAGAGAACGAATGCAGACTATCTCTTTTTTTGTTTGTTCCTGATTAGAGATCACTCTCGCCAGAAGCTTCCATGGTCTACCCGATCCAGAGAAATATTTTTGTCCCTTGAAAAAACATCTCTGCTGGGTCTTTTCCAAGAGAAAATCAGAATAAGCTTGACTTGCCTTCTGCATAATTTCCCTATTTGCTGTTATTTTATTCCAGGAAAATTCATTCATTCCAATTAAGGCTGCTTTTTTTAATCTCTCTCTTTCCTACCATACTCCCTTCTTAAATTAAAATATATTACTAAAAAATACTCCCCTCATAAAGGGCTTAAATTTATCCCATACCGATTGAATTTTTACAAAGTTATAATTATTATCCCAGAAACGCACCATCTCCTGCTTCAGAAATTCATGATTATCCATTATGGAAATCCAATGAGGGTTTAATCTAAATGAGGCTCTTACCCCATTATTATTATCCCTCATGACTAATTCCAGAGAAAATGGCACATGGTCCAATAAAAACCTGCAATACCAAATACCAATACCAAAAGAGCTGCAATACCAAGTGCAGTGCTATCAAATGGACAGCGCTGTGCTTGGTAAGGAGCGAAGAGGCTGCGGCGCTCACTGGAACATTGCGGTCTCCTCAAACAGCTGATTGGCGGGGGTGCCAGGAGTCTGACCCCCACCATCTCATAACTTTCTGAGTACAGATTTGATAGATGTTGCCTGCAGTCCTATGTAACACCCCACATAACACAGTGAACTATTGTGTTATGTGGGGTGTTACATAGGACTGCATGGAACATCTACTACATTATATGTACACAGAAAGTTAGCACTGTTATCTGGGCTGTTACGTAGGACTGCAGGTGAAAAATTACAATTTTAGTTGCCAAATTTGAAATACATATGATTGTGATAAAAAAAGACTTGGAGGAGAAGATGAGACGCAGGTCACGGTGGTGAGCCCACTCTACATATAGGGGAATACAGCACCACATACCTGTTACATCCAGTGAATTCTCCTGTCATGTACACCTTCTCTTTCCTCTTCTCCTCCGTTTGACCCAGACCACCATGACAAATTCTTTCAGCTGCATCTCGTCTCTATAGAGTTTGTTACACAGACACGTTAGATTTATCATAATTGGGGTCATTTATCAAACTGGTGTAAATTAGAACTGGCTTAGTTGCCCATAGAAACCAATCATATTCCACCTTTCATTTTCCAAAGGAGCTGTGAAAAATGAAAGGTGGAATCTGGTTGCTACGGGCAACTAACCCAGTTCTACTTTACACCAGTTTGATAAATTACCCCAAATGTCCCTATAGTGTCTACAGCAATTATAATGTCCCCTAGACCATTTTGTGATACTTTATTCAACATGTGTTTTGTACATGGACTATCTGCTGCGGAGGCGGCAGTGTTATATATGAAGAAAAGTTGAAGTTAATAAAGAAGTTATTTCAAACATTTAGTGTGCTCTTTAAACCTACTGTTTACATAGAATGGCGCTAGAAGAATTACAGAGTAACAGACAGTCTGGTGGGACTAAAAGGTTAGAGATATCAAAATTCTTCTAATGCCACAGCGCAAAGGGCACTTCTTAGTGCTGCACCTGCCACAGTGGAACTATTACCCTCAGAGGGCGAAGCCATAGCGCTCCTCAACTTGCACAGAAAAGAGCGCATTAGAGCAGTGGAGTGCCTGCATATACCGCCGCGTAGCAACTGTTCCCTGAGTGAGCAAGCAAAGACACCTCAGCGGAGCTACCATAGAGGCTATAGAACATTTGCATTAGTCAAACTGCAGCCGACTCTTAAAGTGGCAGAACGGCAAAGGCAAAATAGTCAGAGAAAGAGCACCAACCCTCCTGCGATCCCTAGAGAGAGAAAGAGACGCATGGTGGGAGGCCAAAGTCCAGAGCTAAAGTGCACTACTATCCACGAAGAGGCCACATACTGCAGCTAGCTAGTTTCCCACCACTAGGCCCAAAACCTGCAGCAGCGTATCCAAGCCAGTGCATCGCAAGTCAGCACAAAGAATCGCAAGTTTGCACAGAGCATCGCAGGTCAGCGCAAGCATCGCATCACATCAAGAAAAGACACGTCTCCTTTAAGACTGACATTTGTTCCTGCTCTTCAGAATAAGGTCAGAGCTTTCCTTTTATTACTTATCAAGTATTTAAAGTGAAAGTCATTTATTGCCTACATTTATTCCTATTGCATTTAAAGTGAAAGTCATTTATTTCTGCATTTATCAATATTGCATTTAAAGTGAAAGGTCCTTTAATATTTGCATTGATTGTTATAGCATTTAAAGTAAAAATGTCTGAACCTGATATTACCATGCCACCGTTAGAGGATACAAAGATAGATAGGATAGAGGGTGAAGAGCAAGGGAACCTGTCTGAGTTAAAAGAGTCTGTAGCAGCATTAGTCTTGCCTCAAATAAATATAGCCCAAACAGATGAACTAAGACTTTCATCACATGCCAGAAAACCGACCCCAAAAATGCTGGAATTTTTGGAGCAAGAAGCAACATTAAAAGAGAAAAGGTTCATCCGAATGTATGATAGGTGGAAATCATACATTAAAGACATTCGTAGAAAGCTAAAGCAAGACAGTATAAAAAGGAACTTGAATGATATGGTAGAGACAGTAGAAGAATCTGAATCAGAGCTTATGGCAGCATATGTCAACCTGCGGTCGTTTACAACACCTTCCCAGGATATTGTAAGGAACATGGACACATGTACTGTGGTCACTAAATATTTTGTAAATCTCATGAGATAACTATCATCTGCAGCAAACTATGATGAAGTTAAAGCAAGAAGGAGAATGAACGAGCTTTTTATGAGAGACTATGCTAAATCCTTAGGTGGAACTAAAATCTCAAGTGGAACTTCCTTCGCTAGCAGAAGTGCCAGCCACATATCAGTGTCCTCAAGTACTTCAGCCAAAATAAAGGAATTAGCTGAACAACTTGCTGCCAAGAAAACAGAAATTGAGATAGAAGATGCCATAGAGGTGCAGCGCCAACTGATAGCCGAAAGGGTTGCACAGTGCCATCAAATGGAAGCTGAAATGGAGGCACAGCGCCAACAGATGAAAAGTCTGGAAAGGCAAAAAGAAGTTAAGATTATAGAAGCCAGACTCAGAGTACATGAAGAGGATATGAATCAGAGTAGTCATAGGTTCAAATCTGTACTAAGTGAAGAAACAGACTCCTACTTTCCTTCATACGCCCAGGAAGATAGAAGTGAATCTCCAGCTTGTAGTGAACAAATAAGTCATTATCCTTCCATCCCTGCTCAGAAAGACAGAGAGGCCTAGTCCAGTGTCAGGAAAAGGGTGTGTGAATTTACCCTCTATATCTATCGGAAAAGATGAAGAAAGGGACTCACCTAATTCAGAACTAAGTGATAAAAACTGGATGATTCTATTCCTAGATGTCACTGCAACGATCAAGAGAATGTTACAACTATTGTCCCAGCAAGACAACAGAGAACAGTCCTTGCTAGACTTCCCGTTCCGGAACCTACTGTATTTTCAGAAGACGTACTAAAGTTCATAGAGTGGAAGGCAAGTTTTTGAATGATCATTGAGCATCATTGCTTCAGTCCAGTTGACAAGTTATTCTACCTTCAGAGATATGTTGGTGGAGAAGCCAAGGAAGTTCTTGAAGGTAACTTCTATAGAAACGACGAAGAAGCCTACAAGCAAGCTTGGGAAAAATTGAATCTAAGATATGATCATCCTTTCTTAGTACAACGAGCCTTTAGAGAGAAATTGAATAACTGGTCTAAAATAGGCCCTAAAGAACACTTCAGACTCCAAAAGTATGGTGACTTCCTGCAAGCATGCAGCAATGCCATCCCACATGTTCAAGGACTGGAAGTACTGAACGACTATCTAGAAAACCACATGATGCTAACTAAGCTACCTGAAGAAGTAGCTTCTAGATGGAATCGCTATGTGACTGAACAGTTAGATCTAGGCAAGAACTTCCCAAGTTTTAAAGAGTTCTCTGAGTTCGCCAATAAGGAAGCATGGATAGCATGTAATCCAGTAGCATCATCTTACATCTTAAAATCCTTAGAAGTAAGGCCTGCAAGAGAGATAAGACGCGCAAGAGCAACTAGCTTTGCAACCAACACAGCAGCTAAATGTCTAGACACCTACAAGAGCAAGTTCAAAGTCACTACTGGAATCAGTAGAGAGACAGAACCAACAAATCTTCAGACTACCTTCAAATGTATGTCCTGTGGAGAGAACCACTCCATATACAAGTGCCAACAATTCAAGGAGAAGTCCCCAGATGAAAAGAAAAAGTTTGTACTTGAGAACCAACTGTATTTTGGTTGTCTAAGAAGAGGCCAAGTTACTAAGAAGTGTAAGAAAAAGGCCACATGCAGCGTTTGTAAAGGACGCCATCCTACACCACTACATGAAGAACGTCCAAAGAAGGATTAATCCTCAATACATAAAGATGCTGAGGAAGAAAAAAAAAGTATCGGTATTCTCTTGCAGAGTGAGGGAAGGAGAAAGCAATGGCACATCAATGGTTGTACCAGTATACATAATAAATCCTAAAAGGAGGAACAAGAAGGTATACGCCTATGCGCTACTGGATGCCCAGAGTGATGTCACTTTCATTGATCAAGAAATCTGCAAGAAATTACAAGTGGCTACAGAACCAGTGAAGCTGAAACTCACCACAATGACGGGAAAAGACACATTAGAGAACAATCAAAGGGTCAAAGGACTGAGAGTTAGAGGACTTCCTTCAAACTTCACATTAGATCTACCTC
The DNA here is from genome assembly GCF_014858855.1 of Bufo gargarizans. Taxonomy (NCBI): domain Eukaryota; kingdom Metazoa; phylum Chordata; class Amphibia; order Anura; family Bufonidae; genus Bufo; species Bufo gargarizans. Next base: position 15,788,601 of record NC_058088.1, on the reverse strand, counting down.
TACCTTATACAAAAGATGATATACCTCTAGATCGCATACCTACCTGTGAAACAGCCAATAAATGGGAGCACCTATCTGTCATATCACATGAAATGTCCCCGCTGAAGGAGTTTGGTGTTGGACTGTTGATAGGCTATGATTGTCCCGAAGCCTTGGTACCCCGAAAGGTAATCACAGGAGGAAAGGGTGAATCCTACACTGTTCAAACTGATCTAGGATGGGGTGTTGTTGGAGGAAAACAGCAGATTGCAAACTCAAGACAGGTGACAGGATAGTGTCATTGAATATCTGTCCAAGAGTTACCAATAGGGTTGAGTGAACCCGAACTTTTCAGTAAAAGTTTGGGTTCGAGTTCGGTGTTCGGCGAGTTAATGGCGCTTTTTAAAGGTTGCAGAGCAGCCAATCAACAAGCGTTTAACTCGTGTGCTTTTAGAAGCAATCACAGTCACATTGCAGCATGTGACCCAGCCTCTATATAAGCTGCACATCACTCTGCTCTTACTAGTGTAGGGATAGGATGCTGCTGCTGTGAGGAAGAGAATAGGAAAAAATCTGTTATCAAAGGTGCTTGTAAACTCAGTGATCTACAGCGATTTTGTTTTGTGGGTGTTGAGGAACGGTTGAGCCGTATGCATATATATCCATGCATGCCTGCAAACATGTGCGGGCATGTATGGTATATGTGCATGCATTATCCACCGCATCATGGGATGATGTGCGCAGATGTGCCCAACATCTGCGCACGTCTGCTCATGGGGATCCCCAGGGGCTCATGGTGGCCCCTGTGGGATATATGTGCTTGTGTCCCTTTATAATGTAGGGGCTTGTGTCCCTTTATAATGTAGGGGCTTGTGTCCCCTTATAATGTAGGGGCTTGTGTCCCCTTATAATGTAGGGGTTTGTGTCCCCTTATAATGTAAGGGCTTGTGCCCCCTTATATAATTATGTGCCCCCGTTAGATACATGTGATATTTGTGTATACATGCGTATGGATGTGCCCCAAGCATCCATATGCATGTATAGTATATAATATTTCCCCCCTCCTACACCTGAAACCAGGTGCATCGGTTTGAATGTGCCCCAAGCATTCAAACCGATGCAATCTGGCTAATTGCATCAGAATGACTGGACAAGGGTCCGGTCATCCTGATGGATACAAAGAGCTCAGATTCAACAGAATCTGAGCCCTTTGTTGTAATTATCTCCAGCGCCGCTGGAGATAATTACGCATGATAGAAGAAGGGGAGAAGCCTCCCCTCCTCCTATTATGCGCATTCCGACAGTGCGATTACAATCGCACTGTCCGGAATGCTAAGGGCAGCAGGCGGGAGATCAAAGGCATCTCCCGCCTGTCTGCAGCGCGTCCCCGATGTGCGGGCCGGCGCAGTGACGTCATATCACTGCGCCGGCCCACGTGGATGATGGGGGCGCGCGCGCGCGCCCCCTGGTGGGCGGCGCAGCGCGGGAGTGCGGGCGGCCGGGTTTAAATATCCGGCGGCCCGGCACTCCGTAGGGCAGTTAGAGTCAGGGCCCCCACGTGGAAGGAGAGCGCGTCCTGCGCTCAGAGGAGGTTAGTTAGGGTATGGGCCCCACGTGGAGGAGCGCGTCCCGCCCTCCGAGTAGTGAGGATCGGGCCCCCCCCACCTGGTGAGCGCATCGGCGTTCAGGCTAGAACGGACCCCTGCCGCCCCCACCACAGCGCGGCCCCCCCCTTCAGGGATAGGAGCCCCGACCGGAACCCCACCTGTAAGGCGAGCGCTTCCTGCGCTACAAGAGGACCGGACCATCCCCGACCTGAAAGGGAGCGCATCCGGCGCTCAGGCCTCCACTGGACCCCTGGACGAACGAGCATAAGCCATAAGTATCACTCCCTTATGTTCCTACCCTTTTAAGCCCTAATCCCTATCACCCCCTTCCCTGACCCCCTGCTATACCCCCCCCTATGTCCTGCTGCCCTGCAGCACAGAATTAACCCCTGCTGAGGCCCTGGCAGATAACCCCCTTTACTGCCAGTTCCCTGGTCCCAGCTGCACCCCCTCACCTAACCCTTCTCCTACACCCCTGACCCCCTGGTAAACCCTTGTGGTCCCCCTATCGCCACCCTGTGTATAACCTACTGTACACCCTGGTGGCCCGGATTCCCCTGGTTAACCCCTGCATGGCTGTGTAATAACCCCTGCAGAGCCATTGATGTGTGTATTGTCTTGTAACCCCGTAGGGACAGTATAGAGCTAGGCGGGTGGGTTGTTATACCTGTATGTGTGTAATGTATAGATAGTATGTGGGGTGGAATTTGGGAACGTGTAGTGTAGTTGAGTATTGTATATTTAGTGTTGTGTTGTCAGTATTGCGTGCGTAGTGTATTGTAATAAATACTGTGTTACTTGTACCCTTTGTGTAGTGTGTACTTGTTAGCAGTAGTAAGTAAGGCGCATGCAGCTAGTATAGTGATTAGTGTAAAGCATAGCGAAAGTATTGTGTATTTATTATATAAAGGCATAAATAGGCGGAGTCATCACCAGGTGGCTCCTCCTATTTAGGAATATTAATTATCGATATTCGCATAATATTGGTGATTAATATTCCCCCTTTACATTGGCGAGCCAGGCCCACTGCTTGGATTTTGAAATCTGTGTTTGGTTTTGAGGCTAGAGGTCGGTTGTCCTGTGAATTGTCAGGCAAGAGAGACGTGGTCAGCAGTCTGAGCGTCTAGGAGAGACGTGGTCAGCGGTCTGAGCGTCTAGGACCTGATAATTCGGACAGGAAGCGCGACTCTTCCTCACAGTACCAAACGCAGATCAAAATCTTTAGCAGAGAATCTATGTTCTATCTGTGAATTAATATTTTGCTATTTGCTTTGCACGGTCACTACACCGCTCGAGTGATTGCGAGGGAGAAGAGGATACGTCACTGGAAGAGATCCATCTTCGTGGGAGCAGCGTACAAAGTCAAGCTGGTCGGGAAGAGGCGTTCCGGGAAAATGGACTTCTTCCAAGCAGCTGCGAGGAGGTACGGCCCCAAGGAGAAGATGGATGCTCAAACGGTGAGTATGGACTTCCCCACACTGCAACACTTGAGCAAACACAGTACATTCAATCCCATCCTCCCCACCACATACAAGTCAGCAGAAATGCTGTGGTCCGATTTGTTGGCGCAGGCTTGTAGTTATGACAAGCTTTGTGTTAACAAACGGACGGTGTTGAATAAGGCCACTAAACGGCTTCGGATGCTGGCCAAACTCGTTCATACGTTTGAGGCTAGCATCTGTAAGCCAAAGGAAGTGGCGCTGGTGTCTCAGTCAACAGAGACAATTCCTCCGGCTGTTCACTGCCAGTGCTGTGCCAATAGTTCCGACCAGGTTTCGGCATTGCGGGCACAGCTGGCGGAGAATGTGCAGTCTACTGTTGACCGAGATGCGCAGGTGGCTCGAATACAGTCACAATTAGTGGAAATGCAGAAGCAGAAGGAGGAAATTGAGGCTAAGTTGACCCAGTCTTATACTGAGGTCAAGGCCTTCAAGGAGCGGACTGCCTCTACTAATGTGACGGTAGCCAAATTGAAGGCTCACGTTGCTGTAAGCTCCCAGATAATAACTGGCTTGCAACAGGTCATCACCAAGTTGGTGCCGGCCCTTTCTTTTCCCATAAAGTCAGGGTCGGAATATCCCAAAACTTTGCCCTATGCAGGGCAAATAGGGGGGAGAGTAGTCTGTGACAGGCCAAATCACCAGACCAAGCCTGTCCAGACTAACAGAGATTTCTCCCTGACTTTGGGGAAAAGAAACATCGTGAAAAGTGCCTCCCTGAAGATGGAACAATTCAGGGAGCGCGGTTGCAGTGTGGACGGACCTAGGCCACACCGGGCAAACATCAAATGCTTTGCTTGTGGTGGCTTGGGTCATATAGCGAAGCACTGCAAAACACACAGGACAGAAAGCCCAATCAGGTGCTTCAGGTGTGGGAACAAAGGACACATTGCAAGGAATTGCCCTTGTGCAAGTAATTGCAATGTGTCCAGTGATGGGATTCAGGTAGCAAATCGTGCAGCGGGGTCTAGTCAGCTTGGCCATAAAGGGGTAACCTCTTGGCGGCATCCTCAGCTGCTGAGGAGCCAGAGTGGCCAAGCTAGGCTAGGCAACATTTGACACCCCTGTACTATTTGTTACACCGTTTGTTCCCCGTACATGTCCATGTTGTGTGTTTTTGTTGTCTGTTGTAACGTTCTCTTTGATGTTGATGGTGGTCCTTGTCTATGAGTGTGTTCCACCAGGCTGATTTATGTAGTGTTGTAATGTCCCGTCTGCTGTCTTGTTTCATTCTGTGTCCCCTTGGAGCGGAGCAGTGTTATACTGTGGATCGAGAACGTATAGGGTCGCGAGCAGATAATATCACACGGGAAATCCTGCTGGACGGGAGAAGGCATAAGGACCTTCTTCATGCAGCACACAAAGGATGATGTGATATTATTCTGGGCAACCAGGGTCTCGGATCGATACGGGTAACACTGTTGTGCTCAAGGTTTTCGGTAGGGCTGTGTTGCGCTGGGGACTGGGGCGGACAGACAACATTGGTGTAATGTTGTGCTGCGCACTTAATTCTAGTCCGAGCAGGTAGCACAGCTCTGAGAGGGATTGGACGCAGAGTGTTTGGCAGCAGAGGGTGGACTGTGTACTTGTGTTGTGGGGTCCTGGGGAGCCGGGGCATGCCTATGCCGTTGGTTCTGCGGGCCTCCACAGGATGGGATCACAGGGGGAAGTCAGCCTGGGTACACATGAGTGGACAGGGATGCGGTGCCATCAAGATGGTGCTTTGTCCACAGAACTCCAGTTATCCTAACCTAGTAGGGAGGCCATCCTTATCTGTTGGTGCAGAGGGATGTGTAGCAGAGGACACGCTCCTCTGAAGGTAGGGTGTTCAGACACCAGTGTTGGGATAATGAGGAGTCCTGTGAGACAAAGGGCAGCCCAATACCTTTCTCTACCCATGGGTCAAAGGTATTGGTGCTGGGAATTTTTGTACATTTAACTGCACCGTTAGGGGAGAAATTCCCCTGGGAGCACCTGGTATTTTCTTCTGCCATAGGTTTTATATGGAGCGGAAGAAAAACCCAGGAGAGGCCACGGAAGAGGCCAGCTATTCCCCCTGACGCTCTTGGGAGACTCCAGAGGATCCCACTGGATTTTGGCAACCAAGCGACCTCTGCCTAGAGGTGTTTTAGAGATGGAGGACTGTGCCACAATCCAGCGGGAGCATTATTTAAGGCTCTGGAGGAAGATTTGGAGACGTTCGGGTGGAAGAGCATATCACTTGTTTCACCCAGTGAAACTTCTTCTGGTTCTGGTGATCGTCATCTACAGTCGGAGGGTCAAGGGACTTATTGACCAAAATACACCAGAACCAGACAGAACTGTACAGAACTATCCGTAGGAGGAGGCTCAGGACATAACCAAACATGGTTCCTGTAGCCAAATATTATTGTATGGACACGTTTTGTTTTCAATGGGGGTTCGGGACGTATAACTTGTACTACCCTGAAACCCCATACCACATTGTATTGTACATATACTGATTATGTTTGTTGGTTGATTGTGTACCCATAGACACTCTAGGTACAAATGTGTGACAGCCTATACCCAGGGAAACTCACCCAACGCATTGTGGTGAGTTATAATTTGGCTGTACACATTTGCATCCTATAGTCGTTTCCCATTGACACAGGGGTCTACGACCTACCTGTGTCTTTGGAGGTAGAGAGGAATGCCAGGTTGCATGAGTCTCTATGGGTACACACATGTAATGGAATTTGGTGGTGTTGGGAGGGATGTAACATGTATTTTGTGTGAATGGGGATAAGGTTAGGTCACGATAGGGACAGGCATTATTCATTTGCCACCTTGAACCCTGGAACGGTGAAGTTCTTAAGGGAAGGGCTGGATGTGTAGTGTGGTGGAGGTGTTCTCCGCAGTAGAATTTAGGTACTGTGACATCACCGCTTAAGAGTCTGACCTGCCTTGTAAAGACCTATTTATCTGTCCACGGGAGAACCGCACCTGTCAAGATGGAAACAGACGTTGGAAAGAAAGTTGGGACTGAGACTATGAGGGTGAACCCGCTCCAGATGCCTTGGAGGCGGGCCATACCGGAAGATCGGCAGAACTGCCGAGAGACTGTGGGGGTGTGGTCACTCCAAAGTGGGGGTGGCCGACACCAAGAGACGGATGAAAGAAAGGCCAGTTAGACGGCAGGAGTACCAAGAGACTGTGGGGGTGTGGCCACTCCAAAGTGGGGGTGGCCAACACCAAGAGACTGCGAAAGGAAAGACTGCGAGGGTGAACCCGCTCCAGAATCCTTGGAGGCGGGCCGTACCTGAAGATCGGATTACCGAGAGACTGTGGGGGTGGGGTCACTCCAAAGTGGGGGTGGCCGACACTAAAAGACTGTGGGTGTGTGGTAAGACGATGGTGTATCCTGTGGACAGAGGAGTAGGTTACGGTGAAGGGCAGGTCGGAGGTAAATGGATTAGGGATGTCTAAGTACCTAAAGATCAGTGTACACTACAGTTCTTCCTGAACTTCCACCAAGGATGGGGTTGAGGGGGGGGGGCAAATATATCTCAACCCGTTCCCCCAATTATATTGTCGTATCATAAAGTCCGACAACAGGGGGATTGTTGAGGAACGGTTGAGCCGTATGCATATATATCCATGCATGCCTGCAAACATGTGCGGGCATGTATGGTATATGTGCATGCATTATCCACCGCATCATGGGATGATGTGCGCAGATGTGCCCAACATCTGCGCACGTCTGCTCATGGGGATCCCCAGGGGCTCATGGTGGCCCCTGTGGGATATATGTGCTTGTGTCCCTTTATAATGTAGGGGCTTGTGTCCCTTTATAATGTAGGGGCTTGTGTCCCCTTATAATGTAGGGGCTTGTGTCCCCTTATAATGTAGGGGTTTGTGTCCCCTTATAATGTAAGGGCTTGTGCCCCCTTATATAATTATGTGCCCCCGTTAGATACATGTGATATTTGTGTATACATGCGTATGGATGTGCCCCAAGCATCCATATGCATGTATAGTATATAATATTTCCCCCCTCCTACACCTGAAACCAGGTGCATCGGTTTGAATGTGCCCCAAGCATTCAAACCGATGCAATCTGGCTAATTGCATCAGAATGACTGGACAAGGGTCCGGTCATCCTGATGGATACAAAGAGCTCAGATTCAACAGAATCTGAGCCCTTTGTTGTAATTATCTCCAGCGCCGCTGGAGATAATTACGCATGATAGAAGAAGGGGAGAAGCCTCCCCTCCTCCTATTATGCGCATTCCGACAGTGCGATTACAATCGCACTGTCCGGAATGCTAAGGGCAGCAGGCGGGAGATCAAAGGCATCTCCCGCCTGTCTGCAGCGCGTCCCCGATGTGCGGGCCGGCGCAGTGACGTCATATCACTGCGCCGGCCCACGTGGATGATGGGGGCGCGCGCGCGCGCCCCCTGGTGGGCGGCGCAGCGCGGGAGTGCGGGCGGCCGGGTTTAAATATCCGGCGGCCCGGCACTCCGTAGGGCAGTTAGAGTCAGGGCCCCCACGTGGAAGGAGAGCGCGTCCTGCGCTCAGAGGAGGTTAGTTAGGGTATGGGCCCCACGTGGAGGAGCGCGTCCCGCCCTCCGAGTAGTGAGGATCGGGCCCCCCCCACCTGGTGAGCGCATCGGCGTTCAGGCTAGAACGGACCCCTGCCGCCCCCACCACAGCGCGGCCCCCCCCTTCAGGGATAGGAGCCCCGACCGGAACCCCACCTGTAAGGCGAGCGCTTCCTGCGCTACAAGAGGACCGGACCATCCCCGACCTGAAAGGGAGCGCATCCGGCGCTCAGGCCTCCACTGGACCCCTGGACGAACGAGCATAAGCCATAAGTATCACTCCCTTATGTTCCTACCCTTTTAAGCCCTAATCCCTATCACCCCCTTCCCTGACCCCCTGCTATACCCCCCCCTATGTCCTGCTGCCCTGCAGCACAGAATTAACCCCTGCTGAGGCCCTGGCAGATAACCCCCTTTACTGCCAGTTCCCTGGTCCCAGCTGCACCCCCTCACCTAACCCTTCTCCTACACCCCTGACCCCCTGGTAAACCCTTGTGGTCCCCCTATCGCCACCCTGTGTATAACCTACTGTACACCCTGGTGGCCCGGATTCCCCTGGTTAACCCCTGCATGGCTGTGTAATAACCCCTGCAGAGCCATTGATGTGTGTATTGTCTTGTAACCCCGTAGGGACAGTATAGAGCTAGGCGGGTGGGTTGTTATACCTGTATGTGTGTAATGTATAGATAGTATGTGGGGTGGAATTTGGGAACGTGTAGTGTAGTTGAGTATTGTATATTTAGTGTTGTGTTGTCAGTATTGCGTGCGTAGTGTATTGTAATAAATACTGTGTTACTTGTACCCTTTGTGTAGTGTGTACTTGTTAGCAGTAGTAAGTAAGGCGCATGCAGCTAGTATAGTGATTAGTGTAAAGCATAGCGAAAGTATTGTGTATTTATTATATAAAGGCATAAATAGGCGGAGTCATCACCAGGTGGCTCCTCCTATTTAGGAATATTAATTATCGATATTCGCATAATATTGGTGACTATTATTCCCCCTTTACAGTGGGTTCAGTGCACCATTGTTTTACCCTGCCCTGAGCCCAGTGAAACAGAGAAAGAACTTTAATCCGTCTGTTAGTTAGATGGGCGTCGGTGGCCATTTTGTGCAAGTTCAGTGCACCAGCATAGCAGCATATGTGCATTTGTAACAGTCAAATACAAGGTTTAAATACTGCAGTTATATTCTGGGTTTAACAAAACACAATTTTTTTGCAATACCATACATCTGGGGCCTTTGCTGCATTTGTCACAGTGAAATACAAGCTTTTTTTTATATATAATTTGTATTAAGTTTTTCACAAACAGTATCCATCAGTAAATGAAATACAAACATCTATGCATTGTTCTTTACATGATCAACAACATTAGTCAATAAATGCATAGCATCACAACATTGCAATATAAACCGTCCCCCCCACCTTCCCCCTCCTCTCAACTTATAATATCCCATCAACACCTAAGCATAAATGAATGAATCTTCACTACAGCCTTAGTCTACCTGGAGTTTATCTAGTGTTCCTGCCACTTTACGTTTCAGATACCACTCCGAAGTCGTGAAAGGTTTCATCACCATCTCCAGATCTACACCCGAATAAGCTGCCTTAATAAAGTTTTCCAATCTGGCAAAGAAGGTGGCTATCTGTCTCCCCTTATTTTGTTCTGCCTCGACTCTCTCAATGTCAAAACATTTTTTTAGGTGGTTAAATACTGCTGTCATGGATGGGAGTTGTGGCTGAAGCCACTCCTTAAAGAGACATCTCTTGGCTTCAAGTAGCGTTATATTGACCCCTGGAGGAAAATGCGTCTCCTTTATGGGAGCGTGAAATAAGATAAGATCAGGCGATAATGGTATGTTCACCTCCTAATTTGGGTTTTAATCTGCTTCCAAAATTTTTGTGTCTCCGGACAAGACCATATTCCGTGCAGCATATCTGAGCCTGTTATGTGGCATTTTGGGCACCCCTTTATTCTGGATTGATCAGAATTGTGGCAAGAGAATTGAAACCCATATATGGCTTTGTGAATCATCCATACTTCATTACAGACTGTTTTTCGTATTTTGTCCCATCCTTGTGGGATAATGTGCTCGACTGCTATTTGGGGGAAATCTGCCTGCCAGTGGCCGAAGAGGTTTTCCGAAACCTTTTTCAGTTTGAGTTCCATGATCCCCTGGTATATTTCTGAAAGGTTTTGTCTCTGCTCACCCCTGCCAATCAGTAGATTCAGCTGGTTAGAGGATAGAATCCCCCGTATATCCTGTGCCCTACTTTTAAGAAAACCTATGAGTTGGAGATAGGAGAATAGGTGCTGTGTGTGTGTCGCAGATTGTATTTCTCCTGAGTGTCAGGGTAGGAATAGAATCATCATTCCCGAGAGTTCCACATATCTCCTACCGTTCTCACCCCCTTTTCCCGCCATTGTACGAAGTATTGGGATTCCATTCCTGCTAAGAATTCTGGGTGTCCCCAAATACTCATATAACCCGATATCCTAAAAGGGTGGTGGCATATTTTACATACCTCTTTCCAAATGGCAAGTCTGTCTTTTACTAGTAAGCTGCTTCTCACAGATATAGGGATCGCCGCTAGTTTCGAATGTAGCAGTGCCCCTAGTGTCCAGGGGTGAACCAAATGAGATTCCAGTGCGTAAAAACCGGAGTTAAAGATCCAGTCAATACAATGCCGTGTGACGCCTGCCAGATTTTAGAGACGCACACTAGGGAAGTTCAATCCCCCCTTGTTTTTGGGCAACTGGAGTTTGTTCAATGCTATTCTCGTTTTTTTTCCTGCCCAAAGAAAAGCTCTAAATGCCGACTCGAGCCTGTTAATATCTGCGTGTTTAATGAGCAGGGAGATGGTTTGAATGGGATATAGGAGCTTTGGGATAGATATCATCTTTAAGAGTTGGCATCTTCCTCCCAGCGACAGGGGGAGATTCATTCATCTATCTATTTCCGACTGTATTTTCTTAAAAGTGGGGGGTAGTTTAACAAATAGAGAGATTCGGGATGTTTACCTATGTAAATACCCAGGTATTTTATGGATACATGTGTAATTTGGATAGGGACCACTAGATGTGGAATACCATTCCTAGCAGTGTTTCTGTTGAGGAACAATATCTCCGATTTAGTTTAATTAATCTTGAAACCCAACACCTTACCAAACTCCTCTAGGAGATCAAAGCTAGGTTTTAGGTCTCTTTGCGCAAAATCATCCGCAAAGAGAGCATGTTTGATTTGGGAGTTGCCTACTTTTATACCTTTAACTGCTTCATACGAGGCCAATTTGCGAGACAGGGGCTCTATAGCTAGATTAAATAGGAGTAGGGATAGAGGGCAACCCTACCTTGTCCCTTTTTGTAATTCAAAAGGAGCAGAGATATAGCCCGGTGTATTTATTCTAGCCTGCAGACATGTATACAATGCCTTGAGGTATTCCCTGAAGGAACCTGTCAATCGAACATTGTCTAAGACAGACTCCATCCATCCCCAGTCAACATTATCAAATGCTTTTTCAGCGTCAATGGTTTTTATGGCTGGGGATGGATGGATCGCAGGGCGCATCTTTACCTCATCCAGAACCGCCAGTACCTTACGAATATTTGTGACAGCCGTTCTTACCTGTACGAACCCTACCTGTGCTGGGGAGATCAATTTTGCTAGAATGCCTGCTAGCCTATTAGCCAGGATTTTTGAAGCGATTTTAAGGTCTATGTTAATAAGAGATATTGGCCGGTGCGAGAATGCGAAAATGAGGTCTCTATTTGTTTTTGGCAGCACTTTAATGTATGCAGTGTTGGTTTGTTGTGGTATACCCTGTCCCTGCATATAGCCATTATAAATCTGGGAAAGTGTTGGGGCTATGTCTTTCGTTAGCTTTCTAAAGATTTCTCCTGTAAACCCATCTGGGCCAGGGGCTTTTCCCAAGGGCATATTTTTTATGACATTATTTAGAAACCTCCTCTGGTGTAATTGGTGCATTTAGACGTTCCCTATCCATTTCTGTTAATTTTGGCATTGTATTATCACCCAATCATACTTGTCTCCCCGTAGAGGTGCATCTCGGATTTTCATACAATTTAGTGTAAAAGTCCATCAATATCTTATTGATGTCTTTTGGGTGAGTTTTTATATTTTCCGAGTTGTCTTTGAGGGCTGCTATCCTGGTTGCGGGTCGCTGCCTTCGCGCCAATCTAGCCAGCAGCTTTCCCGCCTTGTTTCCGAGGCGGTATAATTGAGCTTCCCATTTGGATTCTGATAGCTTTTCCCATGTTGAGAGACAATTTTTGTATGTTGCTTTAGCATTTTGCCATTGTTTTTGTAGGAGGGGTGAAGGAGCTGCTCGGAAAGCGATATAAGCCGCCCGCAGTGAGTCACTAATCTGGGCGAGTTTCTTTTTGGTCACCTGCTTTGCGGTATACATACGCGCTATGATTTTACCCCTGAGAACAGTTTTTGCCGCGTCCCACAAGAGTTGGGGGCCTACTGAATTTTCATTGTCTTGCTTATATTCTAGCCACCAGCCTCGCAGCAGGTCTCTAAAGGGAAGCACCAAAGAAAGTAATTTCCTTTTGGGATGTTGTACTGCAGTAATATTGAGATTGGTGCATGGTCGGAAATCACCATGTCTTCAATCAGGGGGTCTCTTAAACGACCCATACTATCTCTGTTGGCCAGGATATAATCAATCTGTGACCAAGAGTGGTGCGTGGGAGAAAAGTACATGAATTCTTTGCCTTCGGGATTGGCCACCCTCCATGTATCCATGAGATCTGTGTCTTTCATGAATAGTGATAATCTAGTATCTCTAGAACCTAGTTTATTGCGAATCAATCCTTCCTTTCTCCTATCTTCCTCCTGGTTAACTACCTCATTCAAGTCACTCCCTATGATTTTCAATTCGATGGGATCACGTATGATGCGTTGGCCTAGTGATGTGAAAAAATTTGCTTCGGGTTCATTCGGCCCATATACATTATACAAACTGATATCTCCTCCTTGGTGATGTTAGATGCAAGTGTGAGATACGCCCAAAATCATCCGCAGTATGAGCAACTACTGAGTACGGGAATCCCCTTTTGATCAGAGTAATGAGACCTGTTTTTTTCCCTATAGCCGATGATCCGTAAACCTCTCCCATCCATAGACGTTTCATGCGTGTAAAATCCTCTTGAGTTAGATAGGTTTCCTGTAGTAAAGCTACGTTAGCCCTCAACTGTCTCAGGTGTTTCAGCACTATCATGCGTTTGTTTGGGGATCGCAGCCCTTTTATATTCCAGAAAATAATTTTCGAGGAGTCAGCCATTAGTTCCTGGTCGATTTGTGTTCACATGCCATTTGGTGTTAACGAGGATAGCACTTGAACCCCCCCCTCCATAACCATTAACTGAACCTTAAACTGTAGCCTTGTTAATAAACAGCTGGGGGCAAACTTTTCCCCCATAACTGCCCGCCCCAAGGCAGAACTTACTAAGCTTTCTTTTTGGACTCCACTTTTTTCCATCAATCGGCTCATATACTGGTATACACCCAACAAGCAGCAAGCATAACATAAGTTAGAGAACATCTTAAGAGAAACACAACTTGATGGTGACCTGGAGCAACATGTACAATACATATAACCCAGAATATTCCTCCCACACTAGGGGCTTTGTCAAGGGTCACTGAGTCACAGCTCTAGCTTGACAGTCTTGATTCGTTACCAAAGTTGCCCCATGGGCAAAATATCAGCTCCCCGTTCCCTCCCATTGTGATGTGGTGAACGCCATTTTGTCCGCATGGCAATTAACTGGAGAGCGGTATAGAGAATTTGCAAAATCTGGATGGACACCCGAGTCTCCAAGTCATAAGTTCTAATAAAGGGGTACGTGTAAAGAAAAAGAAAAGAACTTAACAGTATGGGCTCATCGCACAAATTTACCCGGGTGTCCGGGGGTGGTGTATCATAATCGTTAGCCCGTCTGCAGAACTTTGCTGTCCGCCATCTTAGCCCCGCACCAGGCGGCCCGGAGGCAAGAAAGGACTCTTGCCAAGTTGTGATAAACACCCAGGACTCCAAGATAGCAAGACAGCAAAAGAACATGTGCAGATTAATGTTACTTATCTGTCCTGTGACATTTCGTCTTCTGCGTTCAGCCTGCTTTTTGGGCATCAGATGGTCTGGGCGATGAAGTGGCCTCAGGGAATGTTAGCGCTGGAAGTTGTTTATTTCGGCGCTCAGGATTCCGTAGGGCATGTTCGGCCTCCACCGGATCTGTGAACCATGTCATCATACAATCCGGGTAGAAGATTCTTAAGATGGCCGGGAACAGCAGCGAGAATCGAACTTGCTCTTTGAAGAGTGCAGTGCAGATGGGGGCAAACACTCTACTCCATCTGGTCACTTCTGCGGAGAAGTCTCCGAAGATTAGGATTCGGTGATTGGGCACTGACAGCTGGCTTCCCCCCTGCTTGTATGCCTTCAGTATGGAGGCCTTGTCTGAAAAGTCCAGGTACTTTACAATGACCTGCCTCGGCCTATTGCTCCGCGATGGGTTTTTATCTACATTTCCACTTCTGAGAGATGCTGTCAGTTATAAGTTTTGACCCACCCTGTGGGCTTGTTCCACTTTGCAGTAGGAGGTGATCCCCAGTGCCTCTGGGATTTCATGCTCAAAGATCTTGATCAGATCCTACAAGCTTTAAATACTGCAATTATATACTGGGTTAAAAAAAAAACACCCATTTTTGGCAAGACCCTACATCTGGGGCCTTTGCTGCATTTCTGACAAATAAATAAAAGCTTTAAATACTGCAATTATACACTGGGTTTAAAAAAACACCCATTTTGGGCAAAATAATACATTTGCGGCCTTTGTTGCATTTGTGACAGTCAAATACAAACTTTAAATACTGCTGTTATATTCTGGGTTTAAAAAAACACCAACTTTTTGCAAGACCCTACATCTGGGGCCTTTGCTGCATTTCTGACAGTCCAATGCAAGCATTAGATACTGCTGTTATATTCTGGTTTTAAAAAAACACCCATTTTGGACAAGATAATACATTTGCGGCCTTTGTTGCATTTGTGACAGTCAAATACAAACTTGAAATACTGCTGTTATATTCTGGGTTTAAAAAAAACACAAATTTTTGGCAAGACCGTACATCTGGCGCCTTTGCTGAATTTGTCACAGTCAAATACTAGCGTTAGATACTGCTGTTATATTCTGTTATTTTTTTTAAAACACCCATTTTGGGCAAGATAATACATTTGCGGCCTTTGTTGCATTTGTGACAGTCACATACAAACTTTAAATACTGCTGTTATATTCTGGGTTTAAAAAAACACAAATTTTTTTGAAAGACCCTACATTTGGGGCCTTTGCTGCATTTGTCACAGTCAAATACAACCAGTCAATACTGCAGTTACATTGTTGGTTGACAAATGAAAAATATTTGGGACCGTGAAGTAATTGTATAAAATTTGCCTGTCACACTGTTGTGTGACCTCAAGAAATTTTTCCTCTTTATGACACCGGCACTCCTATACTCTCAGTGAACTTAATTGTTGACTATTGGCGGTTACATTGTCTCCTGACATATACCATCTGTGGCCCCGGTCATGGTGCTGCTGGTGGAGCTCCTGTTGCAGGGAGAGGACGTGGTCGATCTGTGCCAGCTACACGCACAAGTGAAACACCTTCCTCAGGTGCGAGTAGGCGACAGAACCTTCAGTGTAATTTGGTAGGGTTGAATGCGGCTCTACGAATGGTGAGGCCAGAACAAGTACAAGCAATGGTAGATTGGGTGGCTGACAGTGCCTCCAGTTCCTTCACATTGTCTCCAATCCAGTCTCCTTCTGAAAGATCAGAGTTGGCACCTGCAGACGATGTCCATCAGCAAAACAAACCATGCATTATACATTATACAATGTATAATGCATGGTTTGTTTTGCTCCTTTTTTATTTTTATTTAATTCATTTGTTACTATTGATGTCACTTCCAGGACCGGAAGTGACACTGACGATCTTTTTGGCGCCAAAAACGCCCTCTGTTTTGAATTTTATTCGCTATATTTAGATGTGTGTTTGATATAACACTTTGTATAAGCCTAATACCTTCTCTGCTCCTGAGGAAGGGGTTTGTTAATCCCCGAAACCCGTTGAGCCCACCTTACTTACTTATTTATTAAAGGAATATACCAGAAGTTCTTAGTAGTCGACTGCCGTATCTTCCAGCCATTCTACAAGCGAGCCAGGCAAGGGAGGTGGTTGTTTTGGGTGTCTTGAGTTTTATCCCATTGGTAGGTGACATTAACCTATTTTTGCCGATGAATAACCCCTGCTCTGCATAGGTGACGGGGACTTCTGTCATCTGGATTTTAGTGATAGAGCTTTTAACATCATCACATCAGTCTGCTCATTTTGTATTAAAATATACTAGTATTGCTACCCTAAGTGTTGTCCTTAGTCTAGAAAATTGCTTTTATTACTATGGTAATTACCTGAGTAAGGAGCCCAAGGGGCTGTCCCTCCGGCCGTTGGAGCCCAGACGCGCCCCTTCTCCTGGAGCCCAGCACCGCCCCACTGCTAATTTATTCACTCCTCATTGCCGGCTGGCGCATGTGCAGTGCGTCCTGTGAGGCCGATTCCAGGCGCTGACATGTGTATCCATGGAATGCGTTCGCTGAGCCATAAGCTTGCAAAATCTTGCCCTAGCAAGATTGAAATGTTTGAAGAAAATGATGCGAAGAGATCCCAACCTCAAGAATTATTATTTTAAATTCATGGAAGGCATCCTTGAAGAAGGACATGCAGAGAAAGTTAATAAGCAACCTAGTGGTATTTGATTGCTTATCAAAGTACGATGGTGTTGCATTGAACAATCATCTATTAAAAGGACGAGATCTTACAAACACTCTGCCTGGAGTACTGTGTAGATTCAGAAAGTATCCCGTAGCAGTCATATGTGACATTAAAAGATGTTTTACCGGTTTCATGAGAAGAATAAAGATGGAGACTTCCTGAGGTTCCTATGGTGGGAGGACGGAAATACAGAAACAGAGCCAGCAGAATACAGAATGAAAGTACACTTGTTTGGAGCAGCATCTTCCCCAGGTTGCGGCAATTATGATATGAAGTACCTGGCTAATCAGAATGAAAACTTATTGCCCGTCAGCAGCAAATTTTCTAAAT
This sequence comes from Bufo gargarizans, assembly GCF_014858855.1. Lineage (NCBI taxonomy): Eukaryota > Metazoa > Chordata > Amphibia > Anura > Bufonidae > Bufo > Bufo gargarizans. Next base: position 15,771,774 of record NC_058088.1, on the reverse strand, counting down.
AAAAACTATTATGTAGACGATGGTCTTATAAGTCTAGAGTCCACAGAATCTGCAATCAAACTAGTGAAAGAAAGCCAAGAGTTATGAGCAAGAGGAAACCTGCGCCTTCATAAATTCATCTCAAACAACAGAGAGGTACTGTAATCTATCAGTGACTCCGATCGTGCATCAACAATGAAGAATGTAAATCTTAATTATGATCATATTGGGCAGACTAGAATGGCCAAATGGTTCTTATCTGCCGACACATTCTATGTTTCTATGTTTCTATCATCTTCCAGTTCAGAATGTACTTGGATTGGGATGGAATGTAGATTATGACGAGTTCTTCTTTGAAGTATCTATTGAAGAGAAAGTTGCAACTAGACGTACCATTCTTTCCGCAGTGGCTTCTATATATGATCCATTGGGATTCTTGGCCCCAGTAATCCTTAGAGCAAGAGAAATACTAGAAAAATAAGAATTGTGCAGACAGAAGTTAGGATGGGATGACCCCATATCTGAAAATTTGAGGCCAAGGTGGGAGAGTTGGAAAAGAGACCTGCAAAACTTGAGAGAGGTATGCAGATGTTTTGTACCTCATGATTTCGGAAAAACAAGAAAATAGAACTTCATCCCTTTTCAGATGCCAGTAGTCATGGTTATGGTCAGTACTCCTACATCAGAGTGATAGGAGAAGAAAAGATGCACTGTGCCCCGGTTATGGGAAAGGCCAGAGTTGCTCCTACCAGTATTCAGACAATACCAAGACTTGAACTCGTAGTTTCAGCATTAGTAAGCAAGTTTCTGAGAGAATTGGAATTGAAAATAGATGAAGAATATTTTGGACAGACTCACAAGTTGTCGTTGGATACATAAACAATGAAGCTCGAAGATTCCATATCTTTATCTCCAACAGAGTTCTGAAAATTCAGGAAATGACAAATCCAGAAAGTTGGCATCACATTGACACAAAGCATAACCCAGCAAATCATGCTTCAAAAGGCCTGAACAGAATTGAAAAATTCAAACTGGTTCACCGGTCCAGAGTTCCTTTGGGAAAAGGAAATCACGCCCAGTAAAGGTTACACAGAATTGTCTATCGGTGATCCAGAAGTAAAAGTTGTACAAACATTGAGCACTGCTGCCAAGTGTCAAGATGACATACTTGAAAGACTAGCCAGATGTTCAAAATGGAATATGGTCATAAACGTAGTAGCTCGAATTAAACGTTTGGCAAAGGGAATCAGAAAGAAGGAATTGTTGAATGTAGAAGAAAGAGTGAAAGCTGTAGAAACAGTCATAAGACTCATTCAACAGAGATTCTACAGTAAAGAGTTGAAGAGACTAAGAGTCAAGAACCTAAAAGGCTTCCCAAAACCCACCCATTGTACAAGCTTAATCTTGTTCTACAGGATGGTATGCTGAAGGTGGGAGGGAGACTGGAAAATGCATTGTTACCTAGTTGTCACGGAAGGTGTACAGGAAACAAGACAACACAAAATGAATATACGACTCACTGGATCCAAAACTAAGGAACAAAAAGGGAGACCCCTGCATCAGACCTGGCACTCTCCCTGACTGCTCAGCCTATGCGAAAATTCCAATGGTAGATGATCGCATATCCTCGTACCTCGACTGTATAACACCTGAACACCCTATAATAGTGAGGGGACACGACCACCGGCTCCCTACACTAGATACGGAGGGAGTCAGGGTCACCTGGGATCCAGCAAACAGAAAAACACAAATTAATGCACAACACTTATCTTGTAGAAGACTGGGAAGTAGGATCAGCATGCACACACACTCCAGGAAGTAATATAAACCGCACACTGATGCACTATGGGGAGGAATTTAAAGGGATGCAATCAGTACAACTACATGACAGCTAAGAGAGGCTAACTAGATAAGGAACTGAAAGCAAAACAAAGGAAGCTCAAGGAGGAGGTTCTGAAAGGCATCTGTCAGAGCTTCTCAGATGCCTGGTGGTGACAGTACCCCTCCTTCTACGAGTGGACTCCGGACACTCAGAGCCCACCTTCTAAGGATGGGACCTATGGAAAGCCCTGATGAGACGAGTGGCCTTAATGTCCGTCACTGGGACCCACATCCTCTCCTCAGGACCATAACCCTCCCAATGAACGAGGTACTGGAGAGAACCGCGGACAACACGAGAATCCACAATCCTAGAGACCTGAAATTCAAGATTACCATCAACCATAATCGGAGGAGGAGGCAAAGATGAGGGTACAATGGGTTGGACATAAGGTTTTAATAAGGACTTATGAAAAACATTATGGATCTTCCAAGTCTGAGGAAGATCAAGACGGTAGGCAACAGGATTGATGACAGACAAGATTTTGTAAGGCCCAATAAACTTAGGACCCAACTTCCAGGAGGGAACCTTCAATTTGATATTCTTAGTAGACAACCACACCAGATCACCAACATTCAGGTCCGGACCAGGCACACGTCTCTTATCCGCCACACGCTTATATCTCTCAGTCATGCTCTTTAGATTATCCTGAATCTTTTGCCAAATAGATGACAAAGACGAGGAGAATCTGTCCTCATCAGGTAAACCAGAAGACCCCTCTCCCGAGAATGTCCCAAACTGCGGATGAAACCCATATGCACCAAAAAATGGTGACTTATCAGAGGACTCCTGACGACGGTTATTTAAAGCAAACTCAGCAAGGGACAAAAAAGAACACCAATCCTCCTGATTCTCCGCCACAAAACAGCGCAGATATGTCTCCAGATTCTGATTGACGCGCTCTGTCTGGCCATTCGACTGCGGGTGGAAAGCAGAAGAGAATGACAACCGAACCCCCAAGCGACAACAGAAAGCCTTTCAGAATCTGGAAACAAACTGCGTGCCCCTATCAGAGACTATGTCTGAAGGAATACCATGCAATTTGACAATGTGATCAATAAATGCCTGCGCCAGCGTCTTAGCATTGGGCAAGCCAGGAAAAGGGATGAAATGCACCATTTTGCTAAAACGGTCCACCACCACCAGAATCACAGTCTTCCCCGAGGAACGAGGCAGGTCCGTTATGAAGTCCATGGACAGATGTGTCCAAGGTCGGGAAGGAATGGGTAAGGGAAGGAGAGGACCTGATGGCCGTGAATGAGGGACTTTGGCACGAGCGCAGGTCTCGCAGGCTGCCACAAAACCCTCAACCGACTTACGAAGCGCCGGCCACCAGAATCTCCGAGCGATGAGATCCACTGTGGCTCTTGCCCCCGGGTGCCCAGCAAGGACCGTATCGTGGTGTTCCTTAAAAATCTTGTGTCTTAAAGCGAGAGGCACAAACAACCTCCCAGGAGGACAAAGATCAGGAGCCTCTGACTGGGCTACCTGCACCTCTGCCTCCAATTCAGGATAAAGAGCAGAGACTACCACACCTTCAGCCAAAATGGGAACCGGGTCTTCAAAATTCCCACCTCCCGGAAAACAACGTGACAGGGCATCTGCCTTCACATTCTTAACCCCAGGGCGGAACGTGACAACAAAATTAAACCTTGAAAAGAACAAAGACCATCTGGCCTGTCTCGGGTTCAGACGCTTGGCTGACTCCAAGTAGGCTAGATTTTTATGGTCAGTAAATACGGTAATAGGGTGTCTGGCTCCCTCTAGCCAATGGCGCCATTCCTCAAAAGCCAACTTAATGGCCAACAACTCCCTATCTCCCACATCGTAATTTCTCTCTGCGGAGGAGAGTTTCTTCGAGAAAAAGGCACACGGTCGCCATTTGGCAGGAGAGGAACCCTGAGACAAGACCGCACCCACACCCACCTCAGAAGCATCACCCTCAACTATGAAGGGTAGAAAAATATCAGGTTGTACCAAGATGGGAGCGGAAGCAAAACTCTCCTTGATATTAGAAAAGGCCTTACGCGCCTCTACCGACCAGGAAGAAAAATCTACCCCCTTTCTGGTCATATCAGTGAGTGGTTTAACAACAGAGGAATAATTCAAAATAAACTTCCTGTAATAATTGGCAAAGCCCAAAAAACGCATCAGCGCCTTCTGATTCTCAGGAAGCTCCCACTCAAGCACAGCGCGGACCTTCTCGGGGTCCATGCAAAAACCAGAAGCGGAGAGAAGAAACCCCAGAAACTGAATTTCTGGAACCGCAAACACACATTTTTCCAGTTTCGCGTATAATTTATTCTCCCGCAGGATGAGCAAGACCTGACGTAAGTGTTCCTTATAAGTTTTGAAATCAGGAGAAAAATATCTAAATGTCATCCAAATACACTAATACAAATTTCCCCATTAAATGATAAAAAATGCTGTTCACAAAATGCTGAAAAACGGCTGGAGCATTCATTAAACCAAAAGGCATAACCAAATTCTCAAAATGGCCCTCAGGGGTATTGAAGGCCGTCTTCCATTCGTCTCCTTCTCTGACCCTGACCAGGTTGTATGCCCCTCTTAGATCTAATTTGGAAAAAACTTTAGCCCCAACAATCTGGTTAAACAGGTCCGGGATCAGAGGAAGCGGATAAGGGTCACGAATTGTGATACTGTTCAGCTCCCTGAAATCCAGACAAGGTCTTAAAGAACCATCTTTTTTCTTAACAAAGAAAAAACCAGCGGCAACAGGTGACTTCGAGGGTCGTATGTGTCCTTTTCTCAGACTCTCAGAGATATAAGCACGCATAGCGACCCTTTCAGGTTGGGAGAGATTGTATAAACGAGATTTAGGCAGCTTGGCGCCTGGGATGAGATTAATAGGGCAATCGTACTCCCTGTGCGGGGGCAAATCCTGAACTCCTCTCTCAGAGAAGACATCCGAAAATTCAGAGAGAAAAGATGGTACAGTCTTAGTAGAAACCTCAGAAACAGATGTCGTGAGGCAATTCTCTCTGCAAAAGTCACTCCAACCATTTATTTGCCTCGCTTGCCAATCAATGGTGGGGTTATGTTTAGTGAGCCAGGGTAGCTCCAACACTAGAGGAGTAGGCAATCCGCTAAGGACGAAACATGACACATCCTCAACATGAGCATCACTCACAATTAAACGGATATTGTGAACTATGCCCTTTAATGATTTCTGAGAAAGTGGAGCGGAATCAATAGCAAAAACAGGAATATCCTTTCCCAAAGTGCATACCTGGAAACCATGAGTTATCGCAAATTGATTATCAATGAGATTGACAGCTGCTCCACTATCTACAAAAATCTCACAAAAAATGTTATTGCTCTCTAGCGCCACCCTGCCAGGCAGGACAAAACGGGAACTACAAGCAAACGGAAAACCTTCAATTTCCGCCTCAACACTGCCAATGTTAACAGATGGAACATTTTTAAAGGATTTTTTCCTTTTTGTTTCTTTATTACTCCCAAAAAACTGCCTGAATCTCCTAGAGGGACAAACATTTGCCAAATGATTTATACCTCCACAACAAAAACAAACCTTCCCATGCAGATTAAATCTTCTATTGTCAGAGGCAATCAACCCCAGCTGCATGGGCTCCTGCTCAGAAGGGGTTGACAGCGACTGAGACCCCTGCGCACAGAATGAGACCGCTGCACTGTCCTTGGACTGAGTATGACAGGAAGGAGTGATCTCTCCTCTCTCTCTAAGACGCCTGTCAATACGAACGGCCCGAGACATGGCAGAGTCCAAGGAGGTAGGCCTCTAATGAAAGGCAAATGCATCTTTCAATCCCTCTGAAAGACCATGGCAAAATTGACTTCGGAGTGCAGCATCATTCCAGCCAGTATCAGCTGCCCATCTCCGAAATTCTGAACAGTATATCTCTGCGGATTGTTTACCCTGACATAAAAGACGTAGTCTAGACTCAGCCAAAGCAATACGATCCGGATCATCATATATCTGACCCAGGGCTAAAAAGAATTCATCCACTGAACGGAGGGGCCGTGCCCCCACCGGCAGCGAAAAGGCCCACGACTGAGCGTTACCCCTGAGCAGCGATATAATGATCCCCACCCTCCGCTCCTCATCACCAGAGGAATAGGGAAGTAGACGAAAATGGAGTTTGCAAGCCTCTCTAAAACGCACAAAATTCTCACTACCCCCGGAGAACGTATCCGGGAGCGAGATCTTAGGCTCAGAACAAACTCCATGAACGCAAGCTGAACCGGTCACTTGAAACTGAGAAAGAGTCTTACGGAGATCTGCTACCTCCAATGAAAGACCCTGAAAGTGTTCAGTCAAAAGTGAAACTGGATCCATGCTTGAGACGGTTTTGGTGGTTTATAATGTCACGGAAGGTGTACAGGAAACAAGACAACACAAAATGAATATACGACTCACTGGATCCAAAACTAAGGAACAAAAAGGGAGACCCCTGCATCAGACCTGGCACTCTCCCTGACTGCTCAGCCTATGCGAAAATCCCAATGGTAGATGATCGCATATCCTCGTACCTCGACTGTATAACACCTGAACACCCTATAATAGTGAGGGGACGCGACCACCAGCTCCCTACACTAGATACGGAGGGAGTCAGGGTCACCTGGGATCCAGCAAATAGAAAAACACAAATGAATGCACAACACTTATCTTGTAGAAGACTGGGAAGTAGGATCAGCATGCACACACACTCCAGAAAGTAATATAAACCGCACACTGATGCACTATGGGGAGGAATTTAAAGGGATGCAATCAGTACAACTACATGACAGCTGAGAGAGGCTAACGAGATGAGGAACTGAAAGCAAAACAAAGGAAGCTCAAGGAGGAGGTTCTGAAAGGCATCTGTCAGAGCTTCTCAGATGCCTGGTGGTGACACTAGTAGAGTGAAGCATCCAGCAATTTTACCCCAAAACTCTACCTTCACAAGATTGATTATTGTTCACTACCACAACAAATCCTTGCACCAGGGAAGAAGCTTTACCCAAAGCTGTTTGAGAGAAAGTGGTTACTGGATAGTAAAAGGAAGCAAAGTTATAGCAAAGTATATAAGTAAATGTGTAGTCTGCGGAAAGCCCACGTAGACCTACCGAAGAACAAAGAATAGCAGATTTACCAGCAGATCGTGTAAACCCATCACCACCATTTCTTTATAGTGGAATGGATTGTTGTGGCCCATTTATCACCAAGCAAAACCGCAAGGAGTACAAGAGATATGGACTAATATTTACATGTCTAAGCTCCAGAGAAATTCACCTGGAAATGTTAGAAGAACTGACGCATTCATCAATGCCTTGAGATGTTTCATAGCCATTAGAGGTACTGTCAGAGAGCTTAGATCTGACCAAAGATCTAATTTTGTCGGAGCAAAGAATTAATTGAAGTAAGCTCTAAATGAGATCAATAAAGAAAAAGTAACAGAAAATTTGTTAGAGAAACAGTGTGATTTTCACATCAATGCTCCACATGCAAGCCATACAGAAGGAGTTTGGGAAAGACAAATCAGAACTATAAGAAATGTGCTAAGTTCAGTGTTGAAAAAGAATGCTGGAAGAATAGATGATGCTTCACTTAGGACCCTGTTCTATGAAGTAATGTCTATTGTTAACAGTTGTTTACTTACAGTTGATAGCATCAACGATCCAACAAGTTTGGACCCTTTAACTCCCAACCATCTACTTCACCTTAAGTCTGATTACATACAGCCACCACCTGGCAAGTTCACCAAAGAGGATCTACCATATTCTTTGCTTTATAAGACGCACCCCAGAATTTAGAGTAGGAAAATAAGAATTTTTTTTTTTCATCAGACCTCATATCAGCCCACTCATAGCCTTATAAGACCTCAGATTAGCCCATCAGACCCTTATCAGACCTTAGATTAGCCCATCAGACCCCCATCAGGCCTCAGATTAGCCCATCAGACCCCCATCAGACCCCAGATAAACCCATCAGTACCCCCAATCAGACCTTAGATTAGCCCATCAGTACCCCCAGACCTCAGATTAGCCCATCAGTACCCCCGATCTCAGATTAGCCCATCAGTACCCCCAGACTGCAGATTAGCCCATCAGTACCCCCAGATCTCAGAATAGCCCATCAGAACCCCCAGACCTCAGATTAGCCCATCAGTACCCCAGACCTCAAATCAGCCCATCAGTACCCCCAGACCTCAGAATAGCTCATCAGGACCCCCAGACCTCAGAATAGCCCATCAGACCTCAGATCAGACTAAAATAAAAAATTATCTTACTTGTCCTGCACCGCGGCTCCTCTTCAGCTGTCGCGCTCCCATCTTCCTGGCCTGCGCTGCACTGTCACGTGACTGCTTGCAGCATCAGGTCACATAGTGTGTGCTGTACGGGGTCAGGACAGTGCAGCGCAGGCCGGAAAGATGGGAGTGCGACCGCTGAAGAGGAGCTGCGGCACAGACCAGGGAGGGTAACTATTACCTGCGCTTGCGACGCTTCGCTTGCCACTCCTAATACATACTAGTGAGCGCTTCCATAATGGAAGCGCTCACTAGTATTCGCTTTATAAGACGCACAGACATTTCCCCCCCACTTTTGGGGGTGAAAAGTGCATCTTATAAAGCGAAAAATACGGTATAAGCCAAAAGAAGATGGCGAAGAGTTCAATATCTATCAGAACAGTTTAGGAATATATGGAGGAAAGAGTACTTAGCCAATATTATGCTAAGAAGTAAATGGCAAACACCCAGAAGAAATGTCCAAGTTGGTCACATAGCGTTAGTAAAAGAAGAAAATTTACCTAGAAGTCAATGGAAATTGGCCAAAGTTCCAGAAGTTCAAAAGGATGAAGACAAACTAGTGAGAAGAGTGTTGTTACAAATGGGAAACTCAAAACTTGACAAAAAGGGAAAACGTCTCACTACTCCACTCAAGTTGGAACGTCCTATACAGAAGTTAGTTGTTCCACTTGAGAGTGATAAAAGACACTTGGAAGTTGAGAACCTGATGGAAAATTCCTCAAATTCATGTTTAAGTCCTACCACTGAGAACATAGAATTATAGGTAATTTTGGTGGGAGTGTAGCTGGCCAGCTAACACCTGTCCTAGGTTGCTAATATGGCTTATATGTGTATACAGCTAGACCTGGCAATAACCTTAATACAGTTCCTATGTTTATATGTTAAAGACAAAAGCAGAGTTTTTTACTGTGATGTTTTGGATGTCATATAACAGTTATATATTGTGTTCACAGAAGCAGAAAATATAATATGCCATTAAGATTCATTATATGAATATAAGGTAAGCTCAATGACACAGCAGACACAACAGAAAGCATAGAGCTAAACTATTGTTGCTGAGCAAAAGTCTTGACCAATCACAGCCAGCCTCACACTCAGTCTGTGTGGGAAATCCTCTAGCTGGAATCATTATTCACCAGAGAGAGGTATTTAGAACAGTTATATAATGTTCCTATTGTTAATGTAGTGATTAGAACTGTATACTGAACTAGTTATGTGTTTACTTACAGTTCCACCAAACTGCGAACTACTTAACTCATAAAAGCAATCTGCGAATAGTTCAAACAAACTACTCAAAGCAAATGTATAGAGTAAACTTGTAACGGGGCGCCGAAGGCGCACTCAGTCTCCCATCAGCCGCAGACCTGCTGCTTAGCTTCGGGGCGGCTTTGCTAGCTGGAAGGCTCCCTGCTTCTAGGACTGCCTTGAGCGCCAAGCTGATCACTCAGTGCTCGACTTGTCTGTCTGACGGTCATGTGACGCTGGCCACGTCACATGACCCTCACTCCCCACTATAAATACAGGCGGCCTGCTGGCTACAGGTTGCCTGTGATTTTAGTCTCTCTATTAGTTAGACCTCAGATATACCTCTCAGAGAGATCATAAAGTGCTTAAATAACTTAAAGTGAGAGTACAGATACTCAAGAGAGAAATACATCCACCATTTTATGTTAAATGACAAGATTGAACAGTTGAACCACCATTTTGTGATACTTTATTCAACATGTGTTTTGTACATAGACTATCTGCTAGAGATATCAAAATTCTTCTAATGCCATAGCGCAAAAGGCACTTCATAGTGCTGCGCCTGCCACAGCTACCACTTACTAGTCTACAATAATACTACCACTTACCAGTCTAGTACACTATTACCATTTATTAGTCTACCATAATACTACCACTTACTAGTTAAAATACTACCACTTACCAGTCTAGTGCACTAATTCCACATTCTAATCTACCATAGTACTACCACTTACACTTACACTACTACCACTTACTAGTCTACTACACTAGCTGGGCAGGGGTGAGAACGGATGGAAATGTATGCAGGCTGTGACTATAGGGGCATACTGGAAGTTGTAGTTTTACAACGGCTGCAAAGCACTGGGTCTGAAGTCATACCACTTTCCCGCAGGGTTGGATCTAAAAATTAGATAGCAGTGCCAATATGAAAATGGCCTATTTATCTGCATTACTCCACCGAACCATGCACAGTTATATGGCACTCCTCAGAGGAGGCACCAACACACTGTCAGCACCCTGCCTACCCACTGGGGCACTCAATGCAGCTCCATGCCCATTGCACTGCCATCTAGTGGCAACTAACATCATTGTAAGGGAGCTGGTGTAGATTTAAGGCTGTTAGTGTTAGGTGCCAGTGCCTGTACATAGCATCCAGCGCCAGTGCAGGGGTATTAAGACAAGTGTTATTTCATAAATGTTAGTGTTAACAAGCAGAATGGCGAATGCAGATCAGCTACGTGCAGCTGCAGGGTCACGTCTTTGCCAGGTACTTTGGTGGGTGTGCCACCTCAGCAATCCTACAGGCCTGGCATCATAAGTAACAGGACTGTGATTACATTGATAATAATGTAGGCTATCAGACCGGTTAAGCTAGGTACTGAAATTATGGCATAACTAGCTGACGCAACCTGCTGGAAGTTGTAGTCTTGCATCAGCCACAGATTGGGAATCACTGCATTATATGGCAACTAGTGTTGATCGAGCACCATAGTGCTTGGGTGCTCTGGCCGAACACATCGGGATGCTCAGGTGCTCTACCGAGCACCCGAGTACAATGGAAGTCAATGGGAGAACCCAAGCATTAAACCAGGCACCCCCTGCTCTGAAGAGGGGAGGGTGTCTGGTTCACAGGAAAAGGTCAGAAATTGATGGAAACACCACAGAAATGGTTCAGGAACAGCATGGGGAGGATGTCTGGATGCATCTTGGACTCCCAGGTCGCTGCTGGGAACGATGTTGTCCGAGTAGTACGTTACTTTTACAGACTGACAATAATACGCACAAAACCAAAGATAAAATCGATTTTAGAGGAAAAATTGTTAGGAAACATTCTTTCCTGTAAATTTACTTGTATGTAAAGTGCAAGTGCTGCCAAAAATTACAAGGAAGGGGCACTCCGATACAACCTGTATATCACATAAAGGAGGGCCTCATTCACATTGTGGTACAATTGTTCAGGTAGTGGGACTCCTACACTCATAAAGCCTATGCACTAAGTGAAAGGGCAGCCAAAAATTAGAAGGAACCGGCACTCCAATACGCATAAAGGAGGGCATCATACACAGCCTTGAAATATTATGATTGATGGCCTGCTGGTGATCCTCAAAAACATTATGGGCGAAGGCCTGCTGCCGCTTTGGTGACTCTAGATAACCTGGGCCTGAACGCACGTGTCCGTGACGGCGACGATCCATTCGGATGTCAGCCCTATCAACTTTCGATGTTATTTTCAGCGCCAACCATGGTGACCATGGGTAACGGGGAATCAGGGTTTGATTCCGGAGAAGGAGCCTGAGAAATAGCTACAGCTACCACTTCCAAGCAAGGCAGCATGCGCGCAAATTACCTATTAGGTATAATTAGGTGAGGGTCTGCAGGTGAGCTGACCCTCAAAAAGATTTTAGGTGAGGGCCTGCAGGTGAGCTGACCCTCTAATAGATTGTAGGTGAGGGCCTGCAGGTGAGCTGACCCTGTAAAAGGTTGTAGGCGAGGGCCTGCTGCAGAGCGAACAATCTAAAACATTATGGTTGAGTGCCTGCGGCTTAGCTGATCATTGAAAAAATTTACAGTGTTCATAGCAGGCCAGGTCGCCTGTATACTTCAGCTAAGAATAATGGAATAGGGCTCCGGTTCTATTTTGTAGGCTTTCGGAACTGAGGCCAGGATTAAGAGGGACGGCCGGGGGCATCTGTATTGCGCCGCTAGAGGTGAAATTCTTGGACCGGCGCAAGACGAACCAAAGCGAAAGCATTTGCTAAGAATATATTCATTAATCAAAACCGAAAGTCAGAGGTTCGAATACGATCAGATACCGTCGTAGTTCCGACCATAAATGATGACACCGTCTATGGAAAAAGTACACTGGATGTCACAGATAAATTTTAGAAGCGCACACGTTACACTGCAGATGTGGTGCTGGTCTACACTGGAGATGTGGCCAAGCACTGAGACAGAGATTCAAGGCTTCATGCTGATATTAATGGCTTTTATAGATGAAAATTTTGAGGCACCTGTATCCGGGGCTGAGGTCACATGGTGGATGTATATAGGATCTACGGCGCCGCCCTTCAGGGCTTTCTTATTAGGACAAGTCCATGTGTACTACAATATTGGGGCATACAGACAACATACAGGGGAGGGGAGGGGGGGGCATACAAACAACATACAGGTGAGGGGATGGAGGGGCATACAAACAACATACAGTGGAGGGGATGGGGGCATACAGACAACATACGGGGAGGGGATGGGGGGCATACAGGCAACATACAGGGGAAGGGATGGGGAGGGGGGATACAGACAACATACAGGGGAGGGGATGGGGGAGCATACAGACAACATACAGTGGAGGGGATGGGGGGCATACAGACAACATACGGGAAGGGGATGGGGGGCATACAGACAACCTACAGGGGAAGGGATGGGGAGGGGGGATACAGACAACATACAGGGGAGGGGATGGGGGCATACAGACATCATACAGGGGAGGGGATGGGGGAGCATACAGACAACATACAGTGGAAGGGATGGGGAGCATACAGACAACATACGGGGAGGGGATGGGGGGGCATACAGACAACCTACAGGGGAAGGGATGGGAAGGGGGGATACAGACATCATACAGGGGAGGGGGGATACAGACATCATACAGGGGAGGGGATGGGGGCATACAGACAACCTACAGGGGAAGGGATGGGGAGGGGGGATACAGACAACATACAGTGGAGGGGATGGGGGGCATACAGACAACATACGGGGAGGGGATGGGGGGCATACAGACAACCTACAGGGGAAGGGATGGGGAGGGGGGATACAGACAACATACAGGGGAGAGGATGGGGGCATACAGACATCATACAGGGGAGGGGATGGGGGAGCATACAGACAACATACAGTGGAAGGGATGGGGAGCATACAGACAACATACGGGGAGGGGATGGGGGGGGGGCATACAGACAACCTACAGGGGAAGGGATGGGAAGGGGGGATACAGACATCATACAGGGGAGGGGGGATACAGACATCATACAGGGGAGGGGATGGGGGGCATACAGACAACCTACAGGGGAAGGGATGGGGAGGGGGGATACAGACAACATACAGGGGAGGGGATGGGGGCATACAGACATCATACAGGGGAGGGGATGGGGGAGCATGCAGACAACATACAGTGGAAGGGATGGGGAGCATACAGACAACATACGGGGAGGGGATGGGGGGGCATACAGACAACCTACAGGGGAAGGGATGGGGAGGGGGGATACAGACATCATACAGGGGAGGGGGGATACAGACATCATACAGGGGAGGGGATGGGGGCATACAGACAACATACAGGGGAAGGCATGGGGAGGGGGGATACAGACAACATACAGGGGAGGGGATGGGGCATACAGACAACATACAGGGGAGGCGATGGGGGGGCATACAGACAACATACAGGGGAGGGGATATGGATGGGGGGCATACAGACAACATACAGGGGAGGGGATGGGGAGGGGGGATACAGACAACATACAGGGGAGGGGATGGGGAGGGGGGATACAGACAACATACAGGGGAAGGGATGGGGAGGGGGGATACAGACAACATACAGGGGAGGGGATGGGGTACACAGACAACATACAGGGGAGGGGATGGGGGGCATACAGACAACATACAGGGGAGGGGATGGGGGGCACACAGGCAACATACAGAGGAGGGGATGGGGGGCATACAGACAACATACAGGGGAGGGGGGCACACAGGCAACATACAGGGGAGGGGATGGGGGGCATACAGACAACATACAGGGGAGGGGAGTAGGGGGGGCACACAGGCAACATGCAGAGGAGGGGATGGGGGGCTACAGAACTAGGTAGTTCCTATTAGAAAAAATGGTGGTCTACGCACCCCTTTTAAGACATTACACTTTATACAGGGGTGTCTTTCTTATATCCCATTTGGAAAGAACATAAAATAAAGTTTTCTCACAATCCTAAAGGGGTCAAAGTTCTTGAGTGATTTTTAAACGAAAAACCATTAAACAATACTTTATTTCTGAAGTTTCTGAATGGTCTGGTTTCAATTGGAAGGTACCACACATCTGGATTTGGAACTTCCCTTTAAAGAACACTATCAGCAGGATCAACTCTATTGAACAGAGTATACTATATGTTAGGGTTGATCATGCTGATTAAAATGACATCTACCTTGTGAAAATCAATTGCTGTGTTCCCAAGAAAAAATACTTTTGTTCTTTAAGCAAATGAAAGTTTCAGTGCTCTGAGGGGCGGAGCCTAGAGCCTCAGCTCTCCAGCTTTCCAGTGCTGGCCACGCCTCTCTGTGCAAGCCCTCATTTACATAAAGAGTACAAGTCTTTTTTCTTCTTCTCAGGAACGCTGCAACCGATTTTCACAAGACAGGTATCATTTTAATCAGCAGGATCAACTCTGCCAGGCACTCGACCTGGGTTTATATGGTTGATCCTGCTGACAGCTGCTTGTGAATCTTTTGGTCTCTTTTATAAAACATGATACTTCTATCATATTTAACACCCCCCATGAATTCTGGGCTCCGCATACTGACCTGTTATTTATAGGCTGCGTCCATAGTTCAGCAGAGGCTCAGTGTCTGGTCACTAACAGATTGAGCAGAAACATTAGCAGTTAGTATACAAGCCGAAAATGTCTCCATACACGTAGTATAGTGCGCCTTATATTCTTGCATAGAACCTATGTTTAGTTCTCCTGTTGCCTCCCCCCTTAGTGCATTTTCCTGGGTTCTGGACTTTAGGTTGCTAAGCAACCACATGGCTTCCTGTCTGGGTGACCACAATTTGTGTCCATGTAACGTCATGTACTGAAGTAGTCACAGGGAATTCTATACAATGCGCGGCCTCTCCATACTACATAGATGTGTTTTTGCATTGTCTATCACACTCAGGCAACAAGCCAGAGGGATGCAGAGTCATACTCTGGACCTAGAGCTTCAGGAGACCCAAAAGGTCTTAGCCTTATATGACTCATGACTCAAATGAGAAGACCAGCATTATGAATGACTCATGATAGTTAGGGCCTTGTTATACATTTTTCATTGAGGACAAGGTTCTTCACCCTACACCATACACGTCTGCAAGAAGCTTGATAAAATATCACACAAAATTCTGCATCTTTAGGATAGAAACTTTGGGAAAGGGGGGGAGATCAAGAAAGATTGTCTTTGCACGATTTGGGGGAGATATTGCATAGAAACTAGATTGCTTTTCCTATACAGATACAAAGCATTCAGAAAGTCTTCAGACCCTTTCGCTTTTTTCACATTTTTTTATGTTCCTCCTTGTGCTAACATTAAAAAATCCAGTTTTTCTGCCTTCAATATCCTAAAATCTTGCATTGACATAAGTATTCACACTCTTCACTCAGGACTTAGTTGAAGCCCATTTGGCATCGATTACAGCCTCCAGTCTTCTTGAGGATGATACTACAAAGTTTGCACCTTGATTTGGGAATTTTCTGTCATTCTTCTCTGCAGATTCTCTCAAACTCTGTCAAGTTGAATGGGGACTGTCGGTGGACAGCCATTTCCAGGTCTCTCCATTGAGATGTTCCATTGGGTTCAAGTCGGGGCTCCGGCTGGGCCACTCACTGACCCGCGATGTACCCACTATGGGCCTGGCTCCGTTAGTCTGCTGGCAGTGTCAGGAGCCTGGCCATGTAAGGGCTGACTGTCCTTATCAGGTTGAGCCCATGAACACTAATTGTGGTTACAGTCAGTAGCTTTATGCCAGGAAACTGTGTGCCACAGGTACCCCGGAATCTCTAGACCACTTGTGCCAGGTGGAAGTGGGAGACACTCAAGCGGAGGCGCTGCTGAACTCAAGGAACCTGGTGACCTTAGTAAGGGCTACCCTAGTGCGGTCCACTGAGTATACTGGCCGGAAAATCGGAGTGATTTGCATCCATGGAGACTTAAAAGACTACCCCACCGAGCTTCTGTCTTTAACCACAGTAGCCGGCAAGTGGACCCAGGAGGTAGCAGTCGCCACAAATCTACACTACGAACTCATAATAGGGAGAGACTTTTTCGGGCTTCCCGGCCCTATGGCCGGTTGTGAGAGTTACGGATACCTGTGAGTCAGGGGTAAACCCAAGAGATTGGCCTTGTTCAGGAGGAATGGCAGAACCCTGGGAACCTGAGGCCGAAGGGCCAGCAGTAGAGGTGACTGCGACTTCGGTGGAAGATGGGGAGACAACCCCGCTGAGTGTAATGGTGGGAGACCTCAACGAAAATTTCAGTACAGCACAACACCGGGACCCAACCCTATCCCGAGCCTGGGAGAATGTGGTAATAATTGATGGTGAACCACAACAACCTGGGGCCGAGTTGATGTTTCCCTGTTTTGTGGTTCATTAGAATATGCTGTATCGGGTAAACCAGCTGCGGGGTGAACATATTAAACAGTTGGTGGTGCCCTAGGCTTATCACAAACTCGTGTTAGAGTTAGCCCACCAACATGTTCTCGGGGGTCATCTGGGAATGCAGAAAACACAGGACCAGATATTACAACGGTTTTACTGGCCCAGTGTGTTTAGAGAGGTGGATGAATTTTGCAGGGGACCCCTTTTATGTCCAAGGTCATGAGGGAACTCTGTAAGTTGCTGCACATTAAATAGCTACGGACATTCGTTTTTTGATCAGCAAACTGACGACTCCGTAGAAAGGTTTAACCAAACATTATAAAAAATGTTAAAAAGAGTGGTGTCTAAGGATGGGAAGGATTGGGACCTCCTTCTGCCCTATCTTATGTTCGCAGTGCGAGAGTTGCTCCAGGCCTCTACTAAGTTTTAGCCCTTCGAACTGCTATACGGCAGAAATCCTCATGGTCTGTTGGACATAGCCAAAGAGGCGTGGGAGCAACAACCCACCCTGAATAAAAGTATTATTGAATACATCACCCAGATGCAGGAACGTATGGAAACAGTGTTGCCTCTTGTAAGAGACCATATGGAGGCAGCTCAGCAAGCTCAAAGTTTATAATCGGCAGGCTTGGGTCTGGATCTTTAACCCGGGAGATCGGGTTTTGGTTCTGGTACCGACCATGGACAGTAAGTACCTGGCTAGGTGGCAGGGACCCTACGAAGTAATTGAAAAAGTTGGAGAGGTAAACTACAAGGTACACTAGCCAGGTGTCACGGAAGGTGTACAGGTAACAAGACAACACAAAATGAATATACGACTCACTGGATCCAAAACTGAGGAACAAAAAGGGAGACCCCTGGATCAGACCTGGCACTCTCCCTGACTGCTCAGCCTATGCGAAAATCCCAATGGTAGATGATCGCATATCCTCGTACCTCGACTGTATAACACCTGAACACCCTATAATAGTGAGGGGACACGACCACCGGCTCCCTACACTAGATACGGAGGGAGTCAGGGTCATCTGGGATCCAGCAAACAGAAAAACACAAATGAATGCACAACACTTATCTTGTAGAAGACTGGGAAGTAGGCTCAGCATGCACACACACTCCAGGAAGTAATATAAACCGCAAACTGATGCACTATGGGGAGGAATTTAAAGGGATGCAATCAGTACAACTACATGACAGCTGAGAGAGGCTAACTAGATGAGGAACTGAAAGCAAAACAAAGGAAGCTCAAGGAGGAGGTTCTGAAAGGCATCTGTCAGAGCTTCTCAGATGTCTGGTGGTGACAGTACCCCTCCTTCTACGAGTGGACTCCGGACACTCAGAGCCCACCTTCTCAGGATGGGACCTATGGAAAGCCCTGATGAGACGAGAGGCCTTAATGTCCGTCACTGGGACCCACATCCTCTCCTCAGGACCATAACCCTCCCAATGAACGAGGTACTGGAGAGAACCGCGGACAACACGAGAATCCACAATCCTAGAGACCTGAAATTCAAGATTACCATCAACCATAATCAGAGGAGGAGGCAAAGGCGAGGGTACAATGGGTTGGACATAAGGTTTTAATAAGGACTTATGAAAAACATTATGGATCTTCCAAGTCTGAGGAAGATCAAGACGGTAGGCAACAGGATTGATGACAGACAAGATTTTGTAAGGCCCAATAAACTTAGGACCCAACTTCCAGGAGGGAACCTTCAATTTGATATTCTTAGTAGACAACCACACCAAATCACCAACATTCAGGTCCGGACCAGGCACACGTCTCTTATCCGCCACACGCTTATATCTCTCACTCATGCTCTTTAGATTATCCTGAATCTTTTGCCAAATAGATGACAAAGACGAGGAGAATCTGTCCTCATCAGGTAAACCAGAAGACCCCTCTCCCGAGAATGTCCCAAACTGCGAATGAAACCCATATGCACCAAAAAATGGTGACTTATCAGAGGACTCCTGACGTTATTTAAAGCAAACTCAGCAAGGGACAAAAAAGAACACCAATCCTCTTGATTCTCCGCCACAAAACAGCGCAGATATGTCTCCAGATTCTGATTGACGCGCTCTGTCTGGCCATTCGACTGCGGGTGGAAAGCAGAAGAGAATGACAACCGAACCCCCAAGCGAAAACAGAAAGCCTTCCAGAATCTGGAAACAAACTGCGTGCCCCTATCAGAGACTATGTCTGAAGGAATACCATGCAATTTGACAATGTGATCAATAAATGCCTGCGCCAGCATCTTAGCATTGGGAAAGCCAGGAAAAGGGATGAAATGCACCATGCTAAAACGGTCCACCACCACCACCAGAATCACAGTCTTCCCCAAGGAACGAGGCAGGTCCGTTATGAAGTCCATGGACATATGTGTCCAAGGACGGGAAGGAATGGGTAAGGGAAGGAGAGGACCTGATGGCCGTGAATGAGGGACTTTGGCACGAGCGCAGGTCTCGCTGCCACAAAACCCTCAACCGACTTACGAAGCACCGGCCACCAGAATCTCTGAGCGATGAGATCCACTGTGGCTCTTGCCCCCGGGTGCCCAGCAAGGACCGTATCGTGGTGTTACTTAAAAATCTTGTGTCTTAAAGCGAGAGGCACAAACAACCTCCCAGGAGGACAAAGATCAGGAGCCTCTGACTGGGCTACCTGCACCTCTGCCTCCAATTCAGGATAAAGAGCAGAGACCACCACACCTTCAGCCAAAATGGGACCCGGGTCTTCAAAATTCCCACCTCCCGGAAAACAACGTGACAGGGCATCTGCCTTCACATTCTTAACCCCAGGGCGGAACGTGACAACAAAATTAAACCTTGAAAAGAACAAAGACCATCTGGCCTGTCTTGGGTTCAGACGCTTGGCTGACTCCAAGTAGGCTAGATTTTTATGGTCAGTAAACACGGTAATAGGGTGTCTGGCTCCCTCTAGCCAATGGCGCCTTTCCTCAAAAGCCAACTTGATGGCCAACAACTCCCTATCTCCCACATCGTAATTTCTCTCTGCGGAGGAGAGTTTCTTCGAGAAAAAGGCACACGGTCGCCATTTGGCAGGAGAGGAACCCTGAGACAAGACCGCACCCACACCCACCTCAGAAGCATCAACCTCAACTATGAAGGGTAGAGAAATATCAGGTTGTACCAAGATGGGAGCGGAAGCAAAACTCTCCTTGATATTAGAGAAGGCCTTACGCGCCTCTACCGTCCAGGAAGAAAAATCTACCCTCTTTCTGGTCATATCAGTGAGTGGTTTAACAACAGAGGAATAATTCAAAATAAACTTCCTGTAATAATTGGCAAAGCCCAAAAAACGCATCAGCGCCTTCTGATTCTCAGGAAGCTCCCACTCAAGCACAGCGCGGACCTTCTCGGGGTCCATGCGAAAACCAGAAGCGGAGAGAAGAAACCCGAGAAATTGAATTTCTGGAACCGCAAACACACATTTTTCCAGTTTCGCGTATAATTTATTCTCCCGCAGGATGAGCAAGACCTGACGTAAGTGTTCTTTATGAGTTTTGGAATCAGGAGAAAAAATCAAAATGTCATCCAAATACACTAATACAAATTTCCCCATTAAACGATAAAAATTGCTGTTCATGAAATGCTGAAAAACGGCTGGAGCATTCATCAAACCAAAAGGCATAACCAAATTCTCAAAATGGCCCTCAGGGGTATTGAAGGCCGTCTTCCATTTGTCTCCTTCTCTGACCCTGACCAGGTTGTATGCCCCTCTTAGATCTAATTTGGAAAAAACTTTAGCCCCAACAATCTGGTTAAACAGGTCCGGGATCAGAGGAAGCAGATATGGATCACGAATTGTGATACTGTTCAGCTCCCTGAAATCCAGACAAGGTCTTAAAGAACCATCTTTTTTCTTAACAAAGAAAAAACCAGCGGCAACAGGTGACTTTGAGGGTCGTATGTGTCCTTTTCTCAGACTCTCAGAGATATAAGCACGCATAGCGACCCTTTCAGGTTGGGAGAGATTGTATAAACGAGATTTAGGCAGCTTGGCGCCTGGGATGAGATAAATAGGGCAATCGTACTCCCTGTGCGGGGGCAAATCCTGAACTCCACTCTCAGAGAAGACATCCGAAAATTCTGAGAGAAAAGATGGTACAGTCTTAGTAGAAACCTCAGAAACAGATGTCGTGAGGCAATTCTCTCTGCAAAAGTCACTCCAACCATTTATTTGCCTCGCTTGCCAATCAATGGTGGGGTTATGTTTAGTGAGCCAGGGTAGCCCCAACACTAGAGGAGTAGGCAATCCGCTAAGGACGAAACATGACACATCCTCAACATGAGCATCACTCACAATTAAACGGATATTGTGAACTATGCCCTTTAATGATTTCTGAGAAAGTGGAGCGGAATCAATAGCAAAAACAGGAATATCCTTTCCCAAAGTGCATACCTGGAAACCATGAGTTATCGCAAATTGATTATCAATGAGATTGACAGCTGCTCCACTATCTACAAAAATCTCACAAAAAATGTTCTTGCTCTCTAGCGCCACCCTGGCAGGCAGGACAAAACGGGAACTACAAGCAAGCGGAAAACCTTCAATTTCCGCCTCAACCCTGCCAAGGTTAACAGATGGAATATTTTAAAGGATTTTTTCCTTTTTGTTTCTTTATTATTCTCAAAAGACTGCCTGAATCTCCTAGAGGGACAAACATTTGCCAAAGGATTTATACCTCCACAACAAAAACAAACCTTCCCATGCGGGCTGAATCTTCTATTGTCAGAGGCAATCAACCCCAGCTGCATGGGCTCCTGCTCAGAACGGGTTGACAGCGACTGAGACCCCTGCGCACTGAATGAGACCGCTGCACTGTCCCGGGATTGAGTATGACAGGAAGGAGTGATCTCTCCTCTCTCTCTAAGACGCCTGTCAATACGAACGGCCCGAGACATGGCAGAGTCCAAGGAGATAGGCCTCTCATGAAAGGCAAATGCATCTTTCAATCCCTCTTAAAGACCATGGCAAAATTGACTTCGGAGTGCAGCATCATTCCAACCAGTATCAGCTGCCTATCTCCGAAATTCTGAGCAGTATATCTCTGCGGATTGTTTACCCTGGCATAACAGACGTAGTCTAGACTCAGCCAGAGCAATACGATCCGGATCATCATATATCTGACCCAGTGCTAAAAAGAATTCATCCACTGAACGGAGGGGCCGTGCCCCCACCGGCAGCGAAAAGGGCCAGGACTGAGCGTTACCCCTGAGCAGCGATATAATGATCCCCACCCTCCGTTCCTCATCACCAGAGGAATGGGAAAGAAGGCGAAAATTGAGTTTGCAAGCCTCTCTAAAACGCACAAAATTCTCACTACCCCCGGAGAACGTATCCGGGAGCGAGATCTTAGGCTCAGAACAAACTCCATGAACACAAGCTGAACCGGTCACTTGAAACTGAGAAAGAGTCTTACGGAGATCTGCTACCTCCAATGAAAGACCCTGCAAGCGTTCAGTCAAAAGTGAAACTGGATCCATGCTTGAGACGGTTTTGGCGGTTTATAATGTCACGGAAGGTGTACAGGTAACAAGACAACACAAAATGAATATACGACTTACTGGATCCATAAATGAGGAACAAAAAGGGAGACCCCTGTATCAGACCTGGCACTCTCCCTGACTGCTCAGCCTATGCGAAAATCCCAATGGTAGATGATCGCATATCCTCGTACCTCGACTGTCTAACACCTGAACACCCTATAATAGTGAGGGGACACGACCACCAGCTCCCTACACTAGATACAGAGGGAGTCAGGGTCACCTGGCATCCAGCAAACAGAAAAACACAAATGAATGCACAACACTTATCTTGTAGAAGACTGGGAAGTAGGCTCAGCATGCACACACACTCCAGGAAGTAATATAAACCGCAAACTGATGCACTATGGGGAGGAATTTAAAGGGATGCAATCAGTACAACTACATGACAGCTGAGAGAGGCTAACGAGATGAGGAACTGAAAGCAAAACAAAGGAAGCTCAAGGAGGAGGTTCTGAAAGGCATCTGTCAGAGCTTCTCAGATGTCTGGTGGTGACACCAGGATGGCAAAAGCCAGAGCAGGTGTACCATGTGAATTTTCTCAAACCGTGGAAAGATAGGGAAACCTGTACAGAAGACAGCTCGCGGCTGGGTTTTTTAGGAGAAGAGGTACCGGCCCTTCTGTCTGATGCAAGAGAGGTGGCTGCTACAGTAAAAATTGCTGACAGCCTCTCCTCTAAACAGACTCAGGAGGCCAGGGAGTTCATTAGTCGGAACACTGATGTGTTCTCAGACCTCCCTGGATGCACTTCCATAATCCAGCATGACATTGTCACTGAGCCTCAGACAAAAGTCAGATTAAAACCATACTTGGTACCCAAGGCTCGGCGACAAGCCATATCGGAGAAGGTGCAGCTAATTTTGCAGCTAGACGTCATTGAGGAGTCAAAAAGAGAGTGGGCCAGTCCTATTGATACCCAAGCCGGACGGAACGTTGCGGTTTTGTAACGACTTTCGAAAACTTAACGAGGTTTCCAAATTCGATGCATATCTCATGCCCCGGGTGAATGAGCTCATCGAGAGGTTAGGACAAGCGCCGTATTTTTCTGTTTTGGACCTCACAAAAAGGTACTGGCAGGTGCCCTCAACAGAGGCTGCCAAAGAGAAAATTGTAATTTACATACAATAAAATGTTTAAAGATGATGTATAGGTCTAATTAAATCAAATAAAAAATTATTTATGTTCACAAAAATTCGACCCTTAAAATTATAATGTTTAATATAACTTTTTAAAACCTAATGCCCAAACTATGATTGGATTAGGATACCAATCTAACAGATACCACACTTAATAACATAGATGTCACAGAATATATATGTATGGTGAGGAATGGGTGGGAGTCTCAGGGGGAGGGGGATAAGCTTACCCTAGTTGTCACCCTGTAATACCCCTCAGCCCAGAAAAGAATTCTAATGGTGGAGACTCTCTGTCCTCGTTCCTCAGCTGTTATTCCCTAAATAACCCTAAAGGTGTTCAGGGGGAATGACCCCCCCGGAGATCCCGACGCGTTTCCCCCACTACAATGGTTTCGTATGAATGAATCAATAAGATGCTAGAAGTAGATGCAAACAGATGAATGCAGAAAAACAATATGGTAAGTAGGTGCCAATAAAAGATAGAGAAGACAGGTAGATGATATCAATTATAAATGTCTATCTCACGGTTAGAAGTCCATCAACACGGATAATGGCTGCCTGATACTTTGACTTCCAAATTCACGTGGCTCTTCACCCCTTACTGACGTCTGATGCTGTGGGCGTTTTTTTCGAAGAGAAAACTGCCTTTATCACACCTGAGGGGCTGTATCAATATAAGGTCTTATCCTTTGGTCTGCATGGCGCCCCCGCCCCTTTTTAATGACTTATGGACATTGTGCTTCGTCCAGATCGTTGGTACGCTATAGTCGGCCTTATAACAGGTGAAGACGATTCAGAGTACAGACAGGGGACACAAGATTTTGTGGACTGGTGTCAGCGGAACCAGCTCCAGATCAACGCGGGCAAAACCAAGGCGCTGGTGGTGGATTTCCACAGACACAGGTCCTCTGCTTTGGTTCCGGTGAACATACGGGGAACGGACATTGAGGTGGTGGACTCTTATAAGTACCTGGGTGTTTACCTGAACAACAAACCGGACTGGAGCCATAACACTGATGCTCTTTTCAAAAAGGGTCAGAGCAGACTCTATCTGTTGAGGAGACTGAGGTCCTTTGGAGTGCAGGGGATGCTCCTAAAGACCTTCTTTGACTCAGTGTTGGCATCAGCCATATTCTATGGTGTGGTTTATTGGGGGAGCAGCTTATCTGTGGCTGAGAGACAGAGAGTAGATAAGCTCATTAAGAAGGCCAGCTCTGTCCTAGATTGTCCCCTTGATCCAGGGCAGGAGGTGGGTGACAGAAGAACTCTAGTAAAATTAACATCACTGTTAGACAATGTCTCCCACCCCATGCACGAAGGTATTGTGGAGCTGGAGAACTCCTTCAGTGACAGACTGCTGCATCCTAGGTGCACGAAGGAACATTATCAGAGGTTCTTCCTCCCAGCAGTGGTTAGGATTTATAACCACCACTGTTCCCAGAAACCCAGTAGTGAATTTTTAAAGTGAATTCTGTGTTATGTTTTTCTTGTATTTTGCTCTTATTTTGCTCCTGTTGTGAATGATGTGATTGCTGCTGTTATGCCAAAATTTCCCCACTGAGGGACAATAAAGGGATTTTCTTCTTCTTCTTCTACCCAAAGTGCAGGCTGTAGTGGGCTCCCTTCGAAAGGCTGGACTAACTGCTAACCCCAAAAAATGTGCTATAGGGTTAGAGGAGAGTAAATGCCTGGGGTATGTCATTGGGCGTGGGGTCATCAAACCCCAAGTGAACAAAATAGAGGCGACACAGAATTGGCCCCGACCTGTCACTAATAGGCAATAAAGTCGTTCTTGGGAATGGTGGGCTATTACATGAGGTTTGCCCCCCACTTTGCTACAGTGGCCGCGCCATTGACAGGGCTCTTAATGGGACGCAAGTCAGTTATGGTTCACTGGGATGATCAGGCAGAAGAGACTTTTTTTTTTCGCTTTGAAGTGTTCCCTGTGCGGGTCCCCGGTTTTGGTGACGCCCGACTTCAAAAAGGAATTTATAGTACAGACCGATGCCTTCGAAGTAGGTCTTGATGCTGTACTGTCTCAGGAGGTCAACGGGGAGGAGCATCTCATTGTCTTCCTCAGCCGTAAGCTCACTCCAGCCGAGACCAGGTACAGTATAGTGGAGAGAGAGTGCCTGGCTATCAAGTGGGCCCTCGAGTCTCTCCGTTCTTATTTTTTGGGGAGAAAATTCCGCCTAGTGACAACCACTCCCCTCTCAAGTTGATGAGCCAGGCCAAAGACAGAAATTCCCGGGTCACCAGATGGTTCCTTTCCCTACAGAACTTTAAATTTGCATTGGAACACAGGGCAGACTGGTTCCAGGGAAACGTGGATGCCCTGTCCCGACTATATTGTCTGGCGAGTGTTCACCCCCTCAGGGTTAAACAAAGGGGTGGGGGGGGGGGTGTATATGACACAGTGAGGGGAATGGTCTGGCAAAACAGGTATTTTCCTCCCAACGTGTGCTGCTGGGCTGATTTACAGCCAGGTGGGGTCAAATACCAGACTGGATTTTAAGTGCCGGTCTGGGTTTTTGGCAGCACCTGGCTGTCCTTAAATAGGCAGCTGGGTTCAGCAGCAGGATCTCTGTGTTGGGATCTGAGGCTTGGGGCCAGGTTGGAGGGCTGAGACCCATGGGCCGAGGAAACAGGCCCCCTAAAGCCTGCCGTGGACTGCTGGAGGCAGAACTGATATCAAGGTGACTTGTCTTATATGAACTTTTCAATTTGTGTGAAGTAATACCAAGATGTACTTTCCATTGTGTGTGAAATAAACACCAAGACTACAAAGTAACGCATTGTTTTGTGCATTTGCATCAAGTGTGAATAAACACTGAAGTTTTGCGTTAAGAACTTGTCTTTTGCCTCTGTACTGCCTCCGCTTACCCTATCTACCAGAGCGAAACCCCACAGTGTTAACAAGCAGAATGGTGAATGCAGCTCTGGTCTACATAGATATTGACACACGGCATATATATGTGCAGATCAGCTATGTGCAGCTACAGGGTCACGTCTTTGCCAGGTACTTTGGTGGGTGTGCCACCTCAGCAATCCCACAGGCCTAGCATCATAAGTAACAGGACTGTGATTGATTATATCAATAATAATGTAGGCTATCAGACCGGTTCAGCTAGGTACTGGAAATATGGCATAAATAGCTGACACAACATGCTGTAAGTTGTAGTCTTGCATCAGCCACAGATTAGGAATCACTGCATCATAAAGCTGCCTTTATAACTTCCATAGGAATTGTCACCCAGCTTTCCCAGTGTCCTGAATGACATACATGGGAATACAGGACTACGGGGTGTATTACTGCATCACTGGGGAAATTTACTCCCTTAGAGCTTCAGGAAAATGCAGAACATTCATCTCCAAGCACTGAGACAGAGATTCAAGGCTTCATGCTGATAATAATGGTTTTTATTTATAAAAAGTTTGAGGCCCCTGTATCCGGGGCTGAGGTCACATGGTGGATGTATATAGGATCTACGGTGCCGCCCTTCTGGACATGTCCTGCAATACAAACACAAAGGGCAAATATAAGGATCATTGGAGCTCAAAAAACGTAAAGGTTTTCTTATTAGGACAAGTCCATATGTACTACAATATTAGGGCATACAGACAACATACAGGGGAGGGGATTGGGGGGCATACAGACAAGATACAGGGGAGGGGATGGGGGTGCATACAGACAACATACAGGGGAGGGGATGGGGGGCATACAGACAAAATACAGGGGAGGGGATGGGGGGCATACAGACAATATACAGTGGAGGAGATGGGGGCATACAGACAGCATACAGGGGAGGAGATGGGGGGCATACAGACAGCATACAGGGGAGGGGATGTGAGGAATACAGACAGCATACAGGGGGGGAGATGGGGGCATACAATGACTACAGACTAGGTAGTTCCTATTAAAAAAAATGGTGGACTACGCACCAAGAAAAGGAGATATCCAGATGGACCAACCCCTTTTAAGACATTACACTTTATACAGGGGTGTCTTTCTTATATCCCATTTGGAAAGAACATAAAAGAAAGTTTTCTCACAATCCTAAAAGGGTCAAAGTTCTTGAGTGGTTTTTAAATTAAAAATCATTAAACAATACTTTATTTCTGTAGTTTCTGAATGGTCTGGTTTCAATTGGAAGGTACCACACATCTGGAACTGGAACTCCCCTTTAAAGAACACTATCAGCAGGATCAACTCTATTGAACAGAGTATACTATCTGTTAGGGTTGATCCTGCTGATTAAAATGACATCTACCTTGTAAAAATCAATTGCTGTGTTCCCAAGAAAAAATACTTTTGTTCTTTAAGCAAATGAAAGTTTCAGTGCTCTGAGGGGCGGAGCCTAGAGCCTCAGCTCTCCAGCTTTCCAGTGCTGGCCCCGCCTCTCTGTGCAAGCCCTCATTTACATAAAGAGTAAAAGTCTTTTTTCTTCTTCTCAGGAACGCTGCAACCGATTTTCACAAGACAGGTATCATTTTAATCAGCAGGATCAACTCTGCCAGGCAGTATACCTGGGTTTATAGGGTTGATCTTGCTGACAGCTGCTCATGAATCTTTTGGTCTCTTTAATAAAACCAGATACTTCTATCATATTTAACACTCCCCATACTGACCTGTTCTTTATAGGCTGCGTCCATAGTTCACCAGAGGCTCAGTGTCTGGTCACTAACAGATTGAGCAGAAACATTAGCAGTTAGTATACAAGCTCAAAATGTCTCCATGCACGTAGTATAGTGCGCATTATATACCTGCATAGAACCTATGTTTAGTCCTCCTGTTGCCTCCCCCCTTAGAGCATTTTCCTGGGTTCTGGACTTTACCACTTGACTTCCTGTCTGGGTGACCACAATTTGTGTCCATGTAACGTCATGTACTGAAGTAGTCACAGGGAATTCTATACAATGCGCGGCCTCTCCATACTACATAGATGTGTTTTTGCATTGTCTATCACACTCAGACGATAAGCCAGAGGGATGGAGAGTCATACTCTGGATCTAGAGCTTCAGGAGACCCAAAAGGTCTCAGCCTTATATGACTCATGACTCAAATGAGAAGACCAGCATTATGAATGACTCATGATAGTTTGGGCCTTGTTATACATTTTTCATTGAGGACAAGGTTCTTCACCCTACACCATACACGTCTGCAAGAAGCTTGATAAAATATCACACAAAATTCTGCATCTTCAGGATAGAAACTTTGGGGAAGGGGGGGAGATGAAGAAAGATTGTCTTTGCACGATTTGGGGGAGATATTGCATAGAAACTGGATTGCTTTTCCTATACAGATACAAAGCATTCAGAAAGTCTTCAGACCCTTTCACTTTTTTCACATTTTCTTATGTTCCTCCTCGTGCTAACATAAAAAAAAAATCCAGTTTTTCTGCCTTCAATATCCCAAAATCTTGCATTGATATAAGTATTCACACTTTTCATTCAGGACTTAGTTGAAGCCCATTTGGCAACGATTACAGCCTCCAGTCTTCTTGGGGATGATACCACAAAGTTTGCACCCGGATTTAGGTTTTTCTGTCAGTCTTCTCTGCAGATCCTCTCAAACTCTGTCAAGTTGGATGGGGACCGTCGGTGGACAGCCATTTTCAGGTCTCTCTATTGAGATGTTCCATTGGGTTCAGGTCAGGGCTCTGGCTGGGCCACTCAAGGACATTTACAGAAAAATGTCCATCAGCCACTGCTGTGTTCCCTTGGCTGTGTGCTTTGGGTGATTGTCTTGTTGGAAGGTGAAGCTTTGGCCAAGTCTGAGGTCCAGAGCACTCTGAATTAGCGTTTTATTATAAGAATATCTCTGTACTTTGCTTCATTCAGCTTTTCCTCAACTCTGACCAGTCTCCCTTATTTTTCTCCAGATCTGAGCCTCCACACAATCCTGTCTCTGAGCGCTACAGGCAGTTCTTTCCTCCTCATGCCTCGGCTTTTCTCTGACATGCATAGATTTTTTTTTAGATTTTAGCACAAATAGCAACATAACAAAATGTGAAGGCGCTGTATAATATGGAATTTTTCACAGTTTTGGACTCCATTTGGTGGACTTCATTCTGAGATTTGCTATGGGTTCCTACGATATGTGTGTCCACCTCAGTATGTACCATCACCATGTGACACTGTGAAGCATTACCATGAAAACTAACTAACTGCAGTATTGACGACCCTGTTGTATTTGACGTTTCCATCAAATTGTACCCTTTTTCTTTATACTCACCCCCACAGACACAAGGAGGGTTTCCCAAAAGACCTGTGAAGCAAAAAACATTCATGTGTTAATTTCACATATTTGTCCTCTTCTTCTTAGGTATATCACAAGCTGGGTGATAACCAGTCTGACCACTATAACAGCTCCCATAATCACTTAGTGTTAAAGGCTCCAGAAATGGCTGGGTAAAATTCTCTTTAGAGACTGGTTTGTTGGTCAATTTTATTGGTTGTCATCCAGCTTTCCCAGAAACAGATATAAGTAAGCAGTAGCTGAGTGCAGAGAAATTAGAGAGTGCAGCAGATAAAAGGACACCAGTATTACAAATGGTAGGTGGGGGCTTTGTTACAGATGGTTGCACTGGGGCTCAGGGGCTTCCACCTAAACCTCTGGTTGTCACTCTTTTTATTCTATTCTATTTTACTGATCCTTAAAGTGGATCTGACAGGGTCCCATCTGAAGGCAGTAAATGATAGAGGGGGAAATTCTGAACTCGGGGATATATAATTTTCTATGATCTTGTTCTGTTTTTTTATGTAAAAAGGCAAAATCATGGCAAAAGCCTGTGAGTCCTGCTTTTCCCGCCCACACACTCTGAGAGCTGTCAATCACTGTGTGTGGGCGGAGAAGCAGGACTCACAGGCTTTTTCTATGATTCTACCTTTTTATATGAAAAACTGAACCGAATCATAGAAAACGATATATCCCCGAGCTCAGCTTCTCCTCCTCTATTCTATAGTCACATCAGACAGGGGAAAGTATGGATCAACCTCAGAACCATTTTTTTTTCCCATGCAAATTATTGTGGCAAATTTATGCTAACAATTTTAAAAAAATAACACAGCAGAGTAAATGATGCATGAGAGATCATGGCTCAGGGTGTAGTTACAGCTTCTGTGTTAGACTTGGCTTGTTTCGGCTTTTATCTGAGTCATTTAGTCTGTGATTTTATTTGATTCTCTGCCCTCTGGCATAGTAATCCATGTGAGAAATCTTCAAACGCCTAAATAGTTATGCTTCTTTAGTTTTGACTGCCAGGGCATGCTGGAAGTTGTAGTTTCACCTCAGCCAAAGGTTGGAGATCACAAAAGGGTTAAATAACATGGCTGCACACAGCGTCACTCCTGACCACAGACTGCGTGTGGTATTGCAGCTCATTCACTTCCATGGTGCTAGGCTGTAATACCAGAAGCAACCCATGGACAGGTGTGGCGCTGTTTCTGTAAGAAAGCAGCTATGTTTTTCTAATGCTGTACAGCCCATTTAGTAGGACCTTGACAGTCCTGGTGATGTGTGCTGGAGGTTATCTTGGGACCAGACTTACCATTGGGGCACTGGTCTGGGCAGGGGTTCACCAAGTTCCCATTGAGCACGGCAGGCCTGTTTCCAGATGGGACGGGTGCGTGAGGCTGAGTGTTTGTAAAGACTAAAGAGAAAGAATATCAGCATTTTATAAGTGCTGCAGGTAATGACATAAAATAATTATAGAAAACAAAAATAATCAGATATAGTCATCTTAGAAGACCACGTCTAACCCTGGGGCTGTTGTGTCTTGCCCTGTAATAGAATTCTTTGATTTTGGCCCAGTGTTTTTGTTTTTATTGGATACGCCTGTGCGGCTTACATGAGCTGAATTTGCTATAATGCTGCCACCTAGTGGACAGACTATTTGCTTTTGACATCTTAGGTTGCCGAGCAGCCACATGAGTTGACCTCCTTTCTGGGTGACCACAGTTTGTAGTCACAGAGAATTCTATACAATGTGCGGCTTCTCCCTACTACATAGATGTGTTTTTGCATTGTCTACCACGCTCAGACAATAATCCAGAGGGATCCAGTCATACTCTGGACCTAGAGCTTCAGTGGACCCAAAAGGTCTCAGCCTTATATGAGGAGACCAGTATTATAATAACTGGGCCCTTGTTATAAATTACAAAACACTGTGGAACATTACCATGAATTACCGTGAGATTTGGCAGCACAGTTCTACTGACTGTAGTATTGACGACCCTGTTTCTATCAAATTTTACCCTTTTTCTTTATACTCACTTCCACAGGCACAAGGAGGACTTCCAAAAAGACCTGTAAAGCAAAAACCATTCATGTGTTGATTTAACATATATATCACTCTCAGGGAAGGCTGGGTGATAACCAGTATGACTGCTACAGCTGCTCCCATAATTGATTGGTTTAATAGGCTCCAGAATGACTACTACTGGACTGGAATGCTGGCTATTTTTATTGGCTGTCACCCAGCTTTCCCAGAAACAGAAACAAGTAAGCAGTAGCCAAGTACAGGGAGTGTAGAGAATGCAGGAGATAAGCATTACAAATGAATGGCGCATGGTAGGTGGGGGGCTTTGTCACAGACAGTTGCACTGAGGCTCAGGATCTTCCACTTAAACCTCTGCTTGTCACTTACTGATTCTTAAAGTGGATCTGTCAGGTCTCTATCTGAAGGCAGCATGTTATAGAGGGGGAAATTCTGAGCTCGGGGATATATCATTTTCATTGGTTTCCTTCAGTTTTTTCACGTGAAAAGGCTGAATTGTTGCAAAAGCCTGTGAGTCCTGCTTTTCCCTTCCACACGCAGTGATTGACAGCTCTCAGAGTGTGTGGGCGGGGAAAAGCAGGACTCACAGGCTTTTTCTATAATTGTCCCTTTTTATATGAAAAACTGAACCAAATAATAGAAAACTATATATCCCCGAGCTCAGCTTCTCCTCCTCGTTACTATAGTGACTTCAAACAGGAAAAAATATAGATCTACTTTAAACAAGCTTTGCCCCTCAGAACCAATTTATTTTCTCCCATGCAAACTATTTAGGAAAATTTACACCAGAAATTTGAGAGAAATAATACAGCAGAGTAAATAATGGGTGAATGATCCGGCTCAGCGTGCAGAGACAGCTTCTGTGCTATGCTTGTCTTGTTTCAGCTGTTATCTGCCTCATTTAATCTGTAATTTTATTTGATCCTCTGCCCTCTGGCACAGTATTCCCTGTGAGAAATCTTCACCCCTAGTTTTTATACTTCTTTGGTTTTAGAAGGCAGGGCATGCTGGGAGCTGTAGTTTCACCGCAGCCAAAGTCTGCAGACCAAAACGAGGTTGAATAGGATTAGAAAAACATGGTTGCTTTCTTGCAAACAGCGCCACTCCTGCCTGCAGGTTGTGCATGCTATTGCAGCTCATTCACTTCCATGATGCTTAGCTGTAATACCAGATGCAGGGCCGGCCTTTGGGGTGTGCGGGCTGTGCGGCCGCACAGGGCGCCAAAGCAACAGAAGCGCAGAGCGGCCGACAGCTCGCAGTGTAATATGCGGCAGGAGAGGCGGCACTTGTGTTCTGCCTCGTGGCGGGCCCCCGCCCCCTCCCCCTCCCCTGTCTGACCTGATTCCCCCTCTCCTGTGTCTGACCTGTCTCCTGATGATTCTCCGTGCCGTGCGTCTGGCACGTCTGCACCATTTCACAGACAGTTCACACTGGCCAATCAGCTTTTCGCAGCGCAAAGATCCTGCTGCTGATTGGCCAGTGTGTAGGACTGGAGCAGCAGGCGCTCCGCTCGCATCCTGCTTGTTCCTGTGTCACTCACCGCGTCAAGGTCTGCCGACTACAGCCCGCCCTAGCCCAGAGAGACTGAAGGACTGCCCTGGAGACTGTCGAACCGGACAATAAGGTAAGTTACCTTATAGTAATTTACATGCATGCACTAGAAATCTGATCCATACCCTGCCCAATTTACCCTGCAAAACTGAGCAAAAAGTCACAATTGTTTTAGCAAAACAAAGCTTGTGCAAAAATGTGTGGCTTCTTAGTGCTACAATTCTGGTGCAGGGGGAATGATAAATCTTCCCATTGTGTTTTCTAGCACCTTCTGAACTATGTTATAGGCACAGGTGCTAACATTGTTGTGCCCATGGAGGGAAAATTAATGACGGCACACCAGGGCCGTTGTAACGTTACACTTCCCTACCTCGTGAGATTTCCCTACTCTCGTCACTTCTGGTCGCACCGGACATGACGTGAGGAGGTAATCAGCACCACGCAGGCGCACAACGATGGGTTAGGGAAATTTCACAGCAGAGTGCGCATGCGCCGGGAGCCTGCAGCGCCACGCAGGCGCACAATGACAGGTTAGGGAAATTTCACAGCAGAGTGCGCATGCGCTGGGAGCCTCGCCGGCGGTTAGGGTAGGGAAAAATTATGGGCCAGTGCGCAGGCGCGGTGATTAGATGGATGTTCTCAGCTGGACACCGGCCGACACTGCGCATGCGCTGGGAGCCTCACCAGCGGTTAGGGTAGGGAAAAAGCACTGGCCCGTACGTAATTTTTCCCTTCCCTAACCGCTGGTGAGGCTCCCGGTGCATGCGCAGTGTCGGACGGTGTTCAGCTGAGAACATCCATCCGATCACTGCGCCTGCGCACTGGCCCATAATTTTTTCCTATTCTAACCGCCAGCAAAACTCCTGGCGCATGCGCACTCTGCTGTGAAATTTCCCTAACTTGTCGTTGTGCGCCTGTGCGGCGCTGCACACCTCCTTACATCATGTCCGGTGCAACCGGAAGTGACGAGGGTAGGGAAATCTCACGAAGTAGGTAGGTATAACGTTACACCGGCCTTTGGGGTGTGCGGGCTGGTAACTACTTGGTTGGATAGCCAGCCAGCCTATGCCATGATGCCAGCAACAAGCAATGTTTTTTTTTCTCTTTTGGGGGGGGCGCCACAAGGTGTTCAGGCGCCCTCGCACAGGGTGCCTGAACACCTAAGGCCGGCCCTGACCAGATGCAACCCATGGACAGGTGTGGCGCTGTTTCTGGAATACAGAAGCTATGTTTTTCTAATCCTGTACAACCCTTTTAGTAGGACTTTGAGAGTCCTGGTGATGTGTGCTGGAGGTTATCTTGGGGCCAGACTTACCATTGGGGCACTGGTCTGGACAGGGGTTTAGCAAGGTCCCATTGAGAACTCCAGGCCTGTTTCCAGATGAGACGGGTGCGTGAGGTTGAGAGCTTGTGAAAGCTAAAGATAAAAACATATCAATCTTTTCTAAGTGCAGGTAATGACATAAAATAATTATAGAAAACAACAATAAACAGATACAATGAGTCACTGACTATCATAGGAGGCCACGTCTAACCCTGCGGTTGTTGTGTGCAATGCCTTGCCCTGTAATGGAATTTTGGATTCTTGCTCAGCGCCCTTGGATACCACTGCGCGGCTCAGATGAGCTGAGTTTGCTTGCTGAAATGTTGCCACCTAGTGGCCAGGCTATTTACTGTTGAGCTCTAAAAAGGACTAAATATTTCTGTAACTTTCTCATATACTTAAAGGGGTTTTCCAATTGTGAGAAGTTATCCCCTATCCACCTGATACGGGATGACTATTAGATTAGTGGGGGTCCTGCCACTGGGCCCCCCACAAATCACAAAAACGGGGTCCCACCTTGAAATGAATGGAGCAGCTGGTGGGGCATGCACACTACCGCTCCATCTCTATGGGGTTCCAGAGTCTAATACATCGCTCAGCTATTTACGGAGCTTCCATTTAAATGAATGGAGCAGCAGTTCGCATGTCTGACCTGCCATTCCTTTTTGGGGGTTTGGTTCTCGAATGATATGGGGGTCCCCGTACTCCTGATTGATCTAATAGTTATCCCTGTCCTTTGACTAAGGTTAGGGTCCTACAACAAGAATACCCCATTTATTGTTTCAATCCCTTAGTTTCTTCAGTTTATAAGATCTCTGTTTGCTGTCAGTGAAAAGATCTCTGTCCTGATTACCACAACTGCACTGCTCGTTGCAAGACAAACCACACGTTGCATTAATTTGAATGGGGTTTGCAGTAGTCCATGCACAGGCTAAAGGGGCATCTGTCAGCAGTTTTGTACCTATGACACTGGCCGACCTGTTACATGTGAGCTTGGCAGCTGAAAGCATCTGCGTTGGTCCCATGTTCATATGTGCCCGCATTGCTGAGAAAAATGATGTTTTATTGCATGCTAATGAGCCTCTAGGAGCAACGGGGGCGTTACTATTACACTTAAAGGCTCTGCTCTCTCTGCAACTGCTGTCTCCTCTGCACATTCATTGACAGGGCCCGGTGTGATGGCGTTTACACTGCCTGGTCTAGTGAAAGTGCAGAGGGCGCAGCAGTTGCAGAGAGAGCAGAGCCTCTAAGTGTAATGGTAACGCCCCCTTTGCTCCTAGAGGCTCATTTGCATATAATAAAACATCATTTTTCTCAGCAATGCGGGCACATATCAACATGGGACCAACACAGATGCCTTCAGTTGCCAAGTGCCCATGCAACAGGTCAGGCAGTGTCATAGGTACAAATCTGCTGACAGATGCCTTTTAAAAACAGAAAGAAACAAATGATATTTTCTTACCAGGAATCGGGGACGGGGTGATATTTCTAGTATTCACATTGACGTTTGCTAAAATATACAAAAATGCAATGTTTAGCTTCATCCTGATAATGTGATGAAAGTAATATGAAATGTTGTGCAGTTTCCCAATGTTGCTTGTGCTTCAATTCCGCTTGCTGTCAGTGGAGGAAAACGCCAGTGGTCTACCTTCTAGGCTGAAATGCGTTCTGATCATGTCCTGCCCACACGGGTGGACAACTCCAACTGTAGACTCTCCTGTGTGCAGTAAACACCCTAGACTCCAGCACTGACACATTTCACCTACGCTGATACATTGTAGCAAACCATCAGAACAAGAGTCAGAATTGTGCCGCTGATGGGTTTAGCTCACAGAAAATTGTCTAGACTGGATACAATTGCTAGGTCTGTAATGATTTATATGTCAACAAGAGTGGCCCCATTCACTGACAGCAAGCAGAGATGAGGAATTTAAACACAGTGCACCAGGAAGTTGTATCACAGAAAAGAAGTTGCTTCAATGTCTGTTACACTCACAGTGGACTCCAGTGACTGCACTTGAGTGATTGTCAGCTCTTGGGGTCGCGGTGGTGGCTGCTACAGTAACGTTGTGCCCATTGATTAATCCTATGAGGCAAAAATCACAACTTAGTTTGAGAATGAAACCTCTGGATTGTATTAAATCAGGACATGGTGACAAGGTGGACACCTTGTGGTACTGGGGTACCTTTGGCCCACATGAGGGTCCACACTCCAGCAGGGTACATCTACTGAAGATGCTCTTCTCACTACATACGCAGATCATGTCATCATTAATAAGTTTGTCCATGATTGCAAAAACATGGCTTCGTTCTTCGAAAAACAGCGCCACACCTGTCCACAGGTTGCGTGTGGCATTGCAGCTCAGCCCCGTTCACATCAATGGAGCTGTAATATCAGGCACAGCCTATGGACAGGTGTGGTGCTGTTTCTGGAAGGAAGGAACAATTTTTTTCCAATTCTGAATAAGCACAAGGGATGTGCTCCATGTGAAGCTTCAGGTGTGATTGTCCAATTCTGGGCTACCTGAGCATGGTGGTGGCTGAACCCAGAGGGTCCTCTGCACCTCTCGTAAGCCAGTACATCTTGAAACCATACAGGTTGTCTACAAGATCCATCCAAAACCTCTAAAGGTGCTGGAATATCTCAAACACTACTTAGGTCTCTGTACAATGGAATGTATAGGGGCTGAAGTCCCTAAGCAAGAACCAGAGCAGAGCTTGAGGAAAGGTCTAAGATGATTTCCAAGACTTAGTTATTTTGTCAGGGGACATGTCCTCTGTAGCTTAGAACCTGAGGGAAGTTCTGTAAT
This sequence comes from Bufo gargarizans, assembly GCF_014858855.1. Lineage (NCBI taxonomy): Eukaryota > Metazoa > Chordata > Amphibia > Anura > Bufonidae > Bufo > Bufo gargarizans. The sequence continues at coordinate 15,734,318 of NC_058088.1, read as the reverse complement.
AATCTCCAACATTGAGTTTTTTTTGGTAATGGAAATCCTCAATTCAAGGGACATGATGTCTTCTGGAGGTCTGTAGATCCTCCTTTCCAGAGGACATGGGGTCTTTGAACCTCCGACTTTATACGGAAGAGTACGACCCGTTACACGCTGTATTACAGAGGCATTCGCCTCAAGAACCATTGCTTTTAGGGGATAATACAGTGACACCATGCAGTGTACAAGGTGCCTAATGGTCTATAATTTAGACCCATAGGCACTCCATGGGCCACTGTACACCATGTAAGCGACTTTGGAGTCTAATATTAACACAGGTGGATTAATGGTTGATCATCATGTATACCTGCGCTGGTGTTAGATGAGCGGGGGGTTGGGATGGCAACTGGTCCACCTGGAAGGTAACAAAAATATATATTAGGCAACATGAACCGTAGAATTGGCTTCCATTTTAACCGGATCTATTATGAATATGACCGATCAGTTATGATCTGCCATGTTCCATTTCCCCCCATTGACTTACAATGGCTAGAGATTCCTAGCGTCAGGAGGCAGCATGTAAAGCCCTACTCTTCTATGGTAAACATGTGGGTGTTCCCATTAATAGCCCCGGAAAAATCTACTATTCTTTTTGCTATTCAAAACAATTTTTTTTAAATCAATATGGACTATTTGAGAATGAATCTGAGTAGATTGGGTGGAACCTCAAAGCTCTTTGGATGGATGGCTCTACATGTTTCCACAAATGCTGGATAACTATAAAGAACACATTTGCATTTGTAATTGAGGCGGATTAGAGACAGAGTGACTGATGTGCAAGTGCTGACTGGTGATCCTGTACCCTGATAGACGAGGCAAAACAAACTCATGGCTGTGATGCCGAGAGGAAGTTGGCACATGTGAACGTGGCACTGGTATCTGCCTGCACAGATAATATTCTATACATATCGCAGGATATAAGAATTACAGATACAGTAGCAACTATTTAGAGAATGAGATCTTCTGCCGGGCACACGTACCGTGTCCTCTTCCTCTAGGTTAAGCAGCTCTCTGTGGCCCCATGCGGCATTCACCTGGCCACCTGGTTCTGCATGTTTCGCATCAGCCAACAGTGCCACAGTCTTTTTCAGCTGTGTCACACAAGCTGTAATGCCGTAATTCCATTGGCAGGAAGGGGCAATGCTTTTTGTTATCCCGTAGCTTCATCCATGTAAGCAATGTCCTTACGCCGATGCATTCTAAAGGTAACAGCTGGACCAAATGGAAGGCATGTGTAGTGTCCTGGAGCAAGGGTACTTCGGACTATGGACATTTGCCCTTATTGAAGAGTTAACTTGCACTGTAATTTATGCTGTTGTGTCCACTTATATTAATTTCACATTGTTGAACTACATTTTATATATTTATTGTAATATATATGTTTCTGTTATTCACGCTATATTTGCACTGCAGTAAGGGTTAATGCACAGACAGCTAATACTGAGAGACTATGACTTTCTACCTATGCAAAGTTTTGTCGGCAGGGGAAAAAAATTGACAAACTGACCCTCTGACTGTCTGGTTTAGCTCTGTTGTTTATGTCTGTGAAAAACTGCTTAGTCATTCCCATAAACTTGCATTAAAACTCTAGACAAGTCTATGACAGACTAAAATTGTAACATGTTTCTACCAATTCGTTATATTTTCTCCTATGCTAGCACCTTTTTTGTGTATGTGGTGCATATATGTTGTTTTAAGGCTTTGTTTTGATTAATACAAATAATCTGATTGAAAATAAATTGTAACAGTGTTTCTGTTTAGGCTGTGCTTCTCCACTTCACCCCTCCTAGTTCAGCTACAAACTGTATATAACGAGAACAGATAAAGGCTACAGCTTACATATAGGGACTAGTGTTGAGCGAGCTCGGCTGAACTACTGTTCGGCTTGAGCATCGCTATGCTTGGCACATCGCAGTGTTTGGCCGTACACTGCGTGTCCCCAAGTACAATTTAATACAATAAAAGTCAATGGGAGACCTGAGCATGAAACCAGGCACCCCCTGCAATGAAGAAGAATGGGTGTCTGGTTCACAAAAAAAAAGGTTAGAAATTGATGGAAACCCCATCAAAATAGTTTGGAAACAGCATTAGGAGGATGGCTGGATACATCTTGGACTCCTATTATCTATGAAATACAATAGACAACCACACAAAGTGTATATGCCAAAAGCCAGGTATGTGCAAGCCAACAATCTATCCATGAGACAAATAACAGTCAGCATACCTTACAATGGCAGCCTTGTGCACTTGTGAACTATGAGACATTCCAAACCAGCTCTCATCTGACTGAGAACAAGTAAGCTTCAAAGTTGCTTAATATCTGTTGGATGGCTTGGGTGGACCTGCACACCTAGATCAATATCATTAGGGTGATAAAAAAAATCTGATTGTCCTAACATAATATTCAATAACGTTTCTATACAGTTTTGTCATGTGAACTAATTTGCATAAATATGGGCATATGGGAAAGACATGCAAATGAGCAGAATCTGCCTTTGTTTTTAGCTGAAAAACCATTTGCATGGAAAATTCATGAAAAAAATTGCGATTACAATACACTACTGTTTATCTTGTTGGGGCGCTAGTAAGTGGGGCACCCTGCTCAACAGAGTCCACACACCATGTAGCACTCAGCCTATAATAGCCTGCGCTAACACTGAGGTGTATATCGGATTGCTGCTATCATTCACACATCTTTTAGCACATTATTTGCGGTAATATAAGCTTGCTAGGATGTATCTGAGGACTATTGTCCTGCTTGTAATGACTCATGAACAGCTCCATCTATTGTTTTCATAGTCTTATGACAAGACTATGAATCCAATAGATGGTGCTGTTCATGAGTAGTGTAGATCGCGTATATTCTAATTGCTAATTTTTTATTGCTAATTTTCTACATAGCGCCCTAACAAGATGAACAGCGCCATCTATTGGTTTCATAGTCTTATGACAAGACTATGAATCCAATAGATGGAGCTGTTCATGAGTAGTGTAGATCGCAAATTTTCTTTCCCATATGCCCATGTTTATGCAAATGAGTTTATATGACAAAACTGTATAGAAAGGTTATTGAATATTATGTTAGGCCAATCAGAAAACTTTTTGTCACCCTAATGATATTGATCTAGGTGTGCAGGTCCACCCAAGCCATCCAACAGATATGAAGCAACTTTGAAGCTTACTGGCTCTCAGTCAGATGAGAGCTGGTTTGGAATGTCTCATAGTGCACAAGGCTGCCATTGTAAGGTATGCTGACTGTTATCTGTCTCATGGATAGATTGTTGGCTTGCACATACCCGACTTTTGGCATATAGCCTTTGTGTGGTTTTCTATTGTATGTCATAGTTGATGGGAGTCCAAGATACATCCAGAATACCTCCCAATGCTGTTTCCAAACTATTTTGGTGGGGTTTCCATCAATTTTTAACTTTTTTTTGTGTGAACCAGACACCCTCTTCTCTTCTGAGCAGGAGGTGCCTGGGGTTCTCCCATTGTGCTCGGTAGAGCACACGAGCATACCGATGTGTTCGGTATAGGGGGACCAACGCTTAGTGGGAGAGACCTTGCCACAATGCATGAGTGACCAGAATAAGACTTCGAGATGGGGATGCTTAGTCACAGATCCTTTGTTTCCAGCCCGTTGACCAGGGCTCCAGCCAGACATTGGGCCACTAGCCCTTTGGTCAGGGTACCAGCCTTCTGAGAGAGAGAAGGACAGCTAGCTCAGGCATTTCCTTAGCATGAAGTCTTCTTCTGCCAGGGAGGAGGCTAGAGAAGCAAGCTAAGTGCCTTGCCTGTATTGTTTTGCACCTTATTTTCTCCTGTAAAGAAGCACACTGGTTTATTGCAGACCCTGACTCTCTGGATTTATTTCCCATTGGGGTGCAGCACACTTTCCCATCCTTTCTGGAGAGCAGCAACATGTGGTAACACCTCACCAATGTCCGGGGGACCCAGCTAAGTATTGGGGCCACCCCAAAACTGACCCATTTTCCCCTGACCAGACATAGTGCCCAGGTCTGAACCTTCCCGTAACCATTCTGGTTTAGGCTAGGCATTGGGTCAACCAATGCCTATTCCTAGGAAAGTCACCTGATCAAGTGCCACAAATGATATGAACAATAATATAGATAGGTGAACTGAGAAAAACATCCTAGACATGGCTTGGAAAACTCATCAATTAGTCTGAGGCTGGACCAAGACATTGTGTACACTGTTCAACCATGATTATAATACAGATTAAGATTAAGTCTTTGTCCAAAATAAATGAACCAGTGGAAACTCAAACACTCTCGGAGGAGTCAACTCGACCACCCAACAGACTGAATTACTTTTCATCACTAGTAGTGCTGTTGCATAAGTGTTTATGGATAGAGTTGAGCGAACACCTGGATGTTCGGGTTCGAGAAGTTCGGCCGAACATCCCGGAAATGTTCGGGTTCGGGATCCGAACCCGATCCGAACTTCGTCCCGAACCCGAACCCCATTGAAGTCAATGGGGACCCGAACTTTTCGGCACTAAAAAGGCTGTAAAACAGCCCAGGAAAGAGCTAGAGGGCTGCAAAAGGCAGCAACATGTAGGTAAATCCCCTGCAAACAAATGTGGATAGGGAAATTAATTAAAATAAAAATTAAATAAATAAAAATTAACCAAAATCAATTGGAGAGAGGTTCCATAGCAGAGAATCTGGCTTCCCGTCACCCACCACTGGAACAGTCCATTCTCAGATATTTAGGCCCCGGCACCCAGGCAGAGGAGAGAGGTCCCGTAACAGAGAATCTGTCTTCATGTCAGCAGAGAATTAGTCTGCATGTCATAGCAGAGAATGAGGCTTCACGTCAGCCACCACTGCAACAGTCCATTGGCATATATTTAGGCCCAGCACCCAGGCAGAGGAGGGAGGTCCCGTAACAGAGAATCTGTCTTCATGTCAGCAGAGAATTAGTCTGCATGTCATAGCAGAGAATGAGGCTTCACGTCAGCCACCACTGCAACAGTCCATTGGCATATATTTAGGCCCAGCACACACACAGGCAGAGGAGAGAGGTCCCGTAACAGAGAATCTGGCTTCATGTCAGCAGAGAATCAGTCTGCATGTCATAGCAGAGAATGAGGCTTCACGTCAGCCACCACTGCAACAGTCCATTGGCATATATTTAGGCCCAGCACACACACAGGCAGAGGAGAGAGGTCCCGTAACAGAGAATCTGGCTTCATGTCAGCAGAGAATCAGTCTGCATGTCATAGCAGAGAATGAGGCTTCACGTCAGCCACCACTGCAACAGTCCATTGGCATATATTTAGGCCCAGCACCCAGTCAGAGGAGGGAGGTCCCGTAACAGAGAATCTGTCTTCATGTCAGCAGAGAATTAGTCTGCATGTCATAGCAGAGAATGAGGCTTCACGTCAGCCACCACTGCAACAGTCCATTGGCATATATTTAGGCCCAGCACACACACAGGCAGAGGAGAGAGGTCCCGTAACAGAGAATCTGGCTTCATGTCAGCAGAGAATCAGTCTGCATGTCATAGCAGAGAATGAGGCTTCACGTCAGCCACCACTGCAACAGTCCATTGGCATATATTTAGGCCCAGCACACACACAGGCAGAGGAGAGAGGTCCCGTAACAGAGAATCTGGCTTCATGTCAGCAGAGAATCAGTCTGCATGTCATAGCAGAGAATGAGGCTTCACGTCAGCCACCACTGCAACAGTCCATTGGCATATATTTAGGCCCAGCACCCAGGCAGAGGAGGGAGGTCCCGTAACAGAGAATCTGTCTTCATGTCAGCAGAGAATTAGTCTGCATGTCATAGCAGAGAATGAGGCTTCACGTCAGCCACCACTGCAACAGTCCATTGGCATATATTTAGGCCCAGCACACACACAGGCAGAGGAGAGAGGTCCCGTAACAGAGAATCTGGCTTCATGTCAGCAGAGAATCAGTCTGCATGTCATAGCAGAGAATGAGGCTTCACGTCACCCACCACTGCAACAGTCCATTGGCATATATTTAGGCCTAGCACACAGGCAGAGCAGAGAGGTCCCGTAACAGACAATCTGGCTTCATGTCAGCAGAGAATCAGTCTGCATGTCATAGCAGAGAATGAGGCTTCACGTCACCCACCACTGCAACAGTCCATTGGCATATATTTAGGCCTAGCACACAGGCAGAGCAGAGAGGTCCCGTAACAGACAATCTGGCTTCATGACAGCAGAGAATTAGTCTGCATGTCATAGCAGAGAATGAGGCTTCACGTCAGCCACCACTGCAACAGTCCATTGGCATATATTTAGGCCCAGCACCCAGGCAGAGGAGAGAGGTCCCGTAACAGACAATCTGGCTTCATGTCAGCAGAGAATTAGTCTGCATGTCATAGCAGAGAATCAGGCTTCACGTCAGCCACCACTGCAACAGTCCATTGTCATAAATTTAGGCCCAGCACCCAGGCAGAGGAGAGAGGTCCCGTAACAGACAATCTGGCTTCATGTCAGCAGAGAATTAGTCTGCATGTCATAGCAGAGAATGAGGCTTCACGTCAGCCACCACTGCAACAGTCCATTGGCATATATTTAGGCCTAGCACACAGGCAGAGCAGAGAGGTCCCGTAACAGACAATCTGGCTTCATGACAGCAGAGAATCAGTCTGCATGTCATAGCAGAGAATCAGGCTTCACGTCAGCCACCACTGCAACAGTCCATTGTCATAAATTTAGGCCCAGCACCCAGGCAGAGGAGAGAGGTCCCGTAACAGAGAATCTGGCTTCATGTCAGCAGAGAATCAGTCTTCATATCATAGCAGAGAATCAGGCTTCACGTCACCCACCACTGTAAGAGTCAATTTTCATAAATTTAGGCCCAGAACCCAGGCAGAGGAGAAAGGTCCCGTAACAGACAATCTGGCTTCATGTCAGCAGAGAATCAGTCTTCATATCATAGCCTAGAATCAGGCTTCACGTCACCCACCACTGTAAGAGTCAATTTTCATAAATTTAGGCCCAGAACCCAGGCAGAGGAGAAAGGTCCCGTAACAGACAATCTGGCTTCATGTCAGCAGAGAATCAGTCTTCATATCATAGCAGAGAATCAGGCTTCACGTCACCCACCACTGCAACAGTCAATTGTCATAAATTTAGGCCCAGCACCCAGGCAGAGGAGAGAGCTCCCGTAACAGAGGATCTGGCTTCATGTCAGCAGAGAATCAGTCTGCATGTCATAGCAGAGAATGAGGCTTCACGTCACCCACCACTGCAACAGTCCATTGGCATATATTTAGGCCTAGCACACAGGCAGAGCAGAGAGGTCCCGTAACAGACAATCTGGCTTCATGTCAGCAGAGAATCAGTCTGCATGTCATAGCAGAGAATGAGGCTTCACGTCACCCACCACTGCAACAGTCCATTGGCATATATTTAGGCCTAGCACACAGGCAGAGCAGAGAGGTCCCGTAACAGACAATCTGGCTTCATGACAGCAGAGAATCAGTCTGCATGTCATAGCAGAGAATGAGGCTTCACGTCACCCACCACTGCAACAGTCCATTGGCATATATTTAGGCCTAGCACACAGGCAGAGCAGAGAGGTCCCGTAACAGACAATCTGGCTTCATGTCAGCAGAGAATCAGTCTGCATGTCATAGCAGAGAATGAGGCTTCACGTCACCCACCACTGCAACAGTCCATTGGCATATATTTAGGCCTAGCACACAGGCAGAGCAGAGAGGTCCCGTAACAGACAATCTGGCTTCATGACAGCAGAGAATCAGTCTGCATGTCATAGCAGAGAATGAGGCTTCACGTCACCCACCACTGCAACAGTCCATTGGCATATATTTAGGCCTAGCACACAGGCAGAGCAGAGAGGTCCCGTAACAGACAATCTGGCTTCATGTCAGCAGAGAATCAGTCTGCATGTCATAGCAGAGAATGAGGCTTCACGTCACCCACCACTGCAACAGTCCATTGGCATATATTTAGGCCTAGCACACAGGCAGAGCAGAGAGGTCCCGTAACAGACAATCTGGCTTCATGACAGCAGAGAATCAGTCTGCATGTCATAGCAGAGAATGAGGCTTCACGTCACCCACCACTGCAACAGTCCATTGGCATATATTTAGGCCTAGCACACAGGCAGAGCAGAGAGGTCCCGTAACAGACAATCTGGCTTCATGTCAGCAGAGAATCAGTCTGCATGTCATAGCAGAGAATGAGGCTTCACGTCACCCACCACTGCAACAGTCCATTGGCATATATTTAGGCCTAGCACACAGGCAGAGCAGAGAGGTCCCGTAACAGACAATCTGGCTTCATGACAGCAGAGAATCAGTCTGCATGTCATAGCAGAGAATGAGGCTTCACGTCACCCACCACTGCAACAGTCCATTGGCATATATTTAGGCCTAGCACACAGGCAGAGCAGAGAGGTCCCGTAACAGACAATCTGGCTTCATGTCAGCAGAGAATCAGTCTGCATGTCATAGCAGAGAATGAGGCTTCACGTCACCCACCACTGCAACAGTCCATTGGCATATATTTAGGCCCAGCACCCAGGCAGAGGAGAGAGGTCCCGTAACAGACAATCTGGCTTCATGTCAGCAGAGAATTAGTCTGCATGTCATAGCAGAGAATCAGGCTTCACGTCAGCCACCACTGCAACAGTCCATTGTCATAAATTTAGGCCCAGCACCCAGGCAGAGGAGAGAGGTCCCGTAACAGACAATCTGGCTTCATGTCAGCAGAGAATTAGTCTGCATGTCATAGCAGAGAATGAGGCTTCACGTCAGCCACCACTGCAACAGTCCATTGGCATATATTTAGGCCTAGCACACAGGCAGAGCAGAGAGGTCCCGTAACAGACAATCTGGCTTCATGACAGCAGAGAATCAGTCTGCATGTCATAGCAGAGAATCAGGCTTCACGTCAGCCACCACTGCAACAGTCCATTGTCATAAATTTAGGCCCAGCACCCAGGCAGAGGAGAGAGGTCCCGTAACAGAGAATCTGGCTTCATGTCAGCAGAGAATCAGTCTTCATATCATAGCAGAGAATCAGGCTTCACGTCACCCACCACTGTAAGAGTCAATTTTCATAAATTTAGGCCCAGAACCCAGGCAGAGGAGAAAGGTCCCGTAACAGACAATCTGGCTTCATGTCAGCAGAGAATCAGTCTTCATATCATAGCCTAGAATCAGGCTTCACGTCACCCACCACTGTAAGAGTCAATTTTCATAAATTTAGGCCCAGAACCCAGGCAGAGGAGAAAGGTCCCGTAACAGACAATCTGGCTTCATGTCAGCAGAGAATCAGTCTTCATATCATAGCAGAGAATCAGGCTTCACGTCACCCACCACTGCAACAGTCAATTGTCATAAATTTAGGCCCAGCACCCAGGCAGAGGAGAGAGCTCCCGTAACAGAGGATCTGGCTTCATGTCAGCAGAGAATCAGTCTGCATGTCATAGCAGAGAATGAGGCTTCACGTCACCCACCACTGCAACAGTCCATTGGCATATATTTAGGCCTAGCACACAGGCAGAGCAGAGAGGTCCCGTAACAGACAATCTGGCTTCATGTCAGCAGAGAATCAGTCTGCATGTCATAGCAGAGAATGAGGCTTCACGTCACCCACCACTGCAACAGTCCATTGGCATATATTTAGGCCTAGCACACAGGCAGAGCAGAGAGGTCCCGTAACAGACAATCTGGCTTCATGACAGCAGAGAATCAGTCTGCATGTCATAGCAGAGAATGAGGCTTCACGTCACCCACCACTGCAACAGTCCATTGGCATATATTTAGGCCTAGCACACAGGCAGAGCAGAGAGGTCCCGTAACAGACAATCTGGCTTCATGTCAGCAGAGAATCAGTCTGCATGTCATAGCAGAGAATGAGGCTTCACGTCACCCACCACTGCAACAGTCCATTGGCATATATTTAGGCCTAGCACACAGGCAGAGCAGAGAGGTCCCGTAACAGACAATCTGGCTTCATGACAGCAGAGAATCAGTCTGCATGTCATAGCAGAGAATGAGGCTTCACGTCACCCACCACTGCAACAGTCCATTGGCATATATTTAGGCCTAGCACACAGGCAGAGCAGAGAGGTCCCGTAACAGACAATCTGGCTTCATGTCAGCAGAGAATCAGTCTGCATGTCATAGCAGAGAATGAGGCTTCACGTCACCCACCACTGCAACAGTCCATTGGCATATATTTAGGCCTAGCACACAGGCAGAGCAGAGAGGTCCCGTAACAGACGATCTGGCTTCATGTCAGCAGAGAATCAGTCTGCATGTCATAGCAGAGAATCAGGCTTCACGTCAGCCACCACTGCAACAGTCCATGGTCATAAATTTAGGCCCAGCACCCAGGCAGAGGAGAGAGGTCCCGTAACAGACAATCTGGCTTCATGTCAGCAGAGAATTAGTCTGCATGTCATAGCAGAGAATCAGGCTTCATGTCAGCCACCACTGCAACAGTCCATTGGCATATATTTAGGCCTAGCACACAGGCAGAGGAGAGGTTCATTCAACTTTGGGTAGCATCGCAATATAATGGTAAAATGAAAATAAAAATAGGATTGAATGAGGAAGTGCCCTGGAGTCCAATAATATATGGTTATGGGGAGGTAGTTAATGTCTAATCTGGACAAGGGACGGACAGGTCCTGTGGGATCCATGCCTGGTTCATTTTTATGAACGTCAGCTTGTCCACATTGGCTGTAGACAGGCGGCTGCGTTTGTCTGTAATGACGCCCCCTGCCGTGCTGAATACACGTTCAGACAAAACGCTGGCTGCCGGGCAGGCCAGCACCTCCAAGGCATAAAAGGCTAGCTCTGGCCACGTGGACAATTTAGAGACCCAGAAGTTGAATGGGGCCGAACCATCAGTCAGTACGTGGAGGGGTGTGCACACGTACTGTTCCACCATGTTAGTGAAATGTTGCCTCCTGCTAACACGTTGCGTATCAGGTGGTGGTGCAGTTAGCTGTGGCGTGTTGACAAAAGTTTTCCACATCTCTGCCATGCTAACCCTGCCCTCAGAGGAGCTGGCCGTGACACAGCTGCCTTGGCGACCTCTTGCTCCTCCTCTGCCTTGGCCTTGGGCTTCCACTTGTTCCCCTGTGACATTTGGGAATGCTCTCAGTAGCGCGTCTACCAACGTGCGCTTGTACTCGCGCATCTTCCTATCACGCTCCAGTGCAGGAAGTAAGGTGGGCACATTGTCTTTGTAGCGTGGATCCAGCAGGGTGGCAACCCAGTAGTCCGCACAGGTTAAAATGTGGGCAACTCTGCTGTCGTTGCGCAGGCACTGCAGCATGTAGTCGCTCATGTGTGCCAGGCTGCCCAGGGGTAAGGACAAGCTGTCCTCTGTGGGAGGCGTATCGTCATCGTCCTGCCTTTCCCCCCAGCCACGCACCAGTGATGGACCCGAGCTGCGTTGGGTGCCACCCCGCTGTGACCATGCTTCATCCTCATCCTCCTCCACCTCCTCCTCATCCTCGTCCTCCTCGTCCTCCAGTAGTGGGCCCTGGCTGGCCACATTTGTACCTGGCCTCTGCTGTTGCAAAAAACCTCCCTCTGAGTCACTTCGAAGAGACTGGCCTGAAAGTGCTAAAAATGACCCCTCTTCCTCATCCTCCTCCTCCTCCTCCTGGGCCACCTCCTGTTCCATCATCGCCCTAAGTGTTTTCTCAAGGAGACATAGAAGTGGTATTGTAACGCTGATAACGGTGTCATCGCCACTGGCCATGTTGGTGGAGTACTCGAAACAGCGCAACAGGGCACACAGGTCTCGCATGGAGGCCCAGTCATTGGTGGTGAAGTGGTGCTGTTCTGTAGTGCGACTGACCCGTGCGTGCTGCAGCTGAAACTCCACTATGGCCTGCTGCTGCTCGCACAGTCTGTCCAGCATGTGCAAGGTGGAGTTCCACCTGGTGGGCACGTCGCATATGAGGCGGTGAGCGGGAAGGCCGAAGTTACGCTGTAGCGCAGACAGGCGAGCAGCGGCAGGATGTGAACGCCGGAAGCGCGAACAGACGGCCCGCACTTTATGCAGCAGCTCTGACATGTCGGGGTAGTTGTGAATGAACTTCTGCACCACCAAATTCAGCACATGCGCCAAGCAAGGGATGTGCGTCAAATTGGCTAGTCCCAGAGCTGCAACGAGATTTCGCCCATTATCACACACCACCAGGCCGGGCTTGAGGCTCACCGGCAGCAACCACTCGTCGGTCTGTTGTTCAATACCCCGCCACAACTCCTGTGCGGTGTGGGGCCTGTCCCCCAAACATATGAGTTTCAGAATGGCCTGCTGACGTTTACCCCGGGCTGTGCTGAAGTTGGTGGTGAAGGTGTGTGGCTGACTGGATGAGCAGGTGGAAGAAGAGGAGGAGGAAGCCGAGAAGGAGGAGGTGGCAACAGGAGGCAAAGAATGTTGCCCTGCGATCCTTGGCGGCGGCAGGACGTGCGCCAAACAGCTCTCCGCCTGGGGCCCAGCTGCCACTACATTTACCCAGTGTGCAGTTAGGGAGATATAGCGTCCCTGGCCGTGCTTACTGGTCCACGTATCTGTGGTTAGGTGGACCTTGCTACAGATGGCGTTGCGCAGTGCACACTTGATTTTATCGGATACTTGGTTGTGCAGGGAAGGCACGGCTCTCTTGGAGAAGTAGTGCCGGCTGGGAACAACATACTGTGGGACAGCAAGCGACATGAGCTGTTTGAAGCTGTCTGTGTCCACCAGCCTAAATGACAGCATTTCATAGGCCAGTAGTTTAGAAATGCTGGCATTCAGGGCCAGGGATCGAGGGTGGCTAGGTGGGAATTTACGCTTTCTATCAAATGTTTGTGAGATGGAGAGCTGAACGCTGGCGTGTGACATGGTTGAGACGCTTGGTGACGGAGGTGGTGGTGGTGGTGTTGGTGGTACATCCCCTGTTTGCTGGGCGGCAGGTGCCAACGTTCCTCCAGAGGCGGAGGAAGAGGCCGAGGCGGCAGCAGCAGAATAGGCCGAGGCGGCAGCAGCAGAAGAGGTAGCAGGGGGAGCCTGAGTGACTTCCTTGGTTTTAAGGTGTTTACTCCACTGCAGTTCATGCTTTGCATGCAGGTGCCTGGTCATGCAGGTTGTGCTCAGGTTCAGAACGTTAATGCCTCGCTTCAGGCTCTGATGGCACAGCGTGCAAACCACTCGGGTCTTGTCGTCAGCACATTGTTTGAAGAAGTGCCATGCCAGGGAACTCCTTGAAGCTGCCTTTGGGGTGCTCGGTCCCAGATGGCGGCGGTCAGTAGCAGGCGGAGTCTCTTGGCGGCGGGTGTTCTGCTTTTGCCCACTGCTCCCTCTTTTGCTACGCTGTTGGCTCGGTCTCACCACTGCCTCTTCCTCCGAACTGTGAAAGTCAGTGGCACGACCTTCATTCCATGTGGGGTCTAGGACCTCATCGTCCCCTGCATCGTCTTCCACCCAGTCTTGATCCCTGACCTCCTGTTCAGTCTGCACACTGCAGAAAGACGCAGCAGTTGGCACCTGTGTTTCGTCATCATCAGAGACATGCTGAGGTGGTATTCCCATGTCCTCATCATCAGGAAACATAAGTGGTTGTGCGTCAGTGCATTCTATGTCTTTCACCGCTGGGGAAGGGCTAGGTGGATGCCCTTGGGAAACCCTGCCAGCGGAGTCTTCAAACAGCATAAGAGACTGCTGCATAACTTGAGGCTGAGACAGTTTCCCTGGTATGCATGGGGGTGATGTGACAGACTGATGGGGTTGGTTTTCAGGCGCCATCTGTGCGCTTTCTGCAGAAGACTGGGTGGGAGATAATGTGAACGTGCTGGATCCACTGTCGGCCACCCAATTGACTAATGCCTGTACCTGCTCAGGCCTTACCATCCTTAGAACGGCATTGGGCCCCACCATATATCGCTGTAAATTCTGGCGGCTACTGGGACCTGAGGTAGTTGGTACACTAGGACGTGTGGATGTGGCAGAACGGCCACGTCCTCTCCCAGCACCAGAGGGTCCACTAACACCACCACGACCATGTCCACGTCCGCGTCCCTTACTAGATGTTTTTCTCATTGTTATGGTTCACCACAACAACAAATATATTATTTGGCCCAATGTATTGTATTCAAATTCAGCGGGATATAAATTTGAGGCCTAGTATTTAGGCGCTGGGTGACCGGTATGGATTTAGTGACAGAATTAGACTTGGAAATGCACAGAAGCGTGTGTGTGAAGTTATTCTGAATGACCCTATGTGCACCTTGAATATTATATACCCTTTTAGGGATAGATTTCAAATAGCTCTGATATAGCAGAAACCACTAAATTATGAAATTGCTAAATTGGGAATTGTACTTCAACCCAGAACAAAAAATGTGCTTTGACGGACACTAAATATCTTGCCCAGCAACAACAGTACAGCGGTGGGTAACGAGAGATTTAGAGGGATTTAAATTTGAGGCCTAGTATTTAGGCGCTGGGTGACAGGTATGGGTTTAGTGACAGAATTAGACTTGAAAATACACAGTAGCGGGTGTGTGTGAAGTTATTCTGAATGACCCTATGTGCACCTTCAATATTATATACCCTTTTTGGGATAGATTTCAAATAGCTCTGATATAGCAGGAACCACTAAATTATGAAATTGCTAAATTGGGAATTGTACTTCAACCCAGAACAAAAAATGTGCTTTGACGGACACTAAATATCTTGCCCAGCAACAACAGTACAGCGGTGGGTAACGAGAGATTTAGAGGGATTTAAATTTGAGGCCTAGTATTTAGGCGCTGGGTCACCGGTATGGATTTAGTGACAGAATTAGACTTGGAAATGCACAGAAGCGTGTGTGTGAAGTTATTCTGAATGACCCTATGTGCACCTTCAATATTATATACCCTTTTAGGGATAGATTTCAAATAGCTCTGATATAGCAGAAACCACTAAATTATGAAATTGCTAAATTGGGAATTGTACTTCAACCCAGAACAAAAAATGTGCTTTGACGGACACTAAATATCTTGCCCAGCAACAACAGTACAGTGGTGGGTAACGAGAGATTTAGAGGGATTTAAATTTGAGGCCTAGTATTTAGGCGCTGGGTCACCGGTATGGATTTAGTGACAGAATTAGACTTGGAAATGCACAGAAGCGTGTGTGT
Organism: Bufo gargarizans; assembly: GCF_014858855.1. Taxonomy (NCBI): domain Eukaryota; kingdom Metazoa; phylum Chordata; class Amphibia; order Anura; family Bufonidae; genus Bufo; species Bufo gargarizans. The sequence goes on along the minus strand of NC_058088.1, from coordinate 15,719,125 downwards.
GAAGTTATTCTGAATGACCCTATGTGCACCTTCAATATTATATACCCTTTTAGGGATAGATTTCAAATAGCTCTGATATAGCAGAAACCACTAAATTATGAAATTGCTAAATTGGGAATTGTACTTCAACCCAGAACAAAAAATGTGCTTTGACGGACACTAAATATCTTGCCCAGCAACAACAGTACAGTGGTGGGTAACGAGAGATTTAGAGGGATTTAAATTTGAGGCCTAGTATTTAGGCGCTGGGTCACCGGTATGGATTTAGTGACAGAATTAGACTTGGAAATGCACAGAAGCGTGTGTGTGAAGTTATTCTGAATGACCCTATGTGCACCTTCAATATTATATACCCTTTTAGGGATAGATTTCAAATAGCTCTGATATAGCAGAAACCACTAAATTATGAAATTGCTAAATTGGGAATTGTACTTCAACCCAGAACAAAAAATGTGCTTTGACGGACACTAAATATCTTGCCCAGCAACAACAGTACAGCGGTGGGTAACGAGAGATTTAGAGGGAATTAAATTTGAGGCCTAGTATTTAGGCGCTGGGTCACCGGTATGGATTTAGTGACAGAATTAGACTTGGAAATGCACAGAAGCGTGTGTGTGAAGTTATTCTGAATGACCCTATGTGCACCTTCAATATTATATACCCTTTTAGGGATAGATTTCAAATAGCTCTGATATAGCAGAAACCACTAAATTATGAAATTGCGAAATTGGGAATTGTACTTCAACCCAGAACAAAAAATGTGCTTTGACGGACACTAAATATCTTGCCCAGCAACAACAGTACAGCGGTGGGTAACGAGAGATTTAGAGGGATTTAAATTTGAGGCCTAGTATTTAGGCGCTGGGTCACCGGTATGGATTTAGTGACAGAATTAGACTTGGAAATGCACAGAAGCGTGTGTGTGAAGTTATTCTGAATGACCCTATGTGCACCTTCAATATTATATACCCTTTTAGGGATAGATTTCAAATAGCTCTGATATAGCAGAAACCACTAAATTATGAAATTGCTAAATTGGGAATTGTACTTCAACCCAGAACAAAAAATGTGCTTTGACGGACACTAAATATCTTGCCCAGCAACAACAGTACAGTGGTGGGTAACGAGAGATTTAGAGGGATTTAAATTTGAGGCCTAGTATTTAGGCGCTGGGTCACCGGTATGGATTTAGTGACAGAATTAGACTTGGAAATGCACAGAAGCGTGTGTGTGAAGTTATTCTGAATGACCCTATGTGCACCTTCAATATTATATACCCTTTTAGGGATAGATTTCAAATAGCTCTGATATAGCAGAAACCACTAAATTATGAAATTGCTAAATTGGGAATTGTACTTCAACCCAGAACAAAAAATGTGCTTTGACGGACACTAAATATCTTGCCCAGCAACAACAGTACACCGGTGGGTAACGAGAGATTTAGAGGGAATTAAATTTGAGGCCTAGTATTTAGGCGCTGGGTCACCGGTATGGATTTAGTGACAGAATTAGACTTGGAAATACACAGTAGCGGGTGTGTGTGAAGTTATTCTGAATGACCCTATGTGCACCTTCAATATTATATACCCTTTTAGGGATAGATTTCAAATAGCTCTGATATAGCAGAAACCACTAAATTATGAAATTGCTAAATTGGGAATTGTACTTCAACCCAGAACAAAAAATGTGCTTTGACGGACACTAAATATCTTGCCCAGCAACAACAGTACAGCGGTGGGTAACGAGAGATTTAGAGGGAATTAAATTTGAGGCCTAGTATTTAGGCGCTGGGTCACCGGTATGGATTTAGTGACAGAATTAGACTTGGAAATGCACAGAAGCGTGTGTGTGAAGTTATTCTGAATGACCCTATGTGCACCTTCAATATTATATACCCTTTTTGGGATAGATTTCAAATAGCTCTGATATAGCAGGAACCACTAAATTATGAAATTGCTAAATTGGGAATTGTACTTCAACCCAGAACAAAAAATGTGCTTTGACGGGCACTAAATAACTTTCCCAGCTACAACAGGACAACGGTAACGAGAGATTTAGAGGGATTTAAATTTGAGGCCTAGTATTTAGGCGCTGGGTGACAGGTATGGGTTTAGTGACAGAATTAGACTTGGAAATACACAGTAGCGGGTGTGTGTGAAGTTATTCTGAATGACCCTATGTGCACCTTCAATATTATATACCCTTTTAGGGATAGATTTCAAATAGCTCTGATATAGCAGAAACCACTAAATTATGAAATTGCTAAATTGGGAATTGTACTTCAACCCAGAACAAAAAATGTGCTTTGACGGACACTAAATATCTTGCCCAGCAACAACAGTACACCGGTGGGTAACGAGAGATTTAGAGGGAATTAAATTTGAGGCCTAGTATTTAGGCGCTGGGTCACCGGTATGGATTTAGTGACAGAATTAGACTTGGAAATACACAGTAGCGGGTGTGTGTGAAGTTATTCTGAATGACCCTATGTGCACCTTCAATATTATATACCCTTTTTGGGATAGATTTCAAATAGCTCTGATATAGCAGGAACCACTAAATTATGAAATTGCTAAATTGGGAATTGTACTTCAACCCAGAACAAAAAATGTGCTTTGACGGGCACTAAATAACTTTCCCAGCTACAACAGGACAACGGTAACGAGAGATTTAGAGGGATTTAAATTTGAGGCCTAGTATTTAGGCGCTGGGTGACAGGTATGGGTTTAGTGACAGAATTAGACTTGGAAATACACAGTAGCGGGTGTGTGTGAAGTTATTCTGAATGACCCTATGTGCACCTTCAATATTATATACCCTTTTTGGGATAGATTTCAAATAGCTCTGATATAGCAGAAACCACTAAATTATGAAATTGCTAAATTGGGAATTGTACTTCAACCCAGAACAAAAAATGTGCTTTGACGGACACTAAATATCTTGCCCAGCAACAACAGTACAGCGGTGGGTAACGAGAGATTTAGAGGGAATTAAATTTGAGGCCTAGTATTTAGGCGCTGGGTCACCGGTATGGATTTAGTGACAGAATTAGACTTGGAAATACACAGTAGCGGGTGTGTGTGAAGTTACTCTGAATGACCCTATGTGCACCTTCAATATTATATACCCTTTTTGGGATAGATTTCAAAGAGCTCTGATATAGCAGGAACCACTAAATTATGAAATTGCTAAATTGAGAATTGTATTTCAACCCAGAACAAGAAATGTGCTTGAACGGACACTAAATAACTCGCCCAGCTACAGCACTAGGGACAGATTTAGCTGGATATAAATTTGAGGCCTAGTATTTAGGCGCTGGGTGACCGGTATGGATTTAGTGACAGAATTAGACTGGGATATGGCCAAAAAATGAACAGACTATTGCTGGTTAAATGCACTTGGTGTGACAGCTTCACCCTGATGTAGGCTTTAGCCAAAAAACAACCACACCATTGAGGGTTAAATGCACTTGGTGACAGGCGCAGCTTGCCCCTGATTTTGTATATGGCCAAAAAATGAACAGACTATTGCTGGTTAAATGCACTTGGTGTGACAGCTTCACCCTGATGTAGGCTTTAGCCAAAAAACAACCACACCATTGAGGGTTAAATGCACTTGGTGACAGGCGCAGCTTGCCCCTGATTTTGTATATGGCCAAAAAATGAACAGACTATTGCTGGTTAAATGCACTTGGTGTGACAGCTTCACCCTGATGTAGGCTTTAGCCAAAAAACAACCACACCATTGAGGGTTAAATGCACTTGGTGACAGGCGCAGCTTGCCCCTGATTTTGTATATGGCCAAAAAATGAACAGACTATTGCTGGTTAAATGCACTTGGTGTGACAGCTTCACCCTGATGTAGGCTTTAGCCAAAAAACAACCACACCATTGAGGGTTAAATGCACTTGGTCGCAGCTTGTGCTGGCGCACCACAAGACACAAAATGGCCGCCGATCACCCCAGAAAAATGAGACTGACAAACGGTCTGTGCAGCCTAAAAACAGTGAGCAATTGAGGATCAGCAGCTCAATGATCCACAGCTGCAGATCGATCAGTTAATCAAGTCCTTTGGAGGAGTTAATCTGCCTAATCTCGCCCTACTGTCGCAGCCGCAACCTCTCCCTACGCTAATCAGAGCAGAGTGACGGGCGGCGCTATGTGACTCCAGCTTAAATAGAGGCTGGGTCACATGGTGCTCTGGCCAATCACAGCCATGCCAATAGTAGGCATGGCTGTGATGGCCTCTTGGGGCAAGTAGTATGACGCTTGTTGATTGGCTGCTTTGCAGCCTTTCAAAAAGCGCCAAGAAAGCGTCACAAAAGCGCGAAGAAAGCGACGAACACCGAACCCGAACCCGGACTTTTACGAAAATGTCCGGGTTCGGGTCCGTGTCACGGACACCCCAAAATTCGGTACGAACCCGAACTATACAGTTCGAGTTCGCTCATCCCTATTTATGGATAAAATTTGCTGCTGTCAGTGGTGGAAAAAGGTTTTGCAACATACTATTATATGAAGCAACTACTCACCGCTGCTGGTAGAAACTGGTTGACCTAAAATGTTTTCTGTCCGAGAGGTGACCACTACAGGTGATGCAGTGCTTTTCACTCCAGTCACAGTTACTGGAATAAAATTAAGCACCAAGTTACCAGATGTCTGATTTATTCAAAATCTATGCCATGTAATGATTAATGAAGTGCTTCAAGACACCTTACCAAGTCTTGGAGTTGTAGAAGACACAAGGTTGCCACCAGCACCACTAGGAGCATTGGAGGTACTGCCTGAGACAAAACAAACATATTCATTAATCCTGAACATTTCACTGTTACATTCTATAAAAATTAGCGCCACAGGGAAAAACAAGCTGTATGTTTCTATGTTAGGACATCCAGGCAATGGTGAATTATAATATGGGCAACCAGACTGCCCAAAAGCTTGATGCACATTTTGGTTTTATCATGGTTTATGCTGAGTTGCAGGACCTGTATATGTTCATGCATCTGAAGGTCCTCAAGCCAAAGGGGAAAACAGCATGGAGACGAGAGGAGCTGCTCTAAAAGTGTGTGGGGTCTGGTCTAGGCGTTCTAGACGAGTTCTGAATTTATTAAAGGGTTATTTTTTATTAGGTTTGGGGTCTTTATTTATTTAAGCTCTGGGTCTGCATATAGGTGTCTGGTTTTAGGGGCTGTGTCTATCTACCTATCTATCTATCTATCTATCTATCTATCTATCTATCTAACATTGCTAACTTCTGATATTCTGCAGAAACATGGGGAGGTCCAATATGGATTTCTGTGTGATTGCAAAATGCAGGATAATTTGGGGGAAGGGGGGATTGTGCATTCAATAATTGTAGCCTTGGAGTACGTCCACACGGGCCTGAAAGTGCAGTGGTAATATCTTCCAGATCCACAGCAGAATCTATCATGATTTTTCCTCTATGCAGTATATGGATAACAGTTAAAAAAATCTCATCCACATTACTGCTACTATAAACTCTTGAAATTGAGCAGTTGGAAATCTGTACAGTACACATCTAACGTGGCCCTTCCCTAATAGACTTAGGAACCCTGGAAGAAAAGTTAAAGAAGTTTCGGCCATACATACCTCTAGAGACTGGTGATGGCTGTGTCTGTGTGGGAATTGTTGCTAGAACTGGAGATAAATAATTCAGAAAATTGATAAAGTCAGGCCATAGACCATTCCACCAATATCTAATATCAAGAGAAGTGAGGATTCAAACAAGACTGAAGACAGACCTGGTTTAGAAATCCCATCTCTTAACAAATGTACTCACTTTCTAGGCTGGGTAAAACTGAGTTTATAGGAGGAACCTGGGGAGGGTTTGGAATATCAACCGGAGCAGAGTCTGCAAAAAATAGGATAGCAATAATAATTATACTATATGTAGGCAATAGTATACAAATACTGCCCACTACACCTTCCGGTGCCAAATCAATGCAAAATTGCTGAGAGGGATTGTATCACCCAAAATGTTGGCTTTTGTTGACAGTCAATCCTCCCTGGTAAAAAGGAAATGTAAATTCAGGAGAACGAAATCTGGCTTTCTAGTGCCCTCTAATGGATGACTGCCCTATAATGCTACTGGTAATCCAAAGCAGTCGCCTTGCTAGCACTGGGCATCAGGAAAACATGTCCTTAGTCTTTTTCTTGTCCAGCGATCACCAAATTCTATGGTATATTTACATTCTCCATTGTGCCAGTCCTCCTTGTTTCCCTGAGGTATCTTCAGAACACCCCTGATCCAAAGGCATCTGATAAATAAATGCACCATTGGTGTCTATGAACCACACTCATTACTAGAATGAAGAGCCCCATGTATTATAGTTCCACTGATTTCAACAGGAGGTCTATCAAACTAGCTTGGGTATGGGTGCACTCAACAGCTCAAAGACTCATTCTTCTTAGTCCAACATCATGGTCAGCACCAAATGTTACTTCATTGACGATGACTTAACCCTTGACCAAATCATGATTCTTACACTTAAAGCAAAGGGACCATAGCTAAGTAGGGATGAGCGAACTCGAACTGTATAGTTCGGGTTCGTACCGAATTTTGGGGTGTCCGTGACACGGACCCGAACCCGGACATTTTCGTAAAAGTCCGGGTTCGGGTTCGGTGTTCGTCGCTTTCTTGGCGCTTTTGTGACGCTTTCTTGGCGCTTTTTGAAAGGCTGCAAAGCAGCCAATCAACAAGCGTCATACTACTTGCCCCAAGAGGCCATCACAGCCATGCCTACTATTGGCATGGCTGTGATTGGCCAGAGCACCATGTGACCCAGCCTCTATTTAAGCTGGAGTCACATAGCGCCGCCCGTCACTCTGCTCTGATTAGCGTAGGGAGAGGTTGCGGCTGCGACAGTAGGGCGAGATTAGGCAGATTAACTCCTCCAAAGGACTTGATTAACTGATCGATCTGCAGCTGTGGATCATTGAGCTGCTGATCCTCAATTGCTCACTGTTTTTAGGCTGCACAGACCGTTTGTCAGTCTCATTTTTCTGGGGTGATCGGCGGCCATTTTGTGTCTTGTGGTGCGCCAGCACAAGCTGCGACCAAGTGCATTTAACCCTCAATGGTGTGGTTGTTTTTTGGCTAAAGCCTACATCAGGGTGAAGCTGTCACACCAAGTGCATTTAACCAGCAATAGTCTGTTCATTTTTTGGCCATATACAAAATCAGGGGCAAGCTGCGCCTGTCACCAAGTGCATTTAACCCTCAATGGTGTGGTTGTTTTTTGGCTAAAGCCTACATCAGGGTGAAGCTGTCACACCAAGTGCATTTAACCAGCAATAGTCTGTTCATTTTTTGGCCATATACAAAATCAGGGGCAAGCTGCGCCTGTCACCAAGTGCATTTAACCCTCAATGGTGTGGTTGTTATTTGGCTAAAGCCTACATCAGGGTGAAGCTGTCACACCAAGTGCATTTAACCAGCAATAGTCTGTTCATTTTTTGGCCATATCCCAGTCTAATTCTGTCACTAAATCCATACCGGTCACCCAGCGCCTAAATACTAGGCCTCAAATTTATATCCAGCTAAATCTGTCCCTAGTGCTGTAGCTGGGCGAGTTATTTAGTGTCCGTTCAAGCACATTTCTTGTTCTGGGTTGAAATACAATTCTCAATTTAGCAATTTCATAATTTAGTGGTTCCTGCTATATCAGAGCTCTTTGAAATCTATCCCAAAAAGGGTATATAATATTGAAGGTGCACATAGGGTCATTCAGAGTAACTTCACACACACCCGCTACTGTGTATTTCCAAGTCTAATTCTGTCACTAAATCCATACCGGTGACCCAGCGCCTAAATACTAGGCCTCAAATTTAATTCCCTCTAAATCTCTCGTTACCCACCGCTGTACTGTTGTTGCTGGGCAAGATATTTAGTGTCCGTCAAAGCACATTTTTTGTTCTGGGTTGAAGTACAATTCCCAATTTAGCAATTTCATAATTTAGTGGTTTCTGCTATATCAGAGCTATTTGAAATCTATCCCAAAAAGGGTATATAATATTGAAGGTGCACATAGGGTCATTCAGAATAACTTCACACACACCCGCTACTGTGTATTTCCAAGTCTAATTCTGTCACTAAACCCATACCTGTCACCCAGCGCCTAAATACTAGGCCTCAAATTTAAATCCCTCTAAATCTCTCGTTACCGTTGTCCTGTTGTAGCTGGGAAAGTTATTTAGTGCCCGTCAAAGCACATTTTTTGTTCTGGGTTGAAGTACAATTCCCAATTTAGCAATTTCATAATTTAGTGGTTCCTGCTATATCAGAGCTATTTGAAATCTATCCCAAAAAGGGTATATAATATTGAAGGTGCACATAGGGTCATTCAGAATAACTTCACACACACCCGCTACTGTGTATTTCCAAGTCTAATTCTGTCACTAAATCCATACCGGTGACCCAGCGCCTAAATACTAGGCCTCAAATTTAATTCCCTCTAAATCTCTCGTTACCCACCGCTGTACTGTTGTTGCTGGGCAAGATATTTAGTGTCCGTCAAAGCACATTTTTTGTTCTGGGTTGAAGTACAATTCCCAATTTAGCAATTTCATAATTTAGTGGTTTCTGCTATATCAGAGCTATTTGAAATCTATCCCTAAAAGGGTATATAATATTGAAGGTGCACATAGGGTCATTCAGAATAACTTCACACACACGCTTCTGTGCATTTCCAAGTCTAATTCTGTCACTAAATCCATACCGGTGACCCAGCGCCTAAATACTAGGCCTCAAATTTAAATCCCTCTAAATCTCTCGTTACCCACCGCTGTACTGTTGTTGCTGGGCAAGATATTTAGTGTCCGTCAAAGCACATTTTTTGTTCTGGGTTGAAGTACAATTCCCAATTTAGCAATTTCATAATTTAGTGGTTTCTGCTATATCAGAGCTATTTGAAATCTATCCCTAAAAGGGTATATAATATTGAAGGTGCACATAGGGTCATTCAGAATAACTTCACACACACGCTTCTGTGCATTTCCAAGTCTAATTCTGTCACTAAATCCATACCGGTGACCCAGCGCCTAAATACTAGGCCTCAAATTTAAATCCCTCTAAATCTCTCGTTACCCACCGCTGTACTGTTGTTGCTGGGCAAGATATTTAGTGTCCGTCAAAGCACATTTTTTGTTCTGGGTTGAAGTACAATTCCCAATTTAGCAATTTCATAATTTAGTGGTTTCTGCTATATCAGAGCTATTTGAAATCTATCCCTAAAAGGGTATATAATATTGAAGGTGCACATAGGGTCATTCAGAATAACTTCACACACACGCTTCTGTGCATTTCCAAGTCTAATTCTGTCACTAAATCCATACCGGTGACCCAGCGCCTAAATACTAGGCCTCAAATTTAATTCCCTCTAAATCTCTCGTTACCCACCGGTGTACTGTTGTTGCTGGGCAAGATATTTAGTGTCCGTCAAAGCACATTTTTTGTTCTGGGTTGAAGTACAATTCCCAATTTAGCAATTTCATAATTTAGTGGTTTCTGCTATATCAGAGCTATTTGAAATCTATCCCTAAAAGGGTATATAATATTGAAGGTGCACATAGGGTCATTCAGAATAACTTCACACACACGCTTCTGTGTATTTCCAAGTCTAATTCTGTCACTAAATCCATACCGGTGACCCAGCGCCTAAATACTAGGCCTCAAATTTAATTCCCTCTAAATCTCTCGTTACCCACCGGTGTACTGTTGTTGCTGGGCAAGATATTTAGTGTCCGTCAAAGCACATTTTTTGTTCTGGGTTGAAGTACAATTCCCAATTTAGCAATTTCATAATTTAGTGGTTTCTGCTATATCAGAGCTATTTGAAATCTATCCCTAAAAGGGTATATAATATTGAAGGTGCACATAGGGTCATTCAGAATAACTTCACACACACGCTTCTGTGCATTTCCAAGTCTAATTCTGTCACTAAATCCATACCGGTCACCCAGCGCCTAAATACTAGGCCTCAAATTTAATTCCCTCTAAATCTCTCGTTACCCACCGCTGTACTGTTGTTGCTGGGCAAGATATTTAGTGTCCGTCAAAGCACATTTTTTGTTCTGGGTTGAAGTACAATTCCCAATTTAGCAATTTCATAATTTAGTGGTTTCTGCTATATCAGAGCTATTTGAAATCTATCCCTAAAAGGGTATATAATATTGAAGGTGCACATAGGGTCATTCAGAATAACTTCACACACACGCTTCTGTGCATTTCCAAGTCTAATTCTGTCACTAAATCCATACCGGTCACCCAGCGCCTAAATACTAGGCCTCAAATTTATATCCCGCTGATTTTGAATACAATACATTGGGCCAAATAATATATTTGTTGTTGTGGTGAACCATAACAATGAGAAAAACATCTAGTAAGGGACGCGGACGTGGACATGGTCGTGGTGGTGTTAGTGGACCCTCTGGTGCTGGGAGAGGACGTGGCCGTTCTGCCACATCCACACGTCCTAGTGTACCAACTACCTCAGGTCCCAGTAGCCGCCAGAATTTACAGCGATATATGGTGGGGCCCAATGCCGTTCTAAGGATGGTAAGGCCTGAGCAGGTACAGGCATTAGTCAATTGGGTGGCCGACAGTGGATCCAGCACGTTCACATTATCTCCCACCCAGTCTTCTGCAGAAAGCGCACAGATGGCGCCTGAAAACCAACCCCATCAGTCTGTCACATCACCCCCATGCATACCAGGGAAACTGTCTCAGCCTCAAGTTATGCAGCAGTCTCTTATGCTGTTTGAAGACTCCGCTGGCAGGGTTTCCCAAGGGCATCCACCTAGCCCTTCCCCAGCGGTGAAAGACATAGAATGCACTGACGCACAACCACTTATGTTTCCTGATGATGAGGACATGGGAATACCACCTCAGCATGTCTCTGATGATGACGAAACACAGGTGCCAACTGCTGCGTCTTTCTGCAGTGTGCAGACTGAACAGGAGGTCAGGGATCAAGACTGGGTGGAAGACGATGCAGGGGACGATGAGGTCCTAGACCCCACATGGAATGAAGGTCGTGCCACTGACTTTCACAGTTCGGAGGAAGAGGCAGTGGTGAGACCGAGCCAACAGCGTAGCAAAAGAGGGAGCAGTGGGCAAAAGCAGAACACCCGCCGCCAAGAGACTCCGCCTGCTACTGACCGCCGCCATCTGGGACCGAGCACCCCAAAGGCAGCTTCAAGGAGTTCCCTGGCATGGCACTTCTTCAAACAATGTGCTGACGACAAGACCCGAGTGGTTTGCACGCTGTGCCATCAGAGCCTGAAGCGAGGCATTAACGTTCTGAACCTGAGCACAACCTGCATGACCAGGCACCTGCATGCAAAGCATGAACTGCAGTGGAGTAAACACCTTAAAACCAAGGAAGTCACTCAGGCTCCCCCTGCTACCTCTTCTGCTGCTGCCGCCTCGGCCTATTCTGCTGCTGCCGCCTCGGCCTCTTCCTCCGCCTCTGGAGGAACGTTGGCACCTGCCGCCCAGCAAACAGGGGATGTACCACCAACACCACCACCACCACCTCCGTCACCAAGCGTCTCAACCATGTCACACGCCAGCGTTCAGCTCTCCATCTCACAAACATTTGATAGAAAGCGTAAATTCCCACCTAGCCACCCTCGATCCCTGGCCCTGAATGCCAGCATTTCTAAACTACTGGCCTATGAAATGCTGTCATTTAGGCTGGTGGACACAGACAGCTTCAAACAGCTCATGTCGCTTGCTGTCCCACAGTATGTTGTTCCCAGCCGGCACTACTTCTCCAAGAGAGCCGTGCCTTCCCTGCACAACCAAGTATCCGATAAAATCAAGTGTGCACTGCGCAACGCCATCTGTAGCAAGGTCCACCTAACCACAGATACGTGGACCAGTAAGCACGGCCAGGGACGCTATATCTCCCTAACTGCACACTGGGTAAATGTAGTGGCAGCTGGGCCCCAGGCGGAGAGCTGTTTGGCGCACGTCCTGCCGCCGCCAAGGATCGCAGGGCAACATTCTTTGCCTCCTGTTGCCACCTCCTCCTTCTCGGCTTCCTCCTCCTCTTCTTCCACCTGCTCATCCAGTCAGCCACACACCTTCACCACCAACTTCAGCACAGCCCGGGGTAAACGTCAGCAGGCCATTCTGAAACTCATATGTTTGGGGGACAGGCCCCACACCGCACAGGAGTTGTGGCGGGGTATTGAACAACAGACCGACGAGTGGTTGCTGCCGGTGAGCCTCAAGCCCGGCCTGGTGGTGTGTGATAATGGGCGAAATCTCGTTGCAGCTCTGGGACTAGCCAATTTGACGCACATCCCTTGCTTGGCGCATGTGCTGAATTTGGTGGTGCAGAAGTTCATTCACAACTACCCCGACATGTCAGAGCTGCTGCATAAAGTGCGGGCCGTCTGTTCGCGCTTCCGGCGTTCACATCCTGCCGCTGCTCGCCTGTCTGCGCTACAGCGTAACTTCGGCCTTCCCGCTCACCGCCTCATATGCGACGTGCCCACCAGGTGGAACTCCACCTTGCACATGCTGGACAGACTGTGCGAGCAGCAGCAGGCCATAGTGGAGTTTCAGCTGCAGCACGCACGGGTCAGTCGCACTACAGAACAGCACCACTTCACCACCAATGACTGGGCCTCCATGCGAGACCTGTGTGCCCTGTTGCGCTGTTTCGAGTACTCCACCAACATGGCCAGTGGCGATGACACCGTTATCAGCGTTACAATACCACTTCTATGTCTCCTTGAGAAAACACTTAGGGCGATGATGGAACAGGAGGTGGCCCAGGAGGAGGAGGAGGAGGATGAGGAAGAGGGGTCATTTTTAGCACTTTCAGGCCAGTCTCTTCGAAGTGACTCAGAGGGAGGTTTTTTGCAACAGCAGAGGCCAGGTACAAATGTGGCCAGCCAGGGCCCACTACTGGAGGACGAGGAGGACGAGGATGAGGAGGAGGTGGAGGAGGATGAGGATGAAGCATGGTCACAGCGGGGTGGCACCCAACGCAGCTCGGGTCCATCACTGGTGCGTGGCTGGGGGGAAAGGCAGGACGATGACGATACGCCTCCCACAGAGGACAGCTTGTCCTTACCCCTGGGCAGCCTGGCACACATGAGCGACTACATGCTGCAGTGCCTGCGCAACGACAGCAGAGTTGCCCACATTTTAACCTGTGCGGACTACTGGGTTGCCACCCTGCTGGATCCACGCTACAAAGACAATGTGCCCACCTTACTTCCTGCACTGGAGCGTGATAGGAAGATGCGCGAGTACAAGCGCACGTTGGTAGACGCGCTACTGAGAGCATTCCCAAATGTCACAGGGGAACAAGTGGAAGCCCAAGGCCAAGGCAGAGGAGGAGCAAGAGGTCGCCAAGGCAGCTGTGTCACGGCCAGCTCCTCTGAGGGCAGGGTTAGCATGGCAGAGATGTGGAAAACTTTTGTCAACACGCCACAGCTAACTGCACCACCACCTGATACGCAACGTGTTAGCAGGAGGCAACATTTCACTAACATGGTGGAACAGTACGTGTGCACACCCCTCCACGTACTGACTGATGGTTCGGCCCCATTCAACTTCTGGGTCTCTAAATTGTCCACGTGGCCAGAGCTAGCCTTTTATGCCTTGGAGGTGCTGGCCTGCCCGGCAGCCAGCGTTTTGTCTGAACGTGTATTCAGCACGGCAGGGGGCGTCATTACAGACAAACGCAGCCGCCTGTCTACAGCCAATGTGGACAAGCTGACGTTCATAAAAATGAACCAGGCATGGATCCCACAGGACCTGTCCGTCCCTTGTCCAGATTAGACATTAACTACCTCCCCATAACCATATATTATTGGACTCCAGGGCACTTCCTCATTCAATCCTATTTTTATTTTCATTTTACCATTATATTGCGATGCTACCCAAAGTTGAATGAACCTCTCCTCTGCCTGTGTGCTAGGCCTAAATATATGCCAATGGACTGTTGCAGTGGTGGCTGACATGAAGCCTGATTCTCTGCTATGACATGCAGACTAATTCTCTGCTGACATGAAGCCAGATTGTCTGTTACGGGACCTCTCTCCTCTGCCTGGGTGCTGGGCCTAAATTTATGACCATGGACTGTTGCAGTGGTGGCTGACGTGAAGCCTCATTCTCTGCTATGACATGCAGACTGATTCTCTGCTGACATGAAGCCAGATTGTCTGTTACGGGACCTCTCTGCTCTGCCTGTGTGCTAGGCCTAAATATATGCCAATGGACTGTTGCAGTGGTGGGTGACGTGAAGCCTCATTCTCTGCTATGACATGCAGACTGATTCTCTGCTGTCATGAAGCCAGATTGTCTGTTACGGGACCTCTCTGCTCTGCCTGTGTGCTAGGCCTAAATATATGCCAATGGACTGTTGCAGTGGTGGGTGACGTGAAGCCTCATTCTCTGCTATGACATGCAGACTGATTCTCTGCTGTCATGAAGCCAGATTGTCTGTTACGGGACCTCTCTGCTCTGCCTGTGTGCTAGGCCTAAATATATGCCAATGGACTGTTGCAGTGGTGGGTGACGTGAAGCCTCATTCTCTGCTATGACATGCAGACTGATTCTCTGCTGACATGAAGCCAGATTGTCTGTTACGGGACCTCTCTGCTCTGCCTGTGTGCTAGGCCTAAATATATGCCAATGGACTGTTGCAGTGGTGGGTGACGTGAAGCCTCATTCTCTGCTATGACATGCAGACTGATTCTCTGCTGACATGAAGCCAGATCCTCTGTTACGGGAGCTCTCTCCTCTGCCTGGGTGCTGGGCCTAAATTTATGACAATTGACTGTTGCAGTGGTGGGTGACGTGAAGCCTGATTCTCTGCTATGATATGAAGACTGATTCTCTGCTGACATGAAGCCAGATTGTCTGTTACGGGACCTTTCTCCTCTGCCTGGGTTCTGGGCCTAAATTTATGAAAATTGACTCTTACAGTGGTGGGTGACGTGAAGCCTGATTCTAGGCTATGATATGAAGACTGATTCTCTGCTGACATGAAGCCAGATTGTCTGTTACGGGACCTTTCTCCTCTGCCTGGGTTCTGGGCCTAAATTTATGAAAATTGACTCTTACAGTGGTGGGTGACGTGAAGCCTGATTCTCTGCTATGATATGAAGACTGATTCTCTGCTGACATGAAGCCAGATTCTCTGTTACGGGACCTCTCTCCTCTGCCTGGGTGCTGGGCCTAAATTTATGACAATGGACTGTTGCAGTGGTGGCTGACGTGAAGCCTGATTCTCTGCTATGACATGCAGACTGATTCTCTGCTGTCATGAAGCCAGATTGTCTGTTACGGGACCTCTCTGCTCTGCCTGTGTGCTAGGCCTAAATATATGCCAATGGACTGTTGCAGTGGTGGCTGACGTGAAGCCTCATTCTCTGCTATGACATGCAGACTAATTCTCTGCTGACATGAAGACAGATTCTCTGTTACGGGACCTCTCTCCTCTGCCTGGGTGCCGGGGCCTAAATATCTGAGAATGGACTGTTCCAGTGGTGGGTGACGGGAAGCCAGATTCTCTGCTATGGAACCTCTCTCCAATTGATTTTGGTTAATTTTTATTTATTTAATTTTTATTTTAATTAATTTCCCTATCCACATTTGTTTGCAGGGGATTTACCTACATGTTGCTGCCTTTTGCAGCCCTCTAGCTCTTTCCTGGGCTGTTTTACAGCCTTTTTAGTGCCGAAAAGTTCGGGTCCCCATTGACTTCAATGGGGTTCGGGTTCGGGACGAAGTTCGGATCGGGTTCGGATCCCGAACCCGAACATTTCCGGGATGTTCGGCCGAACTTCTCGAACCCGAACATCCAGGTGTTCGCTCAACTCTAAGACATACAGTATCATGCAAAGTTACAAAATTCAGCTGTAGACAAAAGTAAAGGGTAAAAATGAATGAGGATATTGAATTGACAGTCCTAAAAATGAAGAGCAAGCTATTAAGAAACCTGAAGGCCCCCAAAAGAAGATGTGACATTCATGAGGAATACTTGTATATGGTCACCATTATGATGCATGAATAGTCACCCAAACATGAAGGGAAAAGAGGATGGGTGTGATAATCAACCATCCCAAAAATTAAAGCATGCCATTAAGAGACATTCCTGAGGAGCACTTTTGATATGTTTATAACGATGCACCAATTTCACCATTATGATTCACCAATGTTGTATCGCTCTTATTAAGAGAAACATAATAAGAGTCTTGTAGGTATGATACATTTTAATGGCTAATGAAAATAAAAACAGATATTAAGGAAGTTCTTGAGACAACGTAGGTCTCTTCATCAGACATTTGCTTTGCAGTCCACCATTATGAACCCTCAGAGGATCTTTTAAGCAGAGCTGGTTTAGTACCTCTGGAAGGAATTTCTACCTATGTTGTAAACCTCCACTTATATAAACTGTAAGTCATGCATTATGTAGACCACCATGTAGCTTGGATATAGGCACATGGTGCTCAACAGCTCAAAGGAACCCTTTCATTCTCATAAGACGCATCTCATGGTCAACACTAACACCATCTAATGACGTGTCAGAGATGGCTGAAGATGATTGTAAAGTTTGAACTCTGATGCTGACTTGACTTGGTCCTTGACCAAATCAAGATAAATCTTCCACTTGGAACCCAAATGACCATGTTTAATCCTAGACATGCCATCTAAAGCTAGAAAAAAAAGTTGGAAACAGAGTTGAAGGGAAAAAGGATAAGGAAGACATTCAACAATCACCAAAATTTAAACCAAGCCACTGAGAAACCTGAAGCCCCAAAAAAAGAAATACTTTTGATATGGTCACCATTACAATGCACCAATGGTCACTCAACCATAAATGTACTCACGACTCAGCTGAAAATGGAATCCAGCCACCAGCAAAAGTGAAAACAGTGCTTTGAGATCCACCATTATGAAACCTCAGAAGATCTGCTAGGCAAGAGTTGGCCTGGTACCTTTGGAAGTATCTGCCTATATTGTGAGCTTTCACTTATATAAGTCATGCTCTGTGTAGACCCACCCCTACACTTAGCACCTTTCCATAAATCTCCAGCTATAATATTCTTCGCTGTCAGGAAGTACTTACTTACTGGAGGTGACACGGAGGACCACGCCTAAAAATTATAGTCCTTATGCTGGGTGTTATGGTGTTGACTGAGCACGCTCACCCTAATGCATATGAGTCTCCATCTCTTCTAATAGCCCGCTATTCTGTCTTTCTTTTTATAGAGGATATGATCATATCCAGAGATGAGCTGCACAACCGGAAGAGTGTGATCCTTGAGATAATGAGGGGGTATTAAGAGGGATTTCAATAAATTGCAAGAAAATTAGACCATTTTATACTTTCTATGAATGGCTATGTCATAGCAACGAGAATTCAGACTATAGCAATCAATTCTTTTTTACAAAAATACCTACATAAAAACAGAAGCGAATGGGCTACTTAATTAACCTTTTCATTACCTCAAGAATTTGCAGTTGCAGGACCAGGAATTAATATAAAACTGTGTGGATAGTGATGATGTATCAAACCTTATAATGGGCCCCATCCTAGAAATATTTTAAAAAGGGTAAAAAAAAGCTTCCCTGAATGATGGGAACTAGAATTTAATAATTTAATGGTCTGTAATTTTGTATTTTTTTTTTAAAGATCTGAATGGCATAAAAATACTAAAAAAGTAATAATCACCTTACAGATCCAACATTGCTTCCGTTCTAACACTTCTTGGGTCCAAAAAACAAAAAAGGTAGTAATCAGCTTACTGATCCCACAGTACTCCTCTCTTGGCACACAGGAATTCACTGGACTTCAACTGGCCATTTTCTGAGTGAGAAGAGGGAGCAGGATGTAGAGACCATTTGGGAGCTGGGAAGCATTGGAACAGGAGCACCAGGAGATAGTTGGGGTGAGTACTCTTGTTTACTTTATGCTAGTCTGACCCTTTTTTTAGAGTTACCAACTGGGCAACACCTTCAACGACCATATAAAAGGCAGCAGTGGGGGAAGATCAGTGCAAGGCCCTCTATAGGCTTCAGAGTAGTCATCCTCTATTGTAGTTCTCTAATGGGTTGGTCAAATGGGACGATTGTAGTCTCCAACACTACTTGCTTCCTTCCAAAAAACAGCACCGCACACTCCTTCATACCATGTCTGATTTAGATATTCTTCATAGTAGATTAGATCTTGCCTGCTCTCCTGGATTGGCCATTGGTTGACCATACCCAACATTCTTTCCCTAAATGTATCACTCCTTATGCAGTACCCCAGACCTGGTGGTATCTACAATTGTTTAATGTTTTATATGTATTGTATTATGTAGTGTTATATTCATGTTATGTATTTTTTTATGTTTTGGCCAGCTAGGGGAGTAATAGTTAGAAATGTATGGCAGGAACAGGGCTAACCACCCTGTTCCTCTCCTCTTAGTAGGGGTTGGCTGGTCCTACTTCCTGCCAGGAGGGGTAGCTCCAGTCAAGAGAGGGAAGGGAGAGGACCCACATCTGTGCTCCTACTCCTAGTAATCCAATTCTCCTGTACATCCAACACTCCAGCATTTAGAAGATTGTTTACAGAAAGCATTACTGTGATAAAACAGGAGAGTGTTCAGCGAAATTTCAGTTTTACAGACACTGTTGCAAGGTGAGGGACTACGGCCAAGACACCCATCACCTAAACAACCCCCAGGCCAGACTAACAGCAAACCTGTATCACGGTGGGCACCTATATCCACAAGTGCCAGTAAGTTGCCAACCAACCAGACATCTACTCATCTAATGCCAGATACTGCACATTGTACTTAATATTGCTGGATATGCTACAAGTTATATTTTGTACAGAGAGACATTTATCCATTTACTTCTGTCCTGATTCTTCAAACTACCTTTTTTTTTTTGCACCGATCCCTGGGGAACCAGCCTGAGGGAGTAACACAACACCTCATCAGGGTTACTACCACTCCCAACCTCTGCAGCGGCTCCTCAGGGGCTCTTTTCATGAAATTGGCATCTAGGACAGGATGGACCTCTGTGCCTTGCTAGCAGTTGGCCAAGTGTGGAATCACTAAAGTGACTGCATTGCTGAGTTCAAGTGAAACAAGGACTTATTTGCTACTAAAAGTGTGCAATGGCGCCAGTTAATTGGCCATTTTTCTTTGTTCCTCGTGTACTGAGGACCTGCCTCCAGAGTGGGAAAAGACTGTTCCACCTAGCCCAAGAGAGGGAAGAGATTCTCCGCCTACTAAGGTGCAACCTTGCAGCTAATAGGAGCATCATTTAGGAACTTACAACGAGCTTCTGGAAGAGGCTTTAGGTCTGTAAACTTGGCAGACAGAAGAAGAGTGATGTGGGGAGATGAGGGCAACGTTCTGGCTCCAGTCAAGAATGTCAAGGCAGTTAGAGAAGCACAACAGCTCAGTTAGCTTGGAAGGCGCCACTCATTTGCTGGTGCAGCGGGTGAAGCTGGAACTCCGGCCCCATCACCCGGGGTCCCATCTGTACTTCAAAGCTTATAGGAATCTGCTCTCAGGAGTCTCTGCTATGGTCTACTGCTTCAAGTGAAGTTGGAGCCATTGATTCCAAGGTCAGAGCCCCAATGGTTGCTGCCCCTGCTGCTAGCCTGGTGATATTGAGCACTTTTTGCCCCATGTATCACTGAGTAATTATCCTACTTAAAACTTAACTTTTAGTCATTATTAGTTAAAAATAAGTCCCACGAAAATAATGTGTATATTTATGATAACTGCATAGGTCAGATACTATGGACTTAAGTACAATAAGACACAGGGTAAATAAGCAATCTCATATGCTCGGATTTGGATCAGGGGTCCCACTCACGGTTTGATGATTTTTTCTTGTATGGAGATGAACCACAAAAAGAGACGTAGTAGGAAGGTCCACAGAGATCTTAGTAAAAAGGAAATGTAACCGGATTCATCAGGGGAAAAAGGAAGATGTAGATATATATAATACAGATGTGGCACAATCGCCCTCAGCACAATGGCTCTCTACCGATAAATCCAACTGAATAATGCAGTCCAGAGATCTCTCTGCAACTGCGCCTCTATATATATGCTGAAATAAATTGACATAACAAGCATTTAACGAATTAAATACCTCATGGTGTGAGTGAAGAACGGCGTGCGTTCCACCATCGGCCGGGCAAACCGGAAGTGCGTCATGTCGCGTGCGCCGACCGCTGCTATTGGCCGGCGGTGGAACGCAGACCGAGGATGAACCGCATGGAAACCGGAAGTATGTAATATGCACCGGAAATGACACATGCGGGACGCTGAAGCGCATAAAGATATGCGCTCCAGGGTAAATAACTAGCGAATATATGCAAAAGATAGAGAATTACATGTAGAGATGAAGGAGAGACTATTTTATGTATAGAAATATAGTCAGTAGACATTTTATTATAAAACTATCATGTAGAGCATATATAGAATTCATTTTAAAGAGGGTTGGATTAAATGGTGTGGGACACTAAATGGAAACAGGGAAGAACATTGTATTGTCAATACTTTTGACTAATAATAAAGTCCTAGCAACTGATAGAGGTTCCATTGAAATGTAGATATTACAAAGTAGACCTATTGCGGTCTGATGCCTTCATTTGTGTGGTCCGAAGAATAATAAACAATAGTCTTGATCAATGCAATGAGGTATATCAAGTTATCAAGAAAAATATTTTCTTATATTTAGTGTTAATTAGACCATGACAATGGAAAGATTTTTGATAAGAGCATGGCAGAATTAATAATATATAAGACTAGATATTTAAAGGTAACGCCATTCAAAAATATTCAGATGAAGCAACTAAATGACAGAATTTCATTGAGTCCGGAGGGGCTCACAGTTTTTAGACGGTAAGTCCATTCGGACTCTTTCTGTAAGATTCTCTTGTCGAGGTCACCTCCTCTAGGGGATGGACGAATGACCTCAACAACGCAGAACTTCAAACATTTTGGATTTCCATCATGGAGATCATGCACGTGTCTAGAGATAGTAGTGTCCCTTTTGTGCCTTATGTCCCCAAGGTGGTCTCCAATTCTTCTTCTGAGTTCACGTTTTGTCTTGCCGACATACTGAAGTTCACATGAACAAATACAAAGATATACTACCCCAGTCGTTTTGCAATTTGCAAAATCCCGGATATTATAGGTTTTATTGGTGGTGTAACTTGTAAAAATTTTTGTTTGGTATATGTATGGGCAGGCTATACAAGATCCGCATCGGTACGTACCCAGGGGTTTTCTATCTAGCCAAGTGCCTGTTTTTTTTTGCCCCATATTGAGCATTTTTGTGCACTTTTTGCCCCATCTAGCCCACATGCGATTTGAATTAGTTGGTACATATTGGTGTGGGTACTCCTCCTCTCATTGGTTGCTTGAAGCACACAGAGGTAACTAGGAGCAGCACATTATATGTGCAGAGTCTGCTCTCCTGAATGCAAAAGCCCAGCGACATAGATAGGTGTGAGAAGGGCATGGTTTGGGAGAACCGATATTTGCCGTTGAAATGGTTAAGCTGTGTGTGGTAAGCCTTGAGTGTGTCTCTGGGAACTGAATGGTTAACCCAGACACAGGACAAGCAGAGTTGATAGCCTGTTTTGTATATGTTAGCCATAGCTAACATAGACAGATTGTAACATATGTACTGGGACCTGCTTAGTATGGAGTGAGTGAGGTTGGCAGTGGGACGCTCACTCCACCCTGGCTTTGGTCCTGGGCTTCCATAGTCCACAGCTGAGAGTCACATGGGTCACTAGGGCCTAATTTAAAGCTGAGTGTAGAGCTGAGCAGTGTGGCCCTACCTGGAGAGCTGACTGCTGAACTACAGAAGGTATTGCTTGTGCCATTCAATACTTGCCATTTGTACCCATGGGCCAGGTAGCCAGTAGTGTGAAATAAAAACACTTGAATCGGAATTTATCCTCTCTGTGTCCCTGCTTTCTGCACAGCTACCAAGTGTCTACCAGACTGATCCCACACATAGGTTTAGAGTAGGACCTGCCTGTCTGAGATCTCCTTGGTGCAGGTAGGTGGACACAGATGTGTTTTTATCAACATATATTGGCTGAGAGTCTTAGATTTTATTATATCAGAGTGAGGGCTTAGTCCATATAATAATGTTTGCATCTACTGGCTAAACACTGGCGCTACTTCTTGTATCCTACCACTGGCACTGCGGTACCGCAGCAGTACTGCTACTGCTGCAATAATAAAACAAGCTGTATTTTAGTTGTATTTTAGTTGTCTTGTGCTTCACTGTCTTGTCCTCGCACGTAACTATCTTCTCTCGGCATCAGCACTTATATGCAGGGGTGAGGTAAAGAGCCCTATATTTGGTCAGCGAGCTTCCCCCGGCCGGTAGCACAGCTCGATACCGAACACAATTGCTTGTTCGCTCTCTCACCGGAGCGCTGTGTGACGTCACAGAATGAGCTATGGATCTCGAGGAGTGAAAAAGACTACCAACGCGTTTCGGATACAATTTTATCCTTCATCAGGGATGTCCGCTCTTCCTCCTAGTGTTCTTTATATAGGTATCTCCTCCCCCTTATCTTAACCCCTTATTGGTTGTTTGTATTCTTTCTATTCATTTGAACATGATGTTATCAGCCCCCTCGGCGATCTCCGGACGAATCTCATCCTCTGGAAACGCTTTATAGATGACATAGTGTTCATCTGGTGAGGAGGGGAAAATAAATTGAAAATATTTTTTACAGCTGAGCTCTGTAGCCAGGGCATCTTGTTAATTAGTTTAGTTAGTTAGACCACCATTTTGGCACACCAAGGACTGCCCCTCAGGACTTTTGTTATTATTGTCAATTTGTTGCCAGGCTACAAGGACGGAACACAAGCATAGCTTGAGGATGGTCTGCCTTTCATTATTGGTTGTGCAGTATCCCAGACCTGGGGTATATTCAATTGTTTAATGCTTTATATGTATTGTTATGTTCTTGTTATATATTTTCATGTTTTGGCTGCTTATTCTAGGTAGGGCAGGAATGATTGGCAATGTATGGCAGGAACACGGCTAACCACCCTGTTCCTCCTCTCTTTGTAGGAGTTGGCTGGTCCTACTTCCTGCCAGGAGGTAGAGATCCAGTCGAGAGAGGGCACATGTCCTAAGAACCGTATCCTGCTGCCTCTGCTCTAGTGGGTAATGGAGTGCACAGGCGCAGGCGCCGGATTTGTCATTGACTGGAGGATGGTATCTGAAGAACCGAGGGCGGGCCAGAGGGGTGAAAGGGGAGGGGTTTGATTTGAACAGCGCCGTGGAGCCTGGGCACCGGCCGCATAAACACCGCCCCTGGGCACCTTCAGAACCTAATTAGCATATGGAATAAAAGCGTTTTTAAGAGAGAATAGGCGACGGACAGCAATATGAAAGGTAAGATTATAATATGGGGAATGTAATGGATATCATGATGTTTGTGGTGTATAATGGTCATTTTAGGTGAAAGACTATCTTTAAAAGGAACTTTCTAGGTAAAACTGATCGACTGTTACACCAAAAGAGTGACCCTTGTGTCATGCTTCATCTCCTCAATTTTGTCCAGAATGTTCCTTTAAGCATAGACTAACAGGTCAGCAGCAGGTGTGGATATTGACTGTGATGTGATGCCTAAGGTTATTTTTCTTGTCACACAGGCTTGTTGTTCCCATGTAGATTATTAGTATGATGATGAGAGGGCGAGTCTGGGTTGAAAGAACATATAAACTAAAACAATGTAATTGTTTCATTCATAAACATCATCATTGGGAAAAATTATCTCTTCAAAATGATTCCAGGTTGGACATTAGGTGGTTGTGTCCTGTCAGTATGTGCAGCAGGGCGGAAATATTCACTGTACTCTCCATACAGGTCCTCAACAAATATCTATCTATCCATCTCCTATCTATCTATCTGTCTGTCTGTCTCATATCTATCTATCTATCCATCTCCTATCTATCTATCTATCTATCTATCTATCTATCTATCTGTCTATCTATCCATCTCCTATCTATCCATCTCCTATCTATCTATCTATCTATCTATCTATCTATCTATCTATCTATGCATCTCCTATCTATCTATCTATCTATCTATCTATCAATCAATTAATCTATAAAGCTTTATTGGCAGGTCTAAAATTATACATTAGTATTGCCAAAACATGTGGGAAATAGGGGCTTGAGAAATGGGGACATACCCGGGGTTGGTGTATAGGAGTCCGTAGCGTATCATGACGGGGGGGGGGGGGGAGGAGAGCGGACACACCCCGGGTCAGGGTATCGGAATCCATGGCATATCAGGCTCCTCTCAGTCTGTGGCACGCACTGATCTATTGTGCTGCTGTGTCCACAGTGTTCTCCTCTTCCTCTCCCAGCAGGATGGACAGCTTCTCTTCCTCCTCCATGGAGCTGAAGTCTGGGAGGAGATCAGACAGTCTCCTAAAGTGGATGTCCCTCAGCGCTGAGTATTTGGGACAGTATATCAGGAAGTGGGCCTCATCCTCCACCGCCTCCAGGTGGCACAGTCTGCCTTAACTAGGCAAGTAGCTCTGTAGATGCCGTCCGGATTGGACGGCCAGGCTGTGGGCGCTTAGTCTGTAGCGGCTCAGGATTTTCCGGTCTCTGGGGTTCCCCAGTATCTCCAGGTATGGGGCCAGTTTGTAGTCTCTCTGCAGGCTCTGGTACACAGTCAGCTTCTGGGATGCTCTCACCTCCTTCCTCCATTCACTGACGTATTCGTCTTGTCTCTTGTTTACTGTGTTCCTGATCCCGGCTTTTGTGAGGTGGTTAGGGGTGATTATCTGGTCGGGCTGGGTTTCAGTAAATAGATTTTGGGGCTTTGCCTTGCCTGGGATTCCTTGGTGTAGCAAGGCTTTATGGTGATTGGAGCCTTCACTACTACCACGTAGATGGCCCCAGAATGATAGCGCCCTCTTCTGGATCTTAAAGTGTAGAGGGAATCTTCCCAGCTCCCCTCGACAGGCATTATTAGAGGTGCTCCGATGGACCTGGAGGAGATGCTTACAGAATTCCAGGTGAAATATTTCTGTTGGGCTGGAATCCCATCTTGACCAGGGGTACGTGTGAGGGCCCCAGACTTCACTGTCATAGAGGAGGGTTGGAGCACTGATGGAGTCAAAGATTTTTATCTATCTATCTATCTATCTATCTATCTATATATCTATATATCTCTCATATCTATCTATTTATCTACCTATCTATCTCATATCTATCATCTATCTATTTCCTATCTATCTATCTATAAATCTATCTCATATCTGATTATCTATCTACAGATGCAGCCGAGCTAAGCTTGATGGTTAACACGTTAAGTAAAGAACGGCAAGAGAATGTTAACTAAATTTTCAATGATTTGTCATGGAATAACCAAGATAACACTGTGCCATGCTTTATCAGTGTCAATTTTAGGTTGGCTACATCTGTATCTATCTATCTATCTATCTATCTATCTATATATCTATCTCTCTCTCTCATATCTATTATCTATCTATCTATCTATCTATCTACCTACCATACTATCTTTGATTTTTCTCTATTTGTATTGCTGCTACCGCCCCGCCGGGTTATGATATTTCTGGGTTTACCCCTAAAAAAGAAGTTGAAGTAGTGGGAGTAGAGTCCACTTTTATCTTTGCTGTATCCCTTGAATAACGTCCCTGTGTCTTGCCAGATCCAGAAGCGATCTAGGTATCATTCCTCTCTCCCCTTGTCCTGGGATCACTTTGCCAGTTGTAAACGAAACCTGAGGTATAATCTTCCATATCCCTCATCCATTTATGACATTTCTTCGTCTGTAATTCATTTTTAAATTTATCAAAATGTGAAGCACTACTGGTCATATATGCGTCAAAGTCCTCTAGTGGCAGGAGATCACGTAATTTATAATAGTTTGTACTTCTATTATCTCTTTTTTTAGAAACTCCACATTTAGCAAAATCACATCAAATGCATATTTGTTAGAGATTTGGATAAATCGAGCACAAAAGTCCCCATTATTAAAAATACAGATCAGGTCTCAAATGTGAGCGTATATCTCTACGGATTCGCTGTAACCGGTGGTACTCACTCAATGTAGACAGATGCAGTTCCAGATTGATTATCCGTTTTAGATTCATTCTCATATTTTTTCTTGATGTCAGTCAAAGATAATGTAGATAAAGAAGATACATCCCTCACCATGCCATGTAGTATCCGTTCCTCATCCTCTCTTGTGTAGGAAAACACATTGGGCTTAATCTGTTCAGACGTCTGTTCCATCTTATGGGTGCTCCACTTTCTAAGTCCAATATATACCAAATCAAAAAACGAAAAGTAGCTCTCCAAAAATTGGTGCATTTCCTTCCAGCAACCTTTTTGCTTTTAGGAAGAAATACAAGCTTTGGCATGGATGAACAGTCACATTGGATGCCGTTTTTTTGGACAGCAGGATGCCGACGAGTCCCCTTATTGTTTTCTATTTTTTTTCTAGTTATATTCTCTTATTTTTTTACCACTGGGCTTGTGTATATATATCAGTTACTTTAAACAATCCGGCGGCACAGGCTTCTATGTTCCTATATAAACACAATAGAGAGTCGATGGATCATACTGTGGTGAGAGACTTTGGCTATTTATCTATTGTATCTCTGCTTAGCACACACTGCGGTTTCACGTTGGTCACACACACAGTGATGTAGGTGTCCTTGACGTGGTTTGGGAGTCTTGATCGCCCAACGCGAGTCTTGATTCCCCTTCCTAATTGGACGTGATGTTGTCTGTGGTAGATCCCTTGGATAACACCGTTCCCCCTGGACAATTTTTTTCCCCCCTCTAAAATGGGGGGGGGGGGGGCGGTCACCTCCATATTCATGTGGGTGATAGAGGGGGACGGAGGGTCCCATAGGGGACTGTGGGCCCACTGTACCCCATTTTGGCTTTACTAATCTTTATGCAGTGTGTGTGGTCTATATGATTCTGTTTAGTTGTAACATGTAATATGTACGTCCGATTGATGGGCGCCCTCCATAGTACGCCATTTGACCCCCCATTTGGTGGTTATTTATTTAGATTGTAGACCCGCACGCAAGTTGTGGCAGTTGTTTACATAGGTTGCCATGGTAGGATGTAGGTACGAGCAGCTTCTCGGGATGGGATGATGGAGTATTTCCTACTCCCGTTCACCGCGAGAACAGGAACAGTGGTTTTGAGGGCAAGCGCATGCGCTATGACTCAAGTGAATTTTGAAGAGGTTCCCTATGTGCTCTCGCTGATGGCGTGATGAGGAGTGGTTGACGCCTTCCGGACGCCGAGTTGGGCCTACTTGTCCCCGGCTATGAGTGAGACTGTTCAATCGTGTATTCTGATTTTATTTCACTTCACCTGATTCTTTTATTAGACACAACCATGTTATGCACTATTAATTAGATAATAATCATGGACTATGTGGACGTTTTTTATCGGATCGAGTTATGGATCATTGTGTCACTCATATGGAGGAATCACATCATGGACATTATCAAATCAAATATTTTTATCATGTTTTATATGGACTTTTTATGAATTTATTGATAATTACTCATTAATTATGTAATAATGTCACTTTGATTGCCACCTGTATAAGTTGCGGCACTATGCACATGTCACTTTATCTTGACAAAGGCTCCAAGGAGTAAGCTGGAACGCTGCTGTCACATGGGCCGATAAACCCTATTGTTCACCTCGATTTGGAGTACTGCCTTCGTTTACTAAGATTATCTATCTATCTATCTATCTATCTATCTATCTATCTATCTATCTATGTCTATTTATCCATCTAATATATATGCATAATGTATCTATAGGCAGGGCACATATGAAAATGTTACACTTCTTGCAAATTTAGAAATGGAGTGAGATGTTCTGACCTCCGTATTATGGGACATTATGTACGCCACCTCAGCTTTAAGGACAGTAAAGAGTTACCAGATGTTTGATGATTTCAAGTTAAGTCTCCTAAACCTTCTCATAAAGAACACCATAGAAAATGATATTTAATCCCTGGAATCATTAAGTCTTTACAGCCTGGTGAACATTCTGCCTCCCATATTTACAGACAATTGTCTTTGTCATCTTAATGGGGATGTGAATCAGGATTTCCTTAATATCAGGGTTATGTAAAACGTAGATTTTCTTTTACTACACAACAAATATACCACAGAAATACTGCGTGAGGAAGCGAGTGACTCCCAACCGTCACAAAACTGCAGGCACAATCACCTGGGTGGAAAAAATAAAAATTAAATGATGATTAATTAAATAATTACATTAAATTAATTTAATGATTTAATAATTAAGTAAAGAAAAAAATAAAGAAAATTTACATCACCTTTAAAATAATGGGGGTTTTGGTGATGACAAATTTGTACAGCTTTTGACGTTTTACTACTTTTGAAGAATAAATACACTTAAAAAAACTTTTTTTTAAAAATAGGGCTGTGTGGTGGCTTGATTTTTATGGGATGAGTATATAGGTCTTCTTGATGGTTTTTTTATTCCACTTTTTGGGAGGCAGAACAAACAAAAAAAAGAAGCAGCATTCACCATGTAGTAAGTTTCACGTGTTACCTTTAGGCCCCTTTCACACAAGCGAGTTTTCTGCGCGGGTGCAATGCGTGATGTGAACGCATACCACCCGTGCCGAATCCCGACCCATTCATTACAATAGGTCTGTGTACATGAGTCTGTGTTTTTTTTTTTTCACGCATCAGTTCTGCGTTGCGTGAGAATCGCAGCATGTTCTATATTCTGCCTTGTTTTACTATTTTTGGTGCTAAGAGATTTTATTTTTGTGTCACCATATTCTAAAAGCCATATTTTTTTTTGACAGACGAAGCTGTGTGCAGCCTTGTGTTTTGTGGAACCGTTTTCGAGTACGTACAATTTTCTGAATTTTTTTAATTGTTTATTTTTATGGCTTTTGCTACATACGGTAATAACTCGATTGCAGCATCTGATGGGTTAAAAGATCATGATCAGAGCTAACTTCAGTGAAGCTAAGTGCCAATGCCACACTTAAGGGCTCATGCACACGACACCTATGTATTATGCGGTCCGCAAAACACAGATCCACAAAACAATGGATGATGTCCGTGTTACATCCGCTTTTTTTGCGGATCTATTGTAACAATGCCTGTCCTTGTCTGCAAAACAGACAAGAATAGGACATGTTCTATTTTTTTGCAGAACGGACTTGTGGACATACAGATACGGAATGCACATAGAGTTATTTTTTCATTATTTTTGCGGCTCCATTGAAATGAATGGCTCCACATATGGGCTGCAAAAAAAATAAAAAAACACCAGAACGGACACGGACAAAAATACGTTTGTGTGCATGAGCCCTGACATTGAGGACAAGTGTGGCCCTGCTTTTTGGAAGGAAGCAGATAACTTGATAATAAACTAACTGGAAAAGAAATCTCACTTTGACTCAGAGCGGACCCCTGACTCACGTCCACCCCTCTCCAACTTTCTAGCCATGCTGCTGTGCAGACGCCTCCCCTCTCGTCTCCATCGTAGCAGCACTATGTTTGAGAGGAGTGGAGAGACACTGCAATGTCACTACTAGTTAGAGAGAGTATGGCGGTAAGTCGGGGCCTGGCATAATGACATACGTGACGCTTATACCGTTGTTGTGCTGTCTATTGGGGGTGGGGATGGGAGAGAGAATGGTGGCAGGCAGTATATAAGGACCAGGCAGCCATTTAATTATAATGGTCCGCAGGGGAGGGACTCTGTTTTAGATTAGTTTCACTGACTGGCCCTCAGCCTCTGTTTTGGTTTGAAAAGGGTATAATACTGATAACCTGTCGTCAGGATAGGTCATCGATATCTGATCAGTCAGGGTCTGATTCCTGGCACCTCTGGTGGTCAGCTGCTTGAGGAGGCCACTGCGCCTGGGATGGCGATGTGGCCCTTCTCACAGCTTACCAAGCACAAGCCTTACATTGGATAGTGGCCATGCTTGGTATTGCATCTCAGCCCCTATTCACTTGAATAGGACTGGGTTCCGTCTAGGCCAGTGGTGGCGAACCTATGGCACGGGTGCCAGAGGCGGCACTTAGAGCCTTCTCTGTGGGCACCCGCACTCTGGAAAAAGCCAATGGTGTACCAAAATGCCTTAGATTTTTCCTGCCATTCATCAGTGCAGGGCACACTATGAACGGCACAGGTGACGCATTGAATGTAGGCAGGCTATTATAATAAATGATAAAGTACATGGAAGATATACTATATTGGATTCTAGTATTCAGGTTAAATTGCCGTGTTGGCACTTTGTGATAAATAAGTGGGTTTTGGGTTGTAGTTTGGGCACTCGATCTCTAAAAGGTTCACCATCACTGGTCTAGGCCATGTGACCAATGGACGTGACGTCACAAACAGCAGATCGTTCAGGGTAGAGTTGAGCGAACACCTGGATGTTCGGGTTCGAGAAGTTCGGCCGAACATCCCGGAAATGTTCGGGTTCGGGATCCGAACCCGATCCGAACTTCGTCCCGAACCCGAACCCCATTGAAGTCAATGGGGACCCGAACTTTTCGGCACTAAAAAGGCTGTAAAACAGCCCAGGAAAGAGCTAGAGGGCTGCAAAAGGCAGCAACATGTAGGTAAATCCCCTGCAAACAAATGTGGATAGGGAAATGAATTAAAATAAAAATTAAATAAATAAAAATTAACCAAAATCAATTGGAGAGAGGTTCCATAGCAGAGAATCTGGCTTCCCGTCACCCACCACTGGAACAGTCCATTCTCAGATATTTAGGCCCCGGCACCCAGGCAGAGGAGAGAGGTCCCGTAACAGAGAATCTGTCTTCATGTCAGCAGAGAATTAGTCTGCATGTCATAGCAGAGAATGAGGCTTCACGTCAGCCACCACTGCAACAGTCCATTGGCATATATTTAGGCCCAGCACCCAGGCAGAGGAGGGAGGTCCCGTAACAGAGAATCTGTCTTCATGTCAGCAGAGAATCAGTCTGCATGTCATAGCAGAGAATGAGGCTTCACGTCAGCCACCACTGCAACAGTCCATTGGCATATATTTAGGCCCAGCACACACACAGGCAGAGGAGAGAGGTCCCGTAACAGAGAATCTGGCTTCATGTCAGCAGAGAATCAGTCTGCATGTCATAGCAGAGAATGAGGCTTCACGTCAGCCACCACTGCAACAGTCCATTGGCATATATTTAGGCCCAGCACACAGGCAGAGGAGAGAGGTCCCGTAACAGAGAATCTGGCTTCATGTCAGCAGAGAATCAGTCTGCATGTCATAGCAGAGAATGAGGCTTCACGTCAGCCACCACTGCAACAGTCCATTGGCATATATTTAGGCCCAGCACCCAGGCAGAGGAGGGAGGTCCCGTAACAGAGAATCTGTCTTCATGTCAGCAGAGAATTAGTCTGCATGTCATAGCAGAGAATGAGGCTTCACGTCAGCCACCACTGCAACAGTCCATTGGCATATATTTAGGCCCAGCACCCAGGCAGAGGAGGGAGGTCCCGTAACAGAGAATCTGTCTTCATGTCAGCAGAGAATTAGTCTGCATGTCATAGCAGAGAATGAGGCTTCACGTCAGCCACCACTGCAACAGTCCATTGGCATATATTTAGGCCCAGCACACACACAGGCAGAGGAGAGAGGTCCCGTAACAGAGAATCTGGCTTCATGTCAGCAGAGAATCAGTCTGCATGTCATAGCAGAGAATGAGGCTTCACGTCAGCCACCACTGCAACAGTCCATTGGCATATATTTAGGCCCAGCACCCAGGCAGAGGAGGGAGGTCCCGTAACAGAGAATCTGTCTTCATGTCAGCAGAGAATTAGTCTGCATGTCATAGCAGAGAATGAGGCTTCACGTCAGCCACCACTGCAACAGTCCATTGGCATATATTTAGGCCCAGCACCCAGGCAGAGGAGGGAGGTCCCGTAACAGAGAATCTGTCTTCATGTCAGCAGAGAATTAGTCTGCATGTCATAGCAGAGAATGAGGCTTCACGTCAGCCACCACTGCAACAGTCCATTGGCATATATTTAGGCCCAGCACACACACAGGCAGAGGAGAGAGGTCCCGTAACAGAGAATCTGGCTTCATGTCAGCAGAGAATCAGTCTGCATGTCATAGCAGAGAATGAGGCTTCACGTCAGCCACCACTGCAACAGTCCATTGGCATATATTTAGGCCCAGCACACACACAGGCAGAGGAGAGAGGTCCCGTAACAGAGGATCTGGCTTCATGTCAGCAGAGAATCAGTCTGCATGTCATAGCAGAGAATGAGGCTTCACGTCAGCCACCACTGCAACAGTCCATTGGCATATATTTAGGCCCAGCACACACACAGGCAGAGGAGAGAGGTCCCGTAACAGAGGATCTGGCTTCATGTCAGCAGAGAGTCAGTCTGCATGTCATAGCAGAGAATCAGGCTTCACGTCAGCCACCACTGCAACAGTCCATTGTCATAAATTTAGGCCCAGCACCCAGGCAGAGGAGAGAGGTCCCGTAACAGAGAATCTGGCTTCATGTCAGCAGAGAATCAGTCTTCATATCATAGCAGAGAATCAGGCTTCACGTCACCCACCACTGTAAGAGTCAATTTTCATAAATTTAGGCCCAGAACCCAGGCAGAGGAGAAAGGTCCCGTAACAGACAATCTGGCTTCATGTCAGCAGAGAATCAGTCTTCATATCATAGCAGAGAATCAGGCTTCACGTCACCCACCACTGTAAGAGTCAATTTTCATAAATTTAGGCCCAGAACCCAGGCAGAGGAGAAAGGTCCCGTAACAGACAATCTGGCTTCATGTCAGCAGAGAATCAGTCTTCATATCATAGCAGAGAATCAGGCTTCACGTCACCCACCACTGCAACAGTCCATTGGCATATATTTAGGCCTAGCACACAGGCAGAGCAGAGAGGTCCCGTAACAGACAATCTGGCTTCATGACAGCAGAGAATCAGTCTGCATGTCATAGCAGAGAATCAGGCTTCACGTCAGCCACCACTGCAACAGTCCATTGTCATAAATTTAGGCCCAGCACCCAGGCAGAGGAGAGAGGTCCCGTAACAGAGGATCTGGCTTCATGTCAGCAGAGAATCAGTCTGCATGTCATAGCAGAGAATGAGGCTTCACGTCAGCCACCACTGCAACAGTCCATTGTCATAAATTTAGGCCCAGCACCCAGGCAGAGGAGAGAGGTCCCGTAAAAGAGGATCTGGCTTCATGTCAGCAGAGAATCAGTCTGCATGTCATAGCAGAGAATGAGGCTTCACGTCAGCCACCACTGCAACAGTCCATTGTCATAAATTTAGGCCCAGCACCCAGGCAGAGGAGAGAGGTCCCGTAACAGACAATCTGGCTTCATGTCAGCAGAGAATTAGTCTGCATGTCATAGCAGAGAATCAGGCTTCATGTCAGCCACCACTGCAACAGTCCATTGGCATATATTTAGGCCTAGCACACAGGCAGAGGAGAGGTTCATTCAACTTTGGGTAGCCTCGCAATATAATGGTAAAATGAAAATAAAAATAGGATTGAATGAGGAAGTGCCCTGGAGTCCAATAATATATGGTTATGGGGAGGTAGTTAATGTCTAATCTGGACAAGGGACGGACAGGTCCTGTGGGATCCATGCCTGGTTCATTTTTATGAACGTCAGCTTGTCCACATTGGCTGTAGACAGGCGGCTGCGTTTGTCTGTAATGACGCCCCCTGCCGTGCTGAATACACGTTCAGACAAAACGCTGGCTGCCGGGCAGGCCAGCACCTCCAAGGCATAAAAGGCTAGCTCTGGCCACGTGGACAATTTAGAGACCCAGAAGTTGAATGGGGCCGAACCATCAGTCAGTACGTGAAGGGGTGTGCACACGTACTGTTCCACCATGTTAGTGAAATGTTGCCTCCTGCTAACACGTTGCGTATCAGGTGGTGGTGCAGTTAGCTGTGGCGTGTTGACAAAAGTTTTCCACATCTCTGCCATGCTAACCCTGCCCTCAGAGGAGCTGGCCGTGACACAGCTGCCTTGGCGACCTCTTGCTCCTCCTCTGCCTTGGCCTTGGGCTTCCACTTGTTCCCCTGTGACATTTGGGAATGCTCTCAGTAGCGCGTCTACCAACGTGCGCTTGTACTCGCGCATCTTCCTATCACGCTCCAGTGCAGGAAGTAAGGTGGGCACATTGTCTTTGTAGCGTGGATCCAGCAGGGTGGCAACCCAGTAGTCCGCACAGGTTAAAATGTGGGCAACTCTGCTGTCGTTGCGCAGGCACTGCAGCATGTAGTCGCTCATGTGTGCCAGGCTGCCCAGGGATAAGGACAAGCTGTCCTCTGTGGGAGGCGTATCGTCATCGTCCTGCCTTTCCCCCCAGCCACGCACCAGTGATGGACCCGAGCTGCGTTGGGTGCCACCCCGCTGTGACCATGCTTCATCCTCATCCTCCTCCACCTCCTCCTCATCCTCGTCCTCCTCGTCCTCCAGTAGTGGGCCCTGTCTGGCCACATTTGTACCTGGCCTCTGCTGTTGCCAAAAACCTCCCTCTGAGTCACTTCGAAGAGACTGGCCTGAAAGTGCTAAAAATGACCCCTCTTCCTCCTCCTCCTCCTCCTCCTCCTGGGCCACCTCCTCTTCCATCATCGCCCTAAGTGTTTTCTCAAGGAGACATAGAAGTGGTATTGTAACGCTGATAACGGTGTCATCGCCACTGGCCATGTTGGTGGAGTACTCGAAACAGCGCAACAGGGCACACAGGTCTCGCATGGAGGCCCAGTCATTGGTGGTGAAGTGGTGCTGTTCTGTAGTGCGACTGACCCGTGCGTGCTGCAGCTGAAACTCCACTATGGCCTGCTGCTGCTCGCACAGTCTGTCCAGCATGTGCAAGGTGGAGTTCCACCTGGTGGGCACGTCGCATATGAGGCGGTGAGCGGGAAGGCCGAAGTTACGCTGTAGCGCAGACAGGCGAGCAGCGGCAGGATGTGAACGCCGGAAGCGCGAACAGACGGCCCGCACTTTATGCAGCAGCTCTGACATGTCGGGGTAGTTGTGAATGAACTTCTGCACCACCAAATTCAGCACATGCGCCAAGCAAGGGATGTGCGTCAAATTGGCTAGTCCCAGAGCTGCAACGAGATTTCGCCCATTATCACACACCACCAGGCCGGGCTTGAGGCTCACCGGCAGCAACCACTCGTCGGTCTGTTGTTCTATACCCCGCCACAACTCCTGTGCGGTGTGGGGCCTGTCCCCCAAACATATGAGTTTCAGAATGGCCTGCTGACGTTTACCCCGGGCTGTGCTGAAGTTGGTGGTGAAGGTGTGTGGCTGACTGGATGAGCAGGTGGAAGAAGAGGAGGAGGAAGCCGAGAAGGAGGAGGTGGCAACAGGAGGCAAAGAATGTTGCCCTGCGATCCTTGGCGGCGGAAGGACGTGCGCCAAACAGCTCTCCGCCTGGGGCCCAGCTGCCACTACATTTACCCAGTGTGCAGTTAGGGAGATATAGCGTCCCTGGCCGTGCTTACTGGTCCACGTATCTGTGGTTAGGTGGACCTTGCCACAGATGGCGTTGCGCAGTGCACACTTGATTTTATCGGATACTTGGTTGTGCAGGGAAGGCACGGCTCTCTTGGAGAAGTAGTGCCGGCTGGGAACAACATACTGTGGGACAGCAAGCGACATGAGCTGTTTGAAGCTGTCTGTGTCCACCAGCCTAAATGACAGCATTTCATAGGCCAGTAGTTTAGAAATGCTGGCATTCAGGGCCAGGGATCGAGGGTGGCTAGGTGGGAATTTACGCTTTCTATCAAATGTTTGTGAGATGGAGAGCTGAACGCTGGCGTGTGACATGGTTGAGACGCTTGGTGACGGAGGTGGTGGTGGTGGTGTTGGTGGTACATCCCCTGTTTGCTGGGCGGCAGGTGCCAACGTTCCTCCAGAGGCGGAGGAAGAGGCCGAGGCGGCAGCAGCAGAATAGGCCGAGGCGGCAGCAGCAGAAGAGGTAGCAGGGGGAGCCTGAGTGACTTCCTTGGTTTTAAGGTGTTTACTCCACTGCAGTTCATGCTTTGCATGCAGGTGCCTGGTCATGCAGGTTGTGCTCAGGTTCAGAACGTTAATGCCTCGCTTCAGGCTCTGATGGCACAGCGTGCAAACCACTCGGGTCTTGTCGTCAGCACATTGTTTGAAGAAGTGCCATGCCAGGGAACTCCTTGAAGCTGCCTTTGGGGTGCTCGGTCCCAGATGGCGGCGGTCAGTAGCAGGCGGAGTCTCTTGGCGGCGGGTGTTCTGCTTTTGCCCACTGCTCCCTCTTTTGCTACGCTGTTGGCTCGGTCTCACCACTGCCTCTTCCTCCGAACTGTGAAAGTCAGTGGCACGACCTTCATTCCATGTGGGGTCTAGGACCTCATCGTCCCCTGCATCGTCTTCCACCCAGTCTTGATCCCTGACCTCCTGTTCAGTCTGCACACTGCAGAAAGACGCAGCAGTTGGCACCTGTGTTTCGTCATCATCAGAGACATGCTGAGGTGGTATTCCCATGTCCTCATCATCAGGAAACATAAGTGGTTGTGCGTCAGTGCATTCTATGTCTTTCACCGCTGGGGAAGGGCTAGGTGGATGCCCTTGGGAAACCCTGCCAGCGGAGTCTTCAAACAGCATAAGAGACTGCTGCATAACTTGAGGCTGAGACAGTTTCCCTGGTATGCATGGGGGTGATGTGACAGACTGATGGGGTTGGTTTTCAGGCGCCATCTGTGCGCTTTCTGCAGAAGACTGGGTGGGAGATAATGTGAACGTGCTGGATCCACTGTCGGCCACCCAATTGACTAATGCCTGTACCTGCTCAGGCCTTACCATCCTTAGAACGGCATTGGGCCCCACCATATATCGCTGTAAATTCTGGCGGCTACTGGGACCTGAGGTAGTTGGTACACTAGGACGTGTGGATGTGGCAGAACGGCCACGTCCTCTCCCAGCACCAGAGGGTCCACTAACACCACCACGACCATGTCCACGTCCGCGTCCCTTACTAGATGTTTTTCTCATTGTTATGGTTCACCACAACAACAAATATATTATTTGGCCCAATGTATTGTATTCAAATTCAGCGGGATATAAATTTGAGGCCTAGTATTTAGGCGCTGGGTGACCGGTATGGATTTAGTGACAGAATTAGACTTGGAAATGCACAGAAGCGTGTGTGTGAAGTTATTCTGAATGACCCTATGTGCACCTTGAATATTATATACCCTTTTAGGGATAGATTTCAAATAGCTCTGATATAGCAGAAACCACTAAATTATGAAATTGCTAAATTGGGAATTGTATTTCAACCCAGAACAAGAAATGTGCTTGAACGGACACTAAATAACTCGCCCAGCTACAGCACTAGGGACAGATTTAGCTGGATATAAATTTGAGGCCTAGTATTTAGGCGCTGGGTGACCGGTATGGATTTAGTGACAGAATTAGACTTGGAAATACACAGTAGCGGGTGTGTGTGAAGTTATTCTGAATGACCCAATGTGCACCTTGAATATTATATACCCTTTTAGGGATAGATTTCAAATAGCTCTGATATAGCAGAAACCACTAAATTATGAAATTGCTAAATTGGGAATTGTATTTCAACCCAGAACAAGAAATGTGCTTGAACGGACACTAAATAACTCGCCCAGCTACAGCACTAAGGACAGATTTAGCTGGATATAAATTTGAGGCCTAGTATTTAGGCGCTGGGTGACAGGTATGGGTTTAGTGACAGAATTAGACTTGGAAATACACAGTAGCGGGTGTGTGTGAAGTTATTCTGAATGACCCAATGTGCACCTTGAATATTATATACCCTTTTAGGGATAGATTTCAAATAGCTCTGATATAGCAGAAACCACTAAATTATGAAATTGCTAAATTGGGAATTGTATTTCAACCCAGAACAAGAAATGTGCTTGAACGGACACTAAATAACTCGCCCAGGTACAGCACTAGGGACAGATTTAGCTGGATATAAATTTGAGGCCTAGTATTTAGGCGCTGCGTGACAGGTATGGGTTTAGTGACAGAATTAGACTTGGAAATACACAGTAGCGGGTGTGTGTGAAGTTATTCTGAATGACCCAATGTGCACCTTGAATATTATATACCCTTTTAGGGATAGATTTCAAATAGCTCTGATATAGCAGAAACCACTAAATTATGAAATTGCTAAATTGGGAATTGTATTTCAACCCAGAACAAGAAATGTGCTTGAACGGACACTAAATAACTCGCCCAGCTACAGCACTAAGGACAGATTTAGCTGGATATAAATTTGAGGCCTAGTATTTAGGCGCTGGGTGACAGGTATGGGTTTAGTGACAGAATTAGACTTGGAAATACACAGTAGCGGGTGTGTGTGAAGTTATTCTGAATGACCCAATGTGCACCTTGAATATTATATACCCTTTTAGGGATAGATTTCAAATAGCTCTGATATAGCAGAAACCACTAAATTATGAAATTGCTAAATTGGGAATTGTATTTCAACCCAGAACAAGAAATGTGCTTGAACGGACACTAAATAACTCGCCCAGCTACAGCACTAAGGACAGATTTAGCTGGATATAAATTTGAGGCCTAGTATTTAGGCGCTGGGTGACAGGTATGGGTTTAGTGACAGAATTAGACTTGGAAATACACAGTAGCGGGTGTGTGTGAAGTTATTCTGAATGACCCAATGTGCACCTTGAATATTATATACCCTTTTAGGGATAGATTTCAAATAGCTCTGATATAGCAGAAACCACTAAATTATGAAATTGCTAAATTGGGAATTGTATTTCAACCCAGAACAAGAAATGTGCTTGAACGGACACTAAATAACTCGCCCAGCTACAGCACTAAGGACAGATTTAGCGGGATATAAATTTGAGGCCTAGTATTTAGGCGCTGGGTGACCGGTATGGATTTAGTGACAGAATTAGACTGGGATATGGCCAAAAAATAAACAGACTATTGCTGGTTAAATGCACTTGGTGTGACAGCTTCACCCTGATGTAGGCTTTAGCCAAAAAACAACCACACCATTGAGGGTTAAATGCACTTGGTGACAGGCGCAGCTTGCCCCTGATTTTGTATATGGCCAAAAAATGAACAGACTATTGCTGGTTAAATGCACTTGGTGTGACAGCTTCACCCTGATGTAGGCTTTAGCCAAAAAACAACCACACCATTGAGGGTTAAATGCACTTGGTCGCAGCTTGTGCTGGCGCACCACAAGACACAAAATGGCCGCCGATCACCCCAGAAAAATGTGACTGACAAACGGTCTGTGCAGCCTAAAAACAGTGAGCAATTGAGGATCAGCAGCTCAATGATCCACAGCTGCAGATCGATCAGTTAATCAAGTCCTTTGGAGGAGTTAATCTGCCTAATCTCGCCCTACTGTCGCAGCCGCAACCTCTCCCTACGCTAATCAGAGCAGAGTGACGGGCGGCGCTATGTGACTCCAGCTTAAATAGAGGCTGGGTCACATGGTGCTCTGGCCAATCACAGCCATGCCAATAGTAGGCATGGCTGTGATGGCCTCTTGGGGCAAGTAGTATGACGCTTGTTGATTGGCTGCTTTGCAGCCTTTCAAAAAGCGCCAAGAAAGCGTCACAAAAGCGCGAAGAAAGCGACGAACACCGAACCCGAACCCGGACTTTTACGAAAATGTCCGGGTTCGGGTCCGTGTCACGGACACCCCAAAATTCGGTACGAACCCGAACTATACAGTTCGAGTTCGCTCATCCCTAGTTCAGGGTGCTGGGAGTCAGACCCCCACCCATAAGATATTGATGAGCTATCCTGAAGCTTGTCAGTGTTATACAATGGAGATGTATTTTGCTATGTTTTCTGTGATAAAGCTCATAAGTATACATTTTTTATTTATTTAACACAGACAGTAAACACTATATAAAAATGTTGTAGGTTCATCCCATCTCCTAAAAAACATAATAAAAAGTGATCAAAAAGTACCCCAAGATGGTATCGAGTCTGACCAAAATGTGAACTGATCCTGCAAAATGTAAGCCCTTGGACCACTCCATGGACAAAAAAATAAAAAGGTTATGGCTCTCAGAGTATAGTGAGTAAAGCATGAAAAAAGCTACGAAAATTTGGTATCTCAGTAATTATACTGACCTATATAATACAGTTATTGTTTTTTAAAACAGCATGTAAATACTGTAACAAAGACAGACTGGGGCTTTGAGGCCTGTGACAATTGGGGGTGTAGTGGAGAGGGGATGTTGACAAAGTGATCCACAGTACCAGTGTACACACTAGAAAAGGTGGAATTTTCTTCCTTAGAGGGAAAAGCAAAGATGTCTGTGCCCTTACTGCTGTATTATACTGTATGTTGTGGGGATTCGCTCTGGTAATTAGGACTAGCGGATGCAGTATAGAGGCAAAGTACACGGTTCTTGAATCAGACAGCGGTGTTTATTCACACATTGGTGTATAATAAAATGCAGATAAGCTGTATTACAAAACGCAGGTGGCTTGGTATTTGTTCACACACAAGGAAAGTCCATAAACAATAAAAGTCACCTTTTCTTCTGGGTGTTTATTCACACCCTGTTAGCAGTTCAGCCTCATCAAGTCCATAGGTGGCCTGTTCGCCTCACCTCAAATCCCAGCACAGCCCTCAGTTCAGAGCACACAGACTCCTGAGCTCCACTGTCAGAGGGAGATAAATCCACACCTGGCAGTACTGGCTGTTTTTTATGCCTGACAAAACCCGGCCTGGAACATGGGGAGTAGTCACCCACTCGGCACTTTGACTACTCCCAGTAAGAGCTGTCCCAGATCAGCTATGACAGCCATGCTAAATCTCAAGTTGTCAATTAGCAATAGCTGCTGCTGACATAAAATACTGGGTCTTACTTCACCGAGGCCAGGAACCTCGGTGACACATACCTTCCATTCACGATGATTCAAGGTACCTTCTTACATACCCCTCCTCCTTTGTTCAACGCTGAGGGGGTGAACACCTGCCGTATGGCATCCGCATTTCCCTGAAAGCAGCCTGCCCTGTGTTCCACGGAGAACTTAATGGCTGCGACTGACCAGTTTGGTGATCTCATCAAATGGCTGCAGAAGTCTGCATGCGTCGCGCAAGAGCAGCCACTGGCGCGGTAAAAAGAAACCAAGCTCCCCAGAACCTGTCCTGCTGTAGAGTTCGTATATGTAGTCGTTAACGGCACGTTGCTGCTGGAGCAGCCTATCAAGCATATACAAGGTAGAGTTCCAGCGCGACGGGCTGTCACAAATCAGACGTCTGACAGGCAGGTGGTGTCAACGCTGAACGTCAGCAAGGTTAGCCATGGCCGTGTAAGATCTTCTAAAATGGCCAGAGATTTTCCTGGCATGCCGCAAGACGACCTGGACCCCGGGGTATTTAGCAATGAATTGCTGCACGACTAAGTTGAGGACGTGTGCCATGCACGGCACATGTGTCATTTTGCCCTGTTTTAGTGCGCTCAGTAGATTGGCACTGTTGTCACACACCACTTTACCAACTGTCAAATTGAGCGTGGTTAGCCACTGATCGGCCTGTAACCGCAGAGCTGAAAACAGTGCAGGACCGGTGGGGCTCTTGGCTTCCAGGCTCAACAGCTGCAGCACAGCATGGCAATGTCTCACCTGGCGCGTCAAATAGGTTTTAGGGAGCTGGGGCGGGGGGGGGGGGGGGGTGCAGCGGAAGAGGCGTTAGCAGTGGAAAAGGAGGAGTCAGCCGAGGAGGAGACGGAGGATGGAGTAGGAGGAGGAGAAGAAGAGGCAGGCCTTCATGCAATCCGTGGTGGTAACACCAAATCCACACGGGTGCCATGGGTTGCATGCTTGACGGCCATCAGAAGGTTCACCCAGTGGGCAGTAAAAGTTATATACAGTACAGACCAAAAGTTTGGACACACCTTCTCATTCAAAGAGTTTTCTTTATTTTCATGACTATGAATATTTTAGATTCACACTGAAGTAGGGCTGCAACGATTAATCGATGTAATCGATTATATTCGATAACTGGATTCGTTGTCGACGAATCCAGTTATCGAATAATCGGCGATTCGTTGCTATTCGGGCGGGCGGTCGCTGCATCTTTATTTTACCTTTTTACAATGACGCTCCCGCTCCTGTAACAGCCAGGCAGAGCGGACGGCGGCGTAACGTCACTCACTCACGTGACACGCCTGCTCCGCCTCCTTCATTCATGAAGTGGGCGGAGCAGGCGCGTCACGTGATTGAGTGACGTTACGCCGCCGTCCGCTCTGCCTGGCTGTTACAGGAGCGGGAGCGTCATTGTAAAAAGGTAAAATAAAGATGCAAGCATCGGGGCCGGGGCTGTTAGGGGGAGGGGGGATCTGTCTATGGCACTGCTATGGGAAGGGGGGTCTGTGTATAGCACTGCTATGGGGAGGGGGGTCTGTGTATAGCACTGCTATGGGGAGGGGGGAGGATCTGTCTATGGCACTGCTATGGGGAGGGGGGTCTGTGTATAGCACTGCTATAGGGGGGGGGGGTCTGTGTATGGCACTGCTATGGGAAGGGGGATCTGTGCACTGTTATGCCCATAACAGTGCATATATCCCCCTCTCCATAACTACGCCGTCCACAGATCCCCCTCTCCATAACTACGCCGTCCACAGATCCCCCATAATAGTGTCGTCCACAGATCCCCCATAATAGTGTCGTCCACAGATCCCCCATAATAGTGTCGTCCACAGATCCCCCATAATAGTGTCGTCCACAGATCCCCCATAATAGTGTCGTCCACAGATCCCCCATAATAGTGTCGTCCACAGATCCCCCATAATAGTGTCGTCCACAGATCCCCCATAATAGTGTCGTCCACAGATCCCCCATAATAGTGTCGTCCACAGATCCCCCATAATAGTGTCGTCCACAGATCCCCCATAATAGTGTCGTCCACAATTTGTTTTAATATGGCCTTTGAACATAATTTTTCAAGTAAGATCATATAAACCTCTGTTTTGTAATTTTGTCATTTTTCCCGATTAATCGATTAATCGTAGAAATTAATCGGCAACTAATCGATTATTCAAATAATCGTTAGCTGCAGCCCTACACTGAAGGCATCAAAACTATGAATTAACACATGTGGAATTATATACATAACAAAAAAGTGTGAAACAACTGAAAATATGTCATATTCTAGGTTCTTCAAAGTAGCCACCTTTTGCTTTGATTACTGCTTTGCACACTCTTGGCATTCTCTTGATGAGCTTCAAGAGGTAGTCACCTGAAATGGTTTTCACTTCACA
The DNA here is from genome assembly GCF_014858855.1 of Bufo gargarizans. Classification (NCBI taxonomy): domain Eukaryota; kingdom Metazoa; phylum Chordata; class Amphibia; order Anura; family Bufonidae; genus Bufo; species Bufo gargarizans. The sequence goes on along the minus strand of NC_058088.1, from coordinate 15,675,774 downwards.
GGGGAGCCCTGTCAGGTTTAATAAGTGGGATTTCTTGCCTTATAAATGGGGTTGGGGCCATCAGTTGCATTGTGGAGAAGTCAGGTGGATACACAGCTGATAGTCCCACTGAATAGACTGTTAGAATTTGTATTATGGCAAGAAAAAAGCAGCTAAGTAAAGAAAAACTAGTGGCCATCATTACTTTAAGAAATTAAGGTCAGTCAGTCCGAAAAATTGGGAAAACTTTGAAAGTGTCCCCAAGTGCAGTCACAAAAACCATCAAGCGCTACAAAGAAACTGGCTCACATGCGGACCGCCCCAGGAAAGGAAGACCAAGAGTCACCTCTGCTGCGGAGGATAAGTTCATCCGAGTCACCAGCCTCCGAAATCGCAGGTTAACAGCAGCTCAGATTAGAGACCAGGTCAATGCCACACAGAGTTCTAGCAGCAGACACATCTCTAGAACAACTGTTAAGAGGAGACTGTGTGAATCAGGCCTTCATGGTAGAATATCTGCTAGAAAACCACTGCTAAGGACAGTCAACAAGCAGAAGAGACTTGTTTGGGCTAAAGAACACAAGGAATGGACATTAGACCAGTAGAAATCTGTGCTTTGGTCTGATGAGTCCAAATCTGAGATCTTTGGTTCCAACCACCGTGTCTTTGTGCGACGCAGAAAAGGTGAACGGATGGACTCTACATGCCTGGTTCCCACCTTGAAGCATGGAGGAGGAGGTGTGATGGTGTGGGTGTGCTTTGCTGGTGACACTGTTGGGGATTTATTTAAAATTTAAGGCATACTGAACCAGCATGGCTACCACAGCATCTTGTAGAGGCATGCTATTCCATCCGTTTTGCGTTTAGTTGGACCATCATTTCTTTTTCAACAGGACAATGACCCCAAACACACCTCCAGGCTGTGTAAGGGCTATTTGACCATGAAGGAGAGTGATGGGGTGCTGCGCCACATGACCTGGCCTCCACAGTCACCGGACCTGAACCCAATCGAGATGGTTTGGGGTGAGCTGGACCGCAGAGTGAAGGCAAAAGGGCCAACAAGTGCTAAGCATCTCTGGGAACTCCTTCAAGACTGTTGGAAGACCATTTCAGGTGACTACCTCTTGAAGCTCATCAAGAGAATACCAAGAGTGTGCAAAGCAGTAATCAAAGCTAAAGGTGGCTACTTTGAAGAGCCTAGAATATGACATATTTTCAGTTGTTTCACACTTTTTTTTGTTATGTATATAATTCCACATGTGTTAATTCATAGTTTTGATGCCTTTAGTGTGAATCTACAATTTTCATAGTCATGAAAATAAAGAAAACTCTTTAAATGAGAAGGTGTGTCCAAACTTTTGGTCTGTACTGTACCTTCCCTGCCCGTGTTTGCTAGACCACATGTCTGTGGTCATATGTATCTTGGCACCGACACTATGTGCCAGAGATACATTCACTTGCCGCTGAATGTGGCCATATTGCTCCGGGATGCCCTTCTGGGAGAAATATTTCCTTCTGGGGACCTTTCATTGTGGTGTGCCAATGGCCATGAATTTTCTAAAGGCCTCCGAGTCCACCAGTTTATATGGCAGTAGTTGGCGGGCTAGCAGTTCCGACAAGCCAGTGGTCAGCAGTTGGGCAAGAGAGTTATCCGGCGCCATTATCTTTTTACGCTCGAACATTTGGGCCATGGAAGCCTGCCTTTTGCCAAATGAACGCAACAACGGCACAGTGGAAGGTGGAGTGGAGGGCAAATTGGAGGTGAGCGGAGAGGGTAAAGAGGCAGGACGTGAATCCCTGAGAGTGAGGCTTTGTGGGTACTGACGATGTTGCTCCCACTGGGCTCGGTGATGGGAGGCCAGATGCCTTCTTAAGGCGGTCGTCCCTAGGTGAGTGTTGGGTTTACCGCAACTTATGCACAGACTGAGGATGAGGAGGGTGCAGAAGCGGAAGGCTGAGTGAGCCACTCAACCATATCTGGTGCGTCCTTTGACGTAATTGCATGCACCTTCTGCAACTTCCCATTTAGGCTCCGGCCTGGTGCACCTGCCCGACCCCTACCACCCCTGCGGAATGGCCTGTCTCTGCCTGTCATTTTCAAAATGGCAATGCGACAAAAGTCCCTATAGAAGAGGAGTATTTGTGGAAGCAGGTCTACTGCCTCGATCAGTTTTTTTGGGGGGCAACTGGTATATCACACCAGTAGAAATTATTTTTTCCAATAGTGTTGAGTCACTCTGTGTAGCTGAGGGAACGCAGCAAAACAGCAAACAAATGCTGCACTACCCAAATGCACTATATAGAAAGTATATTATTGGTATATAACACCCCTGCTTCAATCAGTTCTTTTTGGGGGCAACTGGTAAATCACACCAGTAGAAATTATTTGTTCCAATAGCATTTGTCCCTCTGTATAGCTGCAGTATCGCAGCAGAACCGTACACAACTGCCGCACAATACAAATGCACTATGATATGCCTTCTATGCTAGAAAGTATATTATAATTATATCGCACCCCTCAGTAAGTCACACCTATACCAGTCCTTTAAAGGACTGTTGTGGCCCTATTAGCTAGTGTTTGGTGTCCCTAGCAGTCTGTCCCTGCTCCACACAGCAACCTCTCCCTACACTGGCGAAAGACTGAATGTAAAATGGTGGCCAGATCAGGTTTATTTATAAGGTAGGGGGTATGTCCATGTGCTGAAACGTCTCAATTGGCTGTCCTGTACCACCTGATGGATGTGTCATGGGTCAAAGTTCTTCACGATGTAAAAGAATATGGCGGACATCATCATATGTTTGCCAGCGCAGTGAACTGTGAACGAGCAAAGTTCGCAGCGAAACGAACGCCGGGAGAACCGCAAGGTTAGCTGAAATATATAATCCATATAATTAGAGTTAGATAGTATAGGTTAGGCTGGGTTCACACGTGCGTTGTGGGTGATGTGTGGGAAAAGATGCCGGTGCGTTGCGGGAAAATGCGTGATTTTTCCCCGCGAGTGCAAAGCGTTTTAATGTCTTTTGCACGCTCGTGAGAAAAATCGGCATGTTTGGTACCCAGACCTGAACGCGGACTTCTTCACAGAAGTTTGGGTTTCGGTTAGGTGTTGTGTAGATTTTATTATTTTCCTTTATAACATGGTTATAAGGGAAAATAATAGCATTCTTAATACAGAATGCATAGTACAATAGGGATGGAGGGGTTAATTAACCACTCCAGGACCGCCGTACGCAGGATTGCGTCCTGCCGGCGGCCCTGCTCTTCTGGGTGGACGCATATACGCGTCCTCCCGCGAGAGCCGAGATTTCCTGTGAACGCGCGCACACAGGCGCGCGCGCTCACAGGAACGGAAGGTAAGCGAGTGGATCTCCAGCCTGCCAGCGGCGATCGCTCGCTGGCAGGCTGGAGATCTGATTTTTTTAACCCCTAACAGGTATATTAGACGCTGTTTTGATAACAGCGTCTAATATACCTGCTACCTGGTCCTCTGGTGGTCCCTTTTGTTAGGATCGACCACCAGAGGACACAGGTAGGTCAGTAAAGTCGCACCAAACACTACACTACACTACACCCCCCCCGTCACTTATTAACCCTTTATGAACCCCTGATCACCCATGATCACCCCATATAAACTCCCTGATCACCCCCCTGTCATTGATCACCCCCCCTGTCATTGATCACCCCCCCTGTCAGGCTCCGTTCAGACGTCCGTATGATTTTTACGGATCCACGGATACATGGATCGGATCCGCAAAACACATGCGGACGTCTGAATGGAGCCTTACAGGGGGGTGATCAATGACAGGCGGGTGATCACGCATATACACTCCCTGATCACCCCCTGTCATTGATCACCCCCCTGTCATTGATCACCCCCCTGTCATTGATCACCCCCCTGTAAGGCTCCATTCAGACGTCCGCATGTGTTTTGCGGATCCGATCCATGTATCCATGGATCCGTAAAAATCATGCGGACGTCTGAATAGAGCCTTACAGGGAGTGATCAATGACAGGGGGGTGATCACCCATATACACTCCCTGATCACCCCCTGTCATTGATCACCCCCCTGTAAGGCTCCATTCAGACGTCCGCATGATTTTTACGGATCCATGGATACATGGATCGGATCCGCAAAACACATGCGGACGTCTGAATGGAGCCTTACAGGGGGGTGATCAATGACAGGCGGGTGATCACCCATATACACTCCCTGATCACCCCCCTGTCATTTATCACCCCCCTGTCATTGATCACCCCTCTGTAAGGCTCCATTCAGACGTCCGCATGTGTTTTGCGGATCCGATCCATGTATCCATGGATCCGTAAAAATCATACGGACGTCTGAATGGAGCCTTACAGGGGGGGTGATCAGTGACAGGGGGGTGATCACCCTGATCACCCCCTGTCATTGATAACCCCCCTGTAAGGCTCCATTCAGACGTCCGCATGTGTTTTGCGGATCCGATCCATGTATCCATGGATCCGTAAAAATCATACGGTCGTCTGAATGGAGCCTTACAGGGGGGGTGATCAGTGACAGGGGGGTGATCACCCTGATCACCCCCTGTCATTGATCACCCCCCTGTAAGGCTCCATTCAAACGTCCGCATGTGTTTTGCGGATCCGATCCATGTATCAGTGGATCCGTAAAAATCATACGGACGTCTAAATGGAGCCTTACCAGGGGGGTGATCAATGACAAGGGGGTGATCAGGGAGTCTATATGGGTGATCACCCCCCTGTCATTGATCACCCCCCTGTCATTGATCACCCCCCCCCCTGTAAGGCTCCATTCAGACATTTTTTTGGCCCAAGTTAGCGGAAATTTTTTGTTAGTTTTTTCTTACAAAGTCTCATATTCCACTAACTTGTGTCAAAAAATAAAATCTCACATGAACTCACCATACCCCTCACGGAATCCAAATGCGTAAACATTTTTTGACATTTATATTCCAGACTTCTTCTCACGCTTTAGGGCCCCTAAAAAGCCAGGGCAGTATAAATACCCCACATGTGACCCCATTTAGGAAAGAAGACACCCCAAGGTATTCCGTGAGGGGCATATTGAGTCCATGAAAGATTGAAATTTTTGTCCTAAGTTAGCGGAAAGTGAGACTTTGTGAGAAAAAAACAAAAAAAAATCAATTTCCGCTAACTTATGCAAAAAATAAAAAATTTCTATGAACTTGCCAGGCCCCTCATTGGATACCTTGGGGTGTCTTCTTTCCAAAGTGGGGTCACATGTGGGGTATTTATACTGCCCTGGCTTTTTAGGGGCCCGAAAGTGTGAGAAGAAGTCTGGGATCCAAATGTCTAAAAATGCCCTCCTAAAAGGAATTTGGGCACCTTTGCGCATCTAGGCTGCAAAAAAGTGTCACACATCTGGTATCGCCGTACTCAGGAGAAGTTGGGCAATGTGTTTTGGGGTGTCATTTTACATATACCCATGCTGGGTGAGAAAAATATCTTGGTCAAATGCCAACTTTGTATAAAAAAATTGGAAAAGTTGTCTTTTGCCAAGATATTTCTCTCACCCAGCATGGGTATATGTAAAATGATACCCCAAAACACATTCCCCAACTTCTCCTGAGTACGGCGATACCAGATGTGTCACACTTTTTTGCAGCCTAGGTGGGCAAAGGGGCACACATTCCAAAGTGCACCTTTCGGATTTCACCGGTCATTTTTTACACATTTTGATTGCAAAGTTCTTCTCACACATTTGGGCCCCTAAATTGCCAGGGCAGTATAACTACGCCACAAGTGACCCCATTTTGGAAAGAAGACACCCCAAGGTATTCCGTGAGGGGCACGGCGAGTTCCTAGAATTTTTTATTTTTTGTCACATGTTAGCGGAAAATGATGATTTTTCTTTCTTTTTTCCTTACAAAGTCTCATATTCCACTAACTTGCGACAAAAAAAAAAAAAATTCTAGGAACTCGCCATGCCCCTTACGAAATACCTTGGGGTGTCTTCTTTCCAAAATGGGGTCACTTGTGGCGTAGTTATACTGCCCTGGCAATTTAGGGGCCCAAATGTGTGAGAAGAACTTTGCAATCAAAATGTGTAAAAAATGGCCTGCGAAATCCGAAAGGTGCACTTTGGAATATGTGCCCCTTTGCCCACCTTGGCTGCAAAAAAGTGTGACACATCTGGTATCGCCGTACTCAGGAGAAGTTGGGGAATGTGTTTTGGGGTGTCATTTTACATATACCCATGATGGGTGAGAAAAATATCTTGGTCAAATGCCAACTTTGTATAAAAAAATTGGAAAAGTTGTCTTTTGCCAAGATATTTCTCTCACCCAGCATGGGTATATGTAAAATGATACCCCAAAACACATTCCCCAACTTCTCCTGAGTACGGCGATACCAGATGTGTCACACTTTTTTGCAGCCAAGGTGGGCAAAGGGGCACATATTCCAAAGTGCACCTTTCGGATTTCGCAGGCCATTTTTTACACATTTTGATTGCAAAGTTCTTCTCACACATTTGGGCCCCTAAATTGCCAGGGCAGTATAACTACCCCACAAGTGACCCCATTTTGGAAAGAAGACACACCAAGGTATTCCGTGAGGGGCATGGCGAGTTCCTAGAATTTTTTATTTTTTGTCGCAAGTTAGTGGAATATGAGACTTTGTAAGAAAAAAATAAAAATAAAAAATCATCATCATTTTCCGCTAACTTGTGACAAAAAATAAAAAGTTCTATGAACTCACTATGCCCATCAGCGAATACCTTAGGGTGTCTACTTTCCGAAATGGGGTCATTTGTGGGTTTTTTCTACTGTTTGGGCATTGTAGAACCTCAGGAATCATGACAGGTGCTCAGAAAGTCAGAGCTGCTTCAAAAAGCGGAAATTCACATTTTTGTACCATAGTTTGTAAACGCTATAACTTTTACCCAAACCATTTTTTTTTTGCCCAAACATTTTTTTTTATCAACGACATGTAGAACTATAAATTTAGCGAAAAATTTATATATGGATGTCGTTTTTTTTGCAAAATTTTACAGCTGAAAGTGAAAATGAAAGCTCTATTAGTGAGAAGAAAAGGAGGCAAAATTCATTTGGGTGGTAAGTTGCATGACCGAGCGATAAACGGTGAAAGTAGTGTAGTGCAGAAGTGTAAAAAGTGCTCTGGTCATGAAGGGGGTTTCAGCTAGCGGGGCTGAAGTGGTTAAAAAAAATAAATAATTTAACTCACCTCATCCACTTGTTCGCGCAGCCCGGCTTCTCTTCTGTCTTCTTCTTAGATGACCAGGAGGGAAAGAGCCTGTGGTGACGTCACTGCGCTCATCACATGGTCCATCACATGACCCATCAAGCCCGCGAACAAGTGGATTAGGGTGAGTTAAATTTTTAACATTTTTTTTTAACCCCTCCATCCCTATTTTACTAAGCATTCTGTATTAAGAATTCTTTTATTTTCCCTTATAACCATGTTATAAGGTAAAATAATAATGATCGGGTCCTCATACCGATCATCTCCTAGCAACCATGCATGAAAATTGCACCGCATCCGCACTTGCTTGCGGATGCTTGCGATTTTCATGCAGCCCCATTCACTTCTATGGGGCCTGCGTTGAGTGAAAAACGCACAAAGTAGAGCATGCTGCGATTTTCACGTAACGCACAAGTGATGCGTGAAAATCACCGCTCATGTGCACAGCCCCATAGAAATGAATGGGTCCGGATTCAGTGCGGGTGCAATGCGTTCACCTCATGCATTGCACCTGCGTGGAAATCTCGCCCGTGTGAAAGGGGCCTTATAGTGTGTGGCAGGAAAATAAATGTGCAATGTGCATTTGAGAGAGATTTCTCTGCTGTCCATAGATACATGCTACAGAAATAGTGCTGTGATGTCACAATGATACTAAGTTTAACAATCAGTATTATGTTGTCAGTATTAAGTTGTATGTATTGCGCTATAATATTTGAATCATTAGTGGCGATTTGCGCGATCTCGAATACTTAGAAAAACTCTATCTGCCTATAAAGCTATTGTTATGACATACATGGAATTTTAATCTAAAATAGTGCTGTAATGTACAATTACTTACCGTGATCAGAAGTTCTTCCTCACTATCTTGAAAGTTGCTGCCAACCATTATTCATCACTTAGCTAGCTAATAGTGCATGCTTGCGCGCGCGCGCATAATAGCGCAATCAAAAAGAATATCACAAAATTACGAATATTTGGCGAATATTCGCCTAAATATTCGTGATATATCGCAAATTCGAATATTGCCCCTGCCGCTCATCACTAATAAAGAATTTCACCACTAAGTGCTTCAGTCCCTACAGCAAAAGAAGGTGTACATTCACCCATACATTTTCCGAAAAAAATTAAGTGTCACATAAAGAATTTCACCACTAAGCAAATAGTTCAATACCACAAAAGGAGGTGTACATCCACCCATACATTTTCAGAAAAAGAGCCAGCGTCACATAAAGAATTTCACCACTAAGTGCTTCAGTCCATACCGCAAAGGGAGGTATACATTCACCCATACATTTTCCGAAAAAAATCCAGTGTCACATAAAGAATTTCACCACTAAGTGCTCCAGTCCATACTACAAAAGGAGGTGTACATTCACCCATACATTTTCAGAAAAAGAGCCAGTGTCACATAAAGAATTTCACAGCAAAAATGGTTTTACCACATATAACTGCACCGCTGAATGGCAAGTAGGCTCTTAATTGAGAGGGGTCGCACATGGCTTGCATACACTACATGCCTCCCACATAATTCTTGGATCTCTACATTAAAATAATGTATGTGCTGTAAACTGCAAGAGGTGCATAGCTGGAGCCATTCATTTCACAAGAGATACAGAGCAGCGGAGTTCAGCCATCTCTATTTGCTTCCCGCTGTTTACTGCTCCTGAATTAAAATTGGGGCAACCAGCGTCAGCTTCCTCTGATGTGTATGCCTACAGAGACCTTTTGTTATGGCTTTGCACAGGGAGAAAGATTGTTACGCACAATTCTGATGGAAAACCTGAACTTAAGAAACTGGACTTGGACTCCAAAGCAGAGGCTCTCCTGTCATGTCTTATGTGCTGTGGAGATCGAATGCAGACAGAGCAGACAAAACACATGAATGCTGCTTGATTTTATTGTGACTAGATGGTAAAGGCAAAGTCTGCTGGTGTGCTATCATCAGCGTCTTCATTATGTTTACTGCAGGACCCATGATGACGTAATTCGGTCCATACAGCAAAAGGAGGTCTACAATTACCCATCAATTTTCCAGAAAAAAGCCTGTTTCACATAAAAAAAATTAACAATGAAAGAATAATGGAATTCGGTTCATACAGAAGAAAGTCTACTATCGCCCATCAATTTTCCCCCAAAAAGCCTGTTTCCCATAAAAAAGTTCACCACTACGTAATAAGGTCTATAACGCGAAAGGTGCTTCACCTCATATAACTGCACCGCTGAACAGCAATTAGGCACCAAAATTTTTTCTATTTTCACACAAAAGTCTTTTCAACAGATAAGTTGTCACGGAAGGTGTACAGGAAACTAGAAGACACAAAATGAATATCCGACTCACTGGATCCAAAACTAAGGAACAAAAGGGAGAGCCCTGCATCAGACCTGACTGCTCAGGCTATGCGAAAATCCCAATGGTAGATGATCGCATATCCTCGTACCTCGACTGTATAACACCTGAACACCCTATAAAAGTGAGGGGACACGGCCACCAGCTCCCTACACTTGATACGGAGGGAGTCAGGGTCACCTGGGATCCAGCAAACAGAAAAACACAAATTAATGAACAAAACTTATCTCTAGAAGACTCAGAAGTAGGATCAGCATGCACACACTCCAGGAAGGAATATAAACCGCAAAGTGAAGCAGTCTGGGAAGGGATTTAAAGGGATGCAATCAGTGCAACTACATGACAGCTGAGAGAGGCTAACGAGATGAGAAAATGAAAGCAAAACAAAAGGAAGCTCAAGGAGGAGGTTCTGAAAGACATCTGTCAGAGCTTCTCAGATGTCTGGTGGTGACATAAGTGCAACGATGAAAGATGAATTTACTTGTATTTCCCCAGTAATACACGGAAAACTGGGCTGTAAAATATATCACCGCACCGCTGAACGTCAGTTAGGCCCAAGTTTTTTCTATTTTTACACAAAAGGCTTTGCTACAGATAAGTACAACTGTGAACGACAAATATATTTGTATTTCGCCATTAATACACGGCAAAGTGGGTTGTAAAATATCTCACTGCACCGCTGAGCGGCAAAGATATTTTACTTTTGCCACTAATACACGACAAAAAGGGCTGTAATTTTCTCACTTCACCACACAACGGCTAATAGGCCCTTTTTCCCCACTAATAAAAGCCAAAAAATGCTTTAGAACATATAACTGCACCGCACAAGGGCAAATAAGACAGAAATATTTCCTTGTAATAAACCCTGTTAATGGATGCATCAAACAGCACTTGCACCCTAATAAGAATGGTTTGCTGGAATTACAGAGCTGTATAATGGCAATTTGGATCCCAAGTCAGTGCAGCAAGGTGTAATAGGATTGTTCCTATTACCCAGGCTGTCACCTCCCCTACTGAACTCTGTTCTACATAAATGCTGTAGAATGATTCCTCCCTATCCTTTCCCTATACCTTGAATAATATTTCCCTGCAATTGTAAATATTTATATTTTTTTACCACAATGACGATTTTTCTATCACTGTCCCTAGCGCCTGCAGACACGTCTCTCCCTGCACTAAGTACGCTGGTGAATGGCAGAATCTAAGATGGCTGCTGTATTTATACGACTGTGACATCACATGGCTGGCTGGCTACTGATTGGCTGCACGCATGTCAGTATGGGCGATCCCGCCTTCCTAGACTTCCTTTCTCTATGTCCTCACACGTGCAGCCACCATTTTAGGAAAAATGTGATTCGTTACTACAAAGAAAATTGGCATTCGGTGAGAATATAATTTTTTCTAAAATTCGTAACGAATTCTACTTCTTCAGTTTCGATTCGCTCATCTCTAATCACTTCCATAGCCGCTCAGGACACACCCTGGTGTTAGGGGTCCTGACTAGTGGTAGTTTGGGTGTCCTTGGTGTTTTGGCAGGGTGCAAGACAGGAGTTTGGACGTAGGTGCAATGGACGGAGCACGGTGATGGAGACAGTGACCAGGCCGGTTTAATAAGGTGGCACAATAGGAGTAGTGGTACCTCCAACAGTAGGAAGGCACAGTTCCCACAGCCTCATCATTGCATGCACCAACATCTGCTTCGCTGCCACATCATTCATGGACCCTGCCTTGCACCTCAAAACCTAACACCACCAAGCGTACCCCACTTAACATCAGGCACCCCAAAGAAAAGAAAGGTGCACCTTTCTAATCAGTACATGGCCGAGGGAACAAAGACTGCCACTGTGAGTACAATTACTCCCATCCTCTCCGCCTCCCCTGGCGAGTTCCTAGAATTTTTTATTTTTTGTCGCAAGTTAGTGGAATATGAGACTTTGTAAGAAAAAAATAAAAATAAAAAATCATCATCATTTTCCGCTAACTTGTGACAAAAAATAAAAAGTTCTATGAACTCACTATGCCCATCAGCGAATACCTTAGGGTGTCTACTTTCCGAAATGGGGTCATTTGTGGGTTTTTTCTACTGTTTGGGCATTGTAGAACCTCAGGAATCATGACAGGTGCTCAGAAAGTCAGAGCTGCTTCAAAAAGCGGAAATTCACATTTTTGTACCATAGTTTGTAAACGCTATAACTTTTACCCAAACCATTTTTTTTTTGCCCAAACATTTTTTTTTATCAACGACATGTAGAACTATAAATTTAGCGAAAAATTTATATATGGATGTCGTTTTTTTTGCAAAATTTTACAGCTGAAAGTGAAAATGAAAGCTCTATTAGTGAGAAGAAAAGGAGGCAAAATTCATTTGGGTGGTAAGTTGCATGACCGAGCGATAAACGGTGAAAGTAGTGTAGTGCAGAAGTGTAAAAAGTGCTCTGGTCATGAAGGGGGTTTCAGCTAGGGGGGCTGAAGTGGTTAAAAAAAAATAATAATTTAACTCACCTCATCCACTTGTTCGCGCAGCCCGGCTTCTCTTCTGTCTTCTTCTTAGATGACCAGGAGGGAAAGAGCCTGTGGTGACGTCACTGCGCTCATCACATGGTCCATCACATGACCCATCAAGCCCGCGAACAAGTGGATTAGGGTGAGTTAAATTTTTTACATTTTTTTTTAACCCCTCCATCCCTATTTTACTAAGCATTCTGTATTAAGAATTCTTTTATTTTCCCTTATAACCATGTTATAAGGTAAAATAATAATGATCGGGTCCTCATACCGATCATCTCCTAGCAACCATGCATGAAAATTGCACCGCATCCGCACTTGCTTGCGGATGCTTGCGATTTTCATGCAGCCCCATTCACTTCTATGGGGCCTGCGTTGAGTGAAAAACGCACAAAGTAGAGCATGCTGCGATTTTCACGTAACGCACAAGTGATGCGTGAAAATCACCGCTCATGTGCACAGCCCCATAGAAATGAATGGGTCCGGATTCAGTGCGGGTGCAATGCGTTCACCTCATGCATTGCACCTGCGTGGAAATCTCGCCCGTGTGAAAGGGGCCTTATAGTGTGTGGCAGGAAAATAAATGTGCAATGTGCATTTGAGAGAGATTTCTCTGCTGTCCATAGATACATGCTACAGAAATAGTGCTGTGATGTCACAATGATACTAAGTTTAACAATCAGTATTATGTTGTCAGTATTAAGTTGTATGTATTGCGCTATAATATTTGAATCATTAGTGGCGATTTGCGCGATCTCGAATACTTAGAAAAACTCTATCTGCCTATAAAGCTATTGTTATGACATACATGGAATTTTAATCTAAAATAGTGCTGTAATGTACAATTACTTACCGTGATCAGAAGTTCTTCCTCACTATCTTGAAAGTTGCTGCCAACCATTATTCATCACTTAGCTAGCTAATAGTGCATGCTTGCGCGCGCGCGCATAATAGCGCAATCAAAAAGAATATCACAAAATTACGAATATTTGGCGAATATTCGCCTAAATATTCGTGATATATCGCAAATTCGAATATTGCCCCTGCCGCTCATCACTAATAAAGAATTTCACCACTAAGTGCTTCAGTCCCTACAGCAAAAGAAGGTGTACATTCACCCATACATTTTCCGAAAAAAATTAAGTGTCACATAAAGAATTTCACCACTAAGCAAATAGTTCAATACCACAAAAGGAGGTGTACATCCACCCATACATTTTCAGAAAAAGAGCCAGCGTCACATAAAGAATTTCACCACTAAGTGCTTCAGTCCATACCGCAAAGGGAGGTATACATTCACCCATACATTTTCCGAAAAAAATCCAGTGTCACATAAAGAATTTCACCACTAAGTGCTCCAGTCCATACTACAAAAGGAGGTGTACATTCACCCATACATTTTCAGAAAAAGAGCCAGTGTCACATAAAGAATTTCACAGCAAAAATGGTTTTACCACATATAACTGCACCGCTGAATGGCAAGTAGGCTCTTAATTGAGAGGGGTCGCACATGGCTTGCATACACTACATGCCTCCCACATAATTCTTGGATCTCTACATTAAAATAATGTATGTGCTGTAAACTGCAAGAGGTGCATAGCTGGAGCCATTCATTTCACAAGAGATACAGAGCAGCGGAGTTCAGCCATCTCTATTTGCTTCCCGCTGTTTACTGCTCCTGAATTAAAATTGGGGCAACCAGCGTCAGCTTCCTCTGATGTGTATGCCTACGGAGACCTTTTGTTATGGCTTTGCACAGGGAGAAAGATTGTTACGCACAATTCTGATGGAAAACCTGAACTTAAGAAACTGGACTTGGACTCCAAAGCAGAGGCTCTCCTGTCATGTCTTATGTGCTGTGGAGATCGAATGCAGACAGAGCAGACAAAACACATGAATGCTGCTTGATTTTATTGTGACTAGATGGTAAAGGCAAAGTCTGCTGGTGTGCTATCATCAGCGTCTTCATTATGTTTACTGCAGGACCCATGATGACGTAATTCGGTCCATACAGCAAAAGGAGGTCTACAATTACCCATCAATTTTCCAGAAAAAAGCCTGTTTCACATAAAAAAAATTAACAATGAAAGAATAATGGAATTCGGTTCATACAGAAGAAAGTCTACTATCGCCCATCAATTTTCCCCCAAAAAGCCTGTTTCCCATAAAAAAGTTCACCACTACGTAATAAGGTCTATAACGCGAAAGGTGCTTCACCTCATATAACTGCACCGCTGAACAGCAATTAGGCACCAAAATTTTTTCTATTTTCACACAAAAGTCTTTTCAACAGATAAGTTGTCACGGAAGGTGTACAGGAAACTAGAAGACACAAAATGAATATCCGACTCACTGGATCCAAAACTAAGGAACAAAAGGGAGAGCCCTGCATCAGACCTGACTGCTCAGGCTATGCGAAAATCCCAATGGTAGATGATCGCATATCCTCGTACCTCGACTGTATAACACCTGAACACCCTATAAAAGTGAGGGGACACGGCCACCAGCTCCCTACACTTGATACGGAGGGAGTCAGGGTCACCTGGGATCCAGCAAACAGAAAAACACAAATTAATGAACAAAACTTATCTCTAGAAGACTCAGAAGTAGGATCAGCATGCACACACTCCAGGAAGGAATATAAACCGCAAAGTGAAGCAGTCTGGGAAGGGATTTAAAGGGATGCAATCAGTGCAACTACATGACAGCTGAGAGAGGCTAACGAGATGAGAAAATGAAAGCAAAACAAAAGGAAGCTCAAGGAGGAGGTTCTGAAAGACATCTGTCAGAGCTTCTCAGATGTCTGGTGGTGACATAAGTGCAACGATGAAAGATGAATTTACTTGTATTTCCCCAGTAATACACGGAAAACTGGGCTGTAAAATATATCACCGCACCGCTGAACGTCAGTTAGGCCCAAGTTTTTTCTATTTTTACACAAAAGGCTTTGCTACAGATAAGTACAACTGTGAACGACAAATATATTTGTATTTCGCCATTTAATACACGGCAAAGTGGGTTGTAAAATATCTCACTGCACCGCTGAGCGGCAAAGATATTTTACTTTTGCCACTAATACACGACAAAAAGGGCTGTAATTTTCTCACTTCACCACACAACGGCTAATAGGCCCTTTTTTCCCCACTAATAAAAGCCAAAAAATGCTTTAGAACATATAACTGCACCGCACAAGGGCAAATAAGACAGAAATATTTCCTTGTAATAAACCCTGTTAATGGATGCATCAAACAGCACTTGCACCCTAATAAGAATGGTTTGCTGGAATTACAGAGCTGTATAATGGCAATTTGGATCCCAAGTCAGTGCAGCAAGGTGTAATAGGATTGTTCCTATTACCCAGGCTGTCACCTCCCCTACTGAACTCTGTTCTACATAAATGCTGTAGAATGATTCCTCCCTATCCTTTCCCTATACCTTGAATAATATTTCCCTGCAATTGTAAATATTTATATTTTTTTACCACAATGACGATTTTTCTATCACTGTCCCTAGCGCCTGCAGACACGTCTCTCCCTGCACTAAGTACGCTGGTGAATGGCAGAATCTAAGATGGCTGCTGTATTTATACGACTGTGACATCACATGGCTGGCTGGCTACTGATTGGCTGCACGCATGTCAGTATGGGCGATCCCGCCTTCCTAGACTTCCTTTCTCTATGTCCTCACACGTGCAGCCACCATTTTAGGAAAAATGTGATTCGTTACTACAAAGAAAATTGGCATTCGGTGAGAATATAATTTTTTCTAAAATTCGTAACGAATTCTACTTCTTCAGTTTCGATTCGCTCATCTCTAATCACTTCCATAGCCGCTCAGGACACACCCTGGTGTTAGGGGTCCTGACTAGTGGTAGTTTGGGTGTCCTTGGTGTTTTGGCAGGGTGCAAGACAGGAGTTTGGACGTAGGTGCAATGGACGGAGCACGGTGATGGAGACAGTGACCAGGCCGGTTTAATAAGGTGGCACAATAGGAGTAGTGGTACCTCCAACAGTAGCAAGGCACAGTTCCCACAGCCTCATCATTGCATGCACCAACATCTGCTTCGCTGCCACATCATTCATGGACCCTGCCTTGCACCTCAAAACCTAACACCACCAAGCGTACCCCACTTAACATCAGGCACCCCAAATAAAAGAAAGGTGCACCTTTCTAATCAGTACATGGCCGAGGGAACAAAGACTGCCACTGTGAGTACAATTACTCCCATCCTCTCCGCCTCCCCTGTGGCTCGTTGCACATATAGATTCCAAATTCTTCAGGAGCTGAAACTGGGCGACAAACCATAGCTTCCTGAGTACTTTTCCATAGAATTGCAGGGTCGATCGGAAGAGGTTGAATTTGTTGACAGACTGGTGTTCAGCTATGAACCTACCTTTCAGCTAAGTGGGAAGGTCATTCACCACAACTTTAGAATCTGGGGCTCAGAGAGCCCACCTACCCTTATCAAGCACATGAGGGATTCACCCAAAGCAAACATGTTCTGTGCAATGAGCAGGCACAAAGTCTACAGTCTCTTTCCTAAGGATACCGTTATTGACCACTCTTACCTGGAAGTGTTAAGGGAATGGCTTATAAAACAGATGGAGGAAGATCTGCCAAACATAGCCTATCAGCAGGATGGTGCTCCTCTTTATTTCCAGTTGGATGTTTGCTGATAGCTGAATAAAACTCTACCAGAACACTGGATCGGAAGCACCGGAATAAACCTTTCACCCATGTTGTAGCCTGCTCAATCACCAGATCTAACACCCTGTGACTTATTTCTGTGAGACTACATCAAGAACTAGCAGTATGATGCATCACTTAAAAAATGGAGACCCATCAGTTAGTTGTAGAGCGTAGATAACACTTGGGTAGACAATTTGTCTTTTCATGTTCATACATTTGTGTTATGTTCTGTACTCAGACTGTAACTTTGCACCATTTTTAAAAAATCACTCTGTATTTCAAATTTTGACTCATCAGTCCAGCACCTGCTGCAATTTTCCTTCACCCAGCGTGCCAGAGTTCACCAGACCTGGCATTACCGTATTCTATAGATGACTGGCGGATCCCTATTGATGATCTGGGTCACTTTCCAGCATAAATGCCGGGTTTTTGGCTGGACAAAAAAACTTTACATGCGATGGGCTTTGGTCCGGCCAACAGCCAGCATTTGTGCCGCTGGTGTGAGTGCAGTCTTAGTAGGGTTAGGGTTAGGTTTAATAGGGTTAGTGAGGTTAAGGGCAGGGTTATGGTTATCATTTTTCTCAACAGTGTGTTTACTTCATATTTGCCAGCTTTGGACCTTCAGTCTCTGGGGAAGGCTTTACTCTACCCCTTTTAACAGGTCCCATCCATATTTTTATGCGCTCTACCCCACCCCATTCTTGATGAACCCTACTCCTTTTTAATGGTACCACACCCCCTCTATGCATGTTTGTGTGCTGGGACGGCATCTAATGAGATAGAATACAACCCTTCATGCTGTTCCCAGAAGACTTGCCACCTCTTACAGAAGTCCAGAAGGTCTCCCCCATTTTCCAGGACAGTTGGCTACTTGTATACTATAGCTGACTGTCTTTCGGTGATGTTTATTTGTTAATAAAGTTAACTATTGTAAAACACACCACACTGCTTTCACAGGTAATGTTGCCATATTGTTAATAAAGTTAACTGTTAAAAATCACACAACCGAAACAGAGGAGGCACAGGGAGAGGAACGTGAAACCAGCATAGTTTCCAGCAATCCCGAATTTACCGGGATTGTCTCTAATTTTCCCAACAAATTTGGCCTGTCCTGAGAAGAAAATAGGTGAGAATAGGTGGGTTTTATGCATACTTACCACCACTGTAATTGGTAAATTCGGGGCATGTAAGCCCTGCCCAGGAACTCCCCTAAATCCAAATAGGACAACCCTGTTATCACCAGAGCTTATATAAACCCAGTCTATTTCCAGCCTCAGACAGTACAAATTTGTGTAGTAAAATTAGGGACATTCTTTGCGAATTCAGGACTATTATGGTTATGTAAACTAACATAGTTGCCAAGAGTCCTGAATTTGCCTGGATTGTCCCTAATTTTCACACGCAGTCCCAGCAAATTTGGCCCAAAAGTGCATAAGTCTTATGTAAGCTTCAGCCGCAAATGTGTGGTTCCGTGAGGTTTGGAAGGCATTCTCAGCCCTAGTATGCTGTCTTCTGATCTGTAAAATGTCAGACAACATTTTGAAGCAGAATTTTTGGGAAATTGTAAACAAATCTGATTCTTTTTTTAATTTGCTCATGTCTGCACAACTATTATAATGTGTTACATAATAGCAGTAATAAAAATCTAAAAGAATATTTTGCTTTACGAAAATCCGGGTTAAACAATTAGTGTTAGAGATTATTTTATCCTGGACGCAGTGTCTGGGATGACTGCCATCTAGGATGTCCGCATGTTAATAAATATTTAGTTTGTAATTGTGCGATAATAGCTGACATCGTACGTCCATGTGGAAAGTGTTCGCAACTGTGAACCAGACTGCTGGAGGTGCTATCATTATAGGATGACGATGACTATTGGGGATATTCCAGAAATCCCAATGTACTGTCGTGAGTCCCTACAATAAAGGAGTTATCCTAGACTAATAAAGACCTCCAGAGTGGCCGACCTGCGGTGGTGATCATGCCCTCCCCCATAGATGGATGCTAATTTAGGCACAACAGGGAGAGGAAGAACCAGCCTGAGAGCGATATAGACCAACCCCAGCAGCAGGGAAGAGGTAAGTATGATCACCACCAAAGGTCGGCTACTCTGGGAGGTCTTTATTAGTCTTGGGTAGCCTCTCTTAAAAGGGTTGGTTGATATGGGCAACCATGTCATGTTAATAGATATTTGATGGCATGCAGCCACCACTAGCGGGAGCTAATTTCATATTTTAAGGGGTATGGTCTCCAATATTACTTTTAAAAGTAAAAAAAAATAATATCAATTGGCATCATTAAAAAAGTGCTCCTGTGTCTAAATATTGTAGTTACATACTGTTATGGCACCCTCTAGTCTTGTTTTGATTCAGTCCTATGTGTCCAGTGGCAGTGGGGTTAAGATGAAGCCGCTTCTAGGGCACTGATATTAACTGACCTGCACAATAGCAGGTCTCACTCTGTGGATGTGTACATGAGGATCTGGGCAGTGGGGCTAAGCTACAGAGAGAGAGAGAGAGAGAGAGAGAGCGATTACCGAAGCTGGACACACTAGGTGGACACTATGAGAGGGAATCAAAAGGACACAAAAAGGAACAATTGAAAACATATTCCAAATGAAAATGTGATCTAACTGAGAAGTGTAATATTGAATAGTTCGACAACCACAGATCCTACTGAACTCAAAGAGGACTACATCAATCTCAGTGTTTCGTTTTACCTCCCTCTAGGATAGGCAAACACTATGACTATGTCTTGGTAAACACAGGGAGCCGCTGATTACTTGCCCCCCTCCTACCAAGGACCCTATAGCAACCATGAGATCTGCCTGGTATGTCACTGATACAATATATGTGGACAGTGATTTCAAATTGTTTCCAGCCCTGTTCAAAAATTGGACAGTGTTCCGGAATTAACAAAAAAATTAACGTAATAATAATAACAAAACAAGGACAAAGTAAAAACTAAAAACTGCAATTCAAAATCTATACAAATATATGGCTCAAAACAAGGTTGTAACTCGTATTGGTTTATTTAGCAATACATTGTGGCTCATACATAATGCATGCTCAGAATATGAGGACTAAGGCCTCATGCACACGACAGTTGTTTTTCTCGGCCTCTGTTCCGTTTTTTTTTTGCGGATAGCATGAGGACCCATTCATTTCAATGGGTCAGCAAAAAAATGCTGACGGTTCATCAGTTTGTGTTCCGACTCCGTTGTCCGTGTTTCCCTTCAGCAAAAAAATAGTGCATGTCCAATTTTTTTCACATTTGCGGACAAGGATAGGCATTTATTGCAAGGGATCTGTGGAAAAAAACTGACCCTGGACTGTGTGGACTCACAATTTGCGGACGTAAAAAACAACTGTCGTGTGCATGAGGCCTAAGGGAGAGATCATAACTGGTGCTAGGAAAAATGGAGGAGATGTGTATCAACCAATCAGATTACAGATCTAATTTTTCTAAGGTTCTTCGGAAAAGTAGAGTAGCAATCTGATTAGTTGCTAGATTCTACTCCACTTTTACTTTGCACCAGTTTCTGTAAATTGCACCACACATAAAGAGCCTCTTTCTTTGGTTCACTAGTGATATAGATGGCATCCTATAGTATAATCTATGGGGAATAAAAACCGCTGACACTAACGGCTCTTTTACATAGACTGATGATCGGGATTGAACAATCATATGCTTCTGATCACTCAAGTGCCAATTGTTTGTCATGCAATCTTTAATGTGGCATTAAAAATCTTTGGAGATGTGTACTAATGATAATTGCAGAGTGTATTGTAAATGGCATTTAGCGAGCGCCGATTAACCTGCTGTGTTGTCGATCATCCCCCTTTAATGGTAGGAAATCTGCCCACATAAAACAACCCTAAGTTCAGAAACAAGCTTTGAACAATCATGTTTACTGTTTTTCGGGAGGGAGGTCACATGAAAAGCCAATCAGACAAGGAGGAAGGCAGGATCGGACTGGCCCACCAGAGTACCAGAGGATCCTCCAGTGGGCCCAAGCACTGACAATAATGGACCTTAAGATCCTATGTACACAGACAGTGGACCTTCAGAATCATTTCTTCTGGTGGGCCCAAGGGACTTCAGTCCGAAGCTGGAGTAATGTATTAAATTCCATGTTCTAAGATCTCATACTCATGGTTGTATTACGGCTATTTTTTTCTTGGAGCCATTATGGTGCCCATGGAGCTTTATCATAGCTCTGTAGGTCTGAAAAGTTGTGGCATGAATGGGATGGTGGCACGTGGAGTCCTTGCCTTCTCAGAAGTACAGAGTTTCTGTGGCTCTATAGTACAGAGTCCCTGTGGCTCAGTACAGTATAGTGTCCTTGCAGTTCAGGAGTATCAAGCCACCCAGATCCACATATGCTGCAGTACACTCTCCAGCACATGGCTCTGGACCCCTCTTAGTGCAGGCCACTAAGTTTTCAACAAATGTAATCCACGCTATTCCCCACTCATATCAATCCTTCCCCACACCCATGGATTGAGTATTAGCACTTGGTTATGTAAGAGTCAATTTCTGGACCCCTACCAGTAATATGGTGTAACTCATCAGTATGCCATGGTTCTGAGTGGGTTCTACACTTCTTAAAAAAACACTTCTTAAAAATATGGAACTCGTATTTTCAGTCTATTTTCTTATCATGACATCACAAGAAGTTGGAAGTTCAGGCACCGATGAATATCTGTAAATAGTTTCTTAGCTTCAAGTGGTTTGAACTAAAGTGGAACCTGCATATCTTCTTGCTTTTCTTAACATTCTGGAAATCTAAAAGCAAAAAATAAGAAAAAATTATTAACACAAAATGTTTTCAAAATAGTAAATAAAAATGTTGGGGTCAATTTTGATGACATTCTGTACGTGCTCACTCCTAAATGTTCTAAAGGCAATATAAGGCCATGTTCACAGTTGTGTTAGGGTCTGTTCTTTACACAAATAGCAAAAATAGACTTCTGCTGGAAACCTGATGGACAGTGAGATCCATAGTAGCTGTCATGACTCTATAAATAATACAAGGTGGAGTTGACCAGAGGTTCCAGCCTGTGGCAAAAGATTAAATAGTTCACCCACTTCTCCAAATTTTTGGTGAAAAAGCTCATGGGTGACCTGCATATCTGCCAAAACGCTGCTCCCTGCAGATAGGAAAGTCATGGACCTTGTAACAGTATTATGAACAGAAGATGGTCAAATGGACATGGTCAAATAAATAATTATTTCCTCAAGCTTACCATAACAAAAAGTAGAATTAGAAGACTGGTCCCCAAGGCACTAAGAGCGGTCACCGATAGGATGATCCACATCGGGATAGTTTTGTTAGGATTTATTGTCTTTACATGGACGGTACTTGAAAACTTTCTTGCAATGTGCCCCGTAGCTGTAACTGTGGTAGAAGGTGCAGAAGTAGCAGTAGTTGAGGTTCGTTGTGCACTGGAAACTGTAATAGGGACAAAGGTTGTGATGGATGTTGTTGTCTCCATACTTGCACTAGTTGGCTGAATACTTTGCGTACTCATTGTTGAAGAGGTGGCTGTAGTACTGGTTGATTTTACTTCTGAAGAGTTTGTTAATGCTGTAGAGCTAATTGTTGTTTGGGATATACTTGAAGTGGGTGAAGGAGTAAATGTAGAGCTGGTTGATGTTAACTTAGTAGTTATCTGGCTGAGTTTTGGAACTATATTTGTGGTTACAGGAATAGCTGTAATACTAGTTGTTCTAGTTTCTGTACTTGGCATAGTTAAAGGACTATATGTACTACTGGATGTTGTTGATAGTATGGTTGTTGCTTGCGTACTTGTTGACTGAAGTGCCAAAGTCCCAGTTAATGTTTCTTCAGTAGTTGTAGGAGTTAGTGTTGGAATCGTGCTTATAATAGTTGAAGAAATAGATACAGGACTAGTTGATGTAGGTTCTGGACTAGTTGAAGAGCTGTATGAAGATTTTATTTCTTCTGTACTGCTAAGAGTTGAGGGAATAGTTGTAGTATTTGTTGCCATTGGTGGCGTACTTGTTGATGTTAATTTAGTAGTTGTGGGAACAGCTAAGGCGATGACTGTTGTCAGATTTGTATTCAGAGTGGTTGAAGGGGAAGCTATTATGTTGGTTGCGGTTTCTTCTGTACTGGACATTGTTGAATGAGTGCTACTATCTGTTGTAAACTGAGTAGTTACAGGTGTTGAAGGGACCTCTGAAGTGCGGCTTGATGTTGGTTCAGTGGTTATAGGGATAGCTGTCAAGCTAATAGTTGTGGTACTGGCTGAGGTTTCCTCTGTACTTGATGTGGTTAAAGGACTAATTGTAATACTAGATGTTGTTGTTTCTGTACTGGCACTTGTTGAGGGCATGGGCATAGTAGTTGTTGCTGTCTGCTTAGTACTTTTTGGGGTGGAAAGAACAGCTGAAGTGCTGGTTGATGTTGCTTTTTTGTTTGAGGGGAGAGCTGTAGAGGTGAATGTTGTTGGAGTTGTATTCAGAGTAATTGAAGGGGAAACTGTAAAACTCGTTGATGTTTTCTTTGTACTGGACATTGTTGATTGTGTGCTACTACCTGTTGTGAACTGAGTTGTCCCAGCTGTTGAAGGAAGAGCTGAGGTGCTGGTTGATGTAGGCTCTTTGGTTGTGGGGACAGCTGTAGAGGTGAATGTTGTCGGAGTTGTATTCAGATTGGTTGAAGGGGAAACTGTAAAGCTGGTTGAGGTTTTTTTTTCTATACTGGACATTGTCAATTGTCTGCTACTACCTGTTGTGAACTGAGTAGTCACCGGTGTTGAAGGAACAGCTGAAGTGCTGGTTGATGTTGGTTCTTTGGTTGTGAGGACAACTGTAGAGGTAAATGTTGTCGGAGTTGTATTTAGAGTGGTTGAAGGGGAAGCTGTAAAGCTGGTTGAGGTTTTTTCTATACTGGACATTGTCAATTGTGTGCTACTACCTGTTATGAACTGATTAGTTACACGTGTTGAAGGAACAGTTGAAGAGCGGGTTGATTTTGGTTCTTTGGCTGAGGGGACAGTTGTAGAGGGTAATGTTGGAGTTGTATTCAAAGTGTTTGAAGCTGTAAAGCTGGAAGTTGTAAAGTTGGTTGAGATTTTTTCTGTACTGGACATTGTTGATTGTATGCTACTACCTGTTGTGAACTGAGTAGGCACAGGTGTTGATGGAACAGCTGAAGTGCTGGTTGATGTTGGTTCTTTGGCTGTGGGGACTGCTGTAGAGGTGAATGTTGTCAGAGTTGTATTCAGAGTGGTTGAAGGGGAAGTTGTAAAGCTGGTTGAGGTTTTTTCTGTACTGGACATTGTTGATTTTGTGCTACTACCTGTTGCAAATTGTGTAGTCACAGGTGTTGAATGAACATCTGAAGAGCTGGTTGATGTTGGTTCTTTGGTTATGGGGACAGCTGTAGAGGTCAATGTTGTTAAAGTTATATTCAGAATGGTTGAAGGGGAAGCTGTAAAGCTAGTTGAGGTTTTTTCTGTACTGGACATTGTTGATTGTGTGCTACTGCCTGTTGTGAACTGAGTAATCACAGGTGTTGAAGGAACAGCTGAAGTGCTGGTTGATGTTGGTTCTTTGGTTGTGGGGACAGCTGTTGAGGTGAATTTTGTCGCAGTTGTATTCAGAGTGGTTGAAGGGGAAGTTGTAAAGCTGGTTGAGGTTTTTTCTGTACTGAACATTGTTGATTGTGTGCTACTACTTGTTGCAAACTGAATAGTCACAGGTGTTGAAGAAACAGCTGAAGAGCTGGTTGATGTTGGTTCTTTGGTTGTGGGGACAACTGTAGAGGTCAATGTTGTTGAAGTTATATTCAGAATGGTTGAGGTTTTTTCTGTACTGGACATTGTTGATTGTGTGCTACTACCTGTTCTGAACCGAGTAGTCACAGGTGTTGAAGGAACAGCTGAAGTGCTGGTTGATGTTGGTTCTTTGTTTGTGGGGACAGCTGTAGAGCTCACTGTTATGGTACTGGTTGAGGTTTCTTGTGTACTTGATGTAGTTGACCGACCATTTGTAATACTAGATGTTGTTTCTGTACTGGGATCTGTTGATGGAATATGCATAATACTTGTTGCTGTCTGCTCAGTACTTACTGGTGTTGAAGGGACAGCTGAAGTTGCAATTGATGTAGGCTCTCTGGTTGTGTTGACAAATTTAGGGCTGATTGTGATGGTACTGGTTAAGGTTTCTTCTGTACCTGATGTAGTTGACAGACTATTTGTAATACTAGACTTTGCTGATTCTCTACTGGTTCCTGTTAATGGCAGAGTTATAGTAGTTGATGTTGTTTTCTCTGTACTAACACTAGTTGTTTGGGGGGTAATAGTTGATATTTGACTTGTTTCCACAGTTAAATCCATTGCAGTTTTTGAGATCAGTTCAGTACTTATGGTAGAGGATATGGTTACTGGTTGTTTAATTGTTGAAGCACTGGAGGACATATAGGTGGTGGAACTGACTGGAGTATGACTGCTGGTCTTAGGGCTTAGTGTAGTAAATATAGTAGAGGGTAATGTGGTTGTCTTACTCAGAGTTGTAGCTGTAGTACTAGGAAGATTGGTGGTGGTAGTAGTAGGGGGAGTAAGGAGTACAGTTTTAGGTTTAATTGTGATCTGTGCACTTAAAGAGTCAGCATCATCAACATATGTGACTGATGCAAAGTAAGCTCTCCTGGTGTTAGTACTAATGGCATAAACATTAAAAGTAGTCCTCACTGTGTTTACGACTCCAGGACTTGAATGTATTTTGATTACAGCAAAATTGTTTACATATATATCCATAATAAGATTTTCATTTCCTAGCTCGAATATATATGTGGAATTTTTTATTTTACTAATCATTGTGACATTTACAGTCAGCAGAAAATCATTTGTTGTATTAACACATTGTCTACTTGTTCTTAAAAAACTAGAATTGTTGTCAGCAGATCTAGACGCGTTGCTAGAAGAGCCATTAGTACATTGAAGCGTTGTGCCGTTGTACTGGACCATGATGTCAGATACAACATTAGACAAAGATATGGATTCTATGGAGGTCTTATTAATTTTTGCATTGTTGAAATCACTACTTTGGGGTATGGAAGCATCAATAAGGATTAAAGTGGGCTCATTTGCAAAAATGATATTGTTTGGATTAAGGAGATATCCAGGCCTCATGCTCTTTCCTATACGTTTCATATAGATGTTGTCATTAATACTCTTCCCACTCTTCATTTTTGGTGACTTTAAGTGTTTCAGTGCCTTGTTGATATTCCTTGTTTCTGCTGTTAAGAAAGAAGAGTTTAAAGTCCTTCATTACATGAAAAGCCCATTGCTTGCGCTATAAAGTCTAATTTTCCATCTGGTTGCTACCATGTTTCCTCTCGGCAGTACGATTCCCTGTGATCATTTATCGTTGAGGGACCCTTCTTACGAATAGGGATTTTCCAAAGTGTAAAAGTTCTAAAGACTAAAGTTGTCTATACACATTAGATAACTGACGGCCAAAACCATCAATTTTGATAGGATCTTTCAACCAACTAATATATATTGGGGTCACCAAAATCCAACCAACCTGACTGTAGATGTTGGGGGAGAAAAGGATAGAACCCAATAATCCAAGGGGCAAATACTGTAGCCAGTTTACCTAAAATGAAAAAACAAAACAACGGTGCATCTATAGGGGGTACGGAGGTAGCAATCCCACCCTTCTGTCATATAAGGCTCATAAGACCCTCCTGCCACACAAGAAAACAGTTGTATTATACAATAAATGGGACATGGTAGGTGAAGGGACCCATTACACATTTTTTTTTTATTGGGGCTTAGGAGCTTCAAGCTAAAATAATTTGATTATTCTTTATAGATTTGTGTTGAGCATTAAGGAGGCCAACCCCAGCAGTAAACATTTTAGGATAGACCATAATCATAAATAATAGTTACCTAGTTAATATGGTTCAAAAAAGACAAAAATCCATCAAGTTCGACCAAGAGATGGGTGGGGATGTGAGTTTAAGAGAAGGGGGGCGAATAGACTTCTACACATTTTCATAAGCGATAATGTTATTTAATATGAAGAATACATCGATCCAAGCCTTTTTTTAAACTGTTTCCTGTTCCTGCTGTGACCACGTCACCTTAGAAATAGCTGATTGGCATTCAATGCTGTTGTTTAATCTACGATCTACAAGGACACCCAAGTCCTTCCCTACAAGTGACTCTCCCAGTGTTACATCCCCTAGGACATAGGATGCACATAGATTACTACCCAGATGCAGAACTTTACATTTATCCACATTGAACCTCATTGTATTTTTCAGATTAAAAAGGCTTCTCTTTGAAGGACCCTAAAATAAGATATTCATAAGTAGAAGTAGCATAGTATACTAACTTGCAGAAGTCAGAGGATGTAGAGTTAAGTGGAGCCTTTTACGTAGATGACACACTGTAGTTGTAGGCAAATAGTTTATTTGGCCAACAGCCGTCTTTCCCAACTCATCCCCTAAACATGCCAGCTCAGAGTAAGGCCAGGGCTACAGGGCGACCCAGCCTGAATCTGCAGTTTACGTTGCGGATATATCTGTAGCGGATTTTAGCCTTTGCAATGCAATGAAGACCATAGGAAAATCTGCATTATTTGGTAAGGATGCTGCCACCAGTGTTTTTGGCTAGATCGACTGAGGACTCGCCATGTGGAAACATACCCCTCGACTAAATCCATTCATAGAAAATCATCCTGAAAAAAATTGTCAGGTTTTATATCACTGTTTTATATCACTGTTCATTGTTAACGACCACATGGTTTTGTGTGAACATCCCCCACCAAGTCACTAAGGTCTGGATGCAACTGCTTAAGATGATTCCACAATCTATCAGAAAGCTTAGACAAGTGTGTCCGCAATGCACGTGCACCATCCCTACCCCCTACTGAAACAAACAACTTCAGAGTGCCTTCTAGGCTATGATCAAGCAGAGTGCTGACTGTTAAAAGCAATGTAAACTCTGATCCCCTCGGATGCCATAGTCAGCATCAACTGCAGCATCTGAGGCTTCTTGCCCACCTCTGTTCTGAGGTCCAGCAAGCTGTTCTGGTATAGAGCAGCCTGCTGGATCTCACAGAATCAGGCATCCTGTACTTTACCTCCAGATCCTCATTGGCTGCAATGAGGTCCGGTGGTGATCCGGCTGATTTCTGGCTACATGCAATGTTTTTTGTCTGGCCGACAGCCAGCATTTAAACCGGATCAGCCACCTGGATCTCTGAAACGAAGCTGTGAACACAGCCTATGTAGTTATATAGATAGGGGGGGGTGTCAAGCAGTTTTCAGGACAACAAGGGGCTTTCTAAAGGTTCTAGTCTTGACATGTTGCTAACTTTATTACCTCTCTGTTAAAAGAATGCAGGTAAATATCCCCATATTATGTAATTCAGAAGTATTACTGTGTATGGTACACTGCACATTCAAGTCCTTTACGGGGACTAAAAAAAGTTTTTTCAGTTAAAAAACGAAACAAAAAACTATTCTCTCTCTCTCTATATATATATTATTAAGAAGGAAGCTAAAAATAATATGTACTGCCATTACAAAAAATGACAGAAATATTCAAATATCATATTATTAATCATGTACTGTGAATACTGTAGAAAAAAACCCAGTGTTTTTTTGGGTCAGCTTGAAAAATACATAATAAAACATAATAAGAACCTTATAAATTTATATAATTGTACTAACCTGCAGAATAAGATTAATGTCATTTTTACAGCCCAATGAACACTGTAAAAACAACACCATAAAAACTACTGGGATTGTATTATTTTTTTATTCATAAAATGCCCTGGATGTACCCCAAAATGCTTCCATTAATAAAAGGACTCATCCCACAAAAAGCAAGCTTTCATCTCAACTGAAAAATCAAAAAGTTATGGCTTTTAAAGCAAACAAAACAACATTTTAAAGACTCTTATTGACTTACAACCAAATAATTCACGTAAGAACTTCTAAGAAAGCTAATGTAGATCAAACAAGTCAATAGATATAACGTCAGACGGTCAAGAAGATCAGTAGATGAGAAACCACAACCAACTAAACTAAACCAACTAAACTAAAACAATAGGGTGACCACCCATGGACCTTTGTGACAATATAATTAGTTTGGGTCAGTTTTCTCCTCTTTTCCATACCCCTGTGCAGTAATTATTAAGATTTACTTTCTTACCAATGACACACAAGGTCAACAAGATGAACGTCCGGAGCCTTATCCCCATCTCCTTCCTCCGTCCCCAACCAAAGCTCAAAGCCACTTGGTTCCAAAGGATAAGTTGCGCATATACAGTAAAGGACGAGGGGTGGGGCCTTTATCAAATCCCTTTTGTGAGACGTCTTTAGAAGGAGCATGTCTATGGGAGAACTTTCTATGCACTGCTGATAATCTCCGACCTCTGACTGTATGTTTAGCAATTATTAACATCACTGTGTACATAACTGTGAATATACAAAACCAATCTCCTGCTAAGGTCTGGATTTGAGAAATGTATTGTTATTGATGTAAAAGTAATTACTGTTTCTATCTCGACTTGTGTCCGAGAAGTCAATTAATTTAGAGAATATTTGGGTTTATTAGAAGGAATAGATATGATAAGGGTTGATGAGGATGTTGCCTGGTAGGATTATTGCAGGGCAATTGGAAGACCATTAGAAGATGTAATAGGTGAGGCCTATATATATGAATAGGGTGAGAACTGTAGGGTTTAGACAGATAGATTAGATTAGACAGATAGGTAGATAGATAAAGTAATCCAGAATTTGTCTGCTCTTACTGTAAAGAACTCTTTCCTATTGTATTTTCACGATGGGAGCACTGCCAATGTAATGATGGCTTCTATTAACCTTTTCCATGGTATTTAGATAAAGGGCTAGGATGGTATGATTTAGAAAATAAACTATGAAACAAATGACCAAACCTTCCACATTCCAGTCCTTTGCCACTACAACCTTGTGCAGTTAAAAGGGTTCCTCTGGACTTTTAATTAACAGGTCATTAATGTTAGATTGGTGGGTGTTCCGTCCATTCAAGTAATTGCAGCTGGCTAGGCCCAGGCAGATTTGTATGTATGATTATGTATAGGAAGTGGTACTGTTATGCCAGTGATCCGTGCCCACTGCTGTCTCACCTCCCTCGGGTCCCCTGTGCTGTTTCTTTGCCTGGTGGTGCCCACCGGCATCCTACTGTACTGGATTTAACCCTTTTCTGCCTGACCTCTGCCTATTTCTCATATTGACTAGAGATAAGCGAATCGAATCTGATGAAGTCGAATTCGTTCCGAATTTCAGGAAAAATTAGATTCTGAACAAATGCGAATTTCCCTGCGCTTCGTTGTAACGAATCACAATTTTTCCCAACATGGCGGCCAGCCGGCTACAATGGCGGCTAAAATGGCGGCTACACATGTGAGGAAATGGGGCTAGGAACTCTCGGAAGGCAGGATGACCCATAATGCCATGCATGCAGCCAATCAGCAGCCAGCCAGCCCGGTGATGTCACAGCCCTATAAAAATGACGGCCATCTTAGAGTCTGCCATTCACTATCGTACTTTGTTCAGGGATAGACGTGTATGCAGGCGCTAGGGAGAGTGAAAGAAAAACTAATTGTAAAAAAAAGAAAAAAGAAAAGAAGCGATTTACTAGTGCAGGGAAAGGATAGTGAGAGGAATCATTTCACAGGCAGGGAGAGACGTGTGCAGATGCTAGGGAGAGTCATAGGAAAATCCTCATTGTGAAAAAAAGCGATTTACAAGTGCTGAGAAACATTACTTGGGGATCCAGATAGTCTCATAATACAGCTCTGTCATTCCAGCAATTAGTTATTGGGGTGAAAGTGCTATGTTGAAAAGCTTTTAGTGGCTTTTATCTGTGGAAAAAGATAAATAAATACGCAGGTCACTTTTGCTGTTAACTGCGCTGATATCATTTAGTGGCCTATTTCAGTACAATACGGGAAATATTTACGTAGGTCACTTTTGTTGTTATTTGCTAAAAGCGTTTATTGCCATATTTCTAGAGAAAAAGAGAAAAACAGACTTAGTTCATATTTGGTGTTATTTGCGCTAAAAGCGTTTCTTGTCATATTTAACTACAATACGAGAAAAATAGACGCGGTTCACATTTGGTGTCATTTGCGCTAAAAGCGTTTATTGCCATATTTATAGAGAAAAATAGAAGCAGTTCACATTTTGTGCTATTTGCATAAAAGCGTTTATTGCCATATTTCTAGAGAAAAAGATCTAAACAAACTAAGTTCACATTTGGTGTTATTTGCACTAAAAGCGTTTCTTGTCATATTTCTAGAGAAAAATAGACAGTTCATATTTGCTGTCATTTGCGCTAAAAGTGTTGTTATATTTCACTCCAATATTAGAAAAATAGACACAGCTCACATTTTGTGTTATTTGCGCTAAAAGCGTTTATTGCCATATTTATAGAGAAAAATAGAAGCACTTCACATTTTGTGCTATTTGCGCTAAAAGCCTTTATTGTCATATTTATAGAGAAAAATAGAAGCAGTTCACATTTTGTGCTATTTGCACTAAAAGCGTTTATTGACATATTTCTAGAGAAAAATAGACAGTTCCATATTTGCTGTCATTTGCGCTAAAAGTGTTGTTATATTTCACTCCAATATGAGAAAAATAGACACAGCTCACATTTGGTGTTATTTGCGCTAAATGCGTTTATTGCCATATTTCCATATTTCTAGAGAAAAATAGACTAAGTTCATATTTGCTGTCATTTGCGCTAAAAGTGTTTCTTGTTGTATTTCACTACAATACGAGAAAAATAGACGTAGTTTACATTTTGTGTTATTTGCACTAAAAGCGTTTATTGCCATATTTCTAGAAAAAAAGAGAAAAATAGACTTAGCTCATATTTGGTGTTATTTGCACTAAAAGTGTTTATTGACATATTTCTAGAGAAAAAGAGAAAAATATTCGCAGTTCCCTTTTTTCTGCTATTTACTTAGAAATAGTTTAGTCGCCTATTTTAGTGCAATACAAAAGATATATACGCAGTTCACTTTTGCTGTTATTTACGCTGAAATCGTTTCTTTGCCAATTTCAAATCCTTTAGTTGCCTATTTCAGTAAAAAAAGAAAAATATATTTGGCGCTTTTAGGGGTGTTTTAATTTGCTTTTAATTTATTTAGTTCAGCTAAAACTATGTCAGACAGAGAAGTGCCAGGCCCTACGCAGGGGGGTGTCAGGCGTAAATGAATCTGGCTGAGGCACAGGTCGCAGCAGAGTAATGGGGCTTGGCAGCAGGGGTTTCTTCCCGAGGCCTCAGGTCCACATGTCAGCTAGCGGTCCTGTCTTGACCAGCAACCCAGCAGTTCTTGATTGGTTGACTATCTTCGCCTTGGTTGCAAGTGACAGCAGTACCAGCAGCCTTAGTTTAGAGTCTCTGATGAGCAGCTTTCTTCACCCGCATAGTGAAGAAACTACTCACCAGCAGCAGCAGCAGGTAGACCTGGAGCAGGACCTGAACCAGCAGGTGGTGGCATACTTTGACAGCACCCTGCCAGCCGTTAGAGAAGATCCGCTGGACTACTGGGCAGCCAAACTGTATTTGTGGCCGCAACTGGCCGTGTTTGCCCTGAAAAAGATCGTCCTACCTGGCCAGTAGTGTGGCATCAGAGCAGGTGTTTTGTGCGGTGGGGGCCATAGTTACCCCAAGAAGAACTCGCCTGGCCACCCAAAATGTGTAGAGACTTACTTTTGTCAAGATGAATCAGGTGTGGATCAGCCAGGATTTCCACTCACCAATGCCTGATGCATCAGATTAGATAATCCATCTCGACACTATGTCACCGTGCCACTCTGTGGTATCATGCTGCTGCTGCCATGTCCACACTATGTCACCATGCCACTCTGTGGCCTCCTGATGCTGCCATCTCCACACCATGTCACTGTGCCACTTTGTGGCCTCCTGATCTTGCCATGTCCACACTATGTCATCTTGCCACTCTGTGGCATCATGCTGCTGTTTCTGCCATCTCCACACTATGTCACCTTGCCACTTTTTGGCCTCCTGATGCTGCCATGTCCACACTATGTCCCCTTGCCACTCTGTGGTATCATCCTGCTGATGCTGCTATCTCCACACAATGTCATCGTGCCACTCTGTGACCTAATCATACTGCTGCTGTCACCTCCACACTTTGTCATTGTGCCACTCTGTGGCCTCCTGATGCTGCCGCCACCTCCAGACCCTGTCATTGTTCCACTTGGTGGTCTCCTCAAGCTGCTTCCACCTCACCACTATGTCATAGGGACACTCTGTGGACTTCCCATGCTGTTACCACCCTCTCCACTCTATGACTCAGTCGCTATTGTCCTTGTTTGGCCTTCTTAAAATCACTATTTGTTTGACCTTTCTTCTGATCGGAAAAATGAGATGCACAACGGATCCTGTCTGTGTAGCAGCTGTAAGGCCTGTATGGTCCCGTCAGAATTGGCTTATGATTTGGTAGCCAAAAGCAGGAGTGGGTACAAAACAAGGAAGACATGCAAATATTACCTTCACGTGTCATCTCTGTTTTAGCTCCACTCCTGTTTTTTTGGCATTACCAATACTCATGGATTACTGAGCAAATGCTGACCGAATGAAGGCGGATGCTCCCCAGACAGGATCTGTTTTTTGTGGGTTATTGTTCTGACGGATCAGAGGAAGGGCAAAATAATCAGTGACTACAACAAAAACTTAATGCTGACACCCTCTCCACTCTGTCGGGGGGGGCTCTACTTGTATAAGCGTTTAATAGAACAGGTTCTGTAGACAACTATGTGGAATCAGATGACGAAGGTGTAAAAGGAGTGCGCTTCTTCTTGGTGCTAACATCGACATGTAAGGCTGAGTTCATACTTGAGTTATTTGGTCAGTTTTTTCCCCAATGACTGGCCAAATAAGTGAAGTGTACAGTGATTGTAATAGCGACGCCTGTCATCTGCATGTCATACGGACTCACAGTATTTTTTTTTAACTACTCCAGCAGACTCCCTATGCGTGTTACTGCAAGGCACAGTGTTCTACACCCATATAAAGGCTCTCTGCAGCCTGGAAATAGCCATTTCATATTGCGATTCATCGAGAATAAATTCGGATCGAAGCAAATTTTTTCGGAAAATTCTGCGAATTGGCCAAATTTAATTTGTGAGGAATTAGCTTATCTCTAATATTGACCCTGAGCGGCCTACCCTGACCCTTGGACTGATTTTGGATTGCACAAACTGTCTGCCCTGACCTCAGCTTGTTGATACCAACAGTTTTGCCTGAACCCTTGGTCCTTTGCTATAGTGTCTCTTGACCCCTGTGGGTTAGGAGCCTCTGAACTGAGACTAGTCTAGGAGGTAGAGTTCTAGTGGTTCCCCTGCATCATCCATCCTGGTGGTTCCCCTGCAGAGTCCAAGTCCCTATATTGGGGTTAAAGAGTGAAGACCAGGGGGCTGCCAGGAAAGCGCCCTTAGGGGTAGCTCCAAGCCAAATCTGTTCAGTAGGCACAGAGGATCCACATCTGCTTCTGTAACAGATACTTGCTTCATTCCACTGATTGATGGGGTTCCCAGAGGTTGATCATCCAACAATCATACACTTATGGCCTGTGGTGTGAAAGCCTCCACTGGTGGCATATGTGTCTGAGAAGTCAGTAGGGTTTTTATGTGTTTTTTTGCCTTATAAATTAATTGCATCTTATAGTAGTTACTCCAGCAATCTCAGCGATAACTGCATTACTTAGTAATATGACCATCTACAGCATAATGCACTCAATTTCAAAGAATATTAATTCAGTGACGTGAGTCTTAGATATGGAGCTGGTCAGGTTTCCAGTCTTTTGTTTGAAAGTCATTGCACGCCAGACTAAACAGTAGATAAGCCGTGTATGTTAGAGATTGTCGGAGCTGAAAATATGCTACAATGGCAAATTCCTTCAGTAATGCGCGACAGCGATCTTTACATTCAGCGGCAGTATCAGCTCTGCTCTGTTTACATTACTGCTATATACTGTGACAATATCAGCTGAAGGGCGATGTAATATGGTATAATGTAATGTCACATGATTGTGGCTCGTCGGGGACAAATATTTATTTCACAATGGCAAGTTTTATGGATATCTGTTGAACATTAGTGATGAGCGGCAGGGGCAATATTCGAATTCGTGATATTTCGCAAGTATTTTGTAGAATATTTGTCATATATTCGCAAATTCGAGATAATATTCTTGATTGCGAAAATTGGCAATGTAATATTCGCGTAATGCGCGCAAAATACCGACGTGGGTCACTTATGCTACTTTTTTCAAGCTGGTATAAGTTTCCTGAGACTGGAGAAAATGGTTGTCACGGCAGAACATTAGAATAGCTTTATATGCAGATAGAGTGCTCCAATATATTTGCGCTTGTGAACTTTCGGCAATTAATGATGGACAGCAGAACCTATCAGCTACACTATAGATCAATCTAACCTACACTGACTATCTCCCCTAACTATCTGAATTATATATATAAGTTAACTGTCTAATGTAATACAACAAAGCACAAAGCACAGCAATCAGACTGCTGTCTCTTTCATAACTGCAATAAACTAAAGAAAATAGCTGCTGGGAAGTCTTTTATATAGTAAGGGGTAGGCAACTTTTCTGATGGTTGCTAGGGATGTTGCTAAGCTGTGACAAAGCCTTCTCATTGGCTCACAAGCTAGAAGAAGGGAGGGATGATCACCTGATGTGTACTATTTAAAAAAAACTAAAAGAATATTTGATTTTATGAATATATAGCGCTATATTCTAAATATTCGCGAATTCGAATATTCACGCTCAACACATGAACATATCAAAAATGTAAACTTTTTTTTTTACCCTGGTCTGTGACTATAACAGAGCATATACATCTAGAGGAGTGAAGGTTTCACCATATATACCACTATAGATGGAGATTCTTTGCTGTAAGAGCAGTGACAAAAAAAAATTGTCACCACATCCTAATGTGCAGGGGTGCACTCTGCAGCCACAAAAAGTATGAACTTATACTATACTCACTCTATAAATGAATATGAGGCACATAGCAAATATATTGTAATCAAAATCATTGTGCCAATCCACCACGGTAAGGTGACCTCTTTTGGATGGGAAGCTATGCTAAATGCTACCTCTTCTGGTGCCAAGCAGCCTCCGGTGAATTTAGGAAAGGGAGGCTACACATATATACTGAACCCACTCTGTATGCTGCCTACTTATTTTCTAAGTACCTCAAATTTATTCATATATTGAGTATCGTATTGATTTATATATTTTGTGTATGCAGAGTGCTGTTGTGTTTGATCTTGTGTTTTCAGCCATGGCAACGTGGACCTGCGCATCAGGATGTGCTGGCTGACTTAGTTTTTTTGTCTTTGACATGTGCATTTGGAGCTGTGACTGTCTCCATTTTGGTTGCTGACTCCTGACTAACCCACCATTCCCACAGTCTGGGAAAGCACTTTAATTAGTGCAGTACAAAGCTAAAGCCTGCTCTCCCTATTTTTATTGGTGACCAGCTGGTACTGGTAGAAGTAGCATACAGAGTGGGTTCAGTATATACAGCATGTAGAGCCTGCCTTCCTTAAATCCATTGTAGATTGGTTGGCACCAGAAGAGGTAGCATTTAGTGTAGATTCCCATCCGAAAGAGGTCACCTTGCTGTGGTGGATGGGCACTAATGATTTTGCTCAAAATATATTTGCTAAGTACCTCTGGTTTATTCATATAGTGATTATTGCATTTGTTCATAAATTCTGTGTTTGCAGAGTGCTGTGCCATTGTGTTTGATTATGCCAGAACAGTGAGGCAAACCTTATGCCACATGAAGTTGTGTTCTCATAGCGTTGCATATTCTGCTGTTGTCTCATCATGGCAGCTTCTTGGAAATAATGAAAAATGATCATCTTTTCCCCTTATTGCATCAGGGTTATATTTGCACTCTGCCTATGAAGTGCATGCTGTTGCACAGGCACCGTCGGTTGCCTCTCCTGGTGCTTCAACTGAATCTGTGGCTCTACAGCATCCTCCTCACAATATGGCATAATATATGTAAGTATAGCTTCTTATTGATGTAATTTGGCCACATTTGTCTATGTATCACTTGGGCAAGTTATCAAGGGAGACATAGTTTCACGAGATATAGGCTGCAAGTAGTGATTTCCACACAAGATAGGGTAAAGATGCTGGATTGTTCTCTGTTGTATTCTCAAAGTAGACTGTTGTATCATTTATTTTCATCTTTGCATACACTAGTTGAGTGCCGTATCATGTTGAATGTTAGGGCCACGAGTATTTGAAAATGTAATTAAGAAAGATAGAAAAGAACAATATCGCAATATGTGAATAGAAAGAAAGAGAAAACTCACAGTCCAGTCCAAGTTTTTGTTGTTACATGGGCTCCATATAAAGAGCAAAATGTCCCTCATTTTATATCACTCTTACCAATGAGGAAGGAACTACAGTGATACCTCGGTTCACGAACGCTTCTGTTCACGAACAACTCGGTTCACGAACAGAAAAGTTCATAAAAATATGCTCCGGTTCACGAACTCCTCCTCGGTTCACGAACAGGAGCCGCGGCCATTTTAATGCTATTTCCAGGCTGTCACATGGTCGTGACTTCCTGTAGGAAGACCGTGGAGAGAAGAAGAGACACAGAAAGAAGTACTGTGAGTACTCTGCAAACATTTTAAGTGATTTTTTTATTTTTGGTGTGCTTTTTAGCACATACTGTACTGTACTACAGTACTGTACTTACTGTATTGTACAGTTCCCCCTGATGTCCTTATGGAGGGGGACTCTCCCCCCAAACAATAACTGCCTCCCACCTGCCTTCCTCCATGCCAGAAGTCATCTCAAGCAAGGTTAGTGTCCTCTCTTTATACATTACTATACTGTACTAATGTGTATTGTAATTTGTTTCATATTTTTGTGCTTCAAAAACCCCCAAAAAAAGGTCAGCACGGATTAACCGGATTTACATTGAAC
Organism: Bufo gargarizans; assembly: GCF_014858855.1. Classification (NCBI taxonomy): domain Eukaryota; kingdom Metazoa; phylum Chordata; class Amphibia; order Anura; family Bufonidae; genus Bufo; species Bufo gargarizans. The sequence goes on along the minus strand of NC_058088.1, from coordinate 15,637,986 downwards.
CCTATGGGAAAATGTGCCTCGGTTCGCGACCAATTCGGTTCGCGACCAGAGTCAGTTCACGAATTAAGTTCGTGAACCGAGGTATCACTGTATTATAGTTCCGATACACGTTTGGTATACAAGAAGTAAATTGCGGTATTGGAAATATGCATCTTTCAATACTTACAGTTGTGTTCAAAATAATAGTAATGTGTTTAAAAAAGTTTATAAAGCTCAAAATCCTTCTAATAGCTTTTATTTTCATACACACAAATGCATTGGCAACACTACACATTCTATTCCAAATCAAAACATGAAGAAAAATATATAAAATTAGTGTTGTTCCTCTAAATTTTAAAAAAAAATGTGAATATTAGACTGTTCAAAAAACATAGCAGTTTGTATTCTTCTTTACAAACTCAAACATTCACAATATAAACTGAAAAATGTTTGAAGATTTTGCTTTCCTTTGAATCACTTAACTAATATTTAGTTGTATAACCGCTGTTTCTGAGAACTGCTGGACATCTGTGTTGCATGGAGTCAACTAACTTCTGGCCCCTGTGAACAGGTTCTCCAGCCCTGGATGATAGGACTACATTCCACAGTTCTTCTCTATTTCTTAGTTTTGCCTCAGAAACTGCATTTTTTATGTCACTTCACAAGTTTTCTATTGGATTAAGATCCGGGGATTGGTCTGGCCACTCCATAACTTCAATCTTGTAGGTCTGGAACCAAGATGTTGCACGTTTACTGGTGTGTTTGGAGTTCTTGTCTTGTCTTCCTCTTCAGCATAAGGCGGCCTGACCTCTTCAAGTATTCTGATGTATTCAAACTGATCCATGATCCCTGGTATGCGATAAATAGGCCCAACACCTTAGTATGAGAAACATCACCATATCATGATGCTTGTCCACCATGCTTCACAGTCTTCACAGTGCACTGTGGCTGAATTCAGTGTTTGGGGACGTCTGACAAACTGTCTCCGGCCACGAGACCCAAAAAGAACAATCTTACTTTCATCAGTCCACAAAATGTCTCTTTAAGCCGGTCAATGTGCTCTTTGGCAAATTGTAACCTCTTCAGCACGTCTTTTTTTCAACAGTGGGACTTTGCGGGGGCTTCTTGCAGATAGTTTGGCTTCACATAGGCGTCTTCTAATTGTAACAGGATTCACAGGTAACTTTACACCTTTTTTCATCTTCCTGGAGCTGATTGTTGGCTGAGTCCTTGCCATTTTGGCTATTCTTCTATCCATTCGAATGGTAGTTTTTCGCTTTCTTCCACGTCTTTCAGGTTTTGGTTTCCATTTTAATGCATTTGCGATCATTTTAGCTGAGCAGCCTATCATTTTCTGCACTTCTTTATATGATTTCCCCTCTCCAATTAACTTTTTAATCAAGGTACGCTGTTCTTCTGAACAATGTCTGGAACAACCAATTTTCCTCAGAATTTCAGAGAGAAATGCACTGTAATCAGCATGTACAACATTTGCTGCCTTCCTTCCTTAAATAAGGGCTATAATTGCCACCTGTTTTTCAAAGAATGAATGACCTCACTAATTGAACTCCACACTGCTATTATTTTAAACATGCCCCTTTCAATAAGTGATTGAATTACAGAGAATCAGCAGCATGCATGTCATGACTGTTGGGTCTTTTGGATTTCTATTACTCTACTACACCTGTTAGTAAATTATTTGCCATGTTGAAATATCATTTCTACCAAAAACAATGATTGATCAGGTTAGTGATGTCTGACTGCTATTATTTTGAACACAACTGTATTTCGAAAGTATTGAAGTAGTGGAGATTGGCATCCCGGGATCTTTACCAAGCATGCGCTAACAAACATTCCGGCACAAGTGCGAGCGGAGACTGCAAGCCCCAGCTAAATGCACGAGACAGAGGGCAGCGAAGCAGGAGAAAATATAAAGCAAACTATACATGCGTCTACCTACACAGCAGTGGCCACACGATAGAACGGATGAACCGGGGTATTGGTAAGCCGCTAGATAAAAAGCCTCTCTCCCACCATTACAACTAACTACATTATGGTAACTTCAGGAAACTAGGAACAAAATAGAAAAAAAAACAAGTTCCCCAGAACCTGTCCTGCTGCAGAGTTCGTACAGGTAGTCGTTAAGTAGTGTCGCCGCTAAACGTAAGGAAGGAGACCCGCAAGACGTCCTGGACCCCGGGGTATTTGGCAACGACTAAGTTCAGGACGTGTGCCATGCACGGCACATGTGTCATTTTGCCCTGTTTCAGCATGCTCAGCAGATTGGCACCGTTGTCGCACACCACTTTACCAACTGACAAATTGAGCGTGGTTAGCCACTGATCGGCCTGTGACCGCAGAGCTGAAAACAGGGCAGGACCGGTGTGGCTCTTGGCTTCCAGGCACAACAGCCTCAGCACAGCATGGCAACGTCTCACCTGGCATATCGAATGGGTTCTGTGGTAGCCAGGGGCGTCGCTAGGTTAAAACATTCGGGGCCTGGGCCCCGGATGTTTTGTCCCATGCCCCGAATGTCCTGCCTGCCTGCTAGATGCAACTGTATTGCCGTACACAGAACGGCAAATACAATTGAATCTTATACTGGGAACAGGCGAAGGACCTTTGGTGACATCACAGGTCATGTGATCAGCAAAACAGGCTGTGATAGGATGACCTGGATGATGTCACCATCCAGGTCATCCTATCACAGCCTGTTTTGCTGATCACATGGCCTGTGATGTCACCAAAGGTCTTTCGCCTCTTCCCAGTTCAGGATTGGACCGGAGTCAAGAGGAGAAGGAGCCTAATAGTGATGTCTGTACAGGCGAGGTAAGTGAAGGGAGAGGCAGATGCTGGGAATTGTAGTTATTTAACTGGGATGTATTTTAGGGCTGAAGGGAGGGATGTTATTGACATGGAACTGTGTGCTTGAGGTGGCTGGGGGAGGGAGGGATGTTATTTACATGGGACTGTATGTTGAAAGTGGATGGTGGGGGGGAATGATGTTTATGTACATGGGACTTAATGTTTAGGGTCCGTTCACACTTGCGTTTGGTGATCCGCTTGTGAGATCCGTTTCAGGTCTCTCACAAGCAGCCCCAAATGCATCAGTTTAACCCCAATGCATTCTGAATGGATGCGGATCCATTCAGAATGCATTCGTTCGGCTCCGTGCGGTCCCCCGTTCCATTTTGGAGGCGGACCTCAAAATGCTGCAAGCAGCGTTTTTTGTGTCCGCATGGCCTTGCGGAGCCAAACGCATCCGTCCTGACAATGTAAGTCAATGGGGACGGATCCCTTTGCATTGACACAAAATGGTGCAATTGTAAACGGATCCGTCCCCCATTGACTTTCAATGTAAGTCAGGACGGATCCGTATTGGGACTTAGAAATTAAAATCTAATACAAACAAATTGGTCCTGAACGGATGCATTCGTTTGTATTATATCGGTGCGGATCCGTCCTGTACAAGTACATGAACGCAAGTGTGAAAGTAGCCTTAGGGGGTGATGTTTACATGGGATTGTGCGTTGGAGGCGGCTGGGGAGGAGGTGATGTTATATACATGGGACTGTATGGTGGAGGGAGGATTATAACTGCAGGGGGCACTGCAAATCCAGGGGACATTATAGGCGTTCTTATTACTACTGGGGGCTCTATAGGAGGGTCTTGTAGATCTGCCTTATTTCTACTAAGCGCACTATGGGGGCCTTATTACTACTGTGGGGTCTGTAGGGAGCTTTATTGCCACTGGGGGAACAATAGGGGGCCTTATTTCTACTAGGGACTCTGTGAGGGTATTATTAATATGGGAGGGCATTGTTGAGGAGCATTATCACGGTTGGGGCAGTGTTACTAATAAGGGCATTCTAGAAGGGAATTACTATTGGTGGGACTATGAGGAGCACTATTACTATGGGGGGCAGTAATGTTTCTTTAGGATAGTATTTGGGGGTATGAGGGGGGGGGGGGGTTGAGGTTTTGGCATAGAAAGCAGCAGGATAACACTGTGGGGACTCCAGTTGGGGGATAATGATAGAAAGTGAGGAAGCTAAGATGTCTGTGTGTCACACTCTGCAGAGACGAGGCGGCTGAGAGAAGTTGTCCAGACCGAGAAGACGATGACAGAGAGGAGACGTCACCTGGAGGCCCTGGATGTGACAGGTAAGTGCCGCTGTATAGCAAGTACAGCATAGTGCGGGGGGGGGGGCATATTTATTGGGGCTTGTGCCCCGGATCTTTTGAGACCCTAGCAACGCCCCTGGTGGTAGCTGGGGGGGGGGGGGGTGGAGCGGAAGATGCGGTAGCAGTGGAAAAGGAGGAGTCAGCCGAGGAGGAAACGGAGGATGGAGTAGGAGGAAGAAAAGAAGAGGCAGGCCTGAATGCAATCCTTGGTGGTAACACCAAATCCATGCTTGACAGCTGCCAGAAGGTTCACCCTATGGGCAGTAAAAGTTATGTACCTTCCCTGCCTGTGTTTGCTAGACCACGTGTCTGTGGTCAGATGTATCTTGGCACTGATACTGTATGCCAGAGATACATTCACTTGCCACTGAACATGGGCCATATAGCTCTGTGATGCCCTTCTGGGAGAAATATTTCCTTCCGGGGACCTTCCATTGTGGTGTGCCAATGGACACAAATTTTCTAAAGGCCTCTGAGTTCACCAGTTTATATGGCAGTAGTTGGCGGGCTAGCAGTTCCGACAAGCCGGCGGTCAGCCGTTGGGCAAAAGGGTTATCCAGCGTTATCAACTTTTTACGTTTGAACATTTGGGCCATGGAAGACTGCCTTTTGCCAGATGAATGCGACAACGGTGGAAGGTGCAGTGGAGGATAATTGGGAGGAGAGAGGAGAAGGAGAAGAGGCAGGACGTGGAGCGCCAGGAGTGTGGCTTTGTGGGTTCTGATGGTGTTGCTCCCACTGGGCTCGGTAATGGGAGGCCAGGTGCCTTCTTAAGGCGGTCATTCCTAGGTGAGTGTTGGGCTTACCGCGACTTATGCATGATGCAGATGGCAAAACTGTTGTCAGCAGCTGACACGTTAGAAAAAAGCTCACACTGCAGAGCTATGTGCTGGCGTCCTGGGAACGCCAGATGTGACTGTGCATGTTGGATGGCTCGCTCCAGATGCATTTGCAGTCTGCTTTTTGCCTCCTATGCACTGCGAGTTCTGTCTGCTTCTCCTCCCTATCTGCTGCTCAGTCTCTCCCTCTGAACTTCCCTCATCTTCCTCTCTTGTGGGCACCCATGTGACGTCTTTCGACACGTCTTCATCGTCACATCGTCACCTTCACCACCACTGACATTAGAGATCTCGGAGTAGGCAGCAACAGCGGGGACCACCCTCTTTGGGCTGATATGGGTACTGTCATCAGATCTCTGGGTGGCAGCTGTTGCTACCTCCTGTTCCTCATCCGATGCCAAGAATGGCTGCGCATTGGTAAGGTCTGGGAATGGATGGGAAAAAAAATTCCTCTGACTCGAGTGGAGGGGATATGGTGGTGGTGGTGTCTTTGGGGGTGCACACAGCAGAGAGTGAGGAGGGTGCTGAAGCGGAAGGCTGAGTGAGCCACTCAACCAACTCTGGTGCATCCTTTGACGTTCGCACCCACCTTCTCCAACTTCCCACTTAGGCTCCAGCCTGGTGCACCTGCCCGACGCCTACCACCCCTGCGGAATGGCCGGCCTCTTCCTCTGCCTGTCATTTTCAAAATGACCCTGTGACAAATTCCCTATAAAATAGCAGTATTTGTGGAAGCAGGGATATAGAACCCCTTAATGATTATTTGCTGATAGCAGGTATATCAAACAAGTTGCAATTAGTTGTTCCAATAGCGTTTGTCCCTCTGTACAGCTGCGGTATCATAGCACAACTGCTGCACAATACAAATGCAATATATAGAAATTATATTATAGGTATATCACACCCCTGCCTCAATCAGTTTTTTTGGGGGGCAACTGGTATATCACACCAGTTGCAATTAGTTGTTCCAATGGTGTTTGTCCCTCTGTATAGCTGCGGTATCTCAGAAGAACTGCACAATACAAATGCACAATATAGAAAGTATATTATAGGTATATCACAACCCTGACTCAATCAGTTTTTTGGGGGGGCAACTGGTATATCGCACCAGTTGCAATTAGTTGTTCCAATAGCGTTTGTCCCTCTGTATAGCTGCGGTATCTCAGCAAAACTGCACACAACTGCTGCACAATACAAATGCACTATATAGAAATTATAATATAGGTACAGTCCAGATCAAAAGTTTAAGACCACTTGAAAAAGGGCAAAAAATCTTATTTAGCATGGCTGGATCTTAACAAGGTTCCAAGTAGAGCTCAACATGCAACAAGAAGAAATGGGAGTGAGACAAAACATTTTTTGAGCATTCAATTTAATTAAAACAACGAATAAACTGAAACAGGCTGTTTTTCAGCTGATCAAAAGTTTAGGACCACACCTCCAAAAAAAAACTAAACCCCCCAAAACATGAACTCAATAATGAGTAGCTCCGCCGTTATTGTTTATCACTTCCAAAATTTTTGGCATGCTTGATGCAAGCGTTTCCATGAGGTGAGTGGTGAAGACGGCCGCACGAAGGCCATCTACTGTCTGGAACTGTTGTCCATTTTTGTAAACTTCAATTGCCATCTATCCCCAAAGGTTCTCAATTGGATTTAGATCAGGGGAACACGCAGGATGGGCCAAAAGAGTGATGTTATTCTCCTGGAAGAAGTCCCTTGTCCTGCGGGCCTTGTGTACTGTAGCGTTGTCCTGTTGAAAAACCCAGTCGTTACCACACAGACGAGGGCCCTCAGTCATGAGGAATGCTCTCTGCAACATCTGGACATAGCCAGCGGCCGTTTGACGCCCCTACACTTCCTGAAGCTCCATTGTTCCACTGAAGGAAAAAGCACCCCAGACCATTATGGCGCCCCCTCCACTGTGGCGCATAGAAAACATCTCAGGTGGGATCTGCTTGTCATGCTAGTAACGTTGGAAACCATCAGGACCATCAAGGTTAAATTTTTTCACATCAGAGAATAAAACTTTCTTCCATGTTTGGTGCTCTCTGGCAAAGTCCAAACGAGCAGTTCTGTAGCGTTCAAGGAGACGAGGTCTTTGAAGACGTTTTTTGTTTTTGAAGCCCCTCAGTCTCAGATGCCATCTGATGGTTTTGAGGCTGCAGTCAGCACCAGTAAGGGCCTTATTTGGGTCGAGGATCGTCCAGTGTCTTGACGGACAGCCAATTGGATCCTCCAGCTCAGTGCTGATGAAATTTTTTTGGGTCTTCCACTTGACTTTTTTGTTCCATAACCCTCAGGATCATTTAAGAAATTCCAAATGACTGTCTTACTGCGTCCCACCTCAGCAGCGATGGCGCGCTGTGAGAGACCCTGCTTATGCAGTTCAACAACCCGACCACGTTCAAAAAGGGAGAGTTTTTTTGCCTTTGCCATCACAACGTGTGACTACCTGACAGAAAATGACAATGAATCCACATCTTTGCACAGATTTGGCCTTTTAAAGGCATGTGGTCCTAAAATTTGGATCAGCTGAAAAGCATCCTGTTTCAGTTTAATCGTTATTTTCAATTAATTGAATGCTCAACATTTTTTGGGTCTCACTCTCATTTCTTCTTGTTGCATGTTGAAGCTCTACTTGGAATCTTGTTAAGATCCAACAATGTAAAATAAGATTTTTTGCCATTTTTCAAGTGGTCTTAAACTTTTGATCGGGACTGTATATCACACCCCTGCCTCAATCAGTTTTTTTGGGGGGCAACTGGTATATCATGACAGTTGCAATTAGTTGTTCCAATAGCGTTTGTCCCTCTGTATAGCTGCAGTATCGCAGCAGAACCGCACACAACTGCTGCACAATGCAAATGCACTATAATATACTTCCTATGTTAGAAAGTATATTATAGGTATATCACACCCCTCAGTATAGCACACCTATTGATAGCACACCTATACCAGTCCTTAAAAGGATTTTTGTGGCCCTATTAGCTAGCGTTTGGTGTCTCTAACAGTCTGTCCCTGCTCCGCACAGCAACCTCTCCCTACACTGGCAAAATACTAAATGTAAAATGGCGACTAGATCGGGTTTATTGCTAGGGTAGGGGGTATGTCCATGTGCTGAAACGTCTCAATTGGCTGTCCTGTACCACCTGATGGATGTGTCATGGCTCAAAGTTCTGCACAATGCAAAAGAATATGGCGCCGGCAGACATCGTCATATGTTCGCCTGTTAGGCCAGCTGCAAACAAGCAAAGTTCACCGTGAAACGACTACCGGGCAAACCGCAAGGCTGTCTCTACTGGCTAATGATCGGCATTCAATACCAGAACAGCCTGCCGGAGAGGACTGACAGAGATGTGAAAATAACCTATTTATATCGCTCTAATGTCTCTGGAAGCCATTATGCAGGTTTCTGACATTAGTGTCTTGATTTTACTCGGAAAAATAACTTGAAATAAAGGGGTAAAGGGGTTAAAACTTAACTTTTAATAGTCAATCCTAATATAGTAGGCCCATAGCATATAAACAATTTAAAACATGCATACATCAGTGACTATGCATAAACCGAATGGTGAAAGTATAAGCAAGTGTGCAATTATTCAATAATACTCCGAGGGCGAGTAAGAAAAACAGGAATATAAATTAAGAGGGAGACAGATACTGGTTCTCTTCCCATATGATTCCCTGTATCTAACTCTCCTTTCAACCCCCTCGGCATGTCCCTTTTTATTACGGCGATGACTGCCCAGCTCCGTCAGGGAAAACACACAACAAGGGTACATACTTATGATTCCAAAGGCTCGTCCCGACGCGTTTCAATGGCACTCAGCCAAATCATCAGGGGACAGATAAATACACAAACAACAATAGTAGCCAAGTAATCAAGAGTTCAGGTCTCTTAATGGCTTAATAACCCAGGGACATGCTGAGGGGGTTGAAATGAGAGTAAGGCTACTTTCACACTAGCGTTCGGTTGTCCGCTTGAAGGATCCGTTTGAAGGCTCTTCCAAGCGGCCACGAACGGATCCATACGGCCCCAATGCATTCTGAATGGATGCGGATCCGCTCAGAATGCATCAGTCTGGCAGCGTTTGGCCTCCGTTCCGCTCAGCAGGCGGACACCCGAACGCAGCTTGCAGCATTTTGGTGTCCGCCTGGCCGTGCGGAGGCGTACGGATCCGTTCATAGTTACAATGGAAGTCAATGGGGACGGATCCGTCTGTCATGGCTCCGCTTTGACACGGATCCGTTCGAAAACGTTCATGTTTCTGCGCATGCCCAGTAACTTCCTGTCCCTCCCCTTCATCTGTCCCTCCCCTCATCGTCGGCCATTTTGGATAATCGACTTGCTGAGACTGGTAAGTGTATGAAGTTTTGTCTGTTTGTCTATCTCTCTTTTTTTTACTATCTATCCATCTATCTATCTATCTCTCTCTCTATTTCTAGGGTGGGGGGGCTGCTGGCACTTGGGAAGGGGTGTGTGTGTCTGGAACAATGGGAGCCGCTGGCACTGGTGGTGTGGGCTGCCTTTATGGGGGGGCTTCTGGCACCGGGGGGGAGGGCGCGTGTGGCTGGAACTGTGGTTGCTGCTGGCACTGCGGGGGTGTTTGTGGCTGGAACTGTGCGGTTTTCTGGCACTGCGGGGGTGTTTGTGGCTGGAACTGTGCGGTTTGCTGGCACTGCGGGGGTGTTTGTGGCTGGAACTGTGCGGTTTGCTGGCACTGCGGGGGTGTTTGTGGCTAGAACTTTGTTTGCTGCTGGCACTGCGGGGGTGTTTGTGGCTGGAACTGTGCGGTTTGCTGGCATTGCAGGGGTGTTTGTGGCTGGAACTGTGCGGTGCTTCTGGATGGAACTGCAGGTTTTTTTGTGGCTGGAACTGTGCGGTGCTTCTGGATGGAACTGCAGGTTTTTTTGTGGCTGGAACTGTGCGGTGCTTCTGGCAGTGCGGGGGTGTTTGTGGCTGGAACTGTGCGGTGCTTCTGGATGGAACTGCAGGGTTTTTTGTGGCTGGAACTGTGCGGTGCTTCTGGCAGTGCGGGGGTGTTTGTGGCTGGAACTGTGCGGTTTGCTGGCATTGCAGGGGTGTTTGTGGCTGGAACTGTGCGGTGCTTCTGGATGGAACTGCAGGGTTTTTTGTGGCTGGAACTGTGCGGTGCTTCTGGCAGTGCGGGGGTGTTTGTGGCTGGAACTGTGGGGGCTGCTGGCATTGGGGGGGCTCTGGGCACTGTGGGAGAGTTGTTTGGAACTGGGAGTCTGATGTCATTGTGGGGGGCTGCTGGCACTATGCGGGGCTGCTGTCTCTCGGGGTGTTTATGTAATTTGGGGGGATTATGGCTTCTGTCGGATTAATTTTTTTAATTATTTTATTATTAGGGTCGTTCCAAAAACAAAAAAGAAAAAAGAAAGACATCTGCGGTGGGGAAGCCCATATCCAAATTTTAAAAAGTAAGTATTAAAAAAAACTAAAAAAATGTTGATATATGAGGAAATAGTGCTCTACAAGTTCCTTTAACGTTATCTGCATTTTGTCTGGTATTCTGTTGCGTACAGATGTCATCAAAGAAGATAGACTGGCGTAACCCACCCAGAAGGCGCCGCCATATCCAGTGGCCCGTAAGTATAAAATCAACACTTGGACTTTTTACTGTTTGTTTCGTTGCATTATTAATCAGTATGTGCTCTTATTATAGATTTCTTCATCATCTTCAATGGAGGGCTCTCCAGAAGTGGCTGCCGGGGCCAGCTCACCAGCGTCCAGGGGAGGTGGACCAAGCCCGGACCGGGGCTGTCAAGAAGTAAGTATATATATATATATAATATATATATATATATATTTCTTAAAAATTGGTTTAAGTACGGTCTTCAAATTTTTTTTTTATTTGTATTAGCAATCTGCACCTAGAGCCGCCAGCGAGGATCCCCCAGTCGCCTCCAGAGTCCGCGGGAATGATCGTGGCGGTCGTAGACGTGTAAGTATTGAATTTAGTAGTTTTAATTAGCATTTTGTATTAGGATTTACATTAAATTTTGTATTTCCTTTTTTTTCAGGGTTCCCTAGGCTCCACCAGGGAGGATGAGGAGTTTGGGTTTCCGAGCATCGATAACCTGCTCCTCATCCGACTGGTGGAGGCGCGTCCAGCGTTATGGGACCACGCCGACCGCCACCACGCCGATTATCGCCTATCCCAGCGGCTCTGGAGGGACATCTCTGCAGAAGTTTTAGAGACCTGGGGGGATCTAGATGCGGCGGCTCAGGAGAAATATGGTAAGTAAAACAATATGCATTTTAATAAATGAAAATATTCTTGTTTTCCTTTCATCATGCTGATTTTAGTTTTTATTGTTTTTTTCCATAGTCAAACTGGTTATAACGCGTTGGCGATCTATCCGGGACCGCTTCAGGAGGGATTATAACAAGGAGGGTCAGGCCCCGGGTGGCTCCGGAGGAACCTCACGGGCCATATACATCCATACGGCGGCCCTGGGGTTCCTACGAAAGGCTATGGCACCAAAAAGGTAAATATTTATATCAACTGTTTAAAAAATTAATTGTAAAGGGGCTGTCCGAGACAGGGTAGCGTTTGGCTCCCCTGTTTTGGACAGCCCCCCACAGTCAGATGGACCACTGTTCTCTCCGTCTGAGTGTAAGGGGCTGTCTGAGACAGCAGAGCGTTTGGCTCCCCTGTTTTGGACAGCCCCCCACAGTCAGATGGACCACTGTTCTCTCCGTCTGAGTGTAAGGGGCTGTCTGAGACAGCAGAGCGTTTGGCTCCCCTGTTTTGGACAGCCCCCCACAGTCAGATGGACCACTGTTCTCTCCGTCTGAGTGTAAGGGGCTGTCTGAGACAGGGTAGCGTTTGCCTCCCCTGTTTTGGACAGCCCCCCACAGTCAGATGGACCACTGTTCTCTCCGTCTGAGTGTAAGGGGCTGTCTGAGACAGTGGAGCGTTTGGCTACCCTGTTTTGGACAGCCCCCCACAGTCAGATGGACCACTGTTCTCTCCGTCTGAGTGTAAGGGGCTGTCTGAGACAGGGTAGCGTTTGCCTCCCCTGTTTTGGACAGCCCCCCACAGTCAGATGGACCACTGTTCTCTCCGTCTGAGTGTAAGGGGCTGTCTGAGACAGTGGAGCGTTTGGCTACCCTGTTTTGGACAGCCCCCCACAGTCAGATGGACCACTGTTCTCTCCGTCTGAGTGTAAGGGGCTGTCTGAGACAGGGTAGCGTTTGCCTCCCCTGTTTTGGACAGCCCCCCACAGTCAGATGGACCACTGTTCTCTCCGTCTGAGTGTAAGGGGCTGTCTGAGACAGTGGAGCGTTTGGCTACCCTGTTTTGGACAGCCCCCCACAGTCAGATGGACCACTGTTCTCTCCGTCTGAGTGTAAGGGGCTGTCTGAGACAGGGTAGCGTTTGCCTCCCCTGTTTTGGACAGCCCCCCACAGTCAGATGGACCACTGTTCTCTCCGTCTGAGTGTAAGGGGCTGTCTGAGACAGTGGAGCGTTTGGCTACCCTGTTTTGGACAGCCCCCCACAGTCAGATGGACCACTGTTCTCTCCGTCTGAGTGTAAGGGGCTGTCTGAGACAGGGTAGCGTTTGCCTCCCCTGTTTTGGACAGCCCCCCACAGTCAGATGGACCACTGTTCTCTCCGTCTGAGTGTAAGGGGCTGTCTGAGACAGTGGAGCGTTTGGCTACCCTGTTTTGGACAGCCCCCCACAGTCAGATGGACCACTGTTCTCTCCGTCTGAGTGTAAGGGGCTGTCTGAGACAGGGTAGCGTTTGCCTCCCCTGTTTTGGACAGCCCCCCACAGTCAGATGGACCACTGTTCTCTCCGTCTGAGTGTAAGGGGCTGTCTGAGACAGTGGAGCGTTTGGCTACCCTGTTTTGGACAGCCCCCCACAGTCAGATGGACCACTGTTCTCTCCGTCTGAGTGTAAGGGGCTGTCTGAGACAGTGGAGCGTTTGGCTCCCCTGTTTTGGACAGCCCCCTATGCTATACGGTAGACATAGCATAGAACATGGATGTTTTATTTAAAGAACAATTCCTAACTTTCCTTTTTTTTTTCCTACAGAAGTGCCAGCAGCACTCGGGAGCCTGACCAACCTCCTGAGGCGGAACCAGTACAGATCGCCAGCGCCAGCCCTCCTGTCCCTGATGCATCGGCTCAGGATAATCCGGGTCCCCTACCGGGTCCCTCCGCTCAACAGAGGCTCTTAGGTTTCCGTCAAAATTTAAGAGCCCTGGTGAGCGGGCAGAGATCTGGTAGGCCAAGTCGAGCCGATTATGCGAACCTTGTAGAGGTCGTTTCCGACGCTCTAGAAGGTTTTGCCCGACATCAAATGGAGTTTGGTGCTGACTTGATTCGCCGCTGGGAAGGGGCGGAGTCGGCGCATCAACGCAGCCCAAACTACCATTATGGGCTAAACATGATCGGTTTGATGGACTCAATGACGCCCGAGCAATTACATCAGTTTAAAATCATGGTAGAGAACGGGTCATGGGAAATCATGCACCGCCCCCAACCCCCACCCCCACCCCCATCCCACACCTACCCCCCATCCCACACCTACCCCCCATCCCACAGCAGTGGCCAGTACCGCCAACCTTTCCCTTCCCACCCCCCCGAGCATGTGTTTCCTTCATCTTCTTTTTCTTCTCCTGCCCCTTTTCCTCCTACTTCTTTTCAAACTCCCTCCACCTCTACACATGCTCGGGTCCCCTCCTCCTCCTCAGACCCTTCCTTTCTCCACACCCCTCAATTACGCCCTGCATCCTTTCCTATGGCCCGGAGTTTAACCTCAGTGGCTCGCCAGGACAGGGGGGCTACCATTGCCAGCCCCAGCGCAAGTCCACGACAGTCCACCTCCCCTCCAAGTTATTATGAGCAGTTGTGAAAAAAAAAAAAAAAGTTTATATTTTATTTATTTATTTATTGACATAAAAAAAAAATAAAAAAAATTATACTTTACTGCACTGTGTCTGTCTTTTTATTGTCCTGTACAGGGAACATTGGCACTCGAGCTGTGTTGAAATAAAAACTACCCTAGTCTCACTACTGTGCGTTTATTACAACACCCTTGGTAGTTTTTATATCAAAACAGCATAGTGCCAATGTCGTAAGATCCATTAAAACCTGACCATCACTAATGAGCTAAATTTTGGCTCTTTATTGATCGTAGAACCTATGATTGGCACATGAGCAAGCAAATGCTTGTTCATTGTTCAATCTTGTGCCCTTTCATATGAGCCCTTGTGGGAGTCACGGTCTGTCAGCATCATCAGGAATTCGTTAATTGTGATTTTAAACGTTTAATGATTTCCCGATGACGCTAAAATAACTAGTGTGATTACCACAAGGGACACACAAGGGACATAGAGTTTTTAAAGGGGTATTCACATAGACAATGGGGGGATTTCATTTGAATATGCCCCCATTGTCTGATAGGTGTGGGTAACATTGGTAGGACCCGCACCTATATTGAGAACGGAGCGGGGAGCACAGTTGCTGTAGGACACATTTCCCATGGTATGTCCACCGCCAAACGCTAATCCCCGCCTCAACTATAGAAATGGATGGAGGGCGGCAGCGCAGTGCGACCTCATCTACTTTCTTAGCTTCGTTCTCAATATATGTGAGGGTACCAGCCGTGGGACCCGTGCCTATAAGACAATGTAGGTATATCATTAAAGTGGTATGCCCCCATTGTATGAGATGAGAAAACCCCTTTAAGGCCTCTTGCACACGACTGTATGCCACAAGAGACATATGGTCCATGAGCGGGCCATATGTCCCATAGTGGCATTGATCGTGCACACGAGAGTACACAGCATCATAGTGTACAATCATCCTGTGCAAGTTGAGCTGCCCGCGGGGATATAGTCTTGCACTAATAGATCATATGAGTGCAGGACAATAGCCCAGTTTGCGGCACAACATGGTCAGCATCATGATGCTCTGTACTCCTGTACGTATTATCATTGACGATCAGGGACATATGGCCCGCTAACGAACACTATACATCTTTATAAGTGCATGTAGTCGTGTACAAGAGTCCGAAAGGTGTGGTCCATTATCAAAGTCGGACCAGCTTTGGAACTCCAACAAGATAGCCATGGAAAAATATAGGAGCATTACAACCCTATAGATCTCAATACATGAAGATGGAACCTAGAGATGCTTTTCCTTTCAAAACGGATCCGCTAAACGGATGTCAAAACGGAAACCAACGTGACAAACGGATCCGTAATACAGACGGATCCGTACAAACGGATCCGTCTGAATTGCTTCCGTTTGGCTCCGTTTAGTCAGTTTATTGACGGATCCGTTTGAAATGCCGTTCAAGCGGATCCGTGAAACGCTAGTGTGAAAGTAGCCTTAGATACAGGGAATTATAGGGGAAGAGAACCAGTATCTGTCTCCCTCTTAATCTATAGTCCTGTTTTTCTAACTCGCCCTCGGAGCATTATTGTATAACTGCACACTTGCTTATACTTTCACCATTTGGTTTATGCGTGGTCACTGATGTATGCATGTTTTAACTTGTTTATATGCTATGGGCCTACTATATTAGGATTGACTATTAAAAGTTAAGTTTTAAGGTTGCACCTTTATTTCAAGTTATTTTTCACAGTTAATTATTGGGTGCCGTAATATGACAAATTATTGACTGGTATACCAGTGGCGGATCCAGAGCCTGGTCTCGGGAGGGGCACTTCCAGATTATTTTCTGTCCGCCGCTACAAAACAATGGTGCTTAAAGAACAGACTCCACAGTGTAGCGGTATACAGTATATTGTGTGGCACAGTGTAGGCTATATGTTTCACATGAAAACTTACAATTACTTGGCCCTTGGGGATCTCGGACGCCACTTCAACACTTGACCGGGGGCTCAGCGGAGCTGATGTTGTGTTTTATCCCGCTTCCTCCTAGTGCCCCCATAATGTACCAGTATAAAATGCTCCAGTAGATGCCCTCAGTGTCCCCCATAATTTGCAAGTATAAAATACCCCTTCTTAGTGCCCCCGTAGATGACCCCATAGTACTCCTCTCCCCCCTTCCCCATTGTACCCACCATAATGTGTCCCAGTATAAACTTCTACTGTACAGAGCCCCCCATATAAAATACCCCTTCTTTGTGGCCTCAGTAGATCCCCCTATAGTGCCCCCAATAATGTGTCAGTAACAAGAGCAACCCCCCAATCATGTGCCAGTAATAACGGCCCCCCTTGTGCCAGTAATAACAGCCCCCCATGTGCTAGTAATAACAGACCCCCATGTGCCAGTAATAACAGCTCCCCATGTGCCAGTAATAACAGCCCCCCCATGTGCCAGTAATAACAGCCCCCCAATGTGCCAGTAAAAGTATTGTATATATAAAAAAAAAAAAAACACTTATACTTACCTCCATGTCAGCGATGCGATGCAGGCCTCTTCCGGCCTGTGTCCTGCGCTGTACGGCTCAGGCGGCGCGATGATGTAATCGCGCCGTCTGTGCCGACCTCGGATAGGCTGCCGGCCTAGTGCCTGCAGCCTATCAGAGGAAGGGAAAGGGACATGCCTCTATAGCCCCTGCTATAGCACAGCCATCTGTATAGCTGTCCTGAGGACGGCGATACAGATGACTATGGAGATGAGCGCTTCCACAATGGAAGCGCTCATCTCCTGTACCCCGCCGCCGCCGCTGCCAGCTCGGGGGACAATTGCCCCGTTGCCCCCCCCTAGATCCGCCAGTGTGGTATACATACCGGTTATGTGATACATTTGTGTCTTGATTTTACAAAGAATTCATTTAAACGTTTTAATGCACATGATATGATGAAATACTGGTCTCTTCCAGAAACAGCACCACTGGTAGCCGTTTTTGGCATTCCAGCTTACCACATTTAAGTTAATTGGGTGCCCTACCAGGCACCACCTATGGAAATGAGTGGGGCTGTTTCTGGACTCAAAAAATTACAACATTTTGAGATAAAAAATGGTTGCTGTAGTCCGGTGAGGTCATCTGATAGGATCTGATATATTGAGTTTTACATCACCAGTTGGAATAAACCCAATGATACAAAGCAAAGACTGGTATTCAGCAATCAGCAGCACAATAATACTTTATTGTAAACTTCTCTTTGACGAGACCATAGTGGTCAGACACTTCATTTTCACAGCCTCGACTCTTCAAAGTCATAAGTTTGACAAATAAATAATTAATTTAGGTAAGTAGTAAGAACAAGATCTTCATGCATGAGGAGAGCAAGACGAGAAGACCTGGGATATTTGTAGTGTTGGGTTGTTACTACTGTTGGCTTCGGCAGCCGAGATTTTGTAGGTAGACATCACCACCACCACACTGGCTCTGATTGCTTCCTTTTTTCAATCCGCAGCAAATCTAACAGAAGAAAAAAATTGTGGTCAACATGTGACATAAATGTTGGAATGTATAATATATCAGGATT